>NC_081411.1:138570722-139254650 GCF_030272615.1 Cryptomeria japonica
TTTCAGAGGCGACAGGACACCTTGAGTGGGATAGGGCCATGGATGAGGAGTATTCTTCTTTGATGAAGAATCATACTTGGGATCTTTGTCCTCTTCCTAAGGGAAGAAAGTTGGTTCGGTGCAAGTGGGTGTATCGTACCAAATATGCTGCAGATGGTTCTATTGATAAGTATAAGGCACGTCTTGTTGCAAAGGGGTTTTCTCAGGTAGAGGGTATTGACTACTCTGAGACCTTTGCTCCTGTTGCCAAGATGAATTCTATACGCCTGGTACTTTCACTTGCAGCTTCACAGGGATGGACAATGTTTCAGATGGATGTGAAGAGTGCCTTCTTGCATGGAGACCTACATGAGAAGATCTATATGGAGCAGCCTTAGGGATTTGTGCAGGACACTTCTTTGGTTTGCAGACTTCAACGTTCATTGTATGGTCTCAAACAAGCCCCTCGGGCTTGGTATGAGAAGATGGACTCCTTCTTTCTTTCCTCTCACTTCACACGCTGTCATTCCGATCACACAGTGTATATTCAACGTCAGGAGGGTGATCTTTTGATTCTTGTGCTATATGTAGATGATCTCATCCTTACAGGTAGCTCATCCTCCATGATTCAGCGTGTTCAGAGAGCTTTGATGGAGCAGTTTGAGATGACAGATCTTGGTCTCTTGCACTTCTTTCTGGGTCTACAGGTTATTCAGTCTTCGGATGGGATTTCCATATTTCAGGAGAAGTATGCTCTTGATATGCTTCAGCGATTTGGCATGCTTGATTGCAAGTCTGCCCCCACTCCATTTCAGTCAGGTGTTGTTTTGTCTTCCACTTGCTCTACTCCTTCAGTAGATCCCACTTTATACAGGCAGTTGGTTGGCAGTTTGTTGTACCTGACACATTCTCGTCCTGATCTTTCCTTTGCGGTTGGCCTTGTCTCTCGGTTCTCCCATGATCCTCATGAGAGCCATTGGCAAGCAGCCAAATGTATTTTGAGGTACATTCGGGGCACCACTCATTATGGCATTCACTACACTTCAGGATCCCCTCACATCATTGGCTTCACTGACTCTGATTGGGCTGGTGATGTCAATGATCGGAAGTCTACTTCTGGCTTTGTTTTTTGCCTTGGTTCTGATCCTATTACACGGTCTTGCAAGAAGCAGTCTGCTATTGCATTATCATCTACCAAGGCTGAGTACCGTGCAGCAGTGTTAGCCAGTCAGGAGGTTTTATGGCTTCGGCAGTTGATGACAGAGTTTGGGTTTCCTCCAGATTGTTCCACTATTCTTTGGTGTGACAATCAGAGTGCCATTCACATTTCTCGCAACCCAGTGGAGCATCAGTGGACAAAGCACATTGAAATCCACATGCACTTCATCAGACAGTTGATTCAGGATGGCTCTCTCATCTTGGAGTACATTCCTACAGAGGAGCAGATTGCAGACATCTTCACTAAACCTTTGGCATCTCTGCGCTATCTTCAGTTGCGATCCATGCTTGGGGTGAAGGAAGTTGTCCTTGGGGGGTCTCAGTGAGGCCTTCCTTCCTTCATGTTTTCTTTTCAGCATGATTCTTTATCTCTTTTTGGAGAGGAGTTTTTTCCCACTAGGTTTTCTCCTTTACTCCGCTTTATAGAGATTTTCTTGTATTCGGGTACCTGATCAGGCCTTGTTGCCGAGACCCTCTATTGCATTGTAGTTCCTTTGCTTTCTTCTGCATTGTTTTTAGCTGCATTGTAGCTCATCTTAAGGGGGGGTGTTAGAGTAAAGTAATTAATTAGCTTTACTCTCCTCTTAAGATTTCACTTTATTCATATATTAGTCATTTAATAATTAATATTTAATTATTAAATGCACTCACCTTAGGTTTAGGTTTTCCTTTTGGTGTTGATCTCCTTTATAAGGATTGATCTCTTGTATTATTGCAACTTCTTAATTCATTTTTCTCTGATAATAAATCTTTTCACTTTGTCAGAGCCAAAACCCTTGTTTTTCGTTCTCTCTCTTTCTCTGTGACAGGTTTCTTGCATGCAGGTTTATTTGGGTTCTATGGATTTGTATTTCTCAAATCCTACACATGCAGGGTATGCAGTTTGAGTTTTGTAAGTTAATTTATCTTTTGATTGAGATTATATCATTGTTAATGTTGAGTTTGAAGATTTGGATAGTATAATTTGGTGTATCACATGTTACATTGTAGTTTTGATTATTACAATCCTTCTTCCTTTTTCCTCAATAAGATCACTAAAATAGGTTAGAATTAGGTGAAGCTCCATAAAAACAAGCTTGCTCTGGAGGCTCACTCCAAGTTTAGGCAACCCATGGGCCTAGGAGTGTTCCCATGTGTCACAAACCTGCTGAGTTGATAGCTTAGCAATAGGGTGCAAGTTTTAGTGATAAAAATAATAGTATTCATGTGTGGATTCAATATAATTATGATTTTATGATGTTTTAATACTTCCCAGTTATATGTTTATATGATGGTGTACCCATTAGGTGTTTATGATATGTTATGCTTCAGTTATATATACATTGGAAAGGTACCCTTGACATTTGTGTTGATTGGTTAAAGGTACAAGGATATTTCTCCACTTGGAACCTGAGTTATTTCCCAATGTTGGTTATTTTGGAGATTTCATTGTTAGGAAATAATGTTTTAAACCCAAAATCATGTTTAATCCATTTCTTGTTGGTAAAATAGGTGTTGTACACCTTGCATAATAATGTTTATAATTTTAATATTTTATTTATTATGTGAGTTGTACATGGATGCGTAACGCATAGAGATTCTCTTGGAATCTTCTTGGGGCCACTTGATGAGTTGTATTGTAACATTTGGTATTGTATTTATTTAATATTGAGGAAAGTAAATTAATAAAGTACCCAATATTAGATGTGGGGTCAATGGGTAGGTATCCCATGGTTTTAGCACATGGTTTTAGTCATATGCTTTGAGCACATGATTTTGATGTAATACCACTTGGTGGTTTTGTGGGAGCGTGACTATATTAAAGTTACTACAAGGTAGTTGTTTAAGGTAAGTCAGGTTAGCATTTGTAGAGGTTGGAAGCATGACATGGGATGTGTAGTTACATGCTTGTTCACATGGAGTGCTTGTTGAGGGCTAGAGTTCAAATGCTCTCATGGATGTATTATAATGTTGCATCGTTGAATAATACATAGTGGATGAATGCTTTTGGAGACTGGGTTTTTCCCTCGTGAGGGATTTTCCAAGGTATATCTTGTATTACAATTTAATGGGTATGTTGTCTATTCTCTGCATGTGGATTCTAAGTGATTATTTGAATTGATTTCTCATTCGGGTTTTGTGGATATTGTCATTTGTATGGCTGCAAGTTTCCTTTCAATTCCTACATAACCCATGAGAGAAAAACATGCATACAAGCTTATGGAATCACTATTATGCAAGGATCAAATAGACATGCCACAAGTTAACACAAGATATACTCTAGGAAAACCCTCATGATAAAAAACCTTAGAGCCTCCAAAAGAATCCATACTCCATTATATCATTCACCCATAAAGAAATACAAAGCAATTACAGAGTTACAATGAATACTCTCGAACTATCAATCCCTCCAATGCATTCCCATGTGCCCAATCTATTGAATCCACACACCTCATGCTATGCTTCATAAATGAAACCATCCAAGGGACTCAATACATTGACAACCCTAAACCACCAGTCCACCTTAACTACTAAACATGTGCATGATTTTATAGACTCAAGCTCACACAAATAAAACCAAGTGGTAAATTAAAACCATTTGCCACAAAATCATGTGAACATAAAACTATTGACCCCTCATTTAATATCGGGTACTATGTTTTCACTTTATTAAATATATTTCCCTAATATTAAATAATTATAATATAATATCACAATGTTACAATACAACTCATCAAGTGGCCCCAAGAATGGAGTCCCTACAAAACCTCCATGGAACTTCAATGTGTTACACCTCTCCTAGATGTAACAAACATAATAAATAAATAATACATTATAAACATGTACAACACTTTATTTCCCAACAGTCATATTGGTGCTCCCTATGGTATTCCTTAATCATACGTATAGCAAGTATGGTATGTGTCATGTTGACCCCATTTTCACCTACATCCAAATTCAAGGTGATTTCAAAGTCTGACTATATTGTGGAATACCCATAAATGTCTTATTTAATGTAATAGTTTAAATTTTATGTTTTTATAAATAAAAATTTAGTGATTTAATTTCCTCATTTTTTCGTAACTAAAAATATAGGAATGAAAATAATTGCACATGTTATCTATTTGGAATAATCTAAATTCATCCTTGGCTTTTAAATTTATTATCAAGCCATAAATCAAATGCAATTAATTTCAATTAGTTTGTCTCTTTGCCAACATAGATACTCCCTATTAGCGTAAATATTATCATTATAAATCTAGTTAGGATATGGCCCTTCTAGGATTGACCTATGCACACCTAAATTAAGTTTACTTAGGCTATATTTTAGAGTTTTGTCTCACCTCATGTGGTTGAGAAATGTGTCCTCGTCACTTGAGGCACCTAGTGCATTCATGTTTGACACTTTCTTGCAAACTTGTCAAGTAAGCTCACAGGTGTTGTACCTTTGGAAGGGTATTTAGAGTTTTACTCCTACCTTATCACCTCCACAACCTTTCTTATATATGCAAGGTTGATCATTTTATTTTACACTCTCCATTTGTATATAATAGACATACTATTGTGCTCATCTTTGATCACTTGTAGAAAGTTATCTATTCATGCTCTCTAATCTTGGCTAATTTCCAACATTGTATAAGAACCATGAGAGCTTGTTCCTTCTCATATTGTGATTTTGCGCATAGCCCTATAATTGGAGCATCAATTTAATATTTCTTGGTTTTTTTCAATTTTTTCATTTTTTTTGCACATATTATAAAAAAATTGAAAAAAATAGTTGAGGATCATTTTGCCATGTTCCCATCTACCATTTTTGATAATTGTAGATAATTTATTTTCTACAACACTTTGTAACCTTTTTAACCTCTTTGGAGAAAATTTGTTTTGTTATAAGAATTTTGTGACCTTTTTTTTGGGCATATTTGCACATAATTGAAGGGATTCTACTATAGTTTTGTACCAATTTTGGATTTTTTATCTTTCATTTAAAATCCATTACATATTATTTGATTATAGCCCCTGGTGTCTGGTGGGTTTGTAGCAAAATAAAATAGTGCCTATTTAGAAGGTTTCACTAGCACCCCATTCGTGAAATCGTTGTAGTGCCATGACTTGAAAGGGTTAGTATGTTTGGAAATTTCAATTCCACTATTTGGATAAGCCTTCTACATTTTAGAATAACCTCACTTCATCCTAAGGTCATCAAAGAACAAGAAGCGGGGCAAAAAATTCTTTCTCTGTATTTGTTAACTCGTTCTCTTTTTCATTTATATGCCACAACTGCATTCGCGTTAGTAAGGTCTTATTTTTTAATTTTATTTTTAGGTCCACTAAAATCCTCAATGATAGTTGTGCCAAACCTAGAGAGAAGTTTGAATTGAAAGCTTGACAATTTGTTATGAGATCTTGCAATTTCTTTTTTTCTTGCAAAATTTGTAGGTATAGTGTTTACCTATCTTTAGATATTTTAACTAACGCATCATTGGAGGGTATAATTATTCATCAGCAAACCATTACAAATCTTATTACAACCATCTCTCTATTTGTATTAATCTCACAAATATGTTGTGCCTATGGGTGAATTGATAAGTACAATATCTAGTGCTCCAAGTAAAGATTCTACTGTGGCACACAGGGGTGAGTTGAAGTTCCCACTATTTTCTATTTATTTCTAAGGGAGTTGAAGATTAGAATATCTAATTATGGGGTCTATTTTGAGAGGAAAAATTTGAAAAAAAAATATTATTATTTATTTTATTTTAGTGGTGTTAGTCCACTTGTAATTTTTTCCCTTTTAAATATTCAAATCCGCGGGTTGTCTTTTGTGCCTTTACTTAAGTCGGTTCATTTGTTTTCCTTCATACTTGAACCGTTTGTAAAGCGGAAAAATCGAACCCTAGTTGTTCTCCCCTCCCCAACTCCAAGGAGAGAGAAGGGAGAGTCACTAGGGTTGATGGTTTTCACTTAGGGGAGACTTTACATTCAAAAGAGGGGTTGAAACCCACAAGATCCAATCCCACGCAATGCAAGATTGGATTCTATATGAGTTTCAAGGGTTGTGACATCAAGGATACCCTCTTTTGTAAAGAATGTAGATAGAAAGATTGAACTAGGAATGCATGTAAAGTAGGAAAGATTCGCTTATAAACAGAGATAGGGATATGAGATGAAGCTGCGGACCTGGAATTAGCAGTAAAATGTCGAGACGGTGTTGTTCTGCAAATTTGAGCGAAAGTTGACGGGACGATGGCGCCCGGCGTGCACACGGTCCTCCGAAAAATCCGCGAAATGAAGGGGGATCTGTTCGTATCTGCACAAGGATTCCAGATCTTCAATTACAGTTGCGTATCTGCAACCTACACACAAAAAAGAGAGGACTATTAGGGGGGTAGGGATGAGGGGTTTGCCTTTAGGTCAAACCCCGGTTTTGGAATTAACCAAGAAATGAGAATGTTGTAAATGTAAATGTTTGTAATGTAAACAAGTACTGATACCTTGTTGTAAGAATGTTTGTATTCTTACATGCGAAGGTGTAATGTATGTAGTATGTTGTATGTTGTATGTGATCTCCTCTTCAATGGTTGAATCCTTGTCTTGAATGCAACACTTAGCCTTGAATGGAGACTTAGAATGCTCAATTGCTTGAAGGAATGCTTGAATGCTTGAATGTTTGAATATTTGAATATCGTTTCTACCTTTTGCTCACATATGTCTTCCTTTTTCCTTTTTTCGACATCTTCAAATGGGAGAGGAAATGTAGTTTATATACTTGTCAATTAGGGCTGATAGACTCATTTTCCCGACCTTAGGCCGACCAGGAAACATTATTTTCCAATTTGCAAACTTAAAGACCCGAAGCCCCATAAGAGACCGGGCCCAAAATAGGGCCAGGGACCAGGGCGCTGGGCGCCATGGTCTTGGGGGACCAGGGCACTGGGCGCCCTAGTCCTGAAGGACCAGGGCGCTGGGTGCCCTGGTCCCACCTCCCGGGACAGCAGGGTGCAAGGAGGATCAGGTCAGGGTGCTGAAAAATGCAGTTTTTGATGTCATGAACAAGTTTTGGGGTCTCCATTCAGGTTCCGTGTTGCATCGCCATCGTGAAGACCCAAATGCGGTCGAAATTGCAAGTGTCGCAATTTTAGGACGCTACACCGTTGAACTCTTCTTAAAAAGTTCAGGAGGTTCAAGGTTCAAAGCTCGTTTTAAAAGAGAGTCATTTTCGGTCTTTGTAGTCGTGTAAACAAGTGTGCTTTTGTTCGTGGTCTTTGAAGTTTTGAACCCGTTGAACCAAATCTCAAGTGGTTCAAAAGGTTCAAGGTTCAAAATGACTTTTGTGAGTCGCAACAATGTATTGTTATTTGACAAGCGTGAGGCCTTATGTTTCGGGTTGATATGTGGTCTTGAACCTTGAACCAAACCTCAAGTGGTTCAAAAAGTTCAAGGTTCATGTTTAATAGTCCTTTTCCTTTGTTGCTCGTTCCCGATGTTGTTGTGTGTGTCGCCCACTCACTACTATATTTCTTAAGTGAACTTGAACCAATGAACCTTTTATCAAACGATTCAAGGTTCATGGGTTCATTTCAAAACTATCTCTAAAGCTTTTTGGTGAAAATAAAAGCGGCACAATAAGAAGGAATATTCTCCTATTTGGCAATTTAAAATTCTAAAAGTGGAAAGTAATCATGAGAAAATCAAATTACTTGTGTGGAAGTGATGGATAATTAAGAAAGTGTCAGTTTGTGTCATTTCACCATTACTTCGCACGCTTGGCTAAATCATGTTGAAGCGTGTGTAGCTCTAAAGATATTTATCCGTCTGATTGAAGGAAATGTGTATGAATTTATTTCCATACTTAAGAAGGTCACAGCTACCATATTTCAGTAAATTAAAGGCGCTGAATGTAAAACCAACTCTATTCTCCAGGAGAATTTCCAGTTTTCATGGTGTTAACGGGTAAGTTCAATTGATTTCTCCTAAGCTGTGTTTCTTTGAGTTCTGAGGTTTTTATCAGTATAGAAAAGGGAAATCTCTAAATTATTAGGGTAGGATACTATCTTCTTGTTAAAATTTCTTGGTTAAGGGGCAAGATAGTTAACATGAGGCTTGTGTTGCCGAAGCTTGGCCGGACCTCATGTCTAGTAAGTATTTTGTTGGAATTGGAAGGCACCTCCTTAGTTCATGTAGATTTAGGGGATTTTCTGGAAAGAACCAAGAACCCTCAGACTGGTTCATTAATGGAAAAGATAGTTAAGAGTGGTCTTGTGGAAGTGGCTGCATTCCTACTCGTCACCTCGTGCTCGCCTCGTGCCCAGATTTAGTGTTGGCATACATGAACAGATATGACCCTGAAAATAGATGTATCAGAACCTACGATGGTGAGGAGATGGTCAGAATTAATAGAGAAACGGTGATGGCAGCAATGGGTATTCCGCATAAGGATGAGTATGAGGATTGGACTATTGGGAGTTCATACGCCTATTTCTACGAAAAGAAGAGCAAGTACAGGAGTGTAATTGCTAGAAATTAGCTCTTGAAGATTCAGAAAGGAGGATCATGGTTACCCAAGCCCCTGGCCAGAGAACACTTCATCCCAGAGGTGCGGGACATTGTTATACTTTTGAACAGAGTGAAGGAGAATTCACATTCCTTCTACTGGGAGGATTGGATGTAATTTTTCATCCAAGTGGTTTTATCCGGTGACAGATTTATGGATTGGTCTCAAGTAATTACAGAGAGACTTCACAAAGGATTGAAAAATTTTGTGGGGATGACAGGGTTTTACATGTCTTCCTATCTTTTCTACATTTTAGCTTGCACAAGGGATTGGCCTGGACTACCTAATGAACCCTAGATTGATGGAATGAGGGTTTATAGTTTTTACCCTTTGTTGCAACAACAGAGACATGTTGAGCAAATTGACAGGTGGAATGGAGTCTTCGCAGGGAGACTTGCCTTTGAGCTTCAGGGGGATGTAAATAGGAGAATGTCGGTTGAAGCTATGGAATTTGTGAGTACATATGGAAGTTTATTTATCCAATTTCCTCGGTTTACCTACATACGGGTAGGTGGCTTTAAAGGCCAACCATTCAAGTTACCCAGGTACACTTTTGATAGCTACGTGCTTATAGAAGTGAGTAGGTAGTCGGCCTACATAGACAAAAGATTAGGATCAAAGGGCGAGTCTAGTGTGGTATTTCCCATTGAACTTGGATATTACAGTTGCCAGTCTGTATCAGATGCCTTGAACCTGGAACTGCAGTTCAAAAGGATGAACCTACAGCCATATGTGGCAAGGCGAAAATTTGATAGCAAGGGTTATGCAAGGGAGAACCTTAAGGTAGACAGTCATTTTTGCCATGAACCTCAGATAGAGGATTATTGGGAGAACTGCAAGGATGAGGATGAAGTGAGAAAGAGACTGTGGTCTAGATTCACTTTGCAGCAGATAACTACCATGAGGCTCCCAATTAATATATCTAGCATATCAGAAGATACAGAGAGGAATGTTTTGGATCCTGAGTTTGATACTGAGATTGAAGGAAAATCGATTCTAGAAATTAACTGGAACAAAAAGGAAGATGACAGTATCCAAACAAGAACCTTCAATATTGTCAGGAGAACAGAGAGATGGTTGAGGAATCAGAAGTTCAAGGACGGACCCCACATGTCCTCACACGAATCAAGAATTGATTCACACATTGTGGTTCAATTTCCTGTTTCTATCACTAATGAAATTGTTGATGTTGCAAGTGTCTCAAATCCCATTGTAGAAAAAATTCAACCAAGAAGGCCAAAGAGGTCACCACCCAGTCTCACAGCTACCCGAGTAACTCGGTCCAGAAGCAAAAAGAGGGGTAAGGCACCTGTCCTGAAACAGGTCATTGTAGACTTGGACCCTAGTGAAGAGCTTGAACAAACAATGGATTCACAGGATCAAGGCGAGCTTGGGATGCAAAGAATGGACACAAATGAAGAAGTGGAAATTCAAAAGGATCCCATGAATACCTTAGTAATTGTTACTTCCCCAGATGCACAGACCACTCTGCCACCTAAGGAACCTGCAATGCACTAAGATGGCTGGAAGCCGTCATTGGGGAAAAGAGGAGTGTGGTGTCGGTCACAATTCCGATAGAGGATATGGTTATCAGATGCTTGGGAAAGACATCAAAGCCCAAAAAGCTCAAAACACAAGCAATGCTTGATGTGGATGACACAACAGGTCACAGGACAGCTGAAGTTGCCAAACCCATTCCTGGAAGAGACACAGACAAGGCTACAGAGGAGGATTTCACTGTGGAGAAGATAGATTTAGGGGTTGCTTCAAGGGTTGTGGATGTTAAACATCTGGAATCCTCCACGAAGAGGATAATTTCAAGGACTTGGAAAGATGAAAAGGATAAGAGAGAGCTGAAGCAAGTTGTCACACAGATGGCTCAGTACATCAATGTTATCCATGACCCATACCCCCAACCATTATCACAGATACTAGTATCATTTGACCCTAAATCACCAGCAAACCAGAAGATGCTAGATCAAGTTCAAAGGAACAAGGTAGTGACGGAGATGTTTAATAAATGGTTGGGCCTGATAATACAACAAGGGTCGGATTATATTTGTAACCTGGTTAAAGTTTATAAGGATGTTGAAACCGTGAGTAAAGAGATTGAACTGGAAACAGCCGCCTGGGAAAAAGAAAGGATTAAGTGGGTAGCAGTCCTCGCGCAGATGAACGATGTTCAGAAGTATGGAGTGATGAAATTCCTAGCTGAGAAACCGGTGGAAACTTGGATGACAATGTGTTGTACGTGTCAAAGAAAAATGTGGAATGGCGCAATTCTATCATCAAGCAAGGCCATGAAGAATCCACCAAGCTGCTCAAAGGACTGACTAACTTGATTGACACGATGCAGAAGGACCTCAAGTGTATTGATATTCAACTCATGAAGGAAGGCGCCAAGGTAATCGAAGAAGCTGCAGACATGACTAAGGTCTTTCAAGAAAGGATCCAGTTCATTCAAACGACAAAATCCTTGACCACTGATGACTTTTCAAAAGTGGAAAGGATTGAATCAATGATCTTTGCCTGTTCAGACCATTTAGAGGTTCGCAAGGCAAAAGTTACACACGTAAATATGGACAAAGAAGTGTGGAAGAAGAGGATCATGCACATCGGTCTGCCCTATTTCCAAGTCATCTTAAACTTCTCGGCAGTGCACCTTGAATGACAGGGTTCTGCGGCAAAGCAAGACAAGCCCATAACCTCCTCTACCACGGTGGAAGCCCAGCTGATCTGAAAATGAAATGCCAGCCTTTTAGTGACTGTTAGTTTAGTTTTCTTTTATGTTGCTTTAAATGGTTTCTTTCACCTGGGTGAAAGTAAATGTTATTTGATCATGTAAAAACTATGGCCTGGTGGCTATTTAAGCGGAAGAGCTTGTCTTTGTAATGGTTCCAAAAACTATGATTTTGGGAGCAGTAAATAAAATTTTGATATGAATTGTTTGGATGATACAATGACTGGTTATTAATGAAATGTTGTGTTATCTTTGAATCTGTGCATTCTTAGATTTGCAATCTTTCTTAAGTTGATTATGGGCACAATATAATTTGATGATCAGTTAACTTTGTAATCCTTTTTAATTCATGTTTATTATTGGTTGTCGGGCGACTCACATTGTATTGATTTGCTTGATCCCCCTTGCTTTGTGAAGAATGAGAGAGTATCGATCGAGCCATTATTCTTCGCTGAGTCCTTATTTTGCTTTGAATTTATCCAGCAAGAATGTTATGAATCAGAGTCTATGAACTCTCCTTTGAATATTCTTTTCAGAAATTTCCTATGTGTGCAGTTTTGAAGGCATTTACTTGTGTTGATGGATAAATGTTGAAGCCTTTCAATGCTTTTTGGTTAAAAGTGTTAGCATATCAACTGTATAATAGATTCATTGTAAATCATACGAGGAGCTACCCTCTAATGCAGAGGTTGAATTTTCATTAATTCTTCCAATTGTTGGTATATTTGTTTCTTTCTAAAGGGTAAAACGGAGTCATATTTTGCTTTGAGAAGAGAATAGTTAAAATTTCAAGAAGGAGACAAATATGTTAACCAACAAGTGGTTTATTGGTATTTGTGCCCATAATTTCTATATAATTTGGGCAATCTCACTATGTCAATTTATCATTTTTATTCATAGCTTGAACACTTGCAATTAACTATGAAGGTTTGAAGTTGAAACTATAGTCACATAAATCTGTCCAGTTTAATTAAATGAATATTTGATATTTATTTGATTAAAAACCCACTAGCCAACAATTAATTAAATTAACATTTAATTAATTCATCTTCAAACATTCTCCTATTAATTAAATAAATTATTCAATTTATTTTAATTAATTCATTAAACTAAATTCACAATCAATTAAATAAATAAATTCTATTTATTTTATCTAACCCCCTTTCCTCTTTTAAATAAATTAAATAAAATATTTATTTAAATCATTAAATCCCTCCCACTTGCATTCTCCTAAAAATGCAAGTTGCACCTATTTGTTGAAATAAATGAATTTTATTTTAATAAAAATCTCATTTTCCCTCACCCACCAAACCCACTTGCAATCCTAAACCTCTTCTAGATTCTTCTAACCCCTTCCTAATTAGCCTAATCCATCCCCTAATTATTGTCACATTCCTAAGCAACTTGAAGTCACTTCTCAAAGACTTCAAAGTCTTTGAAAAACATTTAATGCTTTATGTGTTCAACAAACTAACCTCTAAAGTCTTCCAAACCACTAATGGCTCTTACATGACCATTAATGGCTCTTACATAACCATTTATGGTTAGATCCACTTGCACCCATGGTTAGGGACTTTGACCCCTAACTCAACCCTAATGTAACCCATGTGTCTCCTCAAGCATTTATTGCTTTGACCATGGTTATCCTCACTAACTCTTGCACAAGAGTTTATCCATTGGATAAAAGTATTATTCCTTGAACAATGAATTTATTCACTCAACTCAACATTAACCCTACCTCCCAAGTTAACTCTCAAGTCATGTCAAGCGTTTAATGCATCTTCCCTCTCCTCTCAACCCATCTCACGTTGACACTTGTCATCCTATGATTGGGTTGAAAGTCCTCACATGGATCATAAACCATTCAATCCTGACCCTTGTTGAGATTACTCAATCTCAACCATCCATTGCTCCATTTTACCTATAAATAGAGCTCATTTCTTCAATATCCAAATCCTGAAAACTTGTATGCATTTAAATTATAGTCATTTTTAGAGAGAGCATTTTAGTATAATCATTTACATTCACTCTTTTGGCTTAAAATTAACACTAGCTAATTAGATAATCTCTCATTTTAGCTTTTGTTTTACACTTGCATAGCATAGTTGATCATTTTTCAATCTTGAACCTCCATAAGGCATCCATAGTGCAAAAAGTTGCTGAGAGCTACACTCATTTGGAACTTGGAGAGGAGAGGAACAAGGGAGGAGGAGCTACAAGCATGGTGGAAGGCATTTGGAGATGCCTTGTTGTATTTTCTTTTATTGTCAAATGCTCTATTATGTTTTTAGTGTCTCTCTTGGTATGCCTGCTTAGAATAGTCTTTGGTTGATTAACACTAACTCTCTTTGTTTCTTGTGTTTTCCATGTGTGTTGCCTAACCATAGGTTTTTTTAACAATCCTTCCATTTTGTAGAGCATCAGAAACTACTTGGGTTCTTGGAGATCAAAGAAGAAAAACCAAGATTGGTTTCTTAATGGGATTTCTAGCATATATTTTAATATTTGTAGTTGTGGGTTTACGAAGGGAGCTTCAACATACAAAATTATATTTTAAAATATAATTCTATAAGTTCTAATTTAATCCAACATTTTTTTGTACCTTTCATTAATATCAATCAGCTCCAACGAATTGGTGAAGTTTTTTTTCATATGTACAAGGATGATTAACTTTACACCATAGTTTTTGTAAAATCAACATTATAAGTTTCAATGTTTGTAATTAAATTTGTATGAAGATTATTGTAGAATTTTTATAATATATTTTATATCAAGGATATTTCAAGTTTGAGCATTTACATAGATATTTGATTGGAAACTTTACAAATTAATCCCCCTTTTCCCCCTGTAAAACCATTAAGTATTAAGCCTAGCCCTATCCTATGTCAAAATTCCCACTTTATCCTTTCCTAAATTTTAGTTTACATTGAATGTGACCATGCACCATAAGATGTATCCCTTTGAGATTAAGATCGTCTTTAGAAATGAGATTGTTTATCATTCTAGGGTACCCATGATTAAACACATAGTAGATTGACCTTGAATACTTATACTCCCACCACAAACTAAAATGCACTCATTAATTGATAGGTCTTCCCACCTACTACATTTTTATACTTAAGTTCCCTTAGCAAGATCTTAAAATCCAGTATTCTTTGCTTTATTTTATATAGAAAAAGTTAATTTTTGAAAACTCGTATTATTTAGCTTTATTTACATATAAATGACACTTCTATTGAGTTTCTAAAATATTACAAGTTAAAATAAATTTTGTGCCCAACCTTTGGAATAATTTTTATTATGGCTCTAGATAATGGTACAAAAAAATCTTCATTACTAGGTGTTGATTTCTAGGGTTTTTTATAGGTAAGCAATTTTCATTGATGATTTCTATTCAAGAAATTCATATAATTCTCTAATATTATTGTAATTCTTCTCCCTATCTATTCCCTCCATCCATTTTACTATCATCATCCATTTCTCTTTCTATTTGAGTCCATTTTACCATCTTGTACCCTTTCCTCCTCCATTCCCAAGGCATACTTTGAGTATCCCTCCCTTTCCCTCTATATTTCCTTTAGAGCCTCAATAAACTCACTTCCACCTTCTAACGTTTAGACCTTACATAATCCTTCTCCATTTTTAGTAAGCCGCCACCTTGCCATTTTCCTTATTCTTGCATTTTCCATCACCCTTTGTTTTGCTTTTGTATGTGTATAGATCTTTGTTTGTCACCCTTGACTATTGTTTATCATTCTTCCATCAAACCCTTGTCATTGTGTTTTAGATTCATCTCCCTTCCATTCAATCTATTTTTAATTCACATAAGCCATTTTTCTTGATGTCTCCATCTTACTAACCAAACTTTTCTCCCACACCTCTTGGTTCACTTTTTGTCTGCTATATATTGTCATCATTGTACATATCTTTTACTTGATTATGCTTTGATTATGAAATATTCCATTACATATATCAATGCATCACTTTACTTACCATTTGTATGTTGATGTGAATTAACCTTGAATATTGCAACTAAATTAATTGGGGAAAACTCCCCCTTTAACATTTTTTTGCAAGGTTTTCACTCACACTATCAACTTAGAAGTCATTTATCGAGAATTTTGAACACTTCTAGAACAATCTGCAAGAGGAAAATGATGAAGAATCTCCCCTAGAAATTGCAAGTGACTAACAAACAAGGCCAAGGCCACCATAGGAGGTCTAAGATGTCTTATTGGTTGTTGAATAAGGTGTAGGTTGCCCACTTGTTGTCACTTCTTGATTTGAGATCTAACACAAATATTTTTGAGATCTAGTTTTTTATCACAAGCTAATATTTGTATCCAAAATCCACATGATCAAAATTTAGACATCTATCCAATAAATTGGTTCTTTTAGTGCATTGTGTCTCCATTTTCCAATATTTAATAATAAAAAGTTTTGATAATTGTCTTGGCACCTTCCCTTTAGATCAAGAGCTAAGATCTTCTAGGGCATTTCTACATGTTGTTACCAACATACCCTATCAATTTAGGACCATATCTTGTCAGATACTAAGTGAAACCATTCCATCATTTCAAGTTGCATCATTTATTTCATTTGTTTATCAAGACTCTATAAGTTTGCACTAAATTACATTTGTTTTATTATTCCCTAATAAGTGTGCATCTTTGAGAAGCTTGGAATATTTATCAATAACCTTACTAACAAATTTTAGGGTCCTACCATCTACCTAATCAAGGCCATCCCCTTCACTCAATTTCATAATGACAACTATCAATAGAGGTCAATGTCATGTGTCTAAGGATATCATATTATAATGTATATAGATGGATGAATTTTCTAACATGTGGTATACATTCTCAAGTTAGTTATGTCGACATGGATTTATGTATACCACAAAGATGGCATGGATGGTTGGATGATATGATATGACATTATGTTTGTAATGGTTTGCAATGTTATTATTATGTGGATTCTTCCCATGTTTTGAGGATGAGACATGTCAAAGAGAGATAACTTGTTATGTACCTAGGTTTACGACTATAACATATTCAGTTGGGGAGATGTCAACATCTGGCACACATCCCTTCAATTAGTTATTTTGAGTCATGTGGATATCTCAAGTGTAAGTAACTATATTAGGTTATGAGTAGGCCTACATTGTATTTAGTGGTTTACTCCTCCATAATGTTATTAGGAGGTCCACGTAAAGGTCGTGAACATCATTTGTAATAATTCGTGAAGAGTATGTTAAATGTATGTGATTTATTGGAGATATAAAGTGGAGTGGCTTCTTCTATAAGAATCATTGAACAATGTTTAATCTTCCTTTAGGATTTATTTATTTTTGCATATATTGCAAATTATGGCATGTTAGCCCACAAACATCTCTTGTGATTTGTGTTATCTATCTTCAATATGGTATCATTTCCCCTATTATATGTGTGGATCTCATCATATCCACAATCTGAAAAGTTACTATTTACTTTAGTTGGAAATGCAAGTGGCGAATCACACGAAGATGTGTTCTCCTAAGTCAACCTACAAAACTGTGTACGGCATAAAATTTAATTAAAAAATATAAAAAACAAAGAGAAAAAACAAGACTCTTCAACCATGTATATGCTCCTAAACTAATCTCATGAATTTAGATTCCTTTTACTGCAACAATTAAACTATTTTAATGCAAATGATATGGAGATGAAGAGAATAAACCAATGATTAAAATGAATGCATTAAATTTCTTTAAATACAAAGACAACAATATATCATAAGAATTTTTGTTGAGTCAACTCTTAGAGGGAAAATATTTTTGATAAAAATAAGCTAAATTTGAATTTTGAATTTTGAATTTGAAAGGGTTGAGTTTGAGGTTTTAGGGTCAACCCTACAACCACAAACTTGACCCAAGAACAAAAAGTGCATGGATCAAAGGTACGTGAAAGAATATTCATAGATGGATATAATAAATTTACAAATAGAGCAAATGTATCAAAACGTGTAATCCTAGGAACAAAGTAAAGGGTAGGTTTAAGGTAATGTGTGTAAAAGATAAATAACATAAGACAAGGTACTTGGCTTTGGCTAAAATTAAATCGTTTATCAATACATCAATGTATAAGACACTTAACTCAAAATAAGAATAAAACTAAATAAAAAAATGACAAACATTTAAATTCTACAATTACAATTTATTTTTATAATATTTTCAAAGATTAACCAAATCAAAAAAATAATTGTAGAACAAAAAGGTCCTCCACCACATTTAATCCTTGCATGAAGCCCATGAAGAAAAATATAACATTCAATACCTAGTGGCATTGTGCTCTATTCAATTAGCAAGAAAGAAAAAACAAAACATTCAATAGTGAGGTAATCATCCTTTTAATCAACACAAAGAAAAATAATACATTCAATAGTGAGGGTCATCCCCTTCTTAATCGAAAAAAAACAAAAAATAATAATAATAAATAAATAAATAACAAACAAACAAATCCTATAATTTTTTTATTGAACAAAGTTGATAACAAAGAAAATAATGGGAGATCGAGGGGAAATTCAGCATTAATTACACTTAAACCAGCTATAAAAACCAAGTTCCAACAAATAAAGCAACTATACATCAAGTGAACATAACTATTCTTGAAAGGAACAAAGAAAATAATGGGAGATCAAGGGGGAAATTCAACATTAATTACAGTTAAACCAGCTATAAAAACCAAGTTCCAACAAATAAAGCGACTATACATCAACTGAACATAACTATACCTGAAAGGATTGAGTTATTGACCATGCTCCAACTTGTAATAACATTTGTTGATTTAATATCTAATATTTTTAAAATTTAATAATATAATACTAATAGTTGTGACTTTAAAGTTGTCTTGATCATAAGTTTATTAGATGGAATGTATTTTATTTAAAAACAACAAATCATGTGATACCATATCATTGCACCAACAAACCATGACTTAGTGCACAAATATGGACCTAAAAAAATTTAGACTTTTTTAGATACCTCAAAAAAAAAATACTAATGTGACATCATATCTAATGATGTGAACCAACTTTAATTATAATTAGAAGATTTACAAATAAACTACTATGGATAAATGAAAGTAATTTTAAACTACCATGTAAGATTTTGGGAGATTCAAATTTAGGTTGCTGCCTAGTTGATCTCTCCTAAATATCGCAATGAATCAAAAACTAGAGATTTAGGCTAGGGTAACATGAAAGAGCTTTAAGATCTATTTTTAAAATCAGGAGGTCCCATGGAGAAAAAAAAACCAATTTCTACAAAAATTAATTAGAATCTCCTCCTAAAAATAACAACTCATACTTTTTAAGCAACCAGATTTTTTTTTTTTTAAAGCAACCTGGATTTTTTTTAGCAAGGCCCCTCCGTAAGTAAGCGCAAAAAATAGAGCTTCCCGGCCCCCCGGGAGAAAATGCGTTGAATGATGATGTCGTCATATGCTGCCGTGCAAAAAATATATCCAAACATTTTTCATACAGCTCAGCTTTTCTATTTTAATTCGCTAATTTTAGGTCTCATAAAGTACAAAATTCCACTCGTTAAATCAAGCGAGTATTCTTAGTACATTGAATTCGCATGCAACACCATGTTCTGTTTGCCGACTGGTTACAGTTTTCCTATCTGCGATGAAAGGAACAGATAGGAATTTATAGGAAAAGTGTTTGAATCTTCCACCAGCCAATTCATTTTTGGAATGGGCGAGGAACCAGAGGTGATTGATGTCTATAATTCATCATCTAATTCCTGAAATGGAATAGAAATAAGATTGTAAGATTCAGGTTATATTTGGGCTTCAGGAAGGAGTTTAGTACAGGGGAAGAATTTACTGGTTGGAGCATGAATCCCAAAATGGAGTGGTTGTTGAATTGAATCTTACCCCCATCAGATGCTATTGGCAGAGACTACCATTCCCATGAGTTTATATTCATATGTTGAGTTTTATGCAGAAATTTGGTTTACTTAGGGCGCAGTGGAGCAGTTCTAATTTCTATTCGGATTTTGCTGGGAGTAATGGACAAGAAATAAATATATATGATGGAAGCAGCAGACTGATGAGAAACATTTCAATGGATGACATTGATCCATAATTTTAGATAGAAATAAAGAAACATGGGATAAGAGATATAGGTTTGTCATCGGCTTTCCTGTTGGCCTTAGTAAAACAAATTTCTGACCTAATTTATCTTTTATTGCAATTTCTGCTTTAGTTCCAAGCATAGAATGAAGCACAGTGAAGTTTGAATTTTTTTGTAAATAATACAGGGGAGTTTATTTTTTAGTTCACTTCGAGATGATTTAAGATATTTCACAAAACTATGTATCAGAATAATCTTACAGAAAATTTTGACAGTTTGTCTGAAGTCTCCACTTTCATTTGATACAATGTTTCTTAAATTTTGGCTATATTTTACAGCAAAAAATCCTAAATACAGCTATATGGTCATCAAATTTGAGCCCTAAATTTGCTTTATTCCTTTGAAATTTCATCAACATCTATTTATGTAGGTGGTGTATTTTCATATTCTTCTCGTTTGCTACTATTTTGAGTACATCTCAGTGAATGGAATATTTTGAAAATCTCATTGTTGTGCCTATTCAAAATCTCCCATCTGTAGCACTATACCATGAGGAAAGGGCTGTTAATCCTAACATGATTCATTGTTCCTGGGCGCTTCAACTTTGGATTGCCCTGCCTATTTTCTTAGCTTAGATTCTTGCCAAACTTCACTAGGGTGAAGAGTTAGCCTAATCAACATGGGGCAACATGCTAGGGAGTCTTCAATGGGATTGAAATATGGGGATCGATTCTTCATGAATAGGCCTGATTTTTCCTTGGAAGTCTAGGTTATTTTGCTTGATTGCAGGATCATAAAACCCCTTGAGCATCATGAGTCCGTCTATAGGCCCTAATGGTTTCTAGTGCTCTTGGATACAAAACTTTAAGAAAACCCCCACAAACCTTTTCTTTAAGCAACCAAAGTATTTTCTTCAAGCATTGAGACACAGAGCCTTGGTGTGCTTTTCATGTGAAGACAGCAACATTTTTCCATAGTTCCAAGAAGTTTCCTGATGGGGGACACGGGGTTGGGGGACCAAGGGCCTAAATGTGGGGACGGTGAGGGGACAGCAGCAGAGAGGTGGTGAGGGGGTGGCACTGATATACAAATTGAGGCAAAATCTGCAAGATAACATCTCTGTGAGTACCCCATGAAAGGGAAACTAGTTTTCACAAAGTTAAGGTTGCAACTAGTATGTAATGGCATGTGCCATATAGCAAGCAACCTCGTAGTGTCCCCAATGGAGGTGGCAAATGTGGTGGTGTTGTGGAGGGACGTTTCCCCCAAAGTCCCCAAGTCTTGGAAATGTCCCACCATAGGGGATGCAAGTTTTTTTTGGTGGGAATGCATCCTCCTGGAATAGTGCATTTTTTACCCTTTTGAGGGAAGTTTTGGCCTTCTATTAGTTCCTTGTACATAATACATGATAACCGCTATGGAGCTCTTCCAGCAAGGAGAGGCCATGGCTCCTTAAAAGTGATAAACTTAAGTCCAATCAAATAACCCTAACGTGAAAAGGACAAGACCTGCATTTAGGTAGTGTAGCGTAGATCTGTTTTGTTAATGGTGTGAAGTTTGAACATAGGCGAAAGGACATACTAAATTTGAACACAACACACCATTGACCCAAATGCATTTTGATTCTTGTTTGTGTTGTCTAATTTAGCATGATTATAATTATATTTAATAACTCTCAAGATGGGAAACTCATGTCCAAGATAAGCACCTAATTTTTATATATATCTTTTTGGTCTATCTTTCCTCCAAAAGCTTATACGGATCAAATTCTAGCCAGTTTTCCAGGTTATCAAAATTATGGTCAATGGACCAACTTCTTTCTCCACTAGAAAAATATCTCGTAATCTTTGGATGTAATTCTACCAACCATAATTTACATGTGATTGTACTAGCAATAACAGCATCGGTTAAAGGGGGCTTGAGCTTGAAAATGAGGATTTTCTTCTTATTTTCCAGAGTGGATGAGTGTCGTGGTTCAAATGCTTTTCTGAAATTCAGAGAAAGCAACCAAAACGAGTGTTTTCTAAACCAGGAGAGACCCACAAAAATAGTCAATATCCAGAAGTTCAATCTGTTTTGACTCATTTTAGGTCAGGGAGTCTATATAAGTATACATACCTGCTCTGTAATCCCTAAAGTAGATAGGAACTGAAACACAAGAAGCACAACCTAAGAAACAAGTAGTATTAGAACCCTTGCCTATCAAAATTACAAATCACTCTCTACTCTCCAAATAGCGAAGTCAGTTATCCAAAAATGTGTACTTTTATGGTATCAAAAACATCTTCCAAACCTTTGCTTGACAAAATCATTTATACTTGTACCTTTAGTTTAAACATAATTTAGTTGAAAGAGCATTCATATATTGCCTCTAATTCGGTACTGAAATTATAAATGTTAATATTTACAGAGCATCCATAGGTTGTCCTTTGATTCAGTATTGAAATTATAGTCAAGGAAAACAGTATTTCATTAAACGACCTATATTTAGGCCTACAAAGGCAGTGTATTCTTTCCTGGTCCTCGTCGTTCTCAGTAGTGGCTTTAGTTGTAGTTATTTCTTAGAAGCTACTTTTTCCAAAAAAAATGAGCATTGATGAAAAGCAAATAGAGGTTTGCTAGTATAATTGTTAGTAGTGCTTTCCTTGGTCACATCCAATAAAATTCATAACTACATAGATAGATTCTATATAAAAATAATGCTCTGTATGAAATATTTTTCATACTCTAAAACGCATTTAGAGTAATCCAGTCTGATACGTATCTTATTGGAGTAAAAAAAGGGTACCCCTTGTACAGTAAATACGCAAATTGTTGGAGTTATATGTAACAAGAAACTATTTGCTACACCGTATATTAAGTTGTAAAGTTTCAACTTATTTAATGATCCCATGTACAAGTACAAATTACAACAAATATTTTTGCATTCTCCTCCTTTACTTTGATCTCAAAGCATCTTTTAGGAACCTATCTTGTGTTAAGGATTTGACAATCCCTTTACATTGATCAAAAGAACCTTTTATTTAAAAAAAATAAAAGTTTCTATTGCCACCACATGAAACATGTAAATCACTAACATCTCATGAGCAGTCTACAAATGCAATAGTGATACAGGATAAAAAGTGGGGAGAATCCCAACATAAAAGGCAAAGGGACTTCACCAGGTTTCTGTCATAAGCATATACACAACTTGTAAATGATTGGATAGCTTGTAAGACATTCTCTTTAGAAACTAACCTTATCAGGGTCATATATAGTACAAGGACATGCTATACATTGAACGACAGAGTTATAAATCTCCTCGTTGGAGGATAGTGAACTGAATTTCAGCCAAACAGGTTCAAACATTCGATGCTGATCTGCCATTGGTTCTATTCTTCCATACAATGGGAGCAATCAAAGTCCAAACTACATTATGAAGCACACAGCAGCAAGACAAAAGATTATGTGATTGACAGTTAGAATTGATAGCTGTTGAATTATAAGGTGGATAAATCATGATAGGATGAAACAAATAAACATCCATAATCAAATTGGGAGCTGGTAAGTATTCAAGTTGCATGGATGCTTAAGAAACTAGTCTCCAGCTCCATCTGCGAAATAATAAAAACTTTTCCGAAAACGAATAAAATTTACCCCCCAAAAATAAGTAAGGATGGCAAAAAGCCTTACCATATAGCCCTGCAGCAAGCCACTCATTGACAATCTTCACCCAAGTACTCGCCCATCCAACATCAATGCTCCACCTGAAAGCAAGCCGTTGAAAATTATCGACTATAAAAGTACTGAATCTATTTCTGATATTTATGATCATATTGGTAAAAATGGCAATGAAACATTAAATATCGTGAGCATATTCTCATTCAGATGAAAACAATACATGAGCATCTAGGTGGCGTGCAGACGCTTACTTTTGCATTGTTTGGTGCAAGTTCCAACCAATGAATAGCATACCAAAGTACATGGCTCCCATTGAGAAAACAAAATGGAAAAATCCATAGCCATATGGAACGTCATCATCTGATTCAACTTCATCTTTTCGGAACTGTAGATGATGCATAGTTATGGTATGAATAGATCTGCTATATTGTTATTTTCCTCTAATGTTTCCTAATGCTATAAAAAAGCTACAAGTGCATAAATTACTAGTTTTAGTCCCATGAATAAGAAAATATGATAGAGCTTACTTGAAAAGATTTTGAGTCAATGCCAGTAGAAAAGGTTGCCATGACTATAGCCAAGACTGCAATTATAAAACTCTGCAAATGATTGTAACAAAAATTCAAGTTTCTAAATAAGCCAAGCTTTACCATGGACAAGCCAACCATTCAGACCAGAATTTAAAAGTAAATAAGTTCTCTGTCAGGTTAAAAATGCACAATGTATATATCAATGTATTAGAGCAATGTTGACCCGAATGCATGATCTCTAGATTCTCTACCATTTTTTACCTCAATGTTAGAACCAAAAAAAAACTGGTTTAATAATACAGTGCTTGTCTTGTTTTGGTAATAATATAAGAAAAGAATACGCTAGTCACATAAAAAACATATGATTTTCACTGTATGCCAAAATCCTCAGTGCTATTTGTATCGAAATTGAAGGTAAAGTTATAGCTAGTTTCTTGTTACCAATGCTTCATCTTACATAAAGAGCAACACACTATAGTTGAAGAAAATTGAAAATGATTAATTAGATCTCCTCTAGGATTGGAAGCTAAGGAACAATCAATGTAGAACTAGAAATTGATTTTAGAAGTGACTCTGAAAGCATAAAAAATTAAAATTCAATTCACCATGCACCATTAATAAAACAAAGATACTCCATTGTCAAAGATGGGATATATTCAACTATTTGCTACACTGTATATTAAGTTATCAAATAGCTAGGATTCTTTGGAACATATGTATTTTGTGGTTCTGTGAAGTTGTCAAGTCTATGTAAATGTAATAATAAGGCCTGTACAAAAAGAATACATTGAATCAGTAGCACTAAAAAAATTCTGATATCTTACAACAATTGTGATCCAATCTCCTCTTCCAGTTCCTTGTGGCATTGTATTACATTTCTCTGTTACTGGTTCACTGGCAATGCAGGAAGAAATCTGAAATTAAAAGATAGTATATAAACAGAAATTCCAATTACATGAAAATCAGACACAAACAGAAATACCACTCGTACTTGTAGTAATCAGCATGTGTGTAGCTGAAATATGCCAAATAATTTGAGTTATCTATGATAAGAACATTAAAATTGTATATTCATAGCATTTATAGTTGAAATGTTCTCATTAATGACATATAGTGGCATTGACGTTGTTTGGAAATACCTTCGAATAGCAGACCAGCAAAGGAAGACAACGTAAAGTCCCATTAATCCTGCTGTCATAAGGCCTGCATTAACCTGTATTTTGCAACATAGGTGCACCTAAGAATCCCAATTTATTGTCATTTTTAACTGAGAGAAGTAATGCACCTCCTTCATCTCAGTGAATTTTTGCCAGTCTAGAAAACATATGAAAACCTGTAATTTTGGAGAAAAAGCTGAACTTACTTTTGAATGTAGAGAGATGCTAGTCATTACTTGAAGAAGGATTAATGTCAACGTGATGAAGAATATGTTAAGAGTGCATGACACTTTTGGAGCGTACCAAATGTACATCAGTATAATTCCTGTCAAAGAAGCAGCATAGGCCATTGTTGACATTGCAACGACTGGAATGCCACTGCATGTAAAAAGAAATCCTCTTGCCCATTAATTTTGTGTTTTCAAGATGGGCATAATTGCTTTTGTCAAACTAAGGAAAAATACTCATGACTAGAAAAATCATAAATATGGTGTATAGTTATATTAAAATTGAATCAAAAAAGTCTCATGTCCCTTGAAATTGCAAAAGAGTCCAATAGACCTAAGAGGCAATGTGAGTCTATCAGTGACGTATCAGCATTCTAAATGTTCATAGTCTGTAGACTCCACAGATTCTGACACTGATCATCATGAGGAAACCCAGTGAGACTTTAGTACCTCTTAAGTGTCAACCTACATGTGACTCCAACACATGATATGAATGCCTGTAAGACTAAATGAATGAATATAAAATGTTCCATTTTGAAGGGTACAACTTTGTTTTCTTCCACTTGAACCTGAATAAATGTGTTATAGCAATCCACAAGGGTTTTGACCACGGAATTTTTTGGTTATATAATCCATTTTGCATTTGTTCTCGTGGATTATACAACACTATATCAGGAAACATAATTCTATAACTGCAATTCCACACTTCTGTCTTTGTGAATAATTAATTTATTTTATATTTTGTAATCCATTGTTTGTAGTCAATGTGTTATGATTGCTTATCACAAGAAATACTACTAGTAGCATAAACAGTTTTTGCTGATAATACATTCAATCCCGCATTCAATGTGTTGTCTCCCTCACTAATACTCAGATTAGAGCTCTTAATTCAGACATTTCCTCTCTTTGCATGTCCAGTTGTAAAAGGTCAAGTCACATGAAGTTAGTTCCCAAATCCCATAACCTTTTTCATAAACCTGTTGATTAAACAACCCTAAATAATAAACTTACTGACCCTGGAGATAGAAGAACCAGTCAATCAGAATATCATCAAGGACACACTTCAGAGATTCAGATAATGAGAGAACATGAAGGATTGCCATGAGCTTTGTAAATTTTCCTACAGCTCAATGTGAGTGATACAAGTTTTGTAATGCCTGCATATAATTTTTAAACAGAAAAGTCAAAGATGCTGGACAATTTCTCTCAATTTCTCCAGCTAGTCACAACATCTTCATCACATCAATTGTTCACATTGAAGAAAACATTTCAAGATCAGACACCATGAATGTACAAGTTTGGATGCAGAGTATACATAATTGGTTGAGACATGTTGAGTGCTATTTTGCCATTAATGTGTTTTTAGAGCACAAGAAGAGTATGTTTTCCCTACTGAAAGAAGCCTTTTAGTATGATGTATGGTGCTTATATTATAAGTATGATAAGGATCCTAATGTGATTTCTATGAGTTTTGTTCCCTCCTGAACGATGCAAACTAGCCCATATTTAACTATGATGTACAATTCATCAAGTTGAGGCAACTGTACCAAAGATGTAATGATCTGTTTAGGAATAGAATTTGGTATTCGTGATACTGAAAAGAATATTGAAAGACGGGTAAGGCTCATGGCCCTATGTAGAAAAAGACATGGACCTTTTGCAGATTTCAACAATTGGAGATGTCTACTGTTATGCTGTGAAAATTGAACCAAAGTTCAAAAGTAAGTTTAAGAAAGAAAATCCTATGTATGATAAACCTCAAAATAAAATACTATTACCATGTGTTGATGTGTATTTTGTACACGACCAATCACAAAATAAAATACCTAAAAGGTATCTTATCCTCTCTTGAATAAAGTCTCCGAATGTTGAAGATGTCGCAAAAAGGATCAATCGGGATGACTTTAAGGTTCTTTGTTGTAGGATCTCTACATATGGATAAGCACCAGTGGTCGTTGTATATGTTGTTTCTTCAAGGGGCCTTACGTACTTTTAGAGAAAGCTTGTCCACGTTACTCTCTTTCCAAATGCAGGAACACGATTTTCCTAACACTAACAGATTTTTCAAAAAATGTCAAAAGATAAGGGTTTTAAAGAAGAAAAAACTTGAACTAATCCTAAGAATGACTCAATGAAGACTAGACTTGATAGGATTCTACCAATTTCAGTTTCGCCAAGAAATTACAACTCTACTGGAATTGATGCGATCTTCTAAGGGGATTCAATAGTTTTTCAAATCATCAGGGATATAGATACTATCATAGAATATCAATACTTCCAGAAATGATTGAATTCTTAATTAATCTCAAGGTTTCCAATTGACCACACAAGGCGTCCTTACAATCAGTAAGAAGCTAGTGGTTTGGAATATGAATCTTATCAAAGATCAAGCACAACACTTCGTCTTTCAAACTTAAAACTTAAATGCTACTTCAACTGAGAGTGATTCAAGAAAATAAACAATCATGAAGATAGCCACAAGTATTGCAATAAAACACCATAACTTCAATATTTTATTGATCTCATAGCCAAATGGACAACAATTGTTCAAAATTCTTTCTTCACTACTCAATCTTGCTACAACAATAACTTTCTTCTCTTTAAGCTCTCTCTCTTCTCTAACTTTTCTAACTCTTTGAAATGAAATGAGTGAGGGTATATATAGCATCCTCAAATACAATGAATGGCCCAAATCAAAAGAAGATCAACGACTGAGATTTTGACACCTAAACCCTAATTAGGGTTTGTTACAAAAAGTCCCTATTTAGATAAACATCACTAATCCATAGCCAATAAAGAATTGGCACAAAAACCGAGGAGACATAGACCAATAGGAATTAAGCTGCCACATCATCCTATAACAACTTTTCATCTAGAATGTTGTTCCCTTTCCTATGCTCTTTCTTAGCATATTCAATGAATCTGGACACAATTCCCTCAATCTCAGCAATGGGAATCTCAGGAAGATTCTTCATTCGTTCTTCCAAGTGAAGGGCTTGATCAAAAGCAATGAGAAGAGCCGTCTCCCATCCAGATTCTTTGGTCTTCTCAATCAAGAACATAGTAGTGTACATCTGATCTTGTTGCTTATCTGTGATGGTGTTCTCCTCTTTGCAAAAGATGACCTTGACTCTCTCCTCCAACTCTTGGATGTCCACATCTGTCTCAATCTCGATCCGCCTGTCAAGAATGGTACACAACACCTCAAACACCTTATCTTGAATTGGATGAATGATACCTTCAACTCGACCGCATCTAGTGTTGATGTCTTCAAAAAGGACCTCTTTCATCTGGAGTAATGCTGACCACTGTAGGAGGTTATGGGTTCCTCCATCCATTATCTTTTCTTGTGCCAGAATCCGCCTTGGTGTTTGTCTTATCACTTGTAAGACGGGAATGATAACATCTCTAGTGTGAGTGAATGCAGCTACAGTTATCATTAGATTATGGATAATCTCAAGGACCTGGATAGCTCGATGAACTGTCTTCATCATTCTTGTTGCAAATTCAACGGCTACCGTGTGGGATTTATCAATCCAAGAGCTCATAAGCTGAACCAAGCTCTTCACCCTTTCTGCCTCGCCTACTGATTCAAGAGGGAGTGCTTGTAAAGGAGATACTGCTGGATCCTAACCTCTCAAGGGCTGATTAAGTTGACTAAAATAGTTCCTCCAAGCACTGACCTCCCTTTCAAGCTTCTTATTCTTTTCCATTTCTTCTTTGAGTTTATCTTTAAGTGCTTCAAATGAATCAGTTGCTTCTTCCATCACTTGTTCAGAGGTAAGTGGACCAAGCTCAAATGTTTCTAAGTCATACTCATCTGCAAGAATCTCATCCTCATATTTGTCCACCGCTGGTGTAGCTACCTGCACTTTCCTGGATCCTGTCTCATCTCTAATTACCTTAGACATCTTTGTGGCCTTCTTCTTCTCCATTACCTCATGAGAATTTCCTATAAGGCTTTCCAAGTCAAACACATCTTCTTCCTCTTCAACCACAACTACCCTTGTCAGTCTCTCTTTCAGCCAATCAGGAATGGCAGATCTTGTTTCCCTCACTTGTATTTCTTTAGGTAGTGGCTTGTCTTCCCGGAAAGGAGATGTTGCTTCTTCATCATTCTTTTCTTTGTGTTGCTCATTAGCATCAACTTGGGGAGATTGACTTGATGAATGTTGAGGTGTCTATCCTTTCTCTTGTTTATCATTCTGTACCATGGATTCCATAGACTCATCAACTTCATCTACTATCTGCCTCTGATCTTCTCCTTGACTCGCCTCCTTTTCATGCCTGGAAGATGTGTTGGGTGGGTGATTAGGGTTTGTTTTCTGCTTCTTCTTGGAAGATTCTTTCTTCTCAGGTCCTTCTTTCCTCTTTGAGCCTTTGGAATGAGAAGTATTCTCACTCACACTTGCTTCTCCTTCTTCTGGTCTTGCCTCCAAAGTAAATGTCATTGATACATTTTGCTCTTTCAACTTTTGATGTTGTACATCCACCCATTTGCGAGTGCAGGATAAAACGGGAGCCATCAAAGCTCTCAAGTCTAAAACCTCGGGCTCATTCCAATCTATCTTCACTTCTTTGTCCTCTTTCTCATAGGACGACTAGAGGTATCTACCATTATCCTGGGCTTGATCGGCTACTCTATAAACTTTGCATTTCCTGATGAGATCTAAGGGTAGCCTGGAATGCATCTTTCTTTTAACCTCTAAATCACCTGGGAGATTCATCCAAAAGTCCTCCACCTGAAACTCATGCTTGTACTTTCTACCGACTGTCTCCTCCATATAACCATGAGGATCAAAATTCTCTCGCAAGGCAAAGGATGTGAATGAGTATAAAGATAATTCCTTCTCTACATCCTCAGTGGCTTGAGTATTAGGACACACCTCAACTGAGTTCCCTAGTATGATGGGCACGGGAATCCCATTTCCATGCTTGTGTCTGGATGCCTTCGCATAAGCTGCCAACTGTCTAGTCACCTCAAGTAGTACTATCCTGTCTGTTGGATATCTTGGCAACATGTAAGGTGGTGAAGGACACCCGTGAACTCTGATGTATGTGAACTTTTGAAACTGGATGAACCAGGCGCCATACTTCTTCACAAGCTCTTGTGCATCCAGAGACAGTCAATTGTGAATTCCTCCTTGCAATATCTTGGTAATGTTCATTGTGATGGTGTCATTAACTAACTTGTAGTCACTTCTAGGCGAATGATGCAGATGAACATAAGAATCACAAACCCTTATTTCTCCAGGTCCTCTTCCAATCACTCCTCTGTGAGGTAGCCATGCATATTCGAAACTCCTGATCAAGGCATATATAACATATGAGCTCATGTGGAATGATTTGGTGGGTCTTAGCCTTCTTAACTGTACATCCAGACAATTGCTAATGATTCTGGCCCAATGAAGCGTTCCTTTTCCTTGAACTATCACTTGTATGAAGAAGAACATCCACTTTTCGAAGAAGAAGGCTTGAGAAGCACCTGTAACTCGATTGAGCAAAGTTATCAAGTCTCTGTATTCCTCCTGAAAATCGATCCTATGTGGTGTATTGGGAATCTTGTTCAGACAAGGCCGACTTTTGAGCAACCAATTCTTATTAATGAAGTTCAAACAGGACTCAGGATCATCTTCATAGATCGACCTTGCTCCTTCTAAGCTTTTGTAAATCATGTCTTTATGGTCCGGAAGATGAAGAGCTTCGCCTATAGCTTCCTCTAAAAGGTAGGCTAAGATGTTCCCGTCCTTGGTTACAATCGTCCTTGACTGTGAGTCATAGTGGCGGGCGCACTCGATCATCAATTCATGACACTTAACTGCGGGAGGAAAACCTGCCGCCTTGATGATGCCACTCTCGATTATCCTCCTTGCAACAGGTGATGGCTTGCCAATATAGGGGACCTCTCGAAACTTCTTCACATTGAAGTTTCCTAAGTTGGTGTCTCCGACATTATTCCACTTGGACACGATCCTGGTCTCCAATTCGTCGCTCCTCTGATCTTCCTTGATGAGAGCCTGCTGACTAGTAGATCCTCCGGCTTTGGGAGTCGTCATTTGATGCCTACACAAAAAATTTAAAATTAGTCTTTAAGCATCATACCTTAAAGTATAGAACTTAAGACCTTTCAAGGGAATAGTTCAAAACATTAATTTGAAAATGACATGATAACTCAAAAATTATGAATTTTCAAATTATGAATGAAAATCGGATTGCACAAGACTTAGTTTTTCAAGGGATTTCTATGAGATCAAAATAAGTCTTGAATATAAACTACAAAAGGATTCTTCATACCTTCTCCTTGAATGCTTAACTATGAACCTTGAAAAATGAAGAAAGAAGATTAGATTTTTGCTGGATAAAGATTGAATTGCTGGCCTTCTTGGATGAATTATGTCTTGATCAACCTTCAAAAGAACGTCACCTTCACTAGCCTCCAACACTTAGTAAATTCTGGAAATTTAGCCTCCAATCTGCTAGGATTCGCTCCTCTAATCTGCTCCTCAAAATTCGCATAAGAGGTAATGAATGAATGATTTGAATTTTGAAACAACACTCCTTTATATAGGGCGCTCACCCTAATTAAGCATAAGGCCGACCTAGCAAATAAGCCTTAAAATAAAATAAAAACCACTAAAAAGGAGGCCGACTTGCTTGTAAAGTCAAGTAAATATGTTTTGAGCGCTCACCTTTATTTTTTAAAAATTTTAAAATTAATTTCAATGCCTCCAAGGTGGATTTTTCAATTATTTCAAGGCCTAAAAATTAATTAATTAAATTGCAAATGCTTTAATTCATGCGAATTTAATTCAACCTCCCAAATGTCTTGAATTTGGCAAATTTGGTGAAATTTTAGGAATATGGAGGTTTGATTGAGGTTTAATGAAGCTTCCTGATGATTTCGCCCTGGACCCTCTGGAAGGGTCAAGAGCGATTTTTTCAATTTGGTCCTGAATCTCTCATTTCTTGACTCCAAAATCTCCTGGAAGGTGAGTTCATGCGTGCTTTGGCCTACTCCAAGTCTTGTATTCTGAATTTATATCTTTTTTCATGCAGAAATTAGGTGAAAATGTGAATTTCGCCCTGGACCCTTTGGAAGGGTCAAGAGCGATTTTTCATTTTAGGCCAAAATTCACCTTAGCTTGATCATAAAACACCTCCAAGGCAATCTCCAGGGTTCATTTCCTTCCATCATTGGGTTAGCTTATCAAAATTTTGAAGGAAATATTACATTTTTGGGAATTTCGCTCTCGACCCTCTGGAAGGGTCAGGAGCGATTTTTCTCCTGAGCTCAAAAATTCTCATTTTTGAAGGTCCAAAACCTCTTCAAGGCATTCCAAATAGGCTCTTTCATTGAATTCCAGGCTTAGTTTCACTCAAATCAGGAGGAAAAAGGTAATTTTAGGGTTTTTCGCCCTAGACCCTTTGGAAGGGTCAGGAGCGATTTTTCTTCCTTAGGCTTACTCCTTCATCAACTTTTCTTGAATCTTTCACTAAAAGCTAGGCAATGGTCTTCCTCATTCACTCCACCCAAGTTTGGCTTGTTCTTGCAAGGTAAAATAGGGGATTTTTAGATTTTCGCCCTGGACCCTCTGGAAGGGTCAGGAGCGATTTTTCCTCTCCGACCTAGAATCATCAACTTTGAAACAAACATTTACTCATTAGTGATCTTAAAGGTCTTTTCTTCCTTGGTATATCCTTGCCTTAGCACAACTTTGAAAGGAACATGTTGGTTTTATGATTTTCGCCCTGGACCCTTTGGACGGGTTAGGAGCGATTTTTTGGTTTTAGGACAACTCCTTCATGCCTTCATCTTCAAATCATTTCCAAGTGATAGAACATCCAAGTCATGAATAGCGAAATCCTATCTTAAATTTGCAAGAAAAAGGGAGAATTTAGAAATTTCGCCCTGGACCCTCTGGAAGGGTCAGGAGCGAATTTCTTCCTTGGCTTCAAAACTTGCATTCATGGCAATCCATTTCCACTCTAAGGCAATCCAAATGCCTTCTCACTCCCATGTCTAAGCTTGGTTTATTCCAAAATTTGGAAGAAAGGATGACTTTGAGGATTTTCACTCTAGACCCTCTGGAAGGGTCAGGAGCGAAAATCTCTTCTAGGCTCAATTGCTTCATCTTTTCAACCTCAATCATCTTCAAAAGGCAAAAACACTCTTCCTCACACCCATCCAAGCCATAAAAAAATAAGAAGTTGCTTTGACCTTGCAAGGAAATAGGTGCTTTTAAGGATTTCGCTCTGGACCCTCTGGAAGGGTCAGGAGCGAAATTCACCATTTGGCTCAATTCCTTCACTTTTTGATGATTTCTTGCAATCTCAATTCACTCCCAGGGGCAATTCTTTCAGTGTTTGACCTTATCCCATACTTGGCTTAGCAAAATTTGATAGCAAAAGATGATCTTGAGGAAATTCGCTCTAGACCCTCTGGAAGGGTCGGGAGCGATTTTTGCAATCTTGACCAAAAATCTTCATCTTTTCACCTTAAAACTTCTTTGCTTAGTGGGATTTCATCTTTTATTGCCTTAGGAACAAGGTTTTCATGTCCAAGAAAGGTTAAAAATGAGTTTATAAGGAATTTCGCTCTAGACCCTCTGGAAGGGTCAAGAGCGAAATTGCCTTTCCTGGCCAGAATCCTTCATTTTCTTCATTTCCAAACATGCCTTGGGCATCACAATTTGATCAAGCTGAAAAAGAAATGCCTCCTATAAAGTTTTTCGCCCTGGACCCTTTGGAAGGGTCAAGAGCGAATTCCTCAATTTAGGCTCAATTCAATCATCATTTCAAGTTGATTTTACCTCTCAAGAAAAAGACACTACTCCTCCTTCATCCATGCCAAGCTTGACTAGATTTTTGCAAGAAAAATAGAAGGATTTGAAAATTTTCGCCCTGGACCCTCTGGAAGGGTCAGGGGCGAATTCCCTCTTTTGGGCAAAATCCTTCATCTCTTCATGACTTCCAAACATACCTAAGGGTTTTATCTTGCTCATTCTTCCTTTCATGATGCCTTAGGCTCCTCAATTTGATCAAACAAGGCAATAAATGTCTCCTATAAAGATTTTCGCCCTGGACCCTCTGGAAGGGTCAGGAGCGAAAATTAGGTTTTAAGCAAAATCCTTTATTTTTCAAAGTTGAAACTTCTTCAGGAGGCAAAAGGGAGTTGTTCTTGTTTCACTCATGCCCAAAACTTGACCTTTTTCATTGCAACATGGGAGCTATTGAGAATTTCGCTCTGGACCCATTGGAAGGGTCAAGAGTGAAATTCACCTTTCTTGTCTAAAAATCTTCATTTTGCACGCTTCCAAATCTTCAAATGTATCAAATGATGTCCAATCTTCATTCCAAGAGATCCTACACATGAAAAGTTAGCCAAAGTTAGTGAAAAATAAGCTCTTATAAGATTTTCGCTCTGGACCCTCTGGAAGGGTCAGGAGCGAAATCTTCATTCCAAGCCAAATTGCTCAGTCTTCAAGTTTGAAATCATCTCACAAGGCAAAGTTAGATCATTTTCTAGGCTAGGAACAGGATTACAAGTCTACTCAAAGCAAGAAATAGTATTTAGGATGAAATTCGCTCTGGACCCTTTGGAAGGGTCAGGAGCGAAAATCCTCTTTCTGGCATCATCTTGCTCTTCAAAATCAATCGAATCCCTCTCCAGGCAAGAATACATCAATTCACCTCCAATCATGCCTTTTAGAAATCATCACTTAGTCAAAATGAGGAGAAAAGAAGTTTACAATGATTTTCGCCCTGGACCCTTTGGAAGGGTTGGGAGCAAATTTGACATTTCCAGGCTAGATATTACCTTAATTTGCTTCATCCTTCATCTAACTTGATCAACCCAATTCCTTATCCTCACTAGCTCAGCTCAACTAACTTAGATAGGTAAACAAACAGGACCTTGACAAGCAAAACCCTCTTTCAATCTAGACCTAACCTGACATGAGACCTATTCACCCTGCCCCTGACCTAACCAACTTGACTCCCCTGAAAGGCATGTTTCATTCTGGCAATCTTGAAGTTTCAGGCAAATGACTAACAACCTCCCAAACAAGACTAGACTTAGCTTGAAAGAAACCCTAAAACGAGCTTCCAAGGTTTAGCCCTAATCTAGCCAGCCCAAGCAGACTACTCACTCACTCAAAATCCTAAAAACAGAGAGAAAAAACAAGCAAAGAGAAAGCAAAAGAGGGGGTCCCCATTTTAATGGGGCGATGTGTGAAATGGTCACAACACCATGTCAATTAAGTTTAATTGAAGCACAAACTTTTTGCTAAGACTGCTTGTCACTGTATCTACAATGTACCACAACGTGTGTAGAAGAGGATGGGAAATCTTAATGTTCATTTGATTGTGACCTATGTATAATAAGAAGGTCTTGGTAAGGACAGAATACTGATGCTAAATGGTGTCCTCATATGGATGGCACAGGCCACATGAGACCAAGGGGGACAGTGTTCCGGCCTTGGGCCTAGAGTAGAGGATCTCTAGAGCACCTTATCAAGTCACCCTATCTTAGCTCTTCTATGGTTGAGCCTTCTCAAACTGATTTAAGCAATCTTGTGATTAGATCTATACTTCTAATATTAAATATATGCTTGGTGATTTCTAATTAAAGAGATAATTTTATGGATTATGCTTGTAAATGATTCCTAACTTGTTTGCAATTTGGGTTTCAGTCAAAGTGAAAGGTATCTCTAACCCAGCTTGTTTATTCGGAAATTGAGATTTAGGGCTAAATTAGGGCATTCCTGTTGAATTTTAACACTTTCAGATTAATCTAAACTCAAAAAATCAGACTTTAATTATTAACTAAATTGATATGTGAACAAATAAGAACAAGGAAGGGAACAAAATAAGAACAAGACACGGTTACCCTGGGAAAACCTCCTAGGAGGAAAAACCCAGCCTGAAAAGATCCTCAGATCTGATTATGAATTATATTCATATGAAAGTTACAACACTTATCTCATGTACTTGAAGGTGATTGCATTTAGGACTGATAATGTCTTCCACAAGACTGCACTTTCACAAGCATCAAGTAGTCACATCTGCACCTTTAACCCTTCCAACAGCAATCAGGTTCAAACCCTAGGTCTGTAATATGTGAAGTCTGCTCTTTGATGGACTGCAACTTCAGTTTGCTCTCCTCCAACCTCAGTTCGCTTTTCACATGAATGAATTTCACACTTTCACTAGTAGATGTAGTTCGCTGATGTAACAGAAGTATTTCGCTGTAATGGCAGATATAGCATTCCTCCTATAACTCGCATTTAGCAGAACCATATATTTCACATAGGATAAGATGAAAGATGAATGTATGTTATTGAGGTGAGAAGTGTCTTTATTTATATGATGCATTGACCTTGTATGTCGGCTTGTGTTCATGTCAGCTTATCCTTTTAATTTATATTCTTTTCCCTTTAATCCGAAATGCATTCTATATAGGGTTGGCCCTATTTTGTTTGGCACGTTAACTTTCATGTGGCGTGGAGTAGCGTGGGGTTTTTATGATGTGCTGTGAGGTGTAGGGCCCAGCCCTATACGTTGGAGAAGGGGCTGGCCCCTTAGGCGGATTCCAATGTTGCCCAAGGCAATTGGAATCCGCCATCCCTAATTACAATCAATACTCCCTCTTAATTAGGGAGAAGGATAATCTTACAACCAGGTTACAAGATTAGGGCCCAGCCCTAAGTAATACATACAATGTTTAAACTGTGATCCGAACTTAGCTGCCAACTTCAAATACTCCTGAGACAATATCACAACAAGTATCCCATAGTATCCATCTTGTACTGCCTGTGGAGGATGACTTCAAACTTTAACATGCACACTTGCAAGTCATGAATACATTCATGCACATCATGGAGTCTTTCCATGCCATCGATCACGCATATCCATCATTCATTGTCTTTACCTCAGTCTTCTCCCAAAGAAGAATGTAACATCATAATCTTCAATCTTGCACCCAAGCATGGAGTGGAGATACATAATCATTGCTCTCCATAAGCATAAAATGAAAACATAGTCCTCCATCTTGCACACAAGCATAGAATGGAATCTAATAAACATAATCTTCCATCTTACACACAAGCAAGAAATGGAATAGACATAATTAGAATATTGTAGTCTTCCATCTTGCACACAAGCATAGAATGGAACTACATAACATAGTCTTCCAACTCGCACACAAGCATAGACTGGATCCACCTTACATTGCCCGCAGAGGATGGTTAACAATTACACTTCTTCCCGAGTAGATTACAATACCATCTTACATTGCCCGCAGAGGATGGTTAACAATTATACTTCTCCTTGAGAAGATTACAATACCATCTTACATTGCTCGCAAAGGATGGTTAACAATTACACTTCTCCCTGAGAAGATTACACTACCACCTTACATTGCCCGCAGAGGGTGGTTGATACAACACAATGTATCACAGAGGTTGAGACTCCCTCTCAACCAGGGCGGTGTTCTCCACAGCTCCAAGTCTATCTCAAGCTTCAAGAGACTTGGTGAGAACATCTGCAACACAAGATTGTCCTGCCATAAAACACTGAATTGTCAGGTATCACTATACAACCCTGATAATAAATCAAAATAGCATAACAAGAATTTTGAGAAATCACACTGCTTCTCTTGATGCAACACTTGCAACAATGTATTTAACTACAGTAATACTTAATGCAATTGAGGATTGTCCCTGTAGGTCCAAGAGATCGCAGCGGGTGAATGTTTGAAGTGTTTTCCTTGTCCGTAACACTTCTTGACCAATCTAAACCTAAGCAGCTTCAGCCCATAATCAACTGTGCCTCGCAAGTATCTTAGGATGTGCTTGGCTGTAACACGATGAACATGTTTGGGCAAGCTCATGAACTAGCTGAGAGCATTCACTACAAAGCATATGTCTGGTCTAAAGTTAACTAGATACATCAATGATCCAATCAACTGCCTGTACTCTGATGGATCTGCAAAATCAAAATTAGCTGCAAAAACACTTAACTTCTTTAAGTTAGATTCCATAGGAGTAGACATAGGTTTACAAACCATCATTCTAAATCTTTTCAAAATATCAATAGTATACTTTCCTTAACTTAGAAAAAATTTGTTAGACCTTTGCCATACTTCTAGACCTAGGAAATAATGTATTAAACCTAAGTCCTTCATTTCAATTCTGAAGCTAGTTCTTTCTTACATCTAATGATAAGTTCATCTTTACCGATAAGAAATAGATCATCCACATATCGGACTATAATTAACATTTCATCATTGGATGACTTAAAGTAGATGTTAGAGTCAGCATCATTTTACAATATCCTAAACTTAACAAGTATTTATCAATTCTTTCATACCAAGCACGGGAGGCCTGTTTGAGGCCATACAGGGCTTTCTTCAATCTGCACACCTAAATCTCATAACCCTTTAAGATATACCAAAATAGCTGGAACTCCCTCTTAGCAGCAGCTGTGTCCAATCACAGCTTCCAAAGCACTTGAACTTCCTTCGAGTGTGCCCATCCCAATAATTTCCCTTGAAGAATTAGTATGCCCTGTTGCAACCACTGAAAGATCCAATCAATTTCCTGTACTCCAGGATAGGAGATCATACACTTAAGCATCAAGTCAATTCAGCTATAATGAAATTAAAAATGCTTGACCCAAGAAAAGAATTATATGCTAATACTCATAATAAAAAGTAATCAACCAACATAAGTTAGAGTATACCAAACTCAGACGGAGGCGTTCCCCCTTAACTTCTACACAATCAATCTTTTATGTTAATCTCAAGGATCCTGTCCATCTATCTTTCAATAAGGTGGACCCATAGCACTATTGTTGAGATAAGATGAGGATAAATTCCATCAAGAGATTACACAACAAGATTGCCAATCACAAGGTCATAACGAAAATCCTAAGAGATCAATTGCGAAGTCTTTCAAAGAGGAATCACAAATAGAATCAGAGATTTGTAGAAAATAGTTTCAGCCAATGAATAGCAACATTATGCAACGTTAGTAAGACAAGATATAAATTCAATCTCTTGGAACAGATGACGGAGTAAGCACAATAAAGAAAACCTCACAAATCATCCAACCGTGCCCCATCAACCTCTTATAGGAGAAGTGATGAATCTACAATTATCAGAACTCAAGATTCCATTAAGGTCCATAGTTGATCATTATCTTTGGTATTACAAAACCAAACAAGAAAGATTGGCCCTAAAACATAACTTCTTCATAAAACATTTATAATAGATCTCATTCTTCAATGGTCAGATTTGAAGGTTGAGAACATCTCAAAGAATACTAGAACAACTTGTTGGTGTAACAATAAACGAAAGTAATAGTTCACTCAAATCAGAAGAAAGAACATAGAAAAGACCAAAGACCGAATGCAGCCATAACATCCATTAGTTCATCTATTTGCAATTCAGTCCAGAGGAAGTAATCAGAAGTAAATCAAAACGAGTGAGTATTGATAAGATTGATCTAACAACACCACCATTCTGCAAAATGATATTAATAAAATACTCATTAGTTATACTCTTTGTTAACTACCAAGCACAATTTTATACTTGATCAAAACTAAACAGATCTCAAGGTAGTTTATGAGTAGAAGAATCCCATACATCAAAAGGCACATGAAGAAGATCTATATTATACTAACTATAAGGCTGTGTAATAGACAGGAGAAATAAGTTTGTTCGTCTAGCATTAACCCTTGCATACTACGAACAGAATTGCAGATCATCTTTCAACTAAACTTTTCTATCAGGAACACCTATTAGTAAAATTACATATAGGCCAAAATATTAAGTCAAAGTGATCTCAATCTCTTCATTAAGAGTTCATCTCCATAATTAATAGAACATAAAATTCCTACACCTCAATCGGTATACTTATATCAATGATGCCAAGGCAAACAATCATTAGCTCCTCATAACTATACACATCTCCATAAGCTGTTCGTGTCAAGTAGAATTCAAGTCAATAAAAATGTTATGGATGAAGATCATAACTCAACCAAGCATAGCTACTCACTTAGAATGCATATAAGTATTCATCACAAGAATACTTAGAACTTTTAGATCAAAAGTCAATAATAGAACAAGTCCATGTTATTTAACATAATAACAATATCTAAATTACATATGCAGAGAACATAACAAGATTTAGATCATAGTTATATAGATGACAATTGTGGATGATGAGTCCAAGACATTCCTGATTCCAATCAAAGTATTGACGAAGAATCGATCTATATTACCTTGCAATTCTGTTTAAGTTCTAAAAAATAAGTATGCAAATCATGATGATATCTAAATAATGTTTTATATTAGATAAGTCTACCAACTAAGGCAATTAGAATCATAAAATCAATACGACCTAGAACTAGGTCAGCCAAACAATAATACTTCAATCCTTTGGATAAGCTGAGTATAATATATCTTGCAATCAAGAATGCAATGACTCAAAAATACTTAGCTTGAATGACGCGGAAGAGTCAAATCTTCAAGGCATGTTGGACCAAGATGTGACCATGCTAAACCTTTGATCACAAAACCTTTTCAATCTTTCCTCAATCCTGGAACCTGTCATCAATTATACGACAACAAGAAGGTGCAAGATCTAGGCTACAGGATGCTAGATCTGATTACAACTTGGCTCTGATACCATGTTGAATTTTAACACTTTCAGATTAATCTAAACTCAGAAAATCAGATTTTAATTATTAACTAAATTGATATGTGAACAAATAAGAACAAGGAAGGGAACAAAATAAGAACAAGACACGGTTACCCTGGGAAAACCTCCTAGGAGAAAAAACCCAGCCTGAAAAGATCCTCAGATCTGATTATGAATTATATTCATATGAAGGTTACAACACTTATCTCATGTACTTGAAGGTGATTGCATTTAGGACTGATAATGTCTTCCACAGGACTGCACTTTCACAAGCATCAAGTAGTCACATCTGCACCTTTAACCCTTCCAACAGCAATCAGGTTCAAACCCTAGGTCTGTAATATGTGAAGTCTGCTCTTTGATGGACTGCAACTTCAGTTTGCTCTCCTCCAACCTCAGTTCGCTTTTCACATGAATGAATTTCACACTTTCACTAGTAGATGTAGTTCGCTAGTAGATGTAGTTCGCTGATGTAACAGAAGTATTTCGCTGTAATGGCAGATATAGCATTCCTCCTATAACTCGCATTTAGCAAAACCATATATTTCGCATAAGATAAGATGAAAGATGAATGTATGTTATTGAGGTGAGAAGTGTCTTTATTTATATGATGCATTGACCTTGTATGTCGGCTTGTGTTCATGTCGGCTTATCCTTTTAATTTATATTCTTTTCCCTTTAATCCGAAATGCATTCTATATAGGGTTGGCCCTATTTTGTTTGGCACGTTAACTTTCATGTGGCGTGGAGTAGCGTGGGGTTTTTATGATGTGCCGTGAGGTATAGGGCCCAGCCCTATACGTTGGAGAAGGGGCTGGCCCCTTAGGCGGATTCCAATGTTGCCCAAGGCAATTGGAATCCGCCATCCCTAATTACAATCAACAATTCCCAATTAGGAGACATTAAATGCTGCAAATATTTACCAGCTTTATTGGATTTCATTATCTTGGTCAGTGCCATTTGGGTTTCAGGTGGTTTCATTTATGTTCTTCAGTTGCCCGTGCAGTGCTAGGATTTTATGCGGGATCTTGCACATGGTCATTGATGTTTTAATCTTTATATGACATCTGTTTGAGAGTGCACACAGTGGATTGGGTGCTTTAGTATTTACTGTCTCACTTGTTTTTCTGAAGCCAGATGGAAGTGGCATTTGTTTTGACTCACATCATGTTTGATTAGTTTCTAACTTTCTATTATCCAATGGCATATAGCATATCCTCTCATTGGCACGAATTCATGACAGCCGGTACCTCAAATGGTATTCTATTTATCCCAGCGCTGTCATGACAGACCCACTCTCTGTTTCATGCATGTATTGTTATGTAGTCTACCTTTCTTCTTTATTTGAGGATCCACTCTCTGTTTCAGGCATGCAATGTTATGTCATCTAGTGTTCTTCTTTACCGGATGCTCTGGATTGTCTTTTGTTGGATTTATTATTAAGTTGGATTGCCCCAAATCATTGAACTCCTTTTGGAATAATATGATCTCACTTTAGAGATTTTTTTCTGAATTAAACTTCATTTGCCAATTAGTAATTTCTAACTAGCTTGGTGATAGCTTGTTTCTTGACTCAAATGGGGCTACTAAATGGGTATTAGACACTCAACAGTGAAAACAATGATCAAATTTTACTATTGATTTTAGCACCCATATCTAATAATTAAAGACAAAGCTGAATATACTGAATTCAATTGAAATTGTGTAGTACCATAGATCAGCATTTTCCTCTGACAGCCAGTATTCATTCCACCATGTGATAAAATTGATCACACTAATAAGTTGTATAATTAGAAATATCCTGAAAAGTCACATAGCAAAACATACTTGTTAGAAATTCTCAGAAAGCAATAATTTCTAAGGGATAGCATAAAAATCTATTGTAACATCTACCATGAGGGAAGAATTGAAATGGAGTTTACTGGTATCAGTTAAAAAATGATTTTATAAGCATTTTTAGCTGAAGACTTCTGTTTAGGTTAAAATTGGAAGGACATGTTTCCGTAGATGTTCTGTGGCATATCAAACAACTGAAATCACACTTTCTGCTATAATCACTCAACAATCTAAATGTTAAGGCCTTCAGCAATCTCTCAGAAAAATGTGAACAAAGAAGCATATGTAAAATAGTTACTTTCAAATTTACTTTTTTCTTAATAGATATATTGGTGCACCTAAAAGGCATCTATTTCCCCAACAGAAAAGGAATAGGAGCATACCCAGCACCAAATCTGGCTACTTCGCCTGCATCAATAGTTGAATATATATTTAGTGTAACGAATGTCAAAATATTGTACCAAAAACACACTGAGGAGGAATAGTAGGCTGGGTTTTATCACATTAACATGGTTTGTAGGATTCTGCTTTTAAGTAAACTCACCATAAAATTGAATGAAAGCTGAAGGAATAAAAAAGGGCACCACCATCATGATGATCCAAATAAGGCTCTTCAGGGGCCACCATCCTGAATGCCATGAATCACGAGGTTTGTACATTTTCGTAGATCCTACTGTTGTGAGAAACATGGTGAAATAAAATATCTGAGCCAATGTTAAGGTGCACCATGGATATTTGTTGCACATTGCAACAACTGAAACACTACTTTAGCTATCATTGGAATTTGAGTATTACCATGGCTAACCATTTTAATGGGCTATGGAAATTCGATGCATAACTTATACTTGTCACCACTATGTGAAACTGGATCTGGGATTTCACTAGAATCTTCAAATTAGAACTATTATAATCAATTGTTTTCACAAGCCAAAGACAATGGATACAAAACATCCAAGGCTCACACGAAGTACACCTTCTGTACCCAAGCAGTCATGAACACCTTGACAGCCTTTCAAATCTGCAAATACAAATACATAATAAGCATAAGACTAAAATCGCACCAAATGAAACCATGGCAGATGATTTAAAATTCAATTCACAATATAAGTGTCATCTCAAGCATTTATAAAATATGTAATACATAGGTAATTAAAAAAGTAGATTGAACATCGTCCAAATAGCTTACATTAACTGACTTCAGGCCAGACAGTCAGCCAACCTGAAATTAACAGCAGCAATGCCAAATACCAACTAAACCCATTGCTAAAAGGAAACACCATTAATGCCTATTGCCTGGCTACACCATCATATCAAACAGAGAAAACACATCTACAAACCCAACGACTATAAACAAAATCTAAGATAAGAGAAATGATCACTTCTTCCTTATTATTTACTGGCAAAAGCAGATTGAGGAAAGTTCTACTTTGAAAATATTGTGGAAAATGCAGCATATTAGTTCAAGTAGCTAAGTATGATCTGTTTATTTAGGTTTGCAACACATCAAAACATGTTACAGTTTTCTGCTTGTACCAGCATCGGAATGGTTAATGGTGTGAGTTGTCACAGCTGGAAGTTTACTTATTTTGGACATCAGCATGGTTCAACTGATTAAGATCAACTTGAATCTGGAATCCACTGCAGTTACCGTGAGTATGAATACAATTAATTATATTTAGAGGCTCAATGTGGTTCTGGGTAGATCGCTGCTTGTTCTAGCAAGTTGAAATTATTTTTACCATAAGTGGTCTGCTTTAAGTTTGCTGACATTTTGGATATCTGGTTAATGATTGTAGTTCAAAAGGTAAAAGTTCTCTATATAAAAGCTGAAAAACAAGCTACGGACCAGTAAGAAATGGTCCCAAAGTAGGCAGAGATCCAATTTTTAAGACGTAAGGTGGTCCCATGAATAGTTATTTCTTAAGAAATAGAAGTGGCCACTATTTAGGAAGAATTTCAGTAGCTGCTTAGAGTATGTGGATTCAATTGTGTGTGGCTCAGCACTCAGGAATAAACCCATGGTTAGCATATCCTCCTTTGGCGAAAATGCTTTAGTAGGAAATCATCACTTTGCCCAAAGGGCATACGATCTGAGTGACCCTATAATTAGTCGTAATGATAGGAGCAAAGGGGCCTGGAAGCTTTCTGAACAGACTTAAAGTTCTAAAGCTAAATGCAGCAATCAACAATTCACCTGTGGAAAAAAGTCAATGGCAGCTAGCGGCTCTAAGTTTTGAGGAAAATCCTCTCTCCATGGACAACTGCCAATGGCTTTATATTATTTATTCGACTCCCCCATTCCCACTATGATTTGAATAAAATGTATAGTCATCGCGTTAAACAACCCATTCCTGTTTTTACAGAAGGATCGGCAGTATCTTTTTAACAAGTAAATGCTCAAGTAGTCCAGTAATAAATAAAATCAAATCATTTGCAATGTCCTTACATATATTTCAAGATCTATCAAACTGCCAAATTTAACTTAAGATACATTCTATGTCTATTATCCACGCGTGGCCAGAGATGGCCAATGAGAGTGCACTGAATAAGGGCCCACGTTTAAAATAATACACTCAACAGCAATGGATGCACTTTTTAAGGTGACTGGTGATCTAAGCATAAATTTGATCTAGTTTAGCGCTGATAATCAATCTATTTCCTCAACGTTTGGAATTCTGAGAGTGGGATCATAAAATAACAGTGTGCGCCATCAGCTGAAGTAAAATAAATAACAGTGAGCGTGCTTCGTGCACTCAGGAGAGGGTCTGACTGGGAAAAGTTTGTGCTTAGGCAGAGGCATAGGTTGGAGTCATGAGGGGACAGAATGTGTGCCTCCACATATCTAAGCACAGACAGGTGTTTAGTGCGGTCCCTTATGCTGTATGTACTCTGTTGTTATCACAGGGAGCCAATCATGGGAACCTTAAAACTTTGATGATCCTTTTCTATAACTAGAATGCAGCCGAAGGCTCTGAAACGTGTATCATGTATTAAAACTGAATCGCCTAAAAATCCAAAGCTAAATCACGCAAGAAAAATAGAATTATAAACTTACGCTCTAGCTCTGATAATGCATTGTGACCATAGTCCCGAACCATCCAGGCCAGCAAATTTGTTACGAGGAATATCAAGCCATAGACATAGCGTGCCATTTGGGGATTTGGCCCCTGGCACATGTGTACACAGCATGAGTCTGCCATGAATTCGTGATATCTCCGTACAATGCTGTTGGGCATCTCGTAATGATTCGGATCATGCGGGATTTCACCCTCAACCTGGAAATTATGATCAACATCCATCAGTGTCATTTCACTTTATTGTACAAACCCAATTTCTTATTTAATTATTTCTAACCTTGATCACGGGCATTGTGTGCAAAACAACCAAGGCTCTCGTCAATTCAGAACTTCAATATTCTGGGCGCCAGAAGCAATCTTCAGATGTCTTACCAAAGCTTATCTGCCCTGCATTGAAAAGCATTTTAGCAAACACTTGCAGAATTTACAGAGAACGAATAGCGAACAATGGGGAAGACAAAACAGGGGATTCATAAGGCTGCTTTTAGGGGATTCACGCGAGGCTTTTTTATGGAATATATGTCAAAGAAGGCAAATCATCATGATGAATGTAATGAAAATCTACCAAGATCTCAAACTCAGACGAAGAATTTGCTTCACTCTTCCAGATTCAAGCCATTTTACGATACAAGATTGAACTCATATGTGGCCTCACGCAACAGTATTTACATATTTGCTATCTTCTACGCAACAAAATGAACACCATTCGCCGGTACATAAAGCCAACACAATTTAAGGCCTTAATTCCCATTATCTCTTTTGCAATATTTAGTTACTATGAACTACCATACGCTGGAGGCTTCTTAAACTTACCGTCTGCGGATGAATATTACAAAATGTTCCATCATTTGACAGAAGCTTTGCAAAAAGAAGACGAATCTGCAGAATCTATGCCCTAATGAGCATACATTTGCAGAATTGTCGACGAAGATATCAGATGCTTCGGGAAATCTGCCGTATTTGCAGCAACGAGAACCTTACACGCGAATTTACCGAAAGAAACAATATACATCACTTTGGAATAATATATGCAATCAATTTTGGTTAGGACTTAAAAAGTACAACAATGGCTTATCGCAACATATTGTACAACCATTAAATCTCCATTCAGATTTTCGTGGTACCAAAATTTTTGACATCAAATTCAATGAACTCACGGACTTGTGACATAAAACTGGCAACAATTGACAACAACAAACGATTAGGCCAGTGCATTCAATTTTAAACGATAATAAATCCAGATTTCCGTATTTGAAGAAATTTCTAAAGAAACAGTACAGACAAAACCAACGACAGCCCTTCCGCAGGATCAAGAGTGAAAAAATGTGAAGGAAAAAAGAATCGGAACACTACACGTCCAAGGACAGCGTTATTTCACTACAAAATGAAAAACAAAAAAGAATTCAAACATTCTTGGAAAAGTTCAAGAAAAGCATCATTTCACTGGAAAACGAAGAAAGAAAAAAGAAATTTGGCCATTCGTAGCCCCAAAAAATCAAGAAACTTATTATTTCGCTACAAAACGAAGAAAGAATAACGAAATTTCAACAATCTTCAACAAAAGACTTTATTTCACCACAATATTGTCTAGCATAAGCTTGAACATTATGCAGACGCTCGCATCTAGAATTGAGTATGTTTCTGAAATCAAGACACTAGTTCTGAATAATCAAAAGAACGACGTAATTCAAAAAATGAAAAATCGACCGGCAAAAAAGTTCAAAAATTATAAACTACACATTATTTTGATCTTTCCACGCCAGTATTCGCTACTTTAACATGATTTCCAAGACTTTCATGCAAAATAAACTATACTTTATTTTCATCGTTCCACGCAAATATTCTCGATTTACGACATTATTTACAAGATTTGAGTCTGCAAAGTGTAGAGTGAAAAACCAGCATACATTGTACAAATGATTTTACAGTCAAAGATATTATTACTCACCGGCATCCGCGTCGTTTCCTATGCAGTCATTTCAAATGTATACACACTGTATATTGCCACACAAATTCCAATGTACGTCCATGCAAGGACCAGTTTTTCTTCCTTCTACGGCTCAAATGAATGACCAGTGACCACTATGATTGCGATTTTTAAAAATCTTTTTAATCTACATTACGTTGAAACGGAGACTCGAACCGGCGACCTGCTAATAATGGAGCTTTGACGGCTTGAATCCACGCGCAGGTGCCGGGAAGACTCTTTTCTTCTGCCGGAATATTTGCATTAAAAGAAGCACGAGACTTTCAGGATTCCGCATAACAGAGATTGGATAATTTCTGGTTTATGGGGGCGAAACATCTTATAAAGAAGAATAAGTTGTCTCATCTCACTGATCTTCTTTATCTCTTTTTTTCTTCCATGGATACGTTTCAGAAAGTACAATTCGGTGCTTTGTATTGACAGTTGTATCATTCGGGATATGGTGAATGTTGTTTAAGTATTCTGCTTTATCTTTTGGGGGTTGTATTATCATTTTGGCTTTTTAGATTTGACAATTAGAGGGTGATTAAGAGATTAAGACATTTGATTAAGTATAAATCTTATTTGCACGACCTTGTTTGTTGGGATTGAAGTGATGTTTGTCTGTTTTATTTGATAAAGTTGTAAATACATAATAATTAAATGTAAAATAAGTTAAAATAATAATTGTAAAGGTCAAAATTGTATGTCTCAATTTTTATTTTTTTTGGATGTTTCTAATCTAATGATTAGTGTATTGATGATATAATTAAGTGTAAATGGTGATAAGTAATTTAAATTTAAAGTTATTTCATGTATTTACATCTATTTTGTCAAGAATAAACAATTTTTTTATAATTAATTTTAAATTTTATATCAAACACATAATAATTATTGTGTATAATTAGACTTTAAATTAACTAAAATGAGTTAAGAATAGAAACATGCATTGATGGCTAGAAATGGGTGAGGGGGAAGAAAGTCTTTAGCTATTTAAAATGTCATTATGGATTCTTATCTTTGAATTAAGTGGTGTATTATGAGTGTTTCAATAGAGTCTTGATTTGATATCATAATTATGCTTTTCTAGAGGAATAAGCATGTCCTCTATAATTAATTTTAAACTTTATATCAAACACATAATAATTATTGTATATAATTAGACTTTATATTAACTAAAATGAGTTGAGAATAGAAACATGTATTGATGGCCAGAAATGAGTGAGGGGGAAGAAAGTCTTTAGCTATTTAAAATGTCATTATGGACTCTTATCTTTGAATAAGTGATGTATTATGATTATTTCAATAGAGTCTTGATTTGATATCATAATTATGCTTTTCAATGTTTGAGACATATTTGTACAAATGGAGTGTCTTGTCCTTCTTACCTATGTTTGGAATATAATAGGGTGGTTACATCATTTGTCTATCAACATATATAATTTGTTTGTCTTTGGATTTGCTCTTTTTGTGTGTGTGTGTGTGCGCGCTCGCGTGCATGAGTGTGTGGTATTGTCAAGCAACTTGTAAGTCTACTATAAATACAAGGAATTATGTATATGCTTTGATATCAAATGGTTTTGTCATTGTATAATGAACAAAAACATGAAAGACATAATCCAAAATGTCTATGTTGGTGTAGTATTTGTCAAATGTTGATGCAAGTTAATGGATCTACTTGATAGTGTAAGATTTTTCTCATTGATTCTATATTTTGGTTATCATTAATGACTTAATATTTCCTTAAATGCAAGATCTTAAGAGTTCAATTTAAAAAAATTAAGATTCAAACCATGTAAAAATACTCAAATTATAGTATTGGCAATCTCAAGATTGGAAAAATTAGAAAAAATTAGAATTTGACTAGGTGGGATGAGACCACATGTGGGGATCTAAATGAAATGTGTTTGCAAGCATAATTTAGTCTATGAGGAAGAACCCTTATGATGGATTTGGGCCAATTTATATCTGTGATTAAGAAAATAGCTTTCAAACAATAAATGTGGTTATGATGAACTTATAGATAAAATGAAACAATTTGAACATTCAAATATTATATTTACGATAAGGAAAAGAATTTAAAATAAGAGGGTAAAAAGATAAAACATGCATTTTTCTTCTATAGTTCAATCTTCATATCTAGACTTTAAAATATTAGCATTGATTAGTATTGAAACAACATATATAATTTAATATACCACAATCCTTAAACCAATAAAAATAATGGCATGCTAAAAATGACCCAATATTTTTAACTTACTTTTAAACTTTAAAAGTAAACTCACATCTTAATAATATTTCATTTGTTATTCTCTTTTATATCAAATTATTATACATATAAATGAAAATAATAAATCACAATATACAATCTTGTACATCGAAAAATAAATATTATACAAAAACTTTCATGAGCTCCAAAAATATGAGAGCTATTAAAGAGATACGTATAAAAAAATTGCAAATAAAAATTCTAAGGACTATTTGTAAAGCAGATTATAATAGACCATAAAAAAATTATGGTCAATGTTGTTAAAATATAAAATCAGCCTTCTCCGATGAGATAAAAAGGGAAAAGTGAGGAACGTATGGTCTAAGGTTAATCATTATTTATTTATTTATAAGATATTGATTTATGTTTATTTTATGTTGATTTAAATTACTTCGAGGCATATGGTGTGATAAACTAGAAAGATGCATCATCCCGAGCCGAAACACGTCTTTTACGATATGATTGTTGTCTGCCTTTTAGTGCCTTTTTATATTGAATTGCTGGGAGAACTCCATAAAGTGAATTTTTTTTAAAATATTTTATATTTTGTTTAATTTATTTTAATCGTTCTTATAAAGTTGGTCATGATTTTGTTCTCATTGAGTGACTTAAGAAGGAAGAAAAGAATTGTTAAAAATAATAAAATACTAAAGGATTGAATTTTAAAATAAGAAATTAATAGATAAATAAATTCTGATTCAAAAGCAAATTCTAATGGTTAAAATAATATATTTTTGCATATAATATTCTATTAGACATTCAAATCTATATTAATATATTTTTATTTTTTTTGTTTATTGTTTTACATTTTGAATATAGTTATACTAAATATATTTTTTAAGATTTGATAATTTTATAGTTTATATGAATAAATTGGAATATTTTTGGTAAAAATTTAGTGGAGGTAAAATTATAATTTTTATTATACATCATAATTTATAAAAATATCTAGATAAAATATATATTAGTAAGAAAGACTTTCATTTCGGGGTTAACCTCGCAGTGCAACGATAATGTTGCAATTTGTGTTGATGTGGGGTGGTGAGTTTAATTCCCTTGTAGGTCGCCTATTCCCCGCCCAAGCGTGTGTGATAGATGTTGCGTCGGAGATGGTGTTGGTGTGCAGGGTCAAAGACTTGACCAACATTGACAGGGCACACGTGCAAGGTTCCATTGGTGTTAATACCAACAACTGTGGAAGTTGCGACAAGTCCGAACATGGTGGCTCCTGGTTGGATCAGGAACATATAAAGCACAAGGCAGCGATCGTGGAAAAAAGCCACGTGACGCAATAAGGGGAGAGTAGAATGGATTGATAAGGAGAGAAAGAATGGAGCGATAAGGAGTTGGTTCGGAGTGATGAGGAGACTAGGTGGAGTGATAAGAAGACTGAGTGGAGTGATGAGGAGATGGAGCGATAAGGAGAGGAAGAACATGTGATAAATTAGGGAGGCATTAATGCCTCAGATCATAATGTAATTACAGGGAGGGGTCCCCCAATTGTGACCCTCACTAGTTAGAAACTCCAATATAAAAAAAAAGAAGACATTATTGATCAAAAAAAAAAGAAAGACTTTCATTTCTAATATTTATTTCATAAAATTAATTTTTTATTTTTATTATTGTGTAATGGATATATTCAGAGTGGGGGGAAATCATCTTCTAATTCATTTAAGTTAAATGAGTTGCATGTTATTGTTTCCATGTTTTTTCTAAGCATTTTCTACATATTTTAACATTGTAACCCATTGTCTAAACATTATTTTTTCTAAGTTTGTTAATATAAGAACATTACTTTTTCCTCGGCTTAAATTTTAGTGAAGGAAATCGATACAAACCATTTGTATGCATTTTTGGGTTGTGTATACTAATTGATCATTTTTTTCTTGTAAACCTTCTAAAATGACTATGCTCTTTGATTTTTTATCTTTATTTGAAATATTCAACAAAGGGTGAGCTCTAATGGTCGTTTTGAACTCTGGTAGGTTTTGATAACTTTGGTTTATTGTCTATTTTTTTTAGGTGAGTATGTCATCATATTGTATATATTGTGGCAGTTTTTTGGGTTTAATATGGCCCAAACTGACACTTGATGTTGGTGTTGGAGCTTTGGCATTTGGTGGTCATAGCACCCCCAAACAAATGCCTCAAGAAATTTGTTCCCAAAGTCTTTTACAAGGTACATCTATTGAGACCCTTGATGTTGTTTTGCTTATTTATGATTTTGATAGTGCATGTTAGTGGCTCGAACAATTTACTTTGATTGGGTATTTTGTGGGGAGGGTTTCACTCGAAAGGATGTTTCGTGATTGGGTCACCAAGTCCACATGAAAGAATGCTTCGTGACTGGGTCACCAAGACCTAGGCCCCTCATGGGGTCCATCTTGATGGCATCTAGAATCTCACCAGAGGCTTTTTTTTGTTTCTCTTTGTTGAGCCTAACCATATTCAAGCAATTTTTCAACATGGACCTTGGTATGCCAGGTCATCTTTGCTTGTTTTTCAATCATGGTCAAGAGGATTTTCTCTCTCCGATGATAAGAAGCTCAAGGTCTCAACCTGGATAGAATTTCTCAATCTCTCGTTTCCTTATTAGTCATTTTTGTAAACAATTGCCCAATTTATCGACAAGGTTGTCTATGTTGAGCCTAACTAGTTTTACCATGCTCGCCCTCAAAAGAGGGTCTGTGAAGAAGTGGATTTGTCTCGTGACCTCAAAGAGGCTATTGATATTTAGATATGAGGTCTTTGTCACTTGCAACAAGTGCTCTATTGGAATTTACCCAATACTTGTTTCATGTGCTATTCTTTAGGGCACAAAATTAAGGATTGATAAACTTATAAGGCACTGAGAGGGGGGGTGAATCAGTGATAGCAAAAATAGTAACACTTTAATTGCAGACTGGTAAAAACATTTAACCAGTTTACCAATGACTTTACATGTAATCCAAAGTGTTATAAAAGCATTCATCACAATCAAAACATTCACCATAACACAGATTTATACGTGGAAAACCCAACTGGGAAAAACCACAGTGAGATGGAACTCACAAGTTAACTATTTGCAGAAATAGATAACCAGTTAAGGTCTACAAATGCTTTGTTAGGAGCATATCTTGTTAGAGATCTCAAGCCTTGTTAAGAGCTATACCTGGTTAAAGGTAACCTCAGTGGAGGATTTAGATCCAAGTTAATGAATCACCTTTTTAGAGGATTTATACAATGAAGCGTGTTAGAGCTTACCTGGTTAAGGGATTTTACTACTGTAGTTGTTAGAGAACAATAATGGGAACTCCTGCAACAAACCGCATCAACTCCAAATCATATCACAACTTGTATCTTCTATATGAAATACTCATCACAACATCTTTTTATAGATATTAGATTTCATGTTGACTCTTGAACCTTGACACAATTTCCTAGATTCAATGAATCAAGACAATCTTCCTTAACATGACACAAATTGCCGCCATAGTGTCGGTTGATGGTAACACATCACAATCGGTGATAACCCATCACACAAATTGGGAAACCGGTTAGAACGTCGATACCAATTAAGTGTTGACCGCTTCAATACTAATAGACCAATTTTTCACTTGAATTCATACTAGGTGATTATCTCCACGCTTCTCCATGACTTTATTTGTTGCATCTCAAAACTAGTAACTATGGAACTGATCAAAATCGATTGTCTTTACTACATATACCGATTTAGACATCTTCATACCGATTAGACTTCTTCATACATATGATACCAGTTAACAATACCATGACTCAATAGTATACCGATTTATCTTAACTATGACAATCAAAATAGATGTGCCATCAATGACTACACATGAAGTCCTCAAATAAAAAAATCATCATCATGCCAACATTCTCCCCCTTTAGCATTGATGGCAACACTTAGGAAAAAAAATTGACAACTAAGTGTGCTTACAAAAAAAAATGACTCCATGACATACACTCCCCCTTAGCAATTGCATGCCATTACAAAAATGATGATTACTCCCCCTTAACAATACATGCAAAATTTTGACTCAAAACTAATTCTACTCCCCCTTTGACAACAACGCCAAACAAAAAACTAAAATATACATTACATCAAAATTTGTCATCAAAGCATATATATATATATAAGAGTTTTGAAGTCTTTACAATGCAATTCTTAAGAAAATATCACTGAAATGAAACTTTAACTGTTTAAGGTCATTGTCCCATGTTTCTAACAGTGTCTCAATGATTTCAACATGTGTCAAAATCTGTGTAGCAAATTCTTCCATAGCATCAACAATGCTCATTTCCGGGGTAGCCAAAATTGCTTCAGACTCCTTGTATGCTCTCAATAAGATTTCAACTTTCGGAATTAGCTGATTCTTTAGCTCCTTCAAGGATCTTATCCGCTTCACCTGTTCAAAATCATAAATTTATAATAAGTGTTGCAAGGCATCAACAGATTTACCAAAATTCAAAGCGGAATCCTATACCGGTATGTATGCATCACTTATCTTGTCAATTTCCTTCTCTATATCTTCTCTCTTTTTCTTTCAGTCAAAACATAATAATGATACTTTAGATATAGTGGCCAAAATCTTACCGCCAGTTTCTATTCCGGTTATCAAAAGATCTTTGTTCACAGTTAAAGCAATCTTACCTTTGTCAATTTCTGAAATCAATTTTTCTCCCCTTCTCTTCATGTAATCTTTTTCTGTTAAAGCAATGGCTGCCCCTCTTCAAGTGATTTTAGTTATTCACTGGCATCAACAACTAATTGTCCAAGCTTAACAATAGGGGTGGATAGATTATCTGTATCAGTCTCCAGTAGGAGACTTGACAAAATTTCAACAACAGTTTGTATGGTCTCTGCTTCTCGTTTATGCTCTTTGAACATCTTCTTATGTGCTCGGGATTGGATAGCAATAACAATATCCATTAATTTAGAGGCACTCAAATTATCCATATCTATAGGACCTTTTATGTTGATTGAGTCATCATCATCATCCTCAACTATTGTTTTCTTCTTCTTCTCTATTTTCTTCTCTTCATCCTTTTTCTCTTTTGCCTTCTTCTCTAGTTTCGCTTTCCCTGTCTCTTTTTGTTCCTTCTGTGTTGGTGCAATGACCGATGACAGTTGACTTTCTACATTATGTTCCTTTACCGGTGGTGGTTGCATGTCCACACTTTGTTCAGTAGTCGGTTCTTCCTCTGCTTTTTGTTTCTCAACCATATTTGGTTCCTATTATTTTTCCTTAACTAGTTCATTATTGGTACCAGTTATATTAACAGTATCCTCAGTATCATCAACAAAGAATATGACAGGTGGTGAAACGGTGTCACCTTTATCCTTGTTAGTGTAGATTTCATATAGTACAAATTTTTCTTTGGTGTCCAGTTCCGGTGGAGCTCCAATTTCAGTCTGATCAGGCTTATTGTGATAGTTCTTTAACTGATCATTCATTCGCTTAATAGATTTAGCAGCCCGATGAGTATCATCTTCAACTTCTTGAATTTTTCCTTCCAATATTCTCAATCTCCTTGTTCTTGCATGATATTGTCCTTTGTGTTTAGCAAGCATTTCTAATAATTCTTCATGAGATAATTCAGGGAAGTATTGAGCAAAAATTCTATCTACAATCTCTTGATCTTGATCAATGATCATCTTCCATTTATTTTCCAAAATTAAATTCAAAGAATCAGAAATTAACTTTTGAATATCATGTGGTAACTGGTTATATTGACATAGGTAATTGATTATCTCTTGTACCACTTCTTGTTTCTAAATCTCATCAAAAGAATCAAAATATTCCTTTACATCATTAAATTGATTTCTATTTAATGTTTTTCAAAGTCCTCTCAAAATGACTTATTGGCTTGAAAGATGCAACATCAATAGAAATATTTTGCTTAGGGATTTCCCCTACTGGTTTAGGTTTCTTACCAGTTCCCTTTTAGCTTCTTCTTTTCTTCCTCGAACTCGGTTTCCTCGGATTCTTCTTACAAGATAAGATGTCTACCTATTTTCCTAGTGACAGTTGGCTTCTTTGCATACACCTTAGGTACCGATTCCTTCTTGGTTTGAACACTTCTTGTTACTCTAGTACCAGTTGACACAGAACCTGCTCGTTCATCTTTTTTTCTTTTTCTCCTTCACATTATTGGGTTGTGTTGGTGCAATCCTTTCTTGATAAGTACCAAGTCTCTTTTTCTTTTTGTCCTTAGGTGATGTCAGAAGGTTGTTGGCATAACCGATCAATAAGTCATAATTGACTTCATAGCCCATTTGCTCCATTTCTTCTTCTCTCGGTTCAACAACATCCATAAGGCAGAAATCAATGGTCACTGTGAAACAAATATCATTTTCAAAGTGTTTCACCACTTCATCTGATAACCTCAGTCTCATGCTCATCTTCTTATGAAATTCATTGAAATACCTATTCATAGCCACTGGAAATGTGTTCTTTACAGCCTTTATACTATTCTTATCTAGGTTGAAACGGGTGTATCATTTGACCATTTTATATCGCTAATACCTGGAATGAAATTTTTAAAATACAAAAACAAATCGATCAAAAGTTATCCAAACTTAAACTTCTGATTATTTTCCTTCTTGATTGATTCCAGATTCAATAATAGTTGACTAAGCATTGCCTCACACAAATCATAATCTACATCTTCCTTTATCATCTGATAGGCAGAATGTACTACAGCCAATGGCACACTATTCATCCATCTATAATGGAATATTCTATTACCAATAACCATTATAGCATATTTGACTACTTCATCTTTAATGTTACTGACAGACATAGCACGACCATCACAAGTGATCTTTGTTAGTTCAATGACAGTATTCTGCAAAATTTTCCTCAACTTAGGGACTTCACCGGTTTGACAGAATCCGGACACAACATGAATAGCCTCCTTCGTGATAGTATGTGACCTATCTAAATACATGTTCCCTCCATGGATGCGACTAAGGATAATCCTAACATGTTCTTCCTCAAAATCCTCAAGAAAGTAAACTGCATTGTGAAAACCTTTCTCATAAACCCTAATGAACTCGAGTTTAATCTTCTCGTTCTTGTCGCATGAAGATTTCAACTAGGAGTAGATTGATAATGAACTTAAGTCTTCAATTTTGCAATCTATGTAACTGGACAAATCACCTTTAATCAAAACTCCTAGGGGTAGTTGTGATAATGCATTGTGCGATTCTATTTTGTCTGACCCCGTTGACTCAATGGCTTCATCAGTGATAAAAAGACTCTTTGCAGGTGTAGATGATGATGCCATTCTAAACAACTTTGATTCAAGAGAGAAGATTGACCAAATACCTTATTTCCTTTGCACTGCTAGGGTTTCTAGTTGCTCTCTCGCTTGCACACTAGATTCACTTTGCTTTGCTTCAAATCCGATCCAACTTCTCAAACCGTTGTTCAAATCCGTTCACAATCTGCTGGGAATGCTTTGTTTCACTCTGCAAGTGCTCACAAATTGCTCTTAGAATGCAATAGGGTAAAAAATAACTTAGCAAAACTATTTTTTATTAACTTTACCCACTACATTTATTGCATTACCGATAGGTTGAAAAACCCTAATTACCACTTAACATGTATACCTTTTACTGGTAGGTATACTAACCGATTGATCAATTGATAGCGATATCAAAATTATCATATTCAAACTCAAAATGCAAAATTTACTTACTATACTTTCTTCAAAGGGTCCGAAAATGGATTTACCGATATGCTCCCCTTAAATTTTTTGAAGAAGCTCAGTTTGTCGGTGTAGGATTCTCCATACTTGGTGAAGTATTGGGTTCTTCTGATGCTTTGCCATCACTTTTCTTCTTCCAGATCCTATTCATCCTAGCTCTGGTTTCTTCAACATCAACCTTCTGCTTTCCTTTCCGATCTGCAGGATGACTTACCAGTTGGTTCTTCTTTGTTCTACAAAACTTGGCAATGTGTCCCAGTTTATGACAATGATAGCATGCCATTCCAAATGCTCTCCAAGGTCCTGCATTTCCCCTTCCTGTTCTTCTTTTGCAGTTCATAGCCACATGTCCAAAGTTGTTGCAAATTGTGCAAGTCACATTGACTCTCTTTTCCATCTCATAAGGACTAGACCGACTGACATAGGATCTTTGCCAATTTGTGTTCCTCTGGTCAATGATATTCCTTCTCCAATCACCAATACGTCTTGGATTCATATGCTGTGTTGGGTTGTTTGCACCATATTTGCATTCAACTGATTTATGCCCATACATGTTGCGTGTATAACAATAATCTTCAAATCTTCTAGGCACATACCTAGCATTAGGTCTCTAACCAATATTACCATCAGATCTTCTTCTACAAACATTAGTAGTATGTCATGGTTTATGACAGTTAAAGCAAACAGGTTTGTAAGCTTTCTTACCGGTAGGATTCTGAGCCTTAGGAGCATTTTTACCTTCATGCATGTCGCTCTTGGTACCAGAAGGTTCACCCTTCTCAGATGTATTGTATCCTAACCCAGATGTATCACCTTTCATCCTCTGAGATTGGATTTGTTCATCCAGCATAGTAGAATTCTTGTTCAATTTATCAAGCTTCCCATTGGCCTCAACAAGTTCCTTTGTAAGATCTTCATTTTGCTTCACCAGGGTCTCTCTAAGAGACATTGCCAATTCAAGATCTCCTTTGATTTCTTCTTTCTCTTCTTTCTCCTCATGCCAGTGTTCATGCAGAGTTGCATTCTCCTGCTTGATCTTAGAGATCTCATGATCTTTCTCTTTGATTTGGTCTTCAATTGCCCTCCTAGCTTCAAGTTCTTGGATCATACAGATTGTAAGGGCTTCAAGTTCTCTACTCAAGTTAAGTTTCTCACCATTCAGTTTCTCCACTTCCTCAACCAGTGCATCAATTTTCGCCTCATCTGAAGAGCTGTTGTCAGAGATCTCCAATAATTGCTTAGTCAGTTATTTCCTTTTTGCTTGTGAAGCCTTGAATTTGCCTCTCGGGGTTTCTAGCTCATCCCTAATTTCAACAAGTTCTATAGCCATTTCTCTATAACTCATATCCCCCATAATGGATTTAGGGTTTTCTTCCAAGCAGTTAAGCCTTGAGGAAGTTAGGCTTTGATACCAATTGATAAACTTGAAGGATCCTCCCAAGGAGTCTAAACCTTCATGCTCATCTGAGACCCCCAAATCTAAAGAAGGTTGGACAATTGTTGCTCACAGAGGGAAGAGTTCTTCATTTGCTTCATCTTCTCATAAACAACAAAGTTATGTTGTCCCACAACCACAACAATAATCGTAGCCATAACCTATTGTTTCAAACCCTTCTTCTAAGGGGAAGGAGTCTCCTACTCCCATGACTAGTGATTGCTCCATTTGTACTGTTTATGTTTGAAGTCCTCAACTTGTCTTAATGTTAATCTTTCATCCTAACTCTCTATGTCACTCTTGCAACCCTTATGGGCATGTGAAGGCTAGAGATGGAGCTCCAAAAAAGCATAGAATTGCATATCCTAGCTTCTAGGTAGCTTCCAATTTTATAGCTTATCCTTTATTGGGGACGAGGATATCATGTATGAATTTGAATCATAAATTGTATGATGTGGAATGTTTGAGATCTCACTAACCTCACGGAGAAGTATTTTGTGCAAGATACTCAACAAAATTATCCTGGTTTGGATGTCTTTTGTCTTCAATAAATCAAATTTGCTTCTTTCATGCTTGTTGTTGAGTTATTTGGCCAACTAGCTTGATTTTTGCTTTCAATCACGATGCAGGTTGAGGAGGTGTTGTCACTCTTCTTGCACCACATTGGTAGTCTTTTGTTGTGGCTCATGGTTGGATCCTACTTAGAAGATAGTTTGGATCCTTATGTATGTGAACAATAATTCCTTTAAGATCATTAATGTTTATGCTTCCAATGATGTTGTTGAGTGATCTTTGTTGCAGTGGTGAATTGTTGATTCATTGACACCTACTACTTGGGTGTTGTGGAGTGACTTTAATATGGTGGAGGTTGCCTTTGACAAATAAGGTTTAATCTTCTTTTGACGGACAACCAGTGAAAGGAAAGTTTGGTTGTACATGCACAATAAATTGGGCCTTTTTTATCCCAACATAGATCATCACTATCCCCAAGGTGTTTGGCATACATGGAATAATTTTTGAGTCAGTACTAATAGAGTTTTTAAATGGATTGGTTGTTCTATGATGATGACATAATCTTTTTTCCCTTTTTAGGGACTATCAAGATCCATGGTTTTACCTCTCCTGAATGTCACCCTGTCAGACCACTATCCCGTCAAATTCAACATTCATTAGTAGGTGGGTCATCTACGATCATGCAAGTTTTAGTTTTTCCAAATACTTGTTTGTTGATTCACCAAACCACAATGGCCCACATTCAGTGGGTTTGGAATTCAGAGAATCATCCTACATAATAAGTTATGTTGATTGCTTGGTGGAATGATGTTATTCAGAGAATTGCTTGTTTTCTCCAAATTTATGGAAGACAACTGGTCATGTATTGTCATCACTCATACGAGGCTACCACTTTTGATCTCTGCCATGCCATAGAGGCTCTTGTAGCCAATTATTTCTCTCCCATCCTATAAGTCAGGGTTGCTCAGCTTCACCATCATAAGCAGATTGTTGATAGTCATGTTGCTCGAGGAGCTCAGATCAAGGCTCGACTTCACTCGCTTAATGTTGGGGATTGTGATTCCAAAGAATTCTTCCTGGCTCTTTGTGCAAGTCATTAAGAAAATTAAGGAAGGGAAAACAGTGCTTTTAGAGCTACTGAACATTTACTAGTCATTTGTTCACCGCTATGAGAAGGTCTTCCCTACTCAAGATGCCTCACCTAAGCGAAATAGGGCTCTGCAAGAATTCCTCAATGTCATTCCCTCTCAACTTTATAAATCCCCCCAAAAAAATTGTGATCAATTTCTCACCATTGAGGACCTCGAGGAAGTCGCTTTCTCCATGGCCGATGATAAGGCCCTTAGGTGCGATAGCTTTCCTTGTGGATTTCACAAAGCTCTTTGGCCTTGCGTGGGATTTGATTTGCATAAGGTCTATTTGGAAGCCATTCATTCCCAATCCCTTGGTCAATTAATTAATAAAGGAAACATTAAGTTCATACCTAAAGTTGGTGATTCTGAAGACATTTGTAACTAGCATCCTATCACCCTGCTCAATGTTTCTTATAAGATTATTGCTAAGACCCTAACACTAAAAAATTGTCATCTCCTCTTGTAGATTATTCAACCTAAATATACTAGATTGATCAAATCCATATCCATTATAGATAACATCATTGTAGTGTGGGAAGGAATGGAGTGGGCTTGTCGGTCTAAGTGGAATGCCATCTTTGTTAAGATCGACTTTGCTAAAGCCTTTGGTAAAATTAATATAATAATAATAATCATATGTTAATAACTTATATATTCCTTATGTATACCATATGAAATCCCATCACTTTACCTTGAGAAATTATTTTGGATGATTTGAACTTTGTCAAAAGAATCTTTAAAACCAAGCGAGTATAGAATGGAAGGAGAAATCTAAATTGCAAAGTTGGTAGAACTCTCCTAAAAATTAACACTCCTCTCAATAAGTAATTCATTTGTTGTCAGTTGGAGTAAGTTCAATAACCTTTCAGACCATCTAAATATCCTACAAAGATTAAAGTTTTACAAATTATGGTTCAATGGCCTTGCAATTATGCTTTAATTTATGTGTCACGATTGGAGATCCGGAAACCTTGAAGTGCTCAACTAATGATTTCCTACCTATCTGAGCTTCAAAGAGAGTGATTCCCTTCAAGGCTTTGTGAGGAACCCAATTCTGAACGAGACAAACACAATTGATTTCTTATACCCAGTACCATGGTGTAAGGCCCTTAGAGTCATACATCTAGCCATCTACTTTAAAGATTTGTTCTTATGTCTTACAACATCATTCTATTGGATAGTATAAGGAATTGTGTGTTGCATTCCTATCATCTTTTCTATGCAAGACTACTCAAACTGGTTGACATGCTCACCTCAATTATTTGTCTAAAGAACCTTGATGACTTTTCTTAACTATTTTTTAACAAGAGCCTTGAAATGTCAAAAATTGTTGAAGAATTTAGATTTACATTTAAATAAGTAGACCCATGTGTATATAAAGAATTCATCTATGAAGGTGATGTAATACACCTTTCCTTAGTGAAACATGGATGGGGAAATGGCCCCGATATATCACAATTAACAAGCTCTAATATCTACTTAGCTCTCTATGAATTTCCTTTGTCAAATTTATCTTCATGATGCTTCGTAGGAGCACAATCCTCACAAAGACCTCTAGAGAATCTAACTCCAAACAAACTTGTGACCATATCCTACTATTTAAGTTGCTCAAGACAATAGTAGTTAAGATGGCCAGATCGGTCATGCCATAATTTGACGATTCTATCTAAAAGAGTAAGCAATACTTTAGGAGAAACATTAGGTGAAAAGTGTGAGGTGTATAGCCTAAATTAGTGATTTGCCCTTCCTAAAATTTGCTAGAAAATTGTTATTGTGCAATTTTCTAATCTAAGTTGGGTCTAAATAAAAATGAACTATTATGCCATTCCCTATATGGGTAATCTGATACACTAATAATATAGTAGTTGAAAGAGAAGGTACGCTTAAAAATTTGTGAAGGTTCTACCTTCAACTTCAACATATCCTCCCTTACAACTATAGCTGGAGTGTCATCAACCAAAGTGATATGACATATTGTAAGTCTCTAAGGAGGAAAGTTCAACTTTTGAAGAACCCTTGTGGTGCAAGATACTTGAGTCAATGATCCAAGATGGAGTTGATGATGATGATGATGTAGTGGCAACTAGAGCCTTGCACTCATATTTCTCTTTACCTTTTTCCTTTCCCTTAATAGTAAATCTTGAGTTGATGAAGATTGTTTGATGGATTTTTAAACCCCTATATTATGCTTCTCAAGAAGATGCAAGAGGTGATAAATTTTCTTCTTCATACATTTGTGCTCTATAATGAAGGGAATTTGTCACCTCGAGGATGACGAATCCTCAAGGATAAATTATCCTTCCGATTACCTCTACGAACCGGCACTAAGATGAGCCAGGGGATAACATATTTATACAAGGAGTGTCAGACACCCGAGAATCGTCTCTGGATGGCTCTACAGAGCCTCTGTCCTTGGGATGAGCGCACAGAGCTGGGACACGAGCGTGAGGTGCTATCATCCTGTACAAGCGAAGTGCAAAGTTCAAGCAAAAAACTCTGGATGGGCTAACAGAATTTATAAAACAATTAAACAATATTGGAACTTATGAAAAACACATATTATGAAACAAAATAAAGAAAATACTAAATGTGGACACCTAAAACTTGCACAACTAATTAAATGAATTTTATTAATTTAATCATCATTTATTTATCTATTAATTAGACTAAGGTTTTTGTATTTTGATTGCGTGAGAGGGGGAATAATGGTGTGCGTGCATGCTTCTGCGGGCGGTCGAGCTAGGGCGTCGTTGCCCTAGCTTGCAGGAGGTAGAGCTACAAGTGGGTCGTCGGAGAGCAGTTGGTGCAGGCGCTGCGGGGGAGAGGAGCTGCAGGCGGGGTCGGGGGCGACTCTGCGGTGGGTGGCGTGGGGGTTTCGGGGGGCTGTGCATGGAGGGAGGTCTGTGTGTGGCTTGGGGTTGCGGGGGGGGGAGGGTGGTCTACGTGCGGCCAAGTGTTGGGGGTTGTTGTGGCTCGTGCGGGGTTTAAGGGTTAGGGGTTTAGGGAGGCTTTCCTTCTTAGTGTGCATTGAGGGGGTGGGCCTGCTAGTCCAGTGCTTCCTCAAAAGGCCCTTCGGGGTGGGGGTCTTGGTATTTCTCTTTCTGTTATTCTTTTTGTTGGAGCTCCGATGTCGAGTAGTGGTGGTAAGGAATCACACGTTCCTCTGGTCATGGATTTTCGCACTGCGGTGGGTTCAAAACCCTCATTTCAGAGTATCAAGACTTTTAACAATAACCTTTTTTTACCTGAATTGGGATCGGGGACCGCTGGCAGTTCTTGCATTACGAAGATCAATGGTTGCCTGGAGAGATGCAGTGAGAGACTGAAGCTGGTTATTCCTCCTGAATTGATTGCTGAAGACGTTGAGTACTTTTCAAAACACTCACTTTATTGCAAGTTTTTGGGAATGAGGGTTTCTCTACAGTTTTTGGAAAACTGGGCGCAGAGAACTTGGGCGCCGAAAGGGGAAATGGAGATTATGATGCTGGCAAACAACTATTTCATAGTTACCTTCAACTGCATGGAGGATCACAATAGGATCTTTGAGGGAGGTCCATATTTTTACAATCAGGTGGGGTTGTTCATCAAGCCTTGGCATGCAGAGTTTAACTTGTCGGAGGAACTCCCAAACGGGGTTCTTGTGTGGGTTCGTTTGCCTCGTCTTCTGGTGGAATGTTGTCGGGAGGATGTGCTACGGATGTTGGCTGCATTGTTGGGGAAGCCAGTGGGATCATCAACGCAAACCCTAGGAAGAAAGGTAATGAATTTTGCTTGTATCTGTGTTGAAATTGATCTTAGTAAACCTCTGCCAGATGATATAGACATGAGTGTGGGATCTTATTCATGGGTCCAACAGCTAGATTACGAGACTTTACCTTTTTGTTGTTGTTTGTGTCATGAGTATGGACATTTACAACGTGAGTGCCCTAGATATAAACCAGTGGTTCGCCAACCTCAACAACCGGCTCAAAGCCAAGATAGGGCTGATAAAGGAAAAGCCTTTATGCTGGCAGAGGTAGAGGGCGCTGATGGGTTTGTCTCAGTTAAGACAAGGAACAGGAATTGAGGACAAAAGAGGTCCTTACAAGAGAGACAGGAGGAAGATATCTTTAACAGATTTGAGGCCTTGGACGACCTTAGCCATCAAGAAGTGAACCCAGGGTTAACTCCTTTGGATCTAGGTGCATCAGGAGGGGGTTCGAAAAGTGGCATTGAGGATTTTACTCAGGCCCTGCAAGTTATTGGCAGCCAACAAATGGAGATGGACCAGCCAGTAGGAGTCCAACAAGGAATCACTTCAGGTTCGGAGGTAATTTCGGTTGGGGGGAGGGCTCATTGTTAGCCCTGAAGTTGGAACCGGCTGGGGCTAAGAGTAATAAGTCTTCAGTTCACTTGGGTCTGCATCAGAAGGATATTAAGAAAAGTGCTACGGAGAAGATCTCAAAGGTCAACAGGAAGAAGGATTTGGATAAAATCAAACTGAAGGGAGAAAATTTGGTGGAGTCAGGGTTGGTGAAGACTTTGGATTCTCACTTTTCCAATCCTCCTAAATGATTGTGCTCTCATGGAATGTAAGGGGCTTGAACAACGGCCCCGGACAAAAATATGTTCGGGATTTGATCAGGAATCATTCATCGGATGTCCTGCTCTTGCAAGAAACTAAACTCTCAATGGATAGTATGATGGGTCTAGCGCCGAGGCTTTGGGGGCGAGGCGAATGTCAATGTATTGGGGCTGTTGGCTCCTTCAGAGGGGTGGCCTGTCTTTGGAACCCTTCAAAGATTCGCCCTGTTAGGTGGATGGCATCCAGATCTTCTCTATCCAGGTTTGCCTCGAGTCTGGAGACCGGAGATATTTTGTTGTTTACTAATATTTATGTTCCTATTGATCTCTAGGGCAAATAGAACTTATCATCTCACATTTCATATATGCGAAGGCTGGCTCCTTTCCATCCTTGGATTATGGCGGGAGATTTCAATGCTATCCTGGAGTTGAGTGAGAAGAAGGGGGGTGTCATGAGGTTGGAGCCCTCATCTCTCCTCTTTCAGGATAGAATTTCTTCGTTGCATCTGGTGGACATTAAGCCTGGTAATGGACTGTTCACTTGGAACAATAGGAGAATGGGGGAGGATTGGATTGCTAAGAGGTTGGACCAATTTCTGGTTTCCAGTTTTTGGGTTGGTGGGGGGTGGTCTACTAGTTCGGAGATTCTAGACTAGAGAGGGTCAGACCATTGGCCTATAAGGCTGATATCTTCTGCGGCTCGGGCTGCTCGCTCTCCTTTGTTCAAATTCCATCTTATGTGGCTTTGTGATCCTACTCTGCCTACTCTGGTTGAGCAGTGGTGGAGGAAGGGGAGGCCAACCTTTGGAACAACTATGTATACTTTCGCCAAGCAGTTGCAGTTTGTTAAGTTCCAACTTAAACATTGGAATCGACAAGGTTTTGGGAACATTTTTCATGCTAAGAAAGTAGCCCAAATAGAGTTAAATGGCATCACCGGGGAAATCAGAGAGAGTGGATTGTTTGAATCTTTGCTTAAGAAGGAGGAGAGGGCTGTCAGGGCCGTAGAGGAATGGGAGCTCAGGGAAGAAATTTACTGGAAACAAAGAGCCCGTATTGATTGGCTTCAAGTGGGCGATAAGAACACGACTTTCTTTTTCAACTTTGTGAAATCAAGATGTCACAAAAACCCCATTCCTACTCTGGTCAATAATAAAGGTGAGGTGTTATTATCATTATAGGAGATATCTAGGGAGGCCTTGCAACATTTTCGAACCCTCTTCAATGAGGAGTTTCAGGGGGATGCGGAGGAGGAGAATCAGGTTCTTGCTTGCATTCCTCTTGTGGTTATCGGGGAGATGAATGAGCAGCTTATGGCCCCTATATTTATGGAAGAACTCGAGAAGATTGTCTTTCAGTTGAGGAAAGGAAAAGCCCCTGGCCTAGATGGGTTCCTGGTTGAGTTCTTTCAGGAGTTCTAAGATATCATCAATTTGGACTTACTGGCAGTAGTTCAAGAGTCCCAATGGAATAATCAGATGTTGAGGGCCTTGAATACTACCTTCATTGTGCTTATCCCCAAATGCGAGGGGGCCAACAGGTTAGGCCAGTTCTACCCTATATCTCTCTGCAATGTTATTTATAAGATCATCTCGAAGCTTATTGCAGAGAGGCTGAAGAAGTGTCTTGGGGGTGTGATCTCTGAGGAACAAAGCAGGTTTGTGGAAGGGCGTCAAATTTTGGATGGGGTGGTCATTGCTATGGAGACCATTCATTCTATGGCTACCTCCCTGGAAAAAGCTATGTTTATCAAATTGGACATGGCTAAAGCTTACGATATAGTTTGATGGTCTTTCCTTCAGAAGATTCTTAGGGCCTTTGGTTTTGTGGAGGAGTGGATTCAATGGGTTATGAGTGGAGTTACGTCCACTTCTTTCTCAGTGCTAATCAATGGGGATCATATCGAGCTGTTTGGTGCATCTAGGGGCCTGCGATAGGGGGATCCCCTCTCCCCTTATCTTTTCATTCTCTTGGCTGAGGGTCTGGGGAGGCTGATCAAACATAATGTTGGTCAAGGCAGTATTCAAGGGTGGAATTGGGGTAATGAATTGCAGCCATAGTCTCATCTGCAATTTGTTGATGACACGACCTTGATGGGACTTGCTAGGATCAGAGAAGCTACGAATCTGCGTAAGGTTCTAGATGTTTATTTGGTGGCTTCAGGTCAGTTGATCAATGAAGATAAATCATCTATCATTTTCTTCAACACCCCTGAAGCTATTCAAAGGAGGATTGCTTTGATATTGAGATTTCAAGTTGGCTCTTTGCCCTTGACTTATTTGGGTATTCCTATCTCTCCTGGTAACCCTCCTCGGGAGTCATAGAAGAGTATCTTGGATAAATTTCGCTCGAAGGTTGAACATTAGACTCATAGATGGTTGTCTTTTGCTGGAAGGGTTCGACTGATTCAGTCAGTGGTTCAGGTTCTTCTGACTTATAGATGTATGCTTCAAGTGGCTCCCAAATGGTTCTTGAAAGACCTAGATTCTTTGGCAAGGCAATTCTTATGGGCAGGCAATCTATCCTCGTCCAAATGGAGTCTAGTCAATTGGGACCTGGTGTGTAGCCCGAAGCAATTTGGGGGTCTTGGTTTAAGGCAGGCTATTCTTTTCGAGGAGGCTCTGGTGGCTAAACTGTACTAGAGGTGGTGTGTTGAGCAGGATCATGGTTGGGCTAAGATTTTGGCCTTCAAATATATGCAAAGGATACCAACTCAGAAGGTCCCAAGATATCCACTGGAGGGTAAAGGCTCTACGATCTGGTATACTCTCAAGAAGGGGGCCTCTCTCATTAAGGAAGGTCTCTTTTGGATCTACAGGAGGGGGGAAGAGGTCCTTTTTTGGAACGACTCATGGGACGGGTACCCCCCCATTCTTGATCAGTTTCCTAACCTTGGGAACCTTAGTTGGACGATTTTGGAGGTGGGGTGGTCAAGGGTGTGCGACTTCAAGACTGTTTACAAGTGTGGGAGGTTGGAGATGGAGCGGTGGAAGGAGCGTAATGAGTGGCCGGTTGTTGGGATGGAGGAGGACTGTGCTGAGTTACAAGGCATTCTGGTGAACAGACACTGTAGTGGCATTAAGGGTAGGGATGGACTTGCCTGGTCTCTGAATCCTAAGGGAGTCTTTACGGTAGCTAGTGGTTATAGGGAACTGTTGAGCCGAAGATTGGAGGGAAGAGAGGTGCACTGGTGGAAACAGGTTTAGAACAATTCTTCATGGCCAAAGTGCAACTGCTTTGCATGGACTCTGGCTTGGAATAGATGCCTTACTTGGGATAATATTTGTAAGCGGGGTTTCTCGGGGCCATCGATGTGCATTTTGTGTGGCAATGGGGAGGAAGACTCCTCACATCTGTTCTTCAGATGCCCCTTTTCTATGCTTATTTGGCACTATTGGTGGGGGGTGTGGAAGTGTCCCTGTGTTCACGCAAATTCTTTGGTGGATTTTTGGAGCAGTTTGGGCAGACCTTCTATCTTGTCTCCCTTCCTCCAGGCGGTCTGGTATATCGGGCCCATCTTCATTCTCTGGCAGATCTGGCTTGAGAGGAACGAAAGGATTTTTCGTGAGGCCAAACTGTTAGTGCAACAAGTGTGGAATAGAATCATGGTTATGATTAGGGAAACAATGGAAGCTAATGTGAGGTGAATTTCCCTCTGGACAGAACTGAGGCAGATATAGTGAGTAGGTTTGGCTGGCAGGAGTTGTCTCCTACCTCTTCTTGTGTCAGAAGAGGTAGGTGTGCTATGAAGAAGGTCTAAAGGTTGGGAAGATGGAGGCCCCCCCAGGATGAGATTATCAAGATTAACATTGATGGCTCCTCCAGGGGTAACCCAGGCCCGATAAGGGTTGGAGGTGTTGGTAGGAATTGTTTGGGGGAGGTGGAGTTCTTCTTCTTAGTGTATAAAGGGAGGCAATCTGATAATCTTATGGAGGGACTGGCTATTCTCTATGCCCTGGAGCGAGCTTGGGAGTTGGGTAGAAGGAAGGTTATCTGTGAATCAGATTCACAAATTATGGTGAATTTGTTGTCTAAGAAGAAGGTAAGTGGGATTAATTGGCAACTGGCAGGGATAGTTTTCATCAGATTCTTCAAATTAGTTCTGTAATGGAGTAGGTGTCCTTCATCCACATTCCCCGTGAATGGAACAAAGCAGCTGATTGCTTGGCTAAGTGGGCTTCGAAACATGACAGTGACTGGAAAATTGAGGGATGGGAGCAACTTTCCCAGGATTACAGTGAGGTCTTGCAGAAAATTTGTGTGGAGGATATGGATAGTAATGATGTTGGCTGAGCCTAGTCAGAGCCTAAGGTTCTCTTTTTGGAGCCTCAGTGCTTGGGACCTCCTTGTATTTTTTGTGTCTTTGCTTCAATAAAGTTTTTACCCCTTTTATTAAAAAATTAGACTAAGGTTCTTAATTAATATCCCAATCAACCTATTAATCAAACCAAATACTTGATTAAAATCCATTTCTTCTAGCCTAACCTATCAATTAACTAAGGTTTGATTAAATCCCCTTTAGCCACTTAATTGAGTAAATCTTATTTATTTAATTAGAATCTATTTTCCCCTTTTAATTGAATTTACATTTGATTAAAACTCCCTTTGCATTTAAATAAATCATTATTTGTTTGTGAATAGTCCTCCCCACTTGCAAAATCCTACAAATGCAAGTTGCATCCCTTTTGGCTAAAATAAATCTTTTTATTTTATCTAAAATGCTTATTTTCCTCCACTTGCATTCTCCTCCATTTTTCATTAGCATGCTAACATTCTTCTAGAAGCTCTCTAACGCCTCATTAATTAGCCCGATTCCTCTAATCATGTCACATCCCTAAATTTGGGGGAGTCAATTCTCCAAATTTGGAAGAAAGTCTTCTAAATGTGTTGAAGACTCTACCTTCTCCAACAAGTTAACTTGTCGAGTCTTCCAAACTTGTAAGGTTATCTATCTTTCAACAAGTTAACCTCCCAAGTCTTCAAAGAGAATTTAATGCCTCTTACAATACATCATCCTAGCCCATGATGGTTGTCCCTTTGGCCATCCTCAATTTTGCACAAGAGTTTACCTCTTGGACAATAGCATGCTCCCTTGGATAATGACATTATCCAATGATGTCATCTCTTGAGGTTACCCCTAATGCTTACTTAGCATCTAATGCTTGATTAGCATCCTCTCAAGCCATCTCAAGATGACATTTATCAGCTTGGGATTGGATTGAATCCCTCCCATGGATTGATAACTTTCAATCCTAGCCTTTGTTGAGATTGCTCAATCTCAACCATCCATTTCTCTATTTTCTCTATAAATAGAGCTCATTTCTTCAATCTATGAGATGAATCCACTTTATGCATTCTTCTTATAGTTGTTTTTGCAGGTTATCAAACAGCTCTCATTGTGCCTCTCTCAAGTATTTAGGCCATCCCTATTGCATCATGTTTGGATTATATCATGTGCTAGATTAATCATTTAGCTTAATTACATATCATTTTCATATCATTTTCATCTTCATCTTAACTTAATTAGAACATTTAATCCTTCAATTTGGAAATACACCTCTATTTTGCGTATCATCTTCATATCAATAGTTTTGATCATCTAATCAACTAGGATCTTAGTTGCATCCACTTAGATTCTAGTTCATCCTTCAAATCTTGATCTTTAGGTTGTCATCTTAAAGATCAAGTGCTCTTCCAAGTGATAGCCACCTTGAATCTTGAAGATCCTTGGAGATAGAGGACAATGAGACAATTTTGAGAGGTTTAGATTGACTAACACGCTTTGTTGATTTTGATCTCTTATGCAGTGTCCCATTGGTGTGCTTGTCTTGTTTGTGTCTCTTGTGCAAGTGCAAAGATCTTAGCATACACTAAAGAATAAGAAAATCTCACAAGTGGTCCACGCTATGAAGCCTCCCGCAAGATAATCTCCTCTTCATGAAGTTGTGCCTACACACATGCAAGAGAGAAAATGTTGGGGGTTGTGTTTTGGAGCCTTCCTAAGTCAGACCCTTGTTTTGGTGTTTCCACCTCCACGAACAACCCCAGAAAGCCACAGGAAAGATAAATGATAAAGAGAATAACAATGCAATGTGAAATTGGAAATAAAATTGATAAATATTCAAGAGAGAGGATTAAGATAACCCCCCTATCATGAATGAAGATTGGAATGCTCAGAAGTACTTGGAATGGTGTGCTTGGAATGCTTGGTAAGGTTGCAACAATGGTGGGATGGTCTCTAGTTTTCTCCAAGAGCTCAACTTGCAAAAACTAGTTACCAAATTGCCAAAAGATCCTTCCAAATGCTTCCCAAGTGAGACATATAGACCTAGGAAGGAATTTAGACGTCGGTGGGCGCATACAGAGGCATTAAGATTCCTTCCAACCATAGGCATAATGCTCAAACGACCACCTGCGGACTATCAGATTCGCGACATGCTAGCGCACCGCACATACGTCTTTGCACTGCGCCTTCGTCCCCGAAGGTGACAGATTGACAAAGTTGGTAATGCTTCGGCTAGAGTTGACAAGGATGGCCTAAGTGGACAAAAGGACAAGATGGTGGATCTTGACCTTCAATGACATGGAGGAAAAGCGCCATTTGTCACATTAATTACAAAGGATAATATTTTGATATTACATGCTCATCATCCCCATGTTTCTTGCAATAAGAACACTTAAATTTTCATTCTAATTTTTCCTTTTGATTTGAAGGAAATTTCAATGTTGGTTTGGAGGATTCAAGTTTTGAAGTTTTTTACTCTCATTGTCCTTTTGAGTAATATTTCTTCTCCTCGTTGTTTAAAGCATACTGTTTCCTATTCTTAACAATAATAGCTTAGGGTTTTGAAGATTTCAATTTGTTGATTTGTATTAACTTATCCCATTCCCTAGTCAAGTTTGCAATGAATTTTTTTAGAGAAGGCATCTTCCACACATTTCCTATAGCCCTTTTGGTAAAGTAATTTGTATTTACAAACACATAAAAGTTAGGACCTAATTTATAGAGTATAGTAAGAATGGGTTTATCCTCCTTTTTCTCTATTCCACATTCTTTTGTATGCAACCTTACCGATTTTAACTTAGTGACGAGGTCATCTAAGATGTTAAAGGAATTGGGGCTTAAAATTATGAGCTCATTCTCCAACTCATTTCCTTTCATTTTATCTATTTTCCTAAAGAATTTTTGTAGTGCAACTTATTGGGCATGATCAAGGGTTATGCATGAAAGAGAAGTTTGAGAGATACATTAAGACACATAAATCCAAATGCTTGATGACACTTGTTAAACCATTTTTCTTTAACTTCCCCAATTGAAAGTTCTTTCCCAGTGCCCATAGTTACCCTTGTTCTTTAGCATAAGTTGTACTTTAGTTTCCAATCATGATAATGAAGAGTGTTAATGTCAGGACAATTTAATTTGAATCTATTCCTAAAAGATAAATTGTTGGAGAAGGAAAATGCAAAATATAATGTGTAAGAAAATGTAGAAGTAGACACACAACACAACACAATACACCCCCTTGATTCAATATTCAATACCCTCAAATTTGGGCACTTTATATGCTTAATGCATAGATAAGTACAGTGGAACAAAAAAATGAACTTTATAATTTTAGTGTAATATTACCTTGTAATGGACAAGACAAACAAATATTAACTTAATAAAATGTCACTCATTTTAAGTTGCCAATCACAAGTCACAATAATTTTACTATTTCTCTATGTTGCCTTTTTAATTGCATGAATTTAAATTGTGTCTTTCAAAAATTAAAATAGAGAGGATGGAAAGGGGGATAGAATTAAGCCCCCACTAGTAGGAATTATGGGTTTTAGGCCTCATGTGACTGGGTACTAGATTTTTCGGTGGTACAAACCTTGAAATGTCGCTTGCATGCTCACAAATTGGGCTACACAATGCCTTCTTCGACCTCTCTTAATAGGTCACACTAACAATTAGGCTTTACAATGCCTCCCAGTTGGTCTTGCTCACAACGCCTATTAGATTTCTTGCATAACCTTTAACACATAAAGATCTCTACTAATACTTCACAACAAAACACACAAGCAAAGATCCATATGCACAACAAATCTTGCATTCAACTAGAGATTTCTAAGAAAAAAATAATTAGAAATATTGAACCAACACCCAGATTTTAGAATAGCTTTGATACCATGTAAAATTTCACCAAGACTTCTTTATAGAATGCTAGTACCTAATCAAGGTGCGCACACACACACAATCCTACCCATGAAACAAAGAATACACAAGAATGGATAAATCAACATATCAATCAAGTCATGAATGCGAAGAACATATAACAATGAGGGAAGAAACTATCACCAAGAATAGTGGAGAATACTAAACAATCGACTCTCACCAACCAAGAGTGGTGGCAAGTTAACTTCCTCAAAACTCACAAGAGGTAGTGAGCTAAATCTCACTAGCTAGAACACCTAAGTAGGATGTGTATTATGCATGAAAAAATATATACACCAACACTCCTTGACCCTTAACTAACTAAAGTTTATAATAAGAAAACCCAATCTCATGGATAAATGTAAAGTTTGTCCTCATTATAATGAGAAGAACCTATAATGGATAATGACACTTGTATGATGGACATCAATGATATTTCTTTTTATACTATTATATGTAATATTAAGCATTAATAAAAAATGGATAACCACTAACATTGTAACATATAAGATGATTGATACATGTCTTAATGAATATATTTCAGTCTTTCTTTTATAAATAGTTATAGACAATTCAATGAAAAGATATCTGATGCTAGTATACTATTGATACCCTTACCCCATATACTCTTAATTCACATATAAAAATATGCTAATTTTTAAAAATAAAATTCATATACCATTCTACATGCTCCAATAGAATCTTTGCGCTTAAATTTATGACCACAATTTTGCGGTTTCATTTTAATTCGGTTAGAAAAGTAATCTTCCCGCTTAACCACTTTCGAATTCGTAGGCAGATATTCGAAAAAAAAAGGATGAAAAACCCAGCACCCACCCTCGATTTTGTATTCGTTTTACCGTTGGAAGACAGATGCCCTGGGCGATCACTTATCACTCATCTGATCAAGCGCAGAAGCCTTAGAATATTTCTTGCCTTTGATTTGTTGAGTCGTATACAATTTTGGAGATCATGGCATTAATTCGCCCTTTTCGACCAACAATTGGATATTTTAATCTCAGTACTTTTATGAATTTGTTGTGCTTCGGAGGGTTATTTGAATAATTCTATTTTTGGTGCGTGGTTACAGACTCGTCTGATGTTGGCTTCAATGTTTGTGAGTGCTACGCATTGAGAGGCTCCTGCAAGCTGCTCGAAAGATAGGTTTAATGGGTGTTTCTGTTGCGCGTGTCTTGATTCATGTTTTTCTTTTACATGGATGTTGGGCATTGGTGGTTTTATTTGTTTTTTAATCAGACTTTTTTTGATTCATTGCATGGAAGGATTGTCCTGCATTACGCTGCAAATTATGGGTACACTGACCGCGTGGAAGCTATTCTTCTAGCTCGACATTTAACATCTGTTTTAGATTCCTGGTAAGTGGGTTTTGTTCTTTTTCATTTTTTTTCCTCCTCGTGGAAGTGATACGACGTTCATGTTTTTCCCAATTTAATGGTAATTAGTGGTAGAGCTATGGAATATCACTTCGATTGTCAATAGATCTTCAAGAGTACTACTAAGTTACTAACATCCTAGCAGTGACTACAAATAATATTGACTTAAAAGACCCTTTTGACAATACTAGAGCTTTATATTTGAAGATCATCGTCGAAAGTTTTTAGTTATAGTGCAATTAGGGCCTCGACAATCCATACAAAATTGGGAATGAGATCTATTCCTACAGTTACAAAGCTGTGAAAATCCTAATATGTATGAAAAATGCATTAAAAGTCTCAAAGATCATTTCCGGCAATTCCCATTACTCTAGTAATTGGGTCGATGAAGACATACCTTCAATGATTAAGAAGTAGGACCTATGCTTATTACCCACCATAGTTAAACCATTTATATTCTAAGATTCATATTGTTGTTTTCTTTTTGTGCATATCTTGTATTTGTTGATATTCAATCCTTAGGGATTTACTTGGTATGCAAATATTAGAGATGGAAGTGGAGCCACTCCATTGCATCTTGCGGCTAGAATGGTAGACTCAAATGGTGTTCATTAATTGCTAGGAAATGGAGTTTCAGTTTGTACATCTAGTGGAGCTCATGGTAAGATACTAAGAAATAATTCCATTGAATCCATAGTTGGGGAAGCTTTTGTTATCTCGAAACCTTTGCTTCATGGTTGGACAAGATTTTGCGATTGTTACAACCTCACTTTTACAAAATGAGCAGTTTACCATACATGTAAGAAAATGAGGAAACTTTATTAAATATTCATTGCTTTCGTAACCTTGTTTTCTTTGTTGCAAGAGACTTTGTTGAAAACTTGAAAGCATCATGCTTTGTGTTGCTAACACATAAAATATAAAATTTGGCAATTATTGTATTTCAAACTTCATCATGCATGGTGACTACCAAGTTTCTTCTTAGGTGTTTGTCTAATCTATCTCTATTATATTTATCAAATTCTCATCTAAATGACCATAGAAAACCCAACATTCCAAATCATTAGTAACTTAGTAAAAGCTCTATTTGGTAGATGGATTAGTAGTTTTTAATTAGATGCAGCTCACAAGGTAGTTTTTGTAGTTGGGTACTATTGTGATGTAATCACACATCACCCCATTGCAAATTGGGACCTCCACTTTCGCTTTTTAGCAGAGTCTTTTTCTTAGTTTGCTTTGCTTGGTAGTTGTTTCTTAAATTTTTAACCTTTGCTAGTGAGGAAGAGGTAAAATTGTCAAGATGCAAAGTGTTATTTAAAATGTCTCAATTGTCAAATGTTGTCATGTTGCAAAGTTGTTAGGAAAAATGAAGAAGATGAAAGCTTCCTAGTTTCCTTCTAGGGGTTGTTTTTCCACCCTTTGACATGTTGGAAGTGAAAAATTCCTAGTTTCCTCCCGGGGGTCGTTTTTCCACCCTTTGTCATTTTGGAAGTGAAAACTTCCAAACGTAATCAAGGTGAGATATCTAAATCAAGTGAAGACATCATGAAAATCAAGGCATTTAAAGTTCAACGTGAACAAAGGAGGGTCAACCATGGGCATCACATAGTTTACACCAAGCATCCTCATGCTTAGAGGCACTATGTAAAAGAGGATCAAGGCTCAAGCATCATGAAATTAGGATCAAACACCATGGAGTCACGTGCTACATCAAGGGTGTGTTTCATATTTCCAAACCAAGCATCATCAAGATGGATAGTACAACACAAGGTCAATATTCTCAAGTTAGAAGGAAAAAGCAACTATTAATGAAGAGCAATTACAAATGAAGGAGAGAATATTTCAATATAGCAACTATGAGGATCGATATAAGGAAGAGTTCAATTGCAATTGCCTTGAATTTCCTCAAGACTCCAAGGTCAAGATGCACAAACATAAGGTAGGTCAAGATGCACAAACATAAGGTGATTGCACCATTTAAGATTTACACTAAGGAGAGGCAAATTTGTGTCATGATGAGGATGAATGCAAGATAGGTACAACACAAGGTGAATTTCCTAACATGAAGGTGAAAAGCAAAGCATCACGATGATTTCCAAACATTATCAATATTGTCCAAGACAAAGAAATGTTTCAAGATTTCGGAGTTGAGGATGGAAATTCATCACAAGTATGGAGATGAAAGAGTGAATATGATCAAGGAATGGAGATAGTTTCATAAGAGTTAAGCAAAGTTAGAAAATTTGCTTGATCATTCAAAGATGATATAATTTCGGATTATGATCCATCATAGTCAAGCAATTGGAAATGTTGAGTATTAAGAGATATTGCCCCAACTCAATACAATTACTTCTTTGTGATGATCTACAAAACAAGCATGCTGAGTTGGCGCCTATTCATCATCCACCTATCAGGAGATGCCATGTTAGCACATCCATTTTCAATGTACTTGACTCATTCAAGGTGGAGCAATTGACATATGGCACTTAATCAAATATTGTTTCACATACCTAACCTATTTTCTTATCGGTTAGAATTCAAAGAAGGACATGTGCTCGCCAAAACATATCTTTTCATTGGCCAAAGGGGTTTTATTGTTGAATCTCGACCATTAATCTCAAATTGATTGGAGCCATTGAAATGTAATGTGCTCTCTATATAAGGCTCAATGCTCTGATTTGTAAAGGGGAATAGTTGCTAGTCAATAGTTAGAAGTTCATAATTAGGAAGCAACTAGTAGTAGAGTAGGAGGAGGAAAGAAGAAATTGTTGCCAAGACTTGTGGAAATAAATACTTGATTTCATTGAAGTACGTTGCATGGTTCATTGATTATGGTGGATGCTTATAAGGATATTGTGATGAATTCCTTGGTTCATACTTTTTGTAGTTTGCTGATTGTAAGCTACTGTGTAAAGTTACCCTAAACCTAATCATTGTGCTAAATTCGATTGTGGACACTTGTTCAAGTTGTGCTAGCATTGGGTATTTGAGTGATGTATTCGTGATGTGAAAATCTTCCATTTCTTTAGAAGATTGCACCAAGTTTGTGTAGTTGTTCATAATGATGAAGCAAACCTTGGTTTGAGGGAATTTGTCTATCTAGGTAATATTCATCGTCATCATTGATCTTAGGAGTAGCGTAGTCTTTTTAAACTCTTATCTCTTTTGTCTTTATTTCCCAAGTAGTTAAGTTAGTTTCAAAATTCTAGTAGAGTTCAAGTAAAACATAACTCCCCTTGTGATAACTCCCCTTGTGATTCCAACAAAATCACATCAAATTCATTGAGTCTATCCACAACATTTAAGTCGCACAGTTCACATTGTAAACCTTGGAGTTTCCTTCTTTGATCACATCATTCAACATATAAGGTTTCTTTGTTCAAGAGAGGATAGATTACCTTGGTATTTTATTTTTGTGTTTGAGGTGCATAAAAACACATCAACGGGTACCTCTTTTTTGGCTTATGGTAAGTCTTTGTATAATACCTCAATCTTTCTCCTAGGACATTAATGGATAGAAATTGGACGGACAAATTTTTCACGTTGCAAGTGCAACATTTACATGTTGCTTTGCACACGTTCATATGCACAAGGTGTTGTGACAAGCCCAACGACACACAAAACACCCTTCATTAATGCACCAAGCACAGTGGCACAAGTGGAAGACTTTACAAGGTGTGGGACAAGTCACCATGGTGACTATATGAGAGGATGTTGCACCTCCCCACAATGTCAATTGGACGTTAATCCACATTCGTGTTCTCCCATAGATAGGAGTGGGACGAGAGCATGTAATGAATATTCTTGATTTTTTTTGATTTTTTTTTGTGATGTAGAAATTGAACACAAAGCTTGCAAATACAAACGAATGCTTGCAATACTGATCGGATTTGTTTCATTCATTCATAGAAAATACATGTCTATGGAAAGCGACATTAACATCATCTAAAAAATGAAACACATGAGCCATACGAACTACTGTTCACAAATTCAGAATATATTGACATTCAATTTGGACATTACAATCAAGTATACACTTTGCAAAATAGGCTAAGCATGAGTACCTTTAGAAATGTGTCTACTTGCTGTTATAGGTCTGAAACGCCTTCAAAATCACCACCAAATGCTCATAGAAGGATACTACAGGTCTGCCATGAGAATTTAGACATATTGCAATCTGTGATCCACAAAACCAAGCCTTTAATGCTCAGAAAATGAAACTTGGAAGTCTGCTACAGCAAACTGAGTGCAAGGAAATCATAGGGGCGATTCACAATAATAAAGATAAACACCTCTCTTGATCACTAACTGATATGCTCTCCTAGATGTTATTAGAAGGTCTAGATGCCTCAGAAGATGATGATGATTATGCAGACCAAAGAGGGAAGATATACCACTTCTAGCTTCCACATGCCATGGATAAGTTAGGCGCTGTAATGTCCCCATTTTCTAGGTCAGTATCTTTTGCAGAGGTTAGCCTATTAGCAGGCTTCCCGTAGGCTAATGCAGTGGATAGGGGACCCATTCGGAGGGGGCCGATGTCTTTAGGGAGGTCTGCAGACAGGCTGGCAAACATTGGTCATTCTTCCGAGGGGCTTAAAATTTGGACTGTGTAGCAAGAGTTACCTTAAGATAGCAGTGCCACAATCCTTGAAGACATTAATTCCAATGAGACTAAAGATTTTAATATTACTTTTTCCTTCATTCTTGGCCACATTTTACTTTAATAGTTTATTGATATGGGTTTACCTTATTAAATCTAGTGAAAGCTATGCTTTCTTCATAGTTAGTGCATCTCCAAAAGGGTTCAGACCAAGTAAAGAGAGCGTATTCCAAGGAATAACCAAAGAATATGCCAAAAATGCCTTTTGGAGGGAATTAGATCCATGGGAAGTTAGTAAAGTGACTTTGGTGGGAAATTTGGGGCATTCCATAACTCATTTTTACGGCAGCGATTGGGTTTTGAGCTCTGAGCAGGAGTTTGAACAGCAGATCAGGCCTTTTGAGAACGTAAACTCTCAGGAGAAGTAGTACCTACAGGTGTGGGAGACCATCCAAAGGTATTATTGCAGGGAAAATTATCATTTCCAGCATTTGTAAGGGTGAAAACAGTGGATCAGACTGTTAGGAAGGCAGATTAGAGGAGTTTCATAGCAGATTTGAATTATTTGGAGGCTCTACAACAGTCTATAGCAGCTGACCAGCCCAGCCGCACCCTCCTTTGATCATTAATGGAAACATTCAGCTGGGACGTAGGGTTTAGAAACCATCTTCAGACCAAAAATCAAAAGAAATCAGGTGCTGATGCAAATCAGAATTTTATGAGCTTACTGTACCAAAATTCAGGCCAATGGGGAGCCCTTAGAATACTTCAGAATTTTCAGAATTTGATCAACTGTGTACTGGTATGTTTCTTGGAAGATTGAAGTAAATTGAAATCAGTTAATTATTACTACTGTTGCTGTTCCTATAATTTACACTCTGTTTAGCTGCAATTTCCTTTGTATTTCTCATTTCATTTGCAAGTATCAGCATAAACCAAAAAACCAAAAAAATCAGAAAAAAGAAACAAAATGAGACCTACAAATCAGTTGTGCTTCTGTGATCGGGGTTGGGTCACTATAGGCGCTCCTCCCTAGACGGGTGATTTTATCGGTGCCTAGCTACTAGGAATCCTTTGGATTAATACTCAGAATGATCAAAGGCTTATCTTTGCTGATATGAGCAGAAAATTGATTCTCTGTGTAGCAGGAATGGGAAGGACAACATTGGGAAATTGTATAAAATCTTGGGAAAAAAAAACTCAATCAAAACTCCAAACTAGATTAAACACACTAAACTCATATACCTAAATCAGAAAACATCATATACCTTCAGTTTTCATCAAACCCTTATTATCAAACTTCGAGCAAACTCCGAAAACTCAATCTAAAAATCAACAACCAGCTAGGATGGATCTTGCACCACCGAAACTAGGCAAACTGAAGAGTGTTTTCATCCTCAACAATGAATGAATGAAAGATTTTAATGACGCCCACGAGATCGATCAGTCTATGGGACCGAGGATAGCATTCTTAATTAATCTTCAGATTCTTTTCCCTGTCCAATCTTCTACTATTGATTTTGACTAGGAGGCTAGCGGTCTGATTAATTCTATCTTCTTCAAATAACTGATGCATGTTGTCAACCTTTAATCCATTTTCATACTTAGTGCGGATGTCCTCATAAGCCACGCACTCCATGGTGAAGTGCCATTCTGTTTCTACAACACCTTTTTTGCAGAATATGCAAATTCTTTCCTCCCATGCTTCTTTAGGTATCTTCCACCTACCGGTCTCACATCTAAGGTGGTGTGACCTGGTTCTTAGTTGTGCAATTAGCATCCGCGCTTTACCTCTAATATCCCCTAAATATGTTTTTTCACCATGGTCCTTTGTTGGATTAAACTCTTTGATGTAGTATGCCCAACTTGCTTTGTCCACATGGTAATACAAAATTTTTCAATAACATAACCTTTTATTTCAGAGTTGGTGTTAGGACACTCATGCAAATCAATGTTCCACCTATTCATCCAATTGTTGTTCTGCTTCATCCAGGTATTCTTCCTCCGATTTAGCATCTCTTCCACAACCATTTTAGGCCAGCGATGCTTATCCGTGTTCGCAACTTTCTTTAAATAATATATCAATCGGGTTATAGCCGAGGCTTCCAAAGGAAAAGTACCTGCTTTAGCTAACAAAATTTCATACGGGATTGTGCTTTTAACTTTGAGATTGCTTGTTATTAAATGCTTATGGATTATTTCTAGTTGCTTCCAATTGCAGTTTGACATGCTGCTACCCCATACTTCACAACCATAGAGAACAACCACTGTGACTAGAAGACCAAAAAGGGTTTTCTTGGTTTTCCAATCCCAAAGTTCCGCTTTTCTGCACCTATTTTGAAGTAAGTATGAGGCTTTCCAACCTCCTTGTATCCTTTTTGTCCTACAAGTCTCCCAACTGAGCTTGTAGTGAAAGTTGATCCCAAGGTACTTGTATTCTTTCACTATTTCCAATGGGCTGCCTTCAAAAAGAAAGGTAACTTGTTTGTCTTTTCTTTTTAATGAGAAAATCATGATTCTGGTCTTGGATATGTTCACTTGCATCCCAACCTCCTGACAAAAGTCTTCTAAAGCTTTCAAATGTTCTCTTAACCCATGAGTTGTTATTGAAATTAGGATAAGATGATTCGCATACAAAAGGAGTTTCACCACATAACCTGCCATCTGAACACCCTCACCCTCTGTCTTGCTTAACCAAGTTTCTAACTTGTCAATGTATAGCCCAAAAAGCGTGGGAGATAGAGGGCACTCCTGTTTAACTCCAATATCGCTGCCAAAACACTTTGACATGCCTTCACTTGTTTTGATTTTGGCTCTAACCTTCTCATATAATCTATGAACGACAGCTCTATACCCATCCGGTATGTCTAGCTCTTCCATTTTGTGCCATAGTTTATCTCTACGTATCGTTTCAAAGGCTTTCTTAAAGTCCACAAAACAACAATAAGCTTTCTCACCTTGAGTGTTCCAGATTTTTTCTATCAAGTGTCGAAGAGTGATGCAATGATCAATGGTAGAATGTCTTGCCCTAAAACCCGCTTGCCCTTTAGCCCTTTTACCTTCCTTCTCTACCCAACTGCTAATCCTACGTTCTAACATGCTCCCAAAGAGCTTGCCAAAGAGAGGATTGACCATAATCGTGCAATAGTTAGAAGGGTTATTGATATCCTCATTTTTAAAGAGAGGGATGACCACACTAGTTGTCCATTCCCCCGAGAAACCTTTTTGAATGATGTTATTGAAAATTCTCCTTATATGAGGGGCGAGAATATCGCTTCCCCATTTTAAGAATTCAGCTTGTAACCCATCTATGTCCTATGCTTTACCACTTGCCAAATTCTTTATGCCTCAGTGAATATCCTTCGTTGTGAAAAGTTTCATTGAAGTGTTAATAACAGGTGGATAGTTTTTCTCATGAGTGCGTTCGTAAAGGATCTTGGGTCCATTCCCCCGAGAAACCTTTTTGAATGATGTTATTGAAAATTCTCCTTATATGAGGGGCGAGAATATCGCTTCCCCATTTTAAGAATTTAGCTTGTAACCCATCTATGTCCTATGCTTTACCACTTGCTAAATTCTTTATGCCTCAGTGAATATCCTTCGTTGTGAAAAGTTTCATCGAAGTGTTAACAACAGGTGGATAGTTTTTCTAATGAGTGCGTTCGTAAAGGATCTTGGCATATTCCAACCATTGTGCATCCGTAATGCTATTTTCAGTCTTCTTTTTCTTTTGTTGCAGCTCCTTCCAGAAACCCTTGGGATTATGCCTTCCAAGAGAAATTAGTTCCTTCCTTCTTTCATGAACATATTTTTCCTTTTTTGATTGCACCAATTTTACATATTTTTTCTTGCGCTCTTTGTCCATTCCACCCTCTTTTAGTGATCTCTTGGCTGCCTTACAATCTTCATCATACCATAGATTTGCCGGAAAAGTGTTTGCAGCCCTCGTCTTAGATTGAGATCTTTTGCATGACCTTAGAGCCTTGTGGATTAATGGGATTAACTGGCTACTATGAATGTGGGCCCCTATCTTATTGGTCGCCTTAACCTTTCTGTTATACTTCAGATTGTGTAACTGTTGATTAAGATCAGCACTAAAGATTTCTTTATTCTTTTGATTTATAAGGATTTTTCCCTTGGAAGGGCCCATCTTTTGCATGTGGTGAACCTGCCCATTGTGTTGACTACATGGAGAAATGCCTAGTTTAACAAGAAGAGGTGAATGATCTGATTTCAGCTCAATAGAGCAGTCCCCAATATCAAACTTCAGCAATCTAGAAATAAAACTCTATGAGCAAATCACGTAGTCTACAACACTTTGGCCATTATAAGTATTGCATGTGATGCCCCCCGATCTTGGCCAATCTTTCATGCCATTGCAAATGACCAAGCCAAATAAACTACAAAGGCCAAGTAATTCTGCCCCAAACTGAGACACGCTGCCCTTACCATCTTGAGAGGTTCTTTCCCAATGTTGATCTCTACCTTCTTCCAGCCAAAGAGGATTGTTTTCTCCTCTTGCTTCATTGCCAAACTGAAGGGACTGGTTATTAGCTGTCCTTGCATTGAAGTCTCCCATTAGCACTATGTCACCAAACGTACTGAAAATAGAGCTATCTTTTATTAGTGATGCATTAGGGTCTTCGTTGTTTAAGTTCCTCTTTTGGAGCAAAGTAGCAAGCGGCCAATCTGAAAGTCACCCCATTCTTTGTTATTTGCAGCCATATGTATTGTTTGTTAGTGTCTTCTTTTTCCACTTTTACAATTCCTTGCCACTTCTCATCTATTAGAACTGTAACTCCGCCATGACCTTTGCTCGTTTCCAAGTTCATTTCAATAGCATCTCGTTATAATTGCACAAGAAGAATGAGAGCCCAAATCCCAATATATAGACTTGGAGGGAGAAATTAGGGAAAATTTAAATATTCAAATATAATATTCCCTTTAAAAAGGTCCTCATATAACTTTTAATTTTAACTTATGTCTCCCATAGCTCAAGTGTCCCAATTGGAGACACACTTTTCAAAATACTAATTCACTTAAGTGAAATATTATAAAGTCACTTTTGAAACACTTAAGTGAAAATATTAAAATAATTTCCATCACCTTACAGAAACTTGGCAAGGCACCGAAAACCAAGAATCGAACATGCCAAAACCAACTGAAGTTGACAGATGATAACCTAAGATAGCGGTTCTTCCCCTTTTGGCCTGGGTCCGGGTCCTGGTTCTTGCCCGGTCCTAGTTCTCCCCGGGTTCTCCCTGGGTTCCTCTCGGGTCCTTCCCAGGTGGCCGGGTTCCCTGTGGGTCCTGCGTCGTAGTTCCCACAGGGAATCTCGACCACCTAGGAAGGACCCGGGTGGAACCCAGGTCGAACCCAGGAGGACGTGCGTGAACCTAGGTCCGTGGGTTCCCAATTACGGGACCCATTGGTCAAAAAAACAATAAAAAACAATAAAAAGACTTTTTTAAATAGTTTTTTTGTAATAAAACTCTAATTCGCCCCTTTATGACTTTTTAAAAAAGACTTGAAAGTTGAATATTATCTTTTTTGCAAATTATGAATATGATATTAGACATTAGTTATTAGTTTACTGATTACATTTGCGATATATGAATATTTATTGGCATTGGCAATTATGGATTTATCATTTATCATTTATGTAGGGAAAGTCACATTGTATATTTTATTTTTGTATGGATTGTATATATTGAACATATATATAATATATGTGTATATATATATAATTAAAATATATATATATATATACGGACGAACCTGTACCCGTACCCAAGTTTTTTTTTTTTTTGCCGAATCCGTGAATCCGTACTCGAATCTAAACCCAAACCGGTAACTTAGATGATAACTAATACTGACACATGAGCGTATACTATAAATAGTAGTGTTCTCCAAGAACCAAAGAGAACAAACCTAGAAAGATCGGGGCCATTCAACCGCTTACTATAAATAATAGTATTCTTCGAGGACCAAAGAGAAGAAACCCCAACAAACTAGAAAGATTGGTGCCATGCAAGAACTTACTATAAATAGTAGTGTTCTTTGAAGACCAAAGAACACAAACCTAGAAAAACCCCCAAAAATTGGTGCCATGGAAGCAGTTACTATAAATAGTAGTGTTTTTTGAAGACCAAAGAGAACAAACCCAAAAAACCCCGAAAAGATTGGTGCTATGCAAGCACTTAATGTAAATAGCAATGTTCACCAAAGACCAAAGAGAACAAACCGAGAAAACCCTTGGAAGAGTGGTGCCATGCAAGCACTTATTATAAATAGCAATTTTTGTCGAAACCAATTGAAACTGAGAATTGAGGTCACCAAGAACATTGGAACCCTTGTAGCGCATCAAGAAACTTATGGAAAACCCTAAAAATTGGCTAATGCTCATAGAACATGATGGCATAAAAATAGGGATATTACAAAGCGATACCCACTTTACCTATTCCAAGATGACACAATTCAACATCTAGACATTTAGGAATGCCTACACAAGAGGCAAGCCAACTCGGAGGTACAACAAGGTCTGAAGCAATTTGACTTTAGAGTTGTTGATTTTACACAACGATAGGCATCCCAACTTGAAAGAGGATAACTGCAAAAATATGTTATTTTTCTCCCATTTGAGATGATAAGAAGACATAATAGATTAAGGGGAACTATTTTTGTTTAGAAAACTTCTCAAAAAAGCTTGGCATGTGCCTACTATCGAATAGATTAGGAATACAATGCACAACTAGACGTTAGTGCCCTTCCAAGATTCCAGTGCGCTTGGAGGACTACGACACTTCTATGCTATAGTTTTTCAAATTTAATCTAGTCATGCATTAGAGTCCAAGTTAAGTTACTAGAATAGATTGCTCAAGATCAAAGTGTATACTTTGCCAAGAATTTTGATGCACATATCTTAGTTCTTCGATTAAGCACAAACATAGAAAAGACTAGAAAATTCTAAGGAGTCTAACCACATGGGTTCCAACTTACACAACATCTCAAACATGGCACTTGATGAGAGCACACTACCACTAAGACGTGAATCAATGTTTGTGTGAACTAATTTTTACACAATATCTTAAGTTAATTAGGAAGCCTTAGTTAGGAATTTATTTTCATTTTATTAGTTGGTAAATCTTACAACATGTATCATTAAATTGCTCTTCTTGCTTTTCCACTTTGTCTATAAATTGGCAAATGTGCACGTGTATCTTTTGTAATTAATGAATTGAATACATCTTATCTTTTGTAGGTGATCTTGACTTTAACATGGTATTACAGATCCAAATTTGTAAGTTCTATCTTAGATTTTGGAGAGTTTATCCATGAGGGTTTAATTGGTACATCTACTTCACAATTGCATTTAAAAGGTGTCAAAACCCAAAGATTGTATTCCTATTTGAATATTATTGGGGACGGATTTATTGAAATTGGTGAGGGTATATTCAGTGACATATTGTGTGTGCCTTCATTGTCAAACAATCTTCTTTCCATATATTAGATTACTCATAGTGTTCTAAAGAAGACTGTGGATTGCACACCTAGTTTGGTCATCATTATAGAATTGGAAAGCACATAGATTGTTGCTATTGGGATTGCTGATCATGAATCTTGGTTATACACATTTAGAGATTTTTCTGTTGACGATAGTTTAGATTCTTTGGTTGTTGATCACACTTCTTGTGTGAATAATGTTTCTAAGGAGAAGTTTTGATATTTGAATCTTGGTATTATATCTTCTCGTTCAATTTATGAGATTTGTGCAACTATTTTTTATCTACCTCTTGCTTCTCTTGATATTTGTTCTTAAATTCAATAGGATATTTTTATCTTTCAAAGTCAATTTTGTTGGATGGTTTTTTGATAGGTTTTGTTGACTTGTTTTGTGAATCTCAACTTGTAGATTTGGAAGTCACACTAGAGGATTTGGATTTCCTCTTTGATGATAGTTATGGCACTACTAGTATACCTTTTTTGTCTTTGGAGATTGTTTGTTACAAGTGTCCATTTTGTCTCGAGTTATCACACTCATTGATTAGGCTTGGAGTTCTTGATTGGTGACTTGTGGACATGTATGCAGTTTTCAAAGGCATTCACTGTAAAGATATCATCCCCTCTCATATCACCTCCTTTGCAATAGTCTTTGTATTTTTGGAGGAGTTTCTCCTTCATAGTAGCCCAATTGTCTACTACATCCTCTCCCTATTCCCATTAACCATATTAAGGACAAATCCTTGAGAGTGACAAGAAATAGCTTCAATCTTAGAGCATCTGTAGTATAGAGAAATGTGTCTGGGTCCTCTATGATTAGTACATGTAAATTAGGAAGGACTGAAGGTGGTATGTTCTTTAGTGCAACATTCCTTTCTTGATCTACTATTGGAAATTGGAATGTTGTTGTCTCATTATCTTGGTCTACACCCCCTAAATCTCCCAAGGTAGGACAAGATTTAGTGGATGATGAGGAAGTTCCAAATAGAGAGCTAGAGCTAGAATGGGATGGGGTTGATGGTGGGGATTGATAAGCTTGATGTATTTTTGCCACAATGGTTGGATTGGTTTCATTGGTAATATTTCTAGAAAGGAACTTTCCAAATTGATCCCTTCGCCTCTACATAAAACAATAATCCAGCTTGTCTGGACGTTATTAGTAAACAATTTTGAGGTTTGATCAAGATCTAGTGATCGTAGATCTTGAAAACAAGAATTACTACTCCTATGATCGTTGTCACAAGTCCTCGATATGGAAGGTCAGCCGTGCAACCCGAATCTCAAATAACAATCCCCTATCGAATGAATACAATTCTGTGTAGGATCAACCAATGTAGACTAACGCGAATGAAACTAAATACCATCAGATTCCTTCCTCACGCGAAGAAGATATCTTTATTTTCCTTCATGGCAAAACTTTAGGAACAACGATTGATATAAGGGAGCCAGTTATATTATTTTACTTCGGCAATACTTCCCACCTGATACCAGTATTTGCCCTTACCAAATGAGAGTAGCCGGACACCTTAACATCCCTCTTAATTGAATCGACCTTTCTAATAATCTCTGCAGAATTAACACTTCATGATATAAATCAAATGGCCACAAGAAACACAATCTGAAACTCCCCCTAATATATCCTTTATTATTGGGACTCTTGCAAATTTGTCTCCACAAGAGACTTTACAAATTTGGTGCAGCTGAGGACTCCGTCACAAATCCCCCCCATTTGGAAGAACAAGGGTTTTGTCCAGCTAATCTGACCCAGAAAATAAATAATCATTTATCAAATCATAAGCATACCCAAAACATCATCGCACACCCCCTTATAAAGATCTCATAATAATATTATAATATGACCTTCGAGAGGACAGGACTCAAAGCCAAAGTTCGCTCTTGACCCTTGGCAAGGGACGGGAGCTGAATGCAAAAATTCAAGGAGGACACCATTCAAACAACCAAGGCTTGTGCTTGCAACTAGAAGTATGATCAGATAACACAAGAAACCTAGGCATGATACAAAGGAGTCCTTCTATTTACCTATCATGCTCAACTCTCTTGATTTTCTTAGTTCCTCATTTCAATTATAACCCTGCAAACAAGATACAAGTCATTCATTTCAAAAGTCTTCACAACTGACTGTCTTTACTGCAACCTTAGGAGACCACCTTGACTTGATGACTCTCTAGCTACCTGAGAAACTCTATCCCTTCAATGCAAAGACTAATAGCAAAGACTCTAAGACAACCTAGAAAACGAGAAGGACTAACCCTAAAAAGTGAAAAGTGGGGGTCCCCATTTGCAATGGAGCAATGTGTGAATACCTCACAACACAACCCACATTACTGAACCTTGCAACTCTATTATTCTGGAGCCCTCTGATTAATGGATCCCAAATTATCACTTTGTCACATTCATAAAAAATGAGGAGATGAAAGTATCTCAACAGGATGCCAACAATAAACAACTCTGTGACTCCACATGATCTTTCATGGATGTGCAAAATACCCAACATAGGCACACAAAACATATCAGCCCACCCCAGGCTGCTGTTGCAAACGCGAATAGCACACATACATGTGAAAGTCAGACTTATGAAAATGTAAGTAGTGCCTTTAATGATCAATGATATTAATGCCTCATCATTATGCCAACCTCCAATGATAAAGAGATGTTCCATATATCTCCAAAACACCCAAACAGTTGCTGTTTCTAGAAGACAACTTGAGATCATTATGTTGTTGTCATGCCTTGTACCCCGACTTAGCTGAAACTTATCCTCTTCAAGTAAATATGACTCATCATGAAGAACATTGGACACACACATTTCGTACCCTAAGAATTGAATAACTCCATACTCCAATAATGTATCATGAGGTAGAAGTGTATCAGTAGCTTCTCCATAAGGGGCCTGTTGATGTGTTTTTTATGCACAAAACATTTCAGAATAAAGTACCAAGGTAATTTACCCTCTCTTGAACAAAATCACCTCAGATGCTAAGAATGAGATCAACTAAAATGATTCCAAGGTTTCTACATTTTAGGTCTTGACGAGTGGGTAAGTTCAGTGGTTGATGTGAATTGTTGTGTTTCACTTGGGGGCTTACGCAAATGTTTGGATTATCATGAATGATGCGGAATAGGTGTGTTGACAACTTAAGATTTATCAATAAGGCTCTGGATTTACTTCTTACTAAAAAAGGGGAAAAAAGAATAGGGTTCAGGAAATCTATTCTAAGACTAGGAATGTAGGAAATGATGAATGGATCTAGTGGAATCAAAGTAGGCAAGGTCTCACAATCAGGTATTGACACAAGCTTAGTGCAATCGTCTAAGGTATACTTAAAGATTTTCAGGCTATCACCATCAAACGTAGACACCATCCAAGTTGATGCTTGTCAACAGACGTGTAATAGTTGAAGTTATGCTTATTCAAATTCCAGTTGACCACACAAGGCACACTTACTAGCGGCAAGAGGCTAGTGGTATGGATTAAGGATTCGACACAAATGAGTTCAACAAATCTTCCACTCAATCTAACATACATGAAAATAAATTCTAATCTAAATTCTAATCTAACTTGGAGGAATTGAGAACCATGAATGCAAATACAACACTTGAAGAGCAAAATCACCAACAATTGAACAATGATTAGGATTCAAATAGTTGCAGCATATACCAACAATTCTACAAAAACTCTCTCTTACAAATGAGAGACAAAGGGGCATATATAGAGTCTCTTACAAAATGGATGGCCCAGATTGATCTAAGATCAACAGTCGAGATCATGCCAACAAGACCCTAGAATTGCCCTAATTATGGTTACATAAAAAATAGCGCCACCAACATATGGCCCATTGAAAAGATACCTAGTCATCATATAGGGAATCTTCTAGAAGATTCCTCCCTACATCTCTCTCTCCCCTAGCATACTCCAAGAATCTAGCCAATACTGAATCTAACTCCTCCATGGAAATGCTAGGCAAGGTATCCTGTTGTAAATCAATCATGTCCAGTGAATCCGAGCAAGCATTCAAAGTGTTCTCCCATTTAGGCATAAGCTTCTGCGAATTATGAAAAAGAATCAACAAAGAGACCAAGTCATCAATTTGACTCTTCTGCAAAGAGTCCAACTGGCAAAAATGAAAGATCCCTGATGGATCTCTTTTACTAATCTGCTGTAATTTTTATTATTTTAAATTGATTTTTCCTGCTTATTAATATTTTCTTTCAGAAATAGATATAAGTTGCAGAAGGGTTGGATTCTTTTTGTATTTTGATGATTTTTCAACAAGTAAATAATGAAGTACAAGTACATGAACAAAGTACTGAAAATGAAGTTCATATACATCCAAGACAAATTCGATTCAAGGCAGATTTCTGAATATAAAATCAAATATTTGACCAGATGAAGATTTCCAATAATTTCAGGAAGATTACAATCAGGAATAATCCCAACCTGGATGCTGAAAGAGTAACATAACCAGGAATGAAGCTGTGGTAAGATTCCAGCCCTCCAAGTGCTGCACGTGGGAAGGAAAGTGGCTGCCAGGTACAGCCGTATGGCTGCCAAGTACACCCAACTGGTTAGAAACCCCAAACTGAACTCTGTCAGAATCACTGAACCTCCAGAAAGAATGCCGTACAATCTCCAAGATGCTAATAGCTGCAAACAAATCCAAACCACTGTATTGGGGGCTACGTCCCAAACAGGCAAGGCATTGGGGTTGGCGTCCCAGATGCTGAAAAGCTCTTCTAGAGCCAAATCTCAAATCCAAGATATAAAATATGTAAAAGATAGCAAGAATTAGGTCTCAACTTCCTTATAACACCTTCCCACTTAGCTTGAACCCTAAAAGTGACTCAATGGGGCGTTTAGGGTTAAAATGTTATATTTCTCATTTTAAGTTGCCAAGTGCATAGAAAACGATCTTTTTCAAATATAAAGAAATCCGTTCACCGAAAGGATTTGAGTCAAAAGATAAATATTTAGAAAAGTCCAAGACCTTTCCAACGAGCTATTACACCAAGGGATACGCATCCAGATGAGGCCAAAAACCCCTTATTACTCCAAAATGGCTATAAACATAGCTTTATTTAATTAATTAAACGCTAACTTAGGAAATATTTAAATATATTAAAAATATATCCCAAATAGCTGTAGAAGGCTCAAATGACTCCAAAATCCTGAAATGGAACCTATCACCTATCTGTGACTGATGTCGGAAATCATGGATCAACTGGCAGTCTCATTCCTAAAATCTAGGGATGCTCCTAGAAACTAGGAAACACACCCAAATCTCCTGAAACTGAAACCAAGGAATGGTCTCATGGAACCCCAACCCTGGACGCTGTCACAACCTCCTAAAAAGTAGGAACTGCCTCTTGAAATGTAGGAACTGCTTCCTAAAATCAAGGAATTGCTTCAAACTGGCTCCAAACTGCCTGTAAAGCCAAAATCCAATCACTATATGCACTGAATGAGTCCCAATCAACCTCTGCTAGCCTACGAGACTCTAATGATAGGCCAACTCCTCCGCCTCTGATGTCCACTCTAGAAAGGGGACACGACAAAAAATACATAAATTTCATCTTGTCTCTTAATTCGGCTAAGTGTAAACCACTAGTATCACTAACTTCAACGCCCAATAATTCCTCAATCGAGGCAAGGATCTTCATCTGAATGTCCTGAATTAATCCTTCCATCTCCATGCAACTCGACTGGGCGTTCTCATAAGTTGATTTCTTTACGGCTAGTGAACAATACCAGCCATGGAAATCGTATATGTCTCCACTGTGCACAATGTTCTTGTTGACCAAGGTGGAATTAGGAATCTTCTTCAATGCCTGGAGGCGTGGAATAGTCTTGTCTTGAATAGGTCGGAATTCTTCCCAAACTCCCTCAAAATATTGGATTTTGAATATAAGCCTTGTTGTCCTATCATATGCATGAACAAACCGAGTAAGGAAATCATCTGCCTGCTTTCTTGTGCTTTCAATCCATTTTTCCACCTCCGAGTGTGTACCTCTCGCTACCTCGCAGTGTGAATGTATTCCATGGTCAACTGCAATAGGGGAAATAAGGGTGGGATCTCCACGCCTTGTCCCTGCAATATACTCTCTGAGTCTAATATTTTCTTCTCTGTATCTTTCATTCTCCGCAACCGCTCTGTCTAACCTTGCACTGATTGCCTAGAGGTTGTCACCAATCTCCTGGAATTCCTGCTCTGTGGATGTACGACCAAAAGGGTGACTGAAGTGATCTGGAAATCCATAGGAGTAGCAATGTCCGCTGTCACGCCTGCAATAGGAACAACAATCTGCGCAATCCGCATTCCTGTCTTATCTCTAGCTATGTGCGACAAAATCTCCGCTCTCTTGGGCTCCTTCCCCTTAGCACTCCTAGCTAGGCAGTCATCAATATCATCAATAGGCTGTACCTCTATCATTTGTTTACTTTTCTCCATACTTCTCCTCAGCCATTCAGGAATAGCGGCCATCTCCATACCATCATCAAGACATACTTCTTGATCAAGTCCTTTCAATGCCGAGATAACATCCTCATTGTCATTAGGATTATCCTTGGTCCAATCATATACCTCATTTCCCAAACTAACTTCCAAAAGGACAGTAGGGGATTCCGGCTGATCATTATTCTCATCAGGAGGTGCAGATGTTGCTGTGGCATGGAATTCCTGAATATTCTCTGGTAGTATCACTGTGTTGGAATACTGCTGAGTCTCCTTATTTTGTTCGGTTACTTCAATCACTTCGATTGATGAGACACTGGGAGGGGGTGAAGGAATGATGAGTGGAGTGATAGTCTTCTGTTTCTTCTTCACATCCTCAGTCTTCTTCCCTCTGGCCTTAACTTCTCCTGGCATGTTCTTCCTTCTCTTGGGAGCTTGACTCTCCTCGTCTGCATGAATCTTGACATCACTGATAGTCCTCTGATCATCCTCGGAAGTAGACTCTTCCGGCTTCATCCTTTCATAAGTGAAGGGAACACCCATGTCAACTAACTTATTCATCTGTATATCCACCCATAGGCGGGAGAAATTCAAGACCTCTCATCAATATATTCGGGTCAGTCTCTTCTGACTCTGACCAATTATGCAATAGGATTGCCTTCTTCATTTCACTCTCATACTGTGGATGTGTATGATCTGTATCGTCTAGTACCTGATCAGGAATGAGGAAAAGTCCACACTTCCTCATGAAATCCACTGACATTCCGGACCACATTCTTCTTTTTACTGCTTGTTCGTCCATTAGGTTAGCCCAATAATCTTCTATGTCAATCTTATGAGTGAACTTCTCTCCTCTGATCCTTCCAACCTTCTTGTCTGGATCGAATCTTTCTCTCTTCTTATATGTAGCAAATCGATAGAATGCAAGCTCCTCACCTGCAGTGCTGGCGGCTATGGCGGATTGGCAAACCTTTGACGTCTTCCCAACTGAAATAGGGAATGTCATTCCTGTCCCGTGCTTCTCTCTTTGGATAACATCGAAATCTAGAAGCTGTCTTACCACTTCCAACAATATCATTCTGTCAGTCGGATACCTAGGAAGTCTGTAGGGTTCAGATTAAAACCCATGAATCCTGAGGTATGTGAAAGTGGGGAACTGTATATGCCACGATGCATATTTCTCTATTACTTCTGTTGCCTCCTTGGACAATCTTCTGTGGATTCCGCCCTGCAGCATCTGTGTGATGTACATTGTGAATGCATCATTCACTCTCTTGTAGTCTTCAATTATGTGCATGCTCAGCTGGGGGTAGCATTCAGAACTCTTGTATTGTCCTTGCCCATTCCCGACTTCACCTTTGCATATTAATCCTTTGTATGAAACAAATTGTGCAAGCAGGTACACCAGGTAAGAAGTCATGGTGAATGACTTGGACCGCTCTACATTCCTCAGCTGAAAATCCAGATTGTCACTTATAATCTTCGACCAATTCACTAGTGTTCCTCTAAGACAATCCTGGATGAGGTAGAACATCCATCCATCAAATATTGCTCCCTGTGGCATCCCCATCACTCTGTTGAGTAGGAATATCAAATCACTATATTCCTCCTTAAAATCTATGCACATAAGTGTCTTGGGAGCCTTGGAATGATGAGACCTAGGTTCAATCATCCACTCTTTGTTAATTAAATTCTTGCATACACCCATCTTCTTCGTGTATCTGTTTGCATAATCCTCCTTGGTCACATCCTTCATGTCCGTTCCGTGTGGAATTGCGAACACCTCAGCAAGGTAGGCGATGACTATGCCCTTGGGACTCTTGATCATTCTTGTGAGTGGATCGTAACATCGTGCACACTCCAGGATCAACTCACTGCACTGTAAGGACTGTGGAAATCTAGCGGCATGGAAAATGCCACTCTTCATAATATTTGCATATGCTGGGGAAGAAACTTGATCTCTAACTCCGAACATCCGACACTGCATCTGGTCGAAGTCCAGGAAATGCATGTTTGTATCAGTGATCCCCTTCCATCTGGATGAAATCTTAAACTCTGGATAAAATCCAGTCTCCAGCGTCTTCAACAGTTCTTTTCTTTCCTTGTATCCTGATTTTGACATCGCACCTGTACGAAGCTCGAAGTTAGACTTAGGAAAATATTCGTAATAAAATTCTTGACTTTCTAAATATTTAGTTAATTTAGAGCATGGAGTTAGGAAAATAATCCATACACTTGGTAAATTTTAGCAATTAAGTTCAAAGTGTGACAACACTAAGGCATGGAAGCCTTCCATAAAATTCATTTATACCTCCTTACGCTTAGAAAATATGCAAGCTAAAATGCAAAGGATATACCGGATAGATGATAACTAAGGAAAGGTGTGAAAGGTTGTGTTTTCACACAATGAATGTCTGAAGACACCTTCCGCAATCAACAATGGAGGTCAAAATTCTGAAGACAACCTGGAAATCAGACTTTTAAAACATGTTGTAATCTTCAAAATGTGCATAATCTTGATAAGAATCAGTTCTAATGATCAAAACAATCATTTTCTGGAATGTAAGTATGGCTGGTAAAATTTAGTTTTCTGAGGACAAGTTTGAAAATTGGATACTTTAGACTTACCAGCACTTGCAAAGTGGTTTAAATCCCTGAAAATGATGAAAAATTGCTAAGGAAACAGCTCCAAGCAAATTCGCCAAAAAAGGTTAGGTGGCTGGAAATGAAAATTTCTGAGGACAACCACCTAGCAATGGAGTTTCAGACCTGCAACAGTGATAAAATGGTCTTAAAAATGCACAGAAAACTCCATAAAACACTTCCAAATGCTAAATGTTTAAGTTGGAATCGGCTAGGCAATAAAAATTTAAGTCTGAAAATTAATGGCAGCCATTAATGGAGGTCAAAATCTGAAGCAAACCTTAGATTCGAAACGAATCAGCAGGCTGGAAATGATGGCAGCCACCAAGAATGCACGAAAATCATCAAAATATGGCACCAAATCACCTCCCAAGCAAAATCGAAAGTTTCCCAAGTCTAGCACTGAACTGAAATCTGAAGATTGATGTCAATGGCAGCCTTGATTTGCAGTAGTACGGATGGCAGCAATTTGAAAAATCGCCCAAGTTGGGATTGGATACCCCAAACACAAAAAAATGCCTGCCTTAGCAAAAATCGAAATTTTTAGAATTCTGAAAAATGTTGTTAATGGCAGCAATCTGCAGTAATGAAGGTCTGAACAACAAGCAAAAATGGTGGAGGAAGAAGCACCCAAGTCTCCAAACATGAAATTGCCAATTTTCACCAAAAAATGCTAAATTTGGAAAAAATCGCCAAACTTAGCAAAATCGAAATTCTGAAATTGGTCTTTAATGGCAGCCAAGAGGAATAGATCAGCAAGCTAGAAAAAATGGAGGAAAATAAATCCTCAATCCCACACTTCACAAAAACGCCTTGCTAAAAAATTTGCCCAACTTGGAGAAAAATCGCTTTCATGGAGACACCTGGTAGAAATAATAATAAAATAATACTAAGTCTCCTCTCATATACTTGCTTTCACCTCTCACTTTCACTACACAAGCACTGTGGGATAAAACATTTGTATAAATACTTGCTTGGTGAAACGTTAACTTGCTTCTATAAGGTTCAAACATTTAAATAATTATTGCAAGTTATTAAATTTTGCTTTTAAATTTTAAATAATCATTCATAATTATTTAAAAGCAATTAAAATGGGGCTCATTTATTAAAATATTGCAATTTAAATCCAAAATAAAGCCTCTAGGGGAAAATCGATATAGGTTGGGATTGAAAAATCCCTTCAAAAATCATTAAAATGTCAAAATTTACCCCATAAGGGAAAATCGACTCATGCTTGGATAAAAATCCATGCATAACTTCATCAAAATGCACACAAAAAAATCTTCCAGGGGAAATTCGATGTGAGTTTGGACAAAAATCTAGACAAAAATGCACTCAATTTGCAAAAAAATCACCCCCCAGGGGAAATTCGATATTAGTCTGGATGGAAATCCACACTCAAAACTCACTTAACTTGGAAAAAATCTCCCTGGTGGAAATTCGACCTTAGTTTGGATAAAAATACGGACTCAAAACTCTTCAAAATATTCCCAGTGGAAAATCTATCCCTGTCTGGATGAAAATCCAGACAAAAATCCTTACAAATGTTCTCAGGGGAAATTCAACCTCTGTCTGGATGAATATCCGGACAAAAATCCTCACTTAGTTGTCACAAAAATCCTGGTGGAAAATCGACCAAGGCATGGAATCATCCTCGCACTCCAGTCCGCACTCTTGGTCGAAAATCGATGGCAGTCTGGATAAATCCTGACACTTAAGCCAAATTTTAACACTTCCAGGGGAAATTCGACTTGGGTATGGATAAACAGTGGGGGAAATTAGTAGCCAGTATGGATTCCAGGGGAAACCCATGTGTAGTATGGATTTTGAGTTGGGGAATGGGTTGGGTAGTTTGGAATGTGAAAGGAAAAGCACCTCTAACATGGAATTTGACCCTTTAACCCTTGGAATAAGGATTTCTCTTAGGATTTTATCATTTTAATCACTCAAAATCATTTAGCGACTTTAAATTTGACTATACTTATACTAATTTTCCAAAAATATGAGCGAAACGCTAGGAAAATATTGGAATAAAGTGCGAAATCAACATAAATAACACCTTAGGAGCGAGAAAACAACTCCAAAAGGTCTTGGAATACCTTGGCACTTTAAAATCACTAATGCGCATGTTTAAAAACACGTCAACGCTCAATAGGTCTACACTTAGCAAAAAACTTGGGATCATTAAAATATCAATTTTTGCAACTTGATCCTATAACTTCAAAAACCCTAGACGGTACTAGGCATGATCAAAACTCCGAGACTCAGGCACGGGAAATGCAAAATTGCCCACTAAGCAGCCAAAACCCTAACCTAACAACGCAGAAAGCTGGCAAAGAGGGGGTCCCCGTTAGCAATGGGGCGATGTGTGAAAAGGTCACAACAGGGCCACATGCTTAAACAAAGCTAAATGACCAATGCCCTCATCCACGTACATTCCGTTGTAGAAGGCTCCTAAATATTGAAGCTCTACTATGAGAGCCTCGAAGAGAGATGACTCCCTAAATTCTCCATGAATGACCAAAAACTCAACCAAAACACTTGTGCCTCCCTCTACATGTGTAGATATAACACTAATGGCTGATTCACCAAGTGTGTGCACAGCTACTCCATCTATGTCAGTGATTTGAGCCTTCAATGGATTGTCTAAAAGTGGAAACTTATGATCCTCATGATGCAAAGTAGATACAAATTTTCCTAAATCATACCTCTTCTCTTGTTCACACCAATCTGAATATTCTTCTTGTTTGCTTGACTCAGGAGGTTTATGCCTTGTATGCTCCATCTTCATGTTTTCTTCCCTTGGAAGAAATAGTGATTGAATATTCTCTTCGTTGTCTTGCTTGTTCTATATGACTGTAGCTTCCCTTAAACTCTTGTAAGTGCTGTCTTGTTTGGGCAGCCAACAACTTTACCTTCCAAGCTCTTTGTGACCATCCACCATACATACTTAGTGTCTTCTTCACATCTTCCACACTGAAATATACAAATTCAGACTCCTTGTGGCTTGTATCCATAGAAAATGCCTCTTGTTTGACTCTCAAAACTTGAATGCCAACATTGGGAGACCTTATAACATTATCATCTTCATGTTTAAGGGCTGCCAACTCATGCTTCTGCAATGGTAAGAGACTGCTAATCCAATTCAAGAATTCAGTCCTTGCCTCTTGCTTTGGTGTGATGCCTTCACAGATCTTAGTTACTTCTCCATTTATGAGTGGATGATTATCCATAAGTTTTGGTTCAAGAGTTGTTTCCAACTGTAAAGCCAATGTATCACCTGTCATAACTTCTGTCCCACAGTTGCAAGTTATACTTGTTGTGATGTATTCACACATCTCCCCATTGCAAATGGGTACCCCCACTTTTTTCCTGCTTGCTTAGTTGTTAGTTGGGTCTTTTGCTATTAGCCTTTGCATTTGAAGGGTGTAGGTCGTCAAGAATGGCCAGGAGTTAGGTGAATAGCCTTGTGTGAAATGTGAAGTAAATGAGTGAGTTAATAAGTTTTGCATACCATGTTAGTTGATTAAAGGTCTAGTTAAGGAGTTCATTGAAGTTGCCCACTTCATGTTGAGTGATAGATGAGTGCATTTTCCTCGAGTCTTTTGCTTGAGAATTGGTGTAAGTATGAGTTTGAGCAATCGAATGAATTATTCCAAGGATTGAAATCTTGTGCAATGAAGTAATTAATTAGCTCATTTGTAATCCGCCTCATCTCTAAGTCCTCGTTAGGTTTTAACTTCATGACTTCATAGTTTGAAGCAAACTTCACATTTCAAGGATTTGTAGCGAACTTCAGGTGTAAGAGGTTTGGAGCGAATTTTAGGTGTGAGAGGTTTGGAGTGAACTTCATGAAGGAGGAGATTGGAGCGAATTTCACCTTCAAGGCTTCTTGAGTGAGATGAAGATAAAGAGATGAAAGAAATTTACAAACACTTATTTCATGTTCAAGTATTCATGAATGAACTTCAGGAGTTGCTACTTTGGAGCGAAGTTCATGAGTGAGACTTTTGGAGCGAATTTCATGCTTGGGAGATTTGGAGCGATCTTCTTCATGTTGGAAATGGAAGAATGAGGGAAATTGCCTATTGCATGATCAAACACTCAAGAGCAAGCTTCATGAGTTCACCATTTGAATCAAAATTCTTACTTCATGACTTGCCTACTTCGAGCGAAATTTATACTTCATGATTTGAGTAAGAGGAGCGAAATTCATACTTCATGACTTCACCTTTGGAAGCGAATTCCTAACTTCATGAGTAGATGATCTCAAGCGAACTTCATGAGTTGAGGTATTGGAGCAAATTTCACCTTCAAGGCATCACAAGCGAAATAGAAGATAAGGAGATGAAAGAAATTTAGAATCACTCACTTCATGTTCAAGCATTCACAAGCGAATTCTGGGAGTTAGCATCTTGGAGCGAACTTCACGAGTTGTCATTTTGGAGCAAACTTGAACTTCATGAGTTGATGGTTAGGAGCAAAATTCACAACTTCATGAGTTGCAAGAGTGCAGCAAAATTACAACTTCATGACTTTGCCTTTAGGAGCAAACTTCATGACTTTGCCTATAAGAGTGAAATTTCTTACTTCATGACTTGAGCTTTCAGAGCGAAATTCCTACTTCAGGAGTTAGCATCTTGGAGTGAACTTCATGACTTGCCTTCTTGGAGCGAATTTCATCAATGAGCATGCACAAGCAATCCTACATGAGTGAAGTTGAATGAGAAATGAAGGATGATCGCCTTGATTAGATGCAATGCAAAACGAACTTCATGACTTTGTGTTTTCGAGCGAACTTCATGGCTTTGTGTTTTGGAGCGAACTTCATGACTTTGTAGTTTGGAGCGAACTTCATGAGTTCACCTTTTGGAGCGAAATTCATGATCTTACATTTTGGAGCAAACTTGAACTTCATAAGTTGGACTTTAGGAGCGAAATTCATGAATAGAGAGATTGGAGCAAATTACATCTTCAAGCCTTCGTAGGTAAAGATGAGAATAAAGGGATGAAGCAAATTAGAGAATATCAACTTCATGAATTCAACCTTTGGAGCGAAAATCCTTACTTCATGACTTCACAAGTTGTAGCAAAATCCTTACTTCATGAGTTGTCATTTTGAAGTGAATTTCAGGTTGCAAAGTTTTGGAGCGGATTTCACATTTAAGACAACTTCATGAGTTGGAGTATTGGAGCGAACTTCAGGTTTGAAAGTTTTGAAGCAGATTTCATGTTTGGGAAAGACCAACAAGCCTAGCAACCAAGGCAATGGAAATAAGACTTCATGTGCAAACCCCCTTAGAGCGAATTTTGCAACTTCATGAGATGCCACTTTGGAGCGAATTTTTTGCAACTTCATGAGTTGCCATCTTGGAGCAAATTTCATGTTTGGGGAATTTGGAGCGAAGTTCATACAAGTATACTTAATAAGGTGGTGATTGGGAGCGAATTCCATTCAAATGACATTCATGAATCAATAAAATTGAGTGAACTTTATACAAAATGCACTTCATGAGTTAGAGGTTGAGGGCGAATTTCATGATTTGAGAAAATGGAGCGAATTCTCTATGAAGATAAACTTCACGAATGGACAGATGGGATATAGCTTCATGTTTTGGGCTGCAAAAGTGAATTTCAAGGATGAAAATTCAAAGATCACTTCATGAGAAACAAGAGTGAACTTTATGAATGAGCAAGGGCTTAGGAATAAACTTCAAGAGCTCCTCACCACAGGTGAAAAGCAACTTCAAGTGTCTCTCCAAGAAGGCAAATTCTCTTTATATGCTCTTATTAAACCCATATATCAAGTGTATTTGATACTCGCTTGTTTGTTTTGCAGGAAATGAAGAAAGAAATAAGGAGATCACACAAGAAACGTTTAACGACATGAAGAGAGTCATAAGAGGAGTTTGGAGTTTCGAAGTAGAAAGACAATGGTGACATCATAAGTACATCAATACTTCAAAACTAAGGTCTACACCTTGCACATCTATGATTGAAGCCTTCACGAGTAGATAGTTTCAAAAGAGTTAATCAAAGTTAAAAGATCAACGTCATCATCACTGAAGCTGGATAATGTTGGCCATTCATTGTAAATGAGCTCTCTATAAAAGCTCAGACTCTTCATTTGTAAAGCTAATAGCGAGTAATAGGAGAGAATAGAATAGCAATTAGAATAGAAATTAGATTAGGAGAAGGCAAAGATTGTTGCCAAACTTTGTTGTAGAGAACAATTGATTTCATTGAAGTTATGGTGAATTTGATTTGTTACTTCAACAACACGCATGGTCTTTGTTTCTCAATTTGCTTTCATGTAATTAGATTGAGTGGAGGAATTTGTTGAATGTATTCATGTGGAATCCACCTAATCCATACCACTAGCCTCTTGCTGCTTGTAAGTGCACCTTATGTGGTCAACTCGAATGATATGAGCTTAACTTCGAATTGTTCTACACTCATTGCTTATGCACTTTCTCAATGTGAAAATCCTTCAACATCCTCAGAAGATTGCACCGGTTCTTGTGGAGTTGTAGTTAATCTTGGCGAAGCAAAACTTGGTTTATTTGGAATTCGTCCACTAGAAAACTATCTATTGATATCACTGCCCTTAGGAGTAGATTTAGATCCTTCTAATCCCTTTCTCGTTTAATTTCAGTCCATTCCGGTTTAGTTCATTTGAAGCAGAAGCATCGCAGAATTGCTATATCTGATGATGAAGTTCCAGCCATAACAAAGAAGTGAAAGAACGATCCAAACGTAAGTCCCCTTGGATTACCGGCAAATCACGTCAATCAATTGAGTCTCGTCCATTGGGAAAAGGAACCTTGCAGTCGATTGTTTGAACTCATGACCATACAATCGTACTTTGATCAAGAGAGAGTGAAGTGACTATTAGGCAACTTTATTTTGTGTTAGGCGCTGTTATAAAAAAACATGTCAACAGGTTGGTGATTGAGCATGTAGTGGCAAGTTTGCATATCACCCGGGGTCGCGTATTTCAAGATCACATGATGCAAGGTCTAAAGGATGAAATCATCAAAACTTGGCTAATTAAAATTCAATATCGTTGGTTCTTGTATAGGATTGTCCAGGCTGAAGTTAAAAGTACACCCTAGGCAACTTGAATAAAGATCAAGGTTTGATGATGCAAGGAAAGATTTCATTCAACTTTGTGCACAAAACCCAAAAGTTGTCAGTCAAGAGGAGAAAATGATGAAAAGTGACTAAGGAGTGGGCAAAAAATGCTAACCTTGTGTGAAAGTCCGCCATAGGTTAAGGGCTCCAAATTGTTGCACATCTCTTGCAAAGTCCGTCCAAGTATGATATCAATGCACAACCTTAAAGTGTGCTTGCACTAGATGTTTTATGCATGATCAAAAACAAAGTCCACTGCTGCTTTGTGCATAACCAAGGTTAAAGTTCGCCAATGCAGGACCTCACCTAAACTTTGCGCTAGCCCAATGCATAACCCTCATTCAATGTTAATGATGATAGCTTCGGTCATATAAATATAATCATGAATGATACTTACATCATTGGAATGATTTATAAATGTATACCAATATACATAATAATAATAATTGAGTTTATTATTATTATATATATTAATATACATACATTAATAATCATGTTATCACTATGATCAAATTCGATTGAATGATCAAATGGCTGATCATACATTGATCATCATCAGTATTGTTCTTCCAGGTATAATTCTGTGTTTACCAATCTGCATTGAATATCGTGTATGATCTAAACCCAGTCAATATTGTGTATCGACTACTTTCATTCATCTTGAGTATAATCGCTAATGTGCATCGATTCACTATAATCAATAATGTGTATCGATTTACCATAACTGATAATGTATATCAATTAATGATTCATCATTCTAACGTACCGATTGTGAATCGGTTGTGTTAAATGAATTGTAAACTTTTGATTAGAATCGGTTTTGTAAATGAATTGGTTTTGTATTTAATGGATTATAAACTACCGATTATGAATCGGTATGATGTAATAATTAATGAATGGACATATTGGTGGAGAGACATGTCTCCACACGTGTGGAAACATGTCTATCCATCGACATGTCTCCACACGTGTGGAAACATGTCTATCCATCGACATGTCTTCTCACCCATATATATAATCCACGATAGATCGGTGAAAGGTCGTACATCAATCGTACATCAATCCATTAGTGCATACCTTTGAAGATCGGTCCATTCTAAAAACTCATCAATATTATCATACTTGACGAATCAACTGACTGTGTGCATATACTATTTTCTCTTTATACTTGCACAAACTTGCAAGATTCGTAGGTTAGTAAGAGCATCATTTGTGAAACATAAAATTAAAAGATATCTCTATTTCTATCTACTAAGAAATCTCATCTACATTAACATGGTATCAAAGCAAGGTCAAGGAAGATCCAATTAGATTTGAGATAGTAGATTATCTAGACGATCATTTTGCTCTTAAGAAAAATCACATTCCTTTCTTCATAATGGCAAGCAGAGTCAGATTCAAAGATCGTCTTGAAGGAGCATCCAATTTTGTAGCATGGAAGTTTAGGATCATGCTTACCTTGAAGGAAAATGAACTAGATTCATTTATAAAGGGAAACATACTTGAACCAGACGATGATGTTGAGAAAATTCAATGGAACAAGAACAATGGAAAAGTCATGAAAGTGATCGTGGATGCAGTTAGAAACCATATAGTTCCAGTTATTTCAAAGTATTACACAGCATACCGCATGTTCAAATCACTTGAAGACATGTATGAAATAAACAATACCAGCAGAGCTCTCACGTTGAAAAGACAACTCCATAATTTGAAGATGAATAAGGGAGAAACTGTCACATCATATTTTATGAGGATCACTGAATTAAGGGACCAACTTTTTACAATTGGTCATCTAATTGACAACAAGGAATTAACGTTGATGGCTCTAAATGGACTTCCAACATCATGGGAATCATTTATTCAAGGAATAAGTGTACGTTCAAAGCTCCCCAAGTTTGATCGGTTGAAGACGGATTGCATTCAAGAAGAATCCATATTGATCACCAGGGGGATTGACCAAAATATCACCAATGAAGATATTCATGTGTTGAACTCTCACTCTCACAAGAAAGGGAAGAAGAGGAACTTCAAGAGGAAGAAGGACAAGGGCACCAATAGATAAGGCTCTTCCAAGAAGAGGAGGGACATATCCCAAGTGTAGTGTTTCAGATGTGATAAGTATGGACATTATGCCATGAAGTGTTCGGATAGGCCGAAACAACAAGCCTCCATTGTTGAAATGGAAAAAGCTAGCATGGAGAATGAACCCGAGAAGTTTGTCTTCTATTCATCCTTATCAAGCCAAGTCTCAACCAGCCTCAACACCTGGGTGATTAATAGTGGAGCTTCGCGTCATATCACCAGATTTAGAGAACACCTAGACACTGTGGTGGAGAATTCTGATGAGGAAGTAACCATTGCAAACTATTCTAGCTACCCAGTCAAAGGGATTGGAACGTGTAACATAAATCTGAAATCAAGCATATCTCTACAACTCATAGGAGTATTATTTGTGCCAGGGATAAAGAGAAATCTAGTATCCATTTTTGCACTTGAAGACAAAGGGTATAGGATAACCTTTATGGAAGGCAAAGTTCTAGCATGGCCAAAGAACTCCACAATCAAGAAGGCTCATACTATTGGAGTCAGACACAAATGCCTTTACAAACAATGCACTACTCCAACTCAAGCTTTAATTCATGAGAGTTCAAATTCAAACGAGATTTGGCACAAAAGATTAGGGCATCTCCATTTTCGTACTCTACCCTCCATAGAGAAAATGGTGATTGGGTTGCCTAAGCTAAAGCAAAATCATGAAGGAACATGCAAAGGGTTGTGCCCTAGGAAAGAATACCAAAGGAACTTTCCACAATAGTAATAGCAAATCTAAAAATGTATTAGAACTAATTCATTCTGATTTATGTGGACCCATGTCTGTAACCTCTATAGGAGGATTCTTGTACTATGTAATATTTGTAGATGACTTCTATAGGAAAACTTGGATATATTTTCTTAAATGTAAAGAGTCTAAAGAAATCCTTATGAGGTTCAAGGAATTCAAAGCTCTTGTAGAAAGCATATCAGGGAAGAACATCAAAACATTAAGGACAGACAATGGGGGGGAATATACTTCAGACATTTTTAAGGAGTTTTGTGTAAATGCTGGGATTAGGAGGGAGTTTACTGTACCTTATAATCTCCAACAAAATGGGGTGGCAGAAAGAAAGAATAGGACTATAGTAGAAGTTGCTAGAGCTATGATGTATGATCAAAACATAGAAACTTCATTTTGGGCCGAAGCCTCTAGGACAACTGTCTATATCTAAAATAGATGTCCTCATTCACTTCTAGACAACAAATTACCTGAAGAAGCATTTACTAGCATGAAACCTGATATAAGTCATTTAAGAATCTTTGGTTGTCCTGTCTACTTACATATACCTAAAGAAAAGAGGTCTAAGTTAGAACCCTTAGGCAGGAAAGGAGTGTTTGTAGGCTATAGTGAAACATCTAAAGCTTATAGGGTATACATACCTGGTCAAAGATTAATTGAACTTAGCAAAGATGTCATTTTTGAGGAAGACATTGCTTTAGGAGATCCAAAAGCTCTCTTGAGATAGAAGGTCAAGATCCTCCTAACAATATGGAAGAGGATCATGCTCCTGAGATTCAGAGGGAGACTCCTGAAGAAATTGATAGTGAAGGTCAAATTGCTCCCTTAAATGAACCCAGTAATGAAAACCGAAAGAGACCTCTTTGGGTTAGGAAGATGATTCAAGAAGCCAAGAATTATACAACACCAAAGGGAACCTTCAGGGAAAGCAAGAGACCTCATAGATTCTCTAGTTATGTTACCTTGATGAGCAAGATCATAAATTCATAACCATCCCGTGTTAAAGAAGCTCTCAATCATCAAGTGTGGAAAGATGCTATGTCAGAAGAGTATCAGTCCATTATAAAAAATGATGTTTGGGACATCATACCAAGACCTAAAGAAAAATTTGTTGTATCATCAAAATCGCTCTTGAAGATCAAGCATGTTGCTGATGGTAGCATTGAAAAACACAAAGCCCGGTTTGTTGCTAGAGGTTTCTCTCAGAAAGAGGGAATTGATTATGAAGAGACTTTTGCCCCTGTTGCTTGATACACTTCAGGTAGAGCCGTAATTGCTATTGCAGCATCAAAGGGATGGAAGATTCATCAAATGGATGTGAAAACTACATTCCTAAATGGCACGATTGAAGAGGAAGTCTATCTAGAGCACCTTGAAGGATTTGTTATACATAAGGCTGAATCACATGTTTGCAGATTGAAGAAAGCTTTGTATGGACTCAAACATGCCCCTAGAGCTTGTTATGAAAGAATTGATCACTACCTCTTGGGGTTAGGGTTTTCCAAGAATGATGCAGATCCAAACCTCTACTTTAAGGTAATTGATGGTGATATGTTAATTCTTATTTTATATGTTGATGACCTGTTAATCACAGGAGAAGATCACCTAATTACCCAGTGTAAAAAGAACTTAGCTTCAGAATTTGATATGAAGGATTTGGGTATCCTACATTACTTCCTTGGATTAGAAGTTTGGCAACAGGCTGATGGCATCACTCTGAATCAGGGAAAGTATACTATTGACATTTTGAAGAGGTTTGGAATGATGGAGTGCAGACCCATGTCTACACCTATGGAAACAAATCTGCACAAATTGAAGGAAGCAACAATAGACTCAGAATTTGCAGATCCCACAGTCAGATAATTGGATCCTTGATGTATTTGGTCAACACTAGACCTGATATTTGTTATGCAGTGAATGCACTTAGCCAGTTTATGTGTGAACAAAAAGAGATACATCTTCTTGCAGCAAAACACACTCTGAGATACCTTTGAAGCTCAATTGGATATGGTCTTAGATACAAACATGTAGATTTACATGGATACACTGACTCAGATTGGGTTGGAAGTGTGGTTGACAGGAAGAGCACATCGGGATGTTGCTTCAGTTTAGGATCAGCAATGATCTCATGGGTCAGTAGAAAACAATCCTCAGTTGCATATAGCTCTACAAAAGCTGAGTACATTGTAGCCTCCATGGGAGCAAGAAAAGCAGTGTGGCTTAGGAAATTGCTTGTAGGATTGTTTGGTCAGCCCTTGAATCCTACTGTCATCCATTGTGACAACCAGAGTTGCATCAAGCTTTCAGTGAATCTAGTGTTTCATGATAGATCAAAACAAATTGAGATTCTTTATCACTATGTTAGAAACATGGTAGAAAGGAATGCGATCCAGTTGGAGTATATTAGTACAAGTGATCAAACAACATACATCCTCACTAAGCCACTCTCCAAGATAAAGGTTGAACACTTTCGGGATAAACTTGGTATGGTTGAAAATGTAAATTAAATTTGAGATTGAGTCTCTAATTATTTATTTGTACTAATATTTAAAGATGTTTAATGTGTAAACTCTTTTATTGTCATGTGTGTGACTCCATGACTTCATGGGCTCCTATGGACATTGTTGAAAGGTGACAATTTTTCAATAATGAACACTTGTATCTAATTGATATTGTGAGGTGACGACTTTACAATGATCAATTTTACTATCATGATGGATATCATGTGACTTGATATCCGTGGACATATCATGATAGTTAATATCTATTAGACATTATGGTAGATATCATGAAACTTGATGTCATTAAATAAACCATACTAACTCTGCAAGAGATCATCATGGTGGATATTATGAGTCTTAATATCCGTGGATATGCCATGATCTAATATCCATTATGGTAGGCATCATGAGACGTGATGCCAAGTGCACATACCATAAAGATGGATATTTATGAGATATTGTGAATATCATGTGACTTGATATTCTTGGTTATACCATATCATCTGATATCTCAATAAGGTATCTCTCTTCCTTCAAAATTAATGGATCTATTGTGTTATACCGTTGGATAGATTTTATCCTCCCTAGCTAAGAGAGAGTGTTGATGATGATAGCTTCGGTCAGATAAATATAATCAAGAATGATACTTACATCATTGGAATGATTTATATATGTATACCAATATACATAATAATAATAAGTGAGTTTATTACTATTATATATATTAATATACATACTTTAATAATCATGTTATGAATAAGCATAAATTCGATTGAATGATCAAATGGCTGATCATACATCGATCATCATCACTATTGTTCTTCCAGGTATAAATCTGTGTTTACCAGTCTACATTGAATATCGTGCATGATCTAAACCCAATCGATATTGTGTATAGACTACTTTCATTCATCTTGACTATAATCGCTAATGTGCATCGATTCACTATAATTGATAATGTGTATCGATTTGCCATAACCGATAATGTATATCGATTAATGATTCATCATTCTAACATACCGATTGTGAATCGGTTGTGTTAAATGAATTGTAAACTTTTGATTAGAATCGGTTTTGTAAATGAATTGGTTTTGTGTTAATGGATTATAAACTACCGATTATGAATCGATATGATGTAATAATTAATGAATGGAGATATTGGTGTGTTGGTGTCTGTTTTATCATCTACCAAACATTAGGATAGGATATCCGAAGGCATTCTATCCTCTCCTGAAAAAATCACTACTGATTCCAAGGTCTATATGTGCGAACAAGCGACTTTAGTGGGATAGCTTCTTGGGTAGCGTATGCTGAAAATTTCAAGGGGGACTTACGTTTAACAACTATCTTGAACGGCTGGACTTAGATGGATTTGGCAATTTTAGGCTCTTCTTTTTTTTGGATTTTCTGGGATTTAGACTTTCAAAAAAAAGGAAAAAGGATAGGGCTTAGGAAGGCTAATCTAATCCTATGAACTCTGGAGACGGTATCAATTGGGTGCTCTCGAGAAACCAAACTTCGCTTCACCACACTAGGGACAACTACACAAAGCCGATGCAATCTTCAATGAGTTGTGCTTATGATTGAGATGTTGGGATACACAGAGGATGGGCTCAGACTAACTTTGCACGATGAAATGGAAATCATCCATACACCAAAAGTATGAGCGGAGATACACCATCAATTGACACTTATCAAATCCTTCATTCAAATTAACAACAATGAAAGCAAATCTAAATTAATTTTAACTAAGTGTTGAAGAATTTGAAACCATGCAAATCATTCAAACAATAGGGATTACAACGCAACGCACATGCAATATATTATCTAGAAATGACCTTACGCAACAATACATCAAAAACCTCACACTCTCCAAATGAGAGGAGGCAACCTTATATAGTTTTTAGAAAATAAATGAATGGCTAAGATCAAAACAGTGATCAAGGGCCGAGATTGAAAGTCATAAACCCTAATTAGGGTTTCCCAAAATACTATTAGCTCAAATGAATAAGAGGGTGACACGTGGCACAACTGCTAATCTCATTGAGGTGAGTGTCCACTTTCCTCTTTCAGAGATTCGACGTATCTGGACACAATGAGCTTGACCTCCTCCATGGTGACACTTGGCGAACTGCCAATCTGGAAGTCGATGATGTCCACATCATCGATATAGGTGGTGAGGATGCTCTCCCACTCAATGGCTTGGGCAAGGAAACTTTCATCGATGAAGAGAAAATTTGCAATTTTCGAGAGATTGCCTTTGTCAATCATCCCTGAATCCTTGAAGAAGCTAGACTAGATCCCGACTCTTAGGTTTTCTGCCTGCAAATGTTTCTCCCTTATGCTTTCCTTCTTCCAAATCTCTGACGCCACATGGAATACCTTGCCAAGGATCTCTCTAGCACTTTCCTCTGTGTCTAAGCACTTGGTCTCGGATTTCTTCAGAACTTCAATCCGAGTGACCAATGCATAGTACCATGTGCTGAAGTCGTACCTGTCTCCGGCTTGTATGATACCTGCATCCACTAGGCTTCTCTTTGACAATCCTCGGATAACCTTCAGATGTGGGAGTATTTCATTCTGAATTTCATCTACATCCTCCCAATTTGTGGCTAGATCTTGGATATGATTGATCAGTGAAGAGGCTGAGTCATGTGCCGATACTAAATTCTCTACCAGTATGTCAGCACGTGCCGAAGTGTTTGAAATCCACTCCTTTGCTTGAGTGTACGAGCCCTTCATATCATCATAATCCTTCATCGATCCCCGCTGAAGAGGCTGTGGCGGAATAACCGGGATCTCACGATTGAGTGGTCTGGTAAGATGGAGAATGTACTTTATCCACTGCTGGTTCTCTTCTTCGACCTTCTTCCTCTTTTCCTTCTCCTAGGCCAGACTGGTCTTCAGAGCGTTGCAAGAGTCGTCAAAATACTGGACCTCTTGTTCTTGGGTGGGTTTGCCCAACTCTATGGTAGTGATCTTGTAATCATCTGCAGTGACATTGTCCCTAGTCTTTCCTTCTTTGGGCACTGCTATCTGGACTGTCCTGAACCTTGCACTGTCTCTCTGAATTAGGGAAAAATTTCTGGCAGGCTTTGGTGGTTTAGTTATAGTGGGCTCATTCACCGTCTCTAGAAATGCTGCAGTGACCTCTTCGGAACAGGCCTCCTTGGGGACCTTGGCCTTTATTCTTTCCCTTAGCCAATTCAGAATGATTGATTGCTCTACAGTATTCTGGTCAAACTCATCATCTGCCTCTCCTGGGTTCGCTGGTATGCCATCCAAGAAGATTGTAGGTGCTTCAGCCTGCTCTTTGTCTGGACCTTGGACGACCTCTTCCACTACTTCCCTAACCGAGTGAGAAGGCACTCTCACTTCATCATCAATCATGCAGATGTTCATCTCTTGCTCCCCAATTGCATTCTGATCGGGCACAATAGAAGCGACACTTAGGATGGAGTGGCCTTCGCTGGACTCCCTTCTTTCACCCACAACCCTTTTCCCTGCGACCTTTGTGGAGCTTCCAACCAACTCCTTCCTCTTTCGAGACCCAATACTTTCTGGATTTCGGGCATCACCGGCAGAGGTACAAGGATTGTGGATAGAGCATCATCTACTCCCATCAATTCGTAGGTCAAGGTCACACCTTTGGCTTTTAACTGCCTTGTCTTTTCAGACGTCCAGCACCTCGAATACTCAACCACCGACCACATGAGGTTTGCTAGATCTGACTTCTCCCCCTTTGTCCAATCTATCAAAACTAAGGGTTCATTTTTCATCTTTTCAAGGCCTGACTGTTGAAGCTCTAGGCTTTCCTCCACTTGATCGGCAACTCTGAATACCTCTGTTGCTCTCACCATGCTCAAGGGAATTCTTGATCAGAATCTCTTCCTGATCTCGAAGCTATCGGCTACATTAGCCCAGTAATCTTATAGGTCTGGTCTATGCTCAAACGCTGTTCCTTCGACCTTCTTTATCCTGTGGAATGGATCGAAATTCCTTTTTGCCTTGTATTGATAGAAGGGATACCAGGCTAGCTCCTTCTTAGCGGTTGCAACAACTTGTGATGATGGACATATTTCCAGTCCATTGCTAATTGTAAGTGAGGATGTTCCTGCCTTCTTTTGCTTATCCCTTTGAATCACTATATACTCCTCCAGTTGTCCTACAACCTCGAGCAACACCACTCGGTTGGTAGGGTAAGCTGGAAGCTTGTATGGAGGTCCGAAGAATCCCTGAATTCGAAGGTAAGTGAACTTTGGATATTGGATGTACCAATATCCAAACCGACTGATGAAGTCCATAGACTCTTGAGAGAGTCTTTGGTGCAGCCCGCCTTGCAATGTTCGAGTGATGTGCAGAAGGAAAGTATCATTCACTCTTTTGAAATTGAATTTATCTTCCATGTGGAGCTGGGGATAGCAATCATACACTGGAAACTGGTTCTCCTTGTTCCCTTCTTCTCCTCTACAAGTGAGACCTTTGTATCTGTAGGTCCTGGCCAAGGAATAGAACAAGTAAGAACTCATGAAGAAAGTCCTATTCGTCTCTAGGTTCCTCAATTGGCTGTCTAGGTTGTCGTTGATCATCCTGGCCTAGTCTATCATTTTTACTCCATTGATTATTTCATTAATGAAACAATACATCCAGGGTTTGAATGGAGCTCCCTGAGGACTTTCTAGGATTCTATTGAGCAGGACGATCATGTCTCCAATGTCTTCTTGGAAGTATGCTCGCACTAGGCTCTTCCTCTAAATTTTGGAGGTGCCCTTCCTTGGCTTGTCTAGCCAGCAATGGTTAACTATGGCATCATATTCCTCTAGGTGGTCCTGATACAGCCCATCTGCTTCGTCCTTTGTCGTATACACTGTGTTGTGATACTCTGGGATCCTGAAGGCCTCTCTGATGGCTTCATCACTGATGTTTGCCAGTATCCATCCATCAGGTGCAACAATGTCCTTACTGACGAGAATGTAATGTTTGGCACATTCGACTACTAGTTCATTGCATTGCATGGTGGGGAAGAAGCCAGCAGCATGCACGATGCCACTCTTCATCATCTTTTGCGCAATGGTGGTAGGCACAAGGTTGTCCAGACCAAACATTCGCTCTTTGAATTCCCTCAGATTGATGTGTCCGAGGTTGGTGTCGTTGACGTTCTTCCATTTTGCAGTCATCCTCGACTCCGGCGGAGCATCTTTATCCACGTGGAATTTTATAGTGTCTAGGACCTGTAGACAAACAATGAAATTTTTAGAAAATAATTTGCAAAATTTCGGAAAAAAAAAAATAACAGGGCTGCGAAATGGCTAAGTGTCAGAAAATTTCATCTTATACTTAGTCATGAAAACTTGAGATTTCATTTGAAAAACCTTTCAATCTCAAGGATGATCGTGATCGTCAACCAACACTGAGCGTCAAAAAACTTTTTATACTTAACCAAAAAAAAATGATTTTCTTTCGCAAAATTTCGAAAAAATCCTTTCTCAAATTCTGGAAAATATTCAGAAAAAACCCATAAATCTGCATCATGAATTTAGTTTCACCTTCGAATGGGTAGAAGTAGGGCTAGAATTCCCTCAAGAAAACTCAGAAAATTCAGAAAAGGTCAAATAATTCTTCCTCGCACTAGTTATCATTCTCCAAATATCTGTGAAACTTTTTGTCAAAAAAAAAGTTATCCAACTTCCAGCAATGTCAAAAACTTTTTCCAGATGATCTTCGAACTCAAATAATTTACTAAGCTCTCCTTAGTAACTTCGAACTTGCTGGTGTAGAAATGAAGTTTGTAATGAAGTATTTGTAAATAAAATTAACTCTTCAATTGGAAACCCTTAAAATCTTCCAACTCATACTTCTAATTCCATCTTCACTCTTTAGGAAAGTGTTGTCATGTTTCCAAGTTTGAAGAAAATATCTTCCAAAGTTTCCAATTTGGTTTATAAGTTGAAATATTTATTAATCTTCCAATATTCTCTTTCAACAACTTTCTATTTTGGATTTAGGTTCGAAATCCTTACCAATCTTCCAATATTCTTCTTTTAAAAACTTTCCATTTTGGTATTTGAGTTCGAAATCTTTGAGGAGTTTTGTGACATCACTTGCATTTTGTTTGACTTTCATGTGTAGGCGGAATTTTGGCGGAATTTTGGAAGCTCACCTTCATCTTCTTCAATTTTGGCGAACTTTCCTTATCTTGGGCGGACTTTGATAACTCCTCTACCTTGTACTTGGGTATGGCTGAGTTTGAGAAGGCCTCCACATGGCCTAGGCGGACTTTAGAGGGCTTCTCCTTCAACATGGAGGGCGGACTTTTGTGCTACTTCTACCATAGGTGGAGTTTTGAACTAGCCCCATGGCGGAGTTTGGTGGCATCTCCTCATGGCTTCTTAGAGTGGACTTTGGAGCTTGCTCTTCATAGCCTTCCCAACATGTATGGCGGACTTTCTTGATATCTCTATGCAGAGTTTCATGTGACCTCCTTTATGGCATCACACACATGGCGGAGTTTGAATGCATGTCTAGGATGGCGGACTTTTGATCGCACCCCTATGCACCCCCCACACACATGGCGGACTTCTTGCACCCCTCTCACAAGGCGGACTTTGATTGCACCCCTTGGGCGGACTTTGGTGACTTCTCCACCAAGGCGGAGTTTTGGACTATCTCCCCATGGCGGACTTTGGAGGGCTCTCTTGGTGACCTTCTACCCTAGGGCAGAGTTTAGAGGGTTCTCTTGATGACCTCACACACATGGCGGAGTTTTAGGTGCCACTTCATAGCCTTTCCGACATATGGTGGACTTTGGAAGGTGTTCCCACATGTCCTAGGCGGACTTTTCAAGGCTCCCTCATGGTGGACTTTGCTGACTTGATTACGAAGGCAAAGTTTAGACTAGCCCCTTGGCGGACTTTTGGTGACCTCCACCAAGGCGGAGTTTGGATGCTATCTCACATGGCCTAGGGTGGAGTTTAGAGGGTCCTCCTTCATGGTATGACAAAGTTTGGAGGTGTTCCCACATGACCTCCCACACACACATGGCGGAGTTTAGGTGCCTCTCTTCATGGCTTCCCACACACACATTGGCGGAGTTTAGGTGCCTCTCTTCATGGCTTCCCACACACATGGCATCATTTATACAAGGCTCAAGGCGGACTTTGGAGGGTCTTCAACACATGGCGGACTTTTGGAGGGTCTTCTCTTTATGGCCTCCCGCATCATGGCGGAGTTTGAACTTGCAACAATACTTTAAAACCATTGTTAGCCAGACTTAGAAGAATTCTTAGAAAAATTTCAAAATTTCACAGCTTAATCAAATTTAACCGGATTAACTTGAAATTTGAAATCCATGCCTAGGTGGATCATTTGAGGCATCACACCCCCTAAAATGTAGGGATTTGTCTTTTTAGGTCAGAACTTGGAATTTTTGGATATCGGTCGAGGCAGGTCAGTGGCAGTAGTGCAAACCCTAGATTCCCATTCTGAAAAAGCAAAAAGCAGACTTCTAAAAATAGAAAGAAAACTTTCTAAAAATAGCCATACCGGGGATTGGGCTAGAAATGCCAAAAACAAAACTTCCTAAAAAATAGGAAAAAAAGCAAAAAAGCAAACTTTCTAAAAATAGAAAGTTGTTCAAATTCGTCCAAATCGATTGCGATCTTCGTCCTTTGGCCTCTCTAAGCGCTTTGAAGGTGTCCTGACTCTAGAATCACTTGGTTTGCAAAAACTAACTTCCAATCTTAGGACTTGAAATGTTCAAAACTGAGCAAGGCTTGGTAAAACTGAAGCGAAAGGTCATAGGATGCTAACAAAAACCCTAGAAAGCATGAAAAAGAGAGGGTCCCCATTTGCAATGGGGCGATGTGTGGAAAAAGGTCACAACATGGTGGAGAGAGATGTCTCCACACATGTGGAGACATGTCTATCTATCGATATGTTTTTGAAGTTATAGGATCAAGTTGCAAACATTGATATTTTAATGATCCTAAGTTTTTGTCTAAGTGTAGACCTATTGAGCGTTAACGTGTTTTTGAACACGTGCATCGGTGATTTTAAAGTGCCAAGATATTCACAGACCTTTTGGATTTGTTTTCTCTCTCCTAAGGTATTATTTAAGTTGATTTCACACTTTATTCCAATAATTTCCTAGCGTTTCGCTCATATTTTTGGAAAATTAGCCTAAGTCTAGTTTAAATTTAATGTTTCTAAGTGATTTTGAGTGGTTAAAATGATAAAATCCTAAGGGAAATCCTTATTCCAAGGGTTAAAGGGTCAAATTCCTTGCTAGAGGTGCTTTTCCCCTCACATTCCAGACTACCCAACCCATTCCCCCACTCAAAATCCATACTACACATGGGTTTCCCCTGAAATCCATATTGGCTACTATTTTCCCCCACTGTTTATCCATACCTAAGTCGATTTTTGCCCAGAGGCTTATTTACAATTTACAAGTTATAATTTTCCCCCACTGTTTATCCATAAGTGAAGTGAGTTTGGAGTGTGGATTTTTCAATCCAGATTGCTGTCGAATTTCCCGTGGGAGTAATTTTTTGCAAGTAGAGTGGATTTTTGTCCAAGCTCATATTGATTTTCCCTTAGGAGGTTTTTGTGTGCAATTTTGATGAATTTATGCATGGATTTTATCCAAGCTAGGGTCGAATTTCCCTAATGGGGCAAATTTTGACATTTTAATGACTTTTGAAGGGATTTTTCAATCCCAACCCAAGTCGATTTTCCCCTCGAGCCTTATTTTGGACTTAAATTGCAATATTTTAATAAGCCCCATTTAATTGCTTTAAAATAATTATTAATGATTATTTAAAATTTAAAAGCAAAATTTAATAACTTGCAATAATTATTTAATATTTGAACCTTCTAGAAGCAAGTTAGGTTTTCACGAAGCAAGTATTTAAGCAAGTGTTTTATCCCACATTGCTTGTGTGGTGAAAGTCAGAAGTGGAAGCAAGTATAAGATTATTTTATTATTAAATCTGCCAGGTGTCTCCATGAAAGCGATTTTTTTCCAAGTTGGGTGAATTTTAGCAAGGTGTTTTTGGTGAAGTGTGGGATTGAGGATTTATTTTCCTCCATTTTTTCCAGCTTGCTGATCTATTCCTCTTGGCTGCCATTAAAGACCAGTTCCAGAATTTCGATTTTCCAAGTTTGGTGATTTTATCTAAATTTGGCAATTTTTTGGTGAGAGTTGACGATTTTATGTTTGGAGGTGTAGGCGATATTTTCCTCCATTATTTGCTTGCTGTCCAGATCTTCATTGCTGCAGATCAAGGCTGCTAACATTTTTCAGAATTTCACATTGGCACCATAGCTTGAAAAATTCGATTTTTGCTAAGGCAATTTTGTGTTTGGGGTATCCAACCTCAACTTGGGCGATTTTCCAGATTGCTGCCATCCTTGCCACTGCAGATCCAAGCTGCCATTGACAACATTTTCAGAATTCCATTTTGGCGCCATAGTTGGGAAAATTTCGATTTTTCTTTGGGAGTGATTTAATGCCACATTTTGGTGATTTTCATTCATGCTTGGTGGCTGCCATCATTTCCAGCTTGCTGATTCGCTTCAGATCTGAGGTTTGCTTCAGATTTTGACCTCCATTGATGGCTGCCATTAATTTTCAGACTTAAGTTTTTATTGCCCAGCCAATTCCAACTTAGGCATTTTGCATTTGGAGGTGTTCAATGGAGTTTTCAGTGCATTTTTTAGACCATTTCATCGTTGTTGCAGGTCTGAAAACTCCATAGTTAGGCGGTTGTCTTCAAAAATTTTCCATTTCCAACCACCTAACCATTTTGGCGATTTTGCTTGGAGATGATTCCTTAGCCATTTTTTTATCATTTTTAGAGATTTTTAACTAGTTTGCAAGGTGCTGGTAAGTCTGAAGTATTCAATTTTTCAGACTTGTCCTCATAAATTAAATTTTTATGAGCCATACTTACATTCCTGAATGTGATTATTTTCATCATTAGAATTGATTTTTATCAAGTTTATGCACATTTTGAAGATTGCAACATGTTTTAAAAGTCTAATTTTTAGGTTGTCTTCAGAATTGTTGACCTCCATTGTTGACTGCGGAAGGTGTCTTCAGACATTCATTGTGTGAAAACACAACCTTTCACACCTTTCCTTTGTCATCATTTATCCGGTATACTCCTTTGCATTTTAGCTTGCATATTTTCTAAGCAGAAGGAGGTATTCATGAATTTTATGGAAGGCTTCCATGCCTTAGTGTTGTCACACTTTGAACTTAATTGCTAAAATTTACCAAGTGTATGGATTATTTTCTTGACTCCATGCTCTAAATAAGCTAAAATCTTTAGAAAGTCAGGAATTTTATTAAAAGAACATCAAGTTTCATCATCATCAAGGACACTTCAAATGCGTGAGAGAGGACTCAAAGTGCTTCCAAGTTGAAGGACTTCAAGTGTTCAAGGAGTTGCAAGCAATGGAGCTAACCATCCTCAAAGACCTCATTCTAGCACATGGAGAAACCATAGGATGTTAAGAAGAAAGATCTTATAAACACTTCAAGGCGAGGTGAGCTACTAGAGGAGGAGTGACTTGACTGTGAAGAGGCTTCATCAAACACAAGAGGGTCAAGGAGAGGTACATCAACCATCAAGTACATCAAGGACAGAGGAGGATCAACCAAGGTTAGTGCAAGGGTACGTTGAAAGAAGCAGATAGTTTCAGAAGAGTTAATAAAAGTTAGCTTCTCATCATTATCACATTGAATATCAAGAAATACTAAGTTCCTTGACCAAGCACAAACACAAGACAAGGTGGCATCCTAGTCACTATTCCTCCAGTCCGATAGGTCCACATCAACATGTCCAGATTCAATGTACCTGACTCACTAGTGATGGCACAAACTTCAAGGCACCTAGCCCGGTTTCCTATTGGTCCACACATGAAATTAGGGTTTACAATTGCTTTTTACCTTTAGAGACCTCAAATTCTGAGAACATGGGTAGCAATAATATGGCTTCAAGATCAAAACCCTAATTTCGGAAAAAAAGAACAGAAAAAACAAAGCTTGCTTTTTGCACTTGGAGGCAAAATTTTCAAATCTGAAGGCATGGGTACTGATAATAAGTGAACTTTGGAAATAGGATAAACCATGATCCGTACTAGCTGATTAGACTTTTTGATTCAGGAGAAAGTCTCTTTTGAGTACCTCCTTGCAATGTTTTTGTCATATACATGAGGAACGCATCATTCACCCTTTCGAAATGACTTTTCTGCTTGAGTTGCAGTTGAGGATAACAATCATATGACTGAAACTCATTCTCACCACCTCCAAATGTGCCTGCAAATCAGTCCTGAGTATCTATAAGTTGCAGCCATTAGATAGGCTATGTAAGAACTCATGTAAAATGTCTTCTTTCTCTCCAAGTCATCAACTGTTCATGAAGGTTGTTGCTCATTATGCGGGACCTGTTAAATAACTTGGTTCTTGAGGTGATTTCATCTATGAAATAATACTTCCATGTTTGGAATGGTGCACCTTCAGGGCTGCACATTATTCTGTTCAGTAGCAGGATGATATAACCATATTCTTCCTTGAAGTAAGGACGCAATAGATGCTTTGGCACTTTCCCTTGAGGTCTTTTCTTCTCTAACCAAGACTTGTTAACATTTGCAGCACAGAGTTCAGACTGACTGTCATAGACCCTCTTGGTTTGATCCTTTGTCTTGTATGTGGTCTTACTATGGCTTGGTATGCTAAATGTCTCTTGAATGGATAATTCTGAAAGATTAGCCAAGAATCTTCCATCTGGTGCAATTATCTCTCTTGATTGTGCGTTATAGTGCAAAGTACATTCAACTATGAACTCAACACACTCTTTGGCTAGTGGAAATCCAACTGCCTGGACAATTCCATTTTGCATCATCTTGCGAGCAATAGGTGTAGGAATGTGTCCACCCTGTGCATACATTCTTTTCTTAAATTCCTCCAAATTAACATGTCCGAGGTCTGTGTCAGTGATGTTCTTCCATTTGGATTTGATCTTGTACTTCAACTGCACTCCCTTGCTGGCGAACTTCATTTGTGCTTCCTTGGTCATCCACCTGAAAACACATGAAAGCTAAGCTATTTTCAGATTTTAATTTTGATTTTTAATGTTCTTTTCTGAAAATTTCACTTTGAGCCTGTTAAAAGGTTAAGTTTCTGCGAAAAAGTAGACTGAAAATGAAAGGTTTGACCAAGAAATTGATAAAATTGAGAGAAATAAAGGTAAGAAAATTTAGTCGGATTGAATCTTTGAATGACTTAAATTTACCTTCAACTTTGAAATTCTGTCTTAAAATCTAAAAAAAAAGCACCTAATTTCTTGATTTCAACACTTGGAAGAATTTGCTTCTGAAAAATTTCTCTTCAAAAATTCAAAATTCACAAATTTTGAGAGAAAACTTCTCTTTAATGTTTTTCAAAAAGCCAAGTTTTAGTTTTCTACACCATCTAGCCACAATGAATTTCGACTGCTAAACATAGAAATCCATTAAACTCAGTCGATGATCCAAAATATTAAACAAAATCTATCCCCACTATCAATGTTAAACTGTAATAGCACAAAATGGATTACTAAAAGCACCTCTTTTATTTTGAAGTCTATCTGCAGAATGTATGCCAGCTTCACTTCTGTACAACTCTTCGTTATAATACATTATAGGCTGCAGCCAAATAGCTATGTATTTGTGTCATAGATAAAACACCGGTCTACAAAGTACAAATGTCTCTGTAAAATCCACAAGTCTCAGGGCCTCCAAGATTGAAAGCAACCGAGCCAAGTGGCTTTTGACTGCTGCTCAGTTAAGCAGTTGAGATAGCTGAAGATAAATAATGTGCTTTTTACAATGATAAATTTAATGCAGTTGCAATTCTGTAGGTCTCTTTCTGGTCGGTGATCAGAATGTGCCTATTTTCTTCCTACTTAATAAATGTTACATTAACTATAAAAATGTTTATTTTTGCAAATTTCAAATGAAAATCATGCTACATGATAACACTATAGCCATCTCTTGACAATATTTGAAGGGATTTGAATTTTCAATAGAAGTGAACAATCTTTCTGCTTCTTTTTTGCTAGTATTGTCTACATATTCTTTCTTGTAATGCCCTAATTCTGGCTCATTGAAGAACATGTTGCACTTCTCATACCTAAAACAGTTTAGAAGATAAGCAATTTGTCATTCCTGTCACCTGCATGAAAGAACGCATGGTTCTGACCAAACTAATGAGAACCAACTTTTCAACCAGCTCCTTATTATTTACTTCTGCCTTGGGAATTTTCACATGTCTGGGGTATCTATGCTTATTAACAATTAACATCTATTAACAAAACCCCTGCAATATTTATCAGATGATCTACACTCTTCAATAACTTGAATTCATTTAGAACACAAAAAATCATTATAGTCAATTCAAACCATCTATTTTTCTTTCTAAAACCGACTTCAAATTTCCAATTGAATACAAATTTTTTTTTATTATATGAGTGACTTGAAAAACACAATCGTACCTTAAGGATTTTGTAGCATCATCCATGATACTATGAAGCTTCCGTTGTTGAAATATTATGTTGCAGTTTGACTTTAAGGACTTTATTTTCTTGAAGTCATAATTGGTCACAACAACAGAACCAAATCCTGAAAACATATCTTCAAAGAATTTACAGACAGCACAAGTATTTTACCAAAAGATTAGAATAAACAACCTCGAAACCAGCATAACAACATTTTCAAGATTTATTAGCAGTTAAAACTTCAATGCAGATTATAGCAACCATATGTCTTCTATTTTTCAAAAAAGTTTATACTTGCGACATAAAATTTCCAGTCCATGAAATTAGCATGAGCTGTTTCTGGATTGGACTGTATGAGATATTTCCATTGATGTTTCTGATCAAACTCCATGTTTCATCACCATGAAATAGAAACCAAGAAAAAGCTTATTATACATCATATGCAACATTTTTATGGAATCTATGTGTTGGTTTACAATCTCAAGGAGAAAACCTATTATATATATTTGCCAAAAAATTGTGACTTTCTTTGGCTCTTCATTTTCTTGCAGGTTGTGTAAGACATACAACAGAGTCTTTCATGTAAAATTTACAAGTTCATTCTGGATTTTAGATTCTATAAAGATACACTGTTGATTAGAATATGGGATTTCCAGATTTCTTTCTATTCACATGTTTTGCTGTGTACTGGTGTTCAACTATATCTTTTTGACATATTCTTGTGTTTAGTTTTGTGTCAATGTTCAAAAATACATATTTCTGTGTTTAGTTGTGTGGTAGTGGTCAAATTTTTTTCTTTTGAAATTCTTTCTGACATCTTATCTTGACAGGTTGTTAAATCAAAGGTAGATAGCTCAATCACCTATATCTGTCACTCTTGCAGAGTATAGCAGGCCAGCTGAGTTTTGCCAATGCACCAGGTAGCACAAGTAGCTCAAAAAATTTCCTGCATAAGGGTCACAAGAAAACGTGCATAGAGGCTTGATAACTACTTGAAAAAAATCGGTTATAAGTTCATCAAGTACTTAGGAAACTTATTTATCATCATGAACTGGTCCACTACATCCTATATTGTGAAAAGCAGCATAAAGTGGATCTGCAACCACCGAAATTTATATGGAGAATGTTAGAAACAGTGGATAACGGAGCTATGAAATTTGTTATTTAATCTCATGTCTCAATGTTTTACTGTGCAATTTTGCTAATAAATGGATTTAAACCACAGAATAATCCAAAGTATTAAATTAAAAAATGTTGCAAATCAGTCTATGAAAGGATTTAATAAAGAAATAGCACTACAATTTGCTGAAAGCCAAAAAATTTGCAAAACCCTAACTGAATATAAATACTATAAAACCCACATCATTTTTAACCTCTCAAATTATTGCAAATGTCGATCAGAGATCCATTCCAACAGTTACTTCATTTCAGCAAGGATCAAAAGAACTTTAGTGAAAATCACTATGTTATAGTTTTTTGCCTTATTGGTTTATACCTCCTTTCGAATAAGAATTTACAAAGCAAATAATTAAGGTTGGGTGTAATATATATTGAACTGTCGTAGCTGTTCAACTTTGATCCAAGAAAGCACACTATCTTATTCACTGACGACTTTCCTTAAAATCATGAGCAACAGTGGCCATTGATCAAGGTCTAAATCAATGAAGTGCATGTCTAGATTACTTTCCTTTCAAATAACTGCAAGATTACAATATGCCAGCATTTGATCGACAACGTGCACACGTTTCAAATCAAATAACTGTTGGGAAACGAGTACCATTGAGACACACCATTGATTGAATCAAATATCAAGGGGCTTATAGATCACACAAAGTTGGACATGGCTTCAAAAGTGAAGATGATGCTGGGGTATCACATTCTTTTTATTTTAGCACCATCTCTTTTTTATTCTACCTGCAGTTGTCTGTACATTCATTTTCTTTGACTTTTTGGGGGCAAAAATACTTATCCATTGGAACATTAATGACTAATATGGAAAAATGGAGAAGAAATCCAAGCAGGGATTTTGAACCCAGAAAATAGTGGTTGAACATGTATGACAGATTTTGAGTGTTGCACCTTTTTTTAGTAGCATTTTACTGAAACAAAAAGATGTTTGATGAAAAAAGGAAAAGACAGAAAAAAGGAGAGAAGGGAAGAGAAGGGAGAAGAACAGAGAAGAAGAGGGCAACAACCAGGATGAAGAAAAGACTAGAAATAGAGAAGAAGAAAGAAAGAAAAGGAACAAAAGTGCATGTGATAGAACAGAGGAATCTTAAATTTGACATAGTATTTTGGAGGGAAGTAGCTGTATGCAAATAATTGTTATTCTGAGATAAATGAACTATTACCTCTAAAATTGTTTTCTTTTTTGGAATGTGTGATCTCCTGTTAATGGTAAATTTTTATGAGTTTTGCTGCTTTAGAAATTGGTTATTTTCTGTCTGAATATTTGGGTATTCTGTGAATTGGCGTGTTGTCAAACCCCTGTAGCATGGGACTTAGGTTCCTGCAACATGTATTTATGTTCCTGTAGCAACTGACTATGGCACCTGTAGTATAGTTATTTTTCCTGCAGCAAAAGATTTCTCATGCAACAAGAGTTTCAGACCTTCGTAGAGGTTGAGAGGGCTGCTTTTAGCAACACGACCTCCCTCCTGCACCTGTTGGATCTGGTTTGGCTAGGTTTTAGGCATTTGTAGCAGGGTGGGTGGCATCAGAAGAACAAGATCCAATCGTAGATCTAGCTTGTTATTGAGATCAAACAACCTCCAAAGCCGAACTTTTATGTGAATGAAGAGAAAATTTCAGCATGCAAGGTTCTTCTAGTAGGAAACCATGGAATAGGCACATACACCTTAATCAGAGGGTTCATATTAGGCAAACACTATCGCTTGTCAGATCACATCCTTCATCCTATGATGGATCGTGGTGTATGATATGAAACTTTGATGCAAAACACTATCGCTTGTCAGATCACATCCTTCATCCTATGATGGATCGTGGTGTATGATATGAAACTTTGATGCAAAACACTCTCATATGGTCACATTTATGAGTATTCTTGAATTCATATGGAGGAAATTATTTGCACTCTCAATAATTTCAAGGGGAAAAGATCTCATTTCATTGTTATAAATGACCATGTTGCTTTTTTGAATTCATATGAAGGTTGAAAGATCCCATTCCATTGTTATAAACGCCCATGTTGCTCATAATATGTAGGTGAAGTTGTTTTCTAGAAAATTATTAATTATTGTGAAGATTTTTTCAAAAAAGTTCCGTTCATTTGAATTTCATAGATTAGCTCTAATGCGCCTTTTCTAGAACACATAGTCTTTTATTGTCATGTAATTGTGCAACTTAAAATATTCAATATATATTGTTATGGCTCATCTCTATTCTTCATTTTTATTTTATCTTTTGTGGAGCAATAGATTGGTGCCAAAGTTAGTCTTAAGGGTCAACCAATATTAAAATTAGTTGGGAAGAGTCTTCGCAATTAGTTCAATGAGAATGGAGATAATCTATCTCTTAGGAGCCATTACCTACCATAAAAAATTCAATTTCAAATTTTAATATTACATTCAAGAAAACATGCGAAAGAAAACCAATAGAGGTTTGCTCTCTTCTAGGTATGGTGACTTTCTTAAATTATTTAAGATCTTGTAATCTTGATATCTATATGATGATTCAGTCTATATGTGGAACTATACTAAATGTAAGGTTTGAAATAATTGTTCCAAGAAAAAAAACTAGCTTAATCCATGGTGGAATGTTAGTTCCTAGACAAATTTAGTTAACCTATTTTCAAAGATCTATAGCCTCATTCAAACTTCTTCACAATGCATCTTAGTAATCACTCACACCAAAGCATTCTCAATGTGTATCTTGACCTATAAATGAGTTAATGAGATTAAAAATATGCTAGTAAATATAAATAGGAAACAATCCCAAATTTACTCAACTTGTCAAATTGATTAGGGTTTCCAACTCGTTTACTACCTTATTAGATTTCTAACTCTCCCTATAACCTCCAAAATTAATAGATCACTCCTAGGCTATTACAACAATTTCCAACTATTTCAAACCCCAACAAAAGCCTTCGTTCCAGTCCAAAACTATCTAAGGAGCAAAAATGGCGGTGTTATCCTCGCTCCCTACCACATGGTTTCAGGAGATGCTCTAGAGGAAATCAACAATAGGCACTTATGGTGTCAAATGCTTCAAGGTTACAAGCATACAAGGTTCCATTAGATTAGGCACCTATGGCTTTGAATGAAGCTTTCTAATCTTGGGAGAAAAGTGAGATATATTTGTGCTAATGACAATGGCTCATGGTTTTGTGATGACCCAAGTTTAGTTTGACTACATGATAAGGTCAAAGAGATTATTTGAAGAAAATCCAAGTCCAGTCAAGCAATAACTAATGCCCAAAGTCTTTCAATAGAGGCCAAATGACATAAGGGCATACCTATTAGTGCTAAACAACCAAGAGTCTCTTATCCTTCAATGGAGTAGGTAAAGAATCAATGGACCACATATATACTTGAGAGATCATAGTTACCTATATGCATCAATGTAGTAGATTTGAAGCATCACAATGGAAGAATCAAGCCAAAAGAGAAAGGGGACAATCCTAAGAAAACTTTGCAAGAGAAGCAATAAGGTGTATTTTAAGTGTGTAGCTCAAAAGTTACACCCTCTCCTTTTATGTTTCATTGATAGTTGGAAAAACTTTACTCCATAATTGTATGATAGATTTTGGCATCAACATCAGGCTTATGCTTAAAACATAGTTGATGCATTAGGATTTTTCTTACAAAAGAGAAAAGAGTCACTCTATCATGGAGTCCTTTGTTAAGACAATTCATGTCGTAAAAGACTTTCCTCTCATTGTTTAGTCTTGCCCTAGTGTTATTGTTCCACAATAAATTGCTATCCATAGATATTCCTTTCATTTTTGGACTCTATTTATCAATTGATTTCATTGCCATTGATTAGTGGTTATTTTTCTCTAGATTAGACTCGTGTTTTTTGAGGAACAAATATGGGATTGATGTGAAGATTGTAGCTTAACATATAGATGGAAATATTGTGGAAGAATATCCAATAGTAACCTTATAGTCCTACTATGCTATGTTAGAAGAGGGAAACATGGATGAACTGAATTGGTCTACTATTGAAGAACTGTTGGCATTTTTGTTGTTTATGTTGTGATTGTCATTGATGGACACACACTTGTATTGAGATCCCCTTTATATGCATGAGCTTGTGCTCAACTAGTATTTGTTCCAACCGGTATGTTGTATACTAGTCTTTAAACTAGTGTTGATTTTGCAGAATGTGTTTTCTGGTCTGAAACGACATGTCGACCCCAAGCAATTCGTAGATCTCAAGCGGTACGAGGGAGCAAAGCGACACAACGCATTCTTACCAGTCTTCATTTTTGTCAAACCGGCAACCGGTATTTTGTATGAACCGGTAATACTTTGTGATGAGTTACTGTTGATGTGTATTTTGTACACAATCATACACAGAATAAAATACCCAAAGGCATCTTATCCTCTCTTGAATAAAGTCGCTAACTGCTGAAGATATCGCAAGAAGGATCAGTTAGGATGACTCCAATGTTCTTTTTAGTAGGGTCTCTACGTGTGGATAAGCACTAGTGGTCGTTGTGATTGCTGTGTCATCAAGGGGCCTTACGTCGCCGAAGATTTTTCCTAAACTAAACAAACTTTCAAAAAAATGCCAAAAGAGTAGGGTTTGCGAGAGGTCTAATCTAATCTAACCCTAAGAATGACTTAATGTGGACAAGGCTTGGTGAGATTCTACCAACTTCAATATTGCCATAAATTAACAACTCAATTGAAATTGATGCGATCTTCTAAGGTAATAAATGATTTTTCAATACATCAAAGATCAAGGACACTATCACGAAGGTACATATCCAAGATACAACAATGATTGAAGGTTTAAGCGATTCAAATATCTCTAGTCGACCACGCAAGGCGTTCCTACAATCAGCAAGAAGCTAGTGGTTTGGAAAACGAATCCTACCAAAGATCAAGTCCAGCACTTTGTCCTTCGAATTAACACACTACTTTGATTGAGAGTGATTCAAGAACAACCATGAAGATAACCAAGAGAATTGCAACAAAACACCATAACTTCAATATTTCATTGATCTCAAAGCCATCATGTACAACAATTGTTTGAATTCCTTTCTCAAAGCTCAATCTTGCTACAAAAGTAAATTGCTTCTAAACTCTCTTATTTCTCCTTAATCTCTAATTTTTTTCTAGTTCTAGCTTCTAATTATTACAAAATGAAAAGAAATGAGGGTATATATAGCATCCTCAATTACAATGAACGGTCCAGATCAAAAGAAGATCAATGGCCAAGATTATGACACCTAAACCCTAATTAGGGTTTTATTACAAAAGTTCCCCTTTTATTGCACAACATTAAATGCATAGCCAATTATTAAATTTGGCATGAAAATCTAGGAGACATAAACCAATGACAATTAAGGTGCCATGTCATCTATAACAATCTCTCATCTAGAATCTTATTCCCTTTCCAATGCTCCTTTTTAGCATATGCAATGAATCTAGACACGATTCCTTCGATCTCAGCAATTGGAATCTCGGGAAGATTCTTCATTCTCTCTTCCAAGTGGATGACCTGATCAAATGCCTGGAGAAGAGCAGCGTCCCAATCAGGTTCAAGTTCCTTAGTCTTCTCAATCAAGAGCATGGTAGCAAACATCCGGTCCCGTTGCTCATCTGTGATAACATTAGCATCCTTGCAAAAGATGACTTTGACTTTATCCTCCAATTCCTGCAAATCTACATCTGTCTCAACTTCGATCCTCCTTCCAAGAATGGTACACAGTACCTCAAAGTGTTGGACTTGATCTTTGGTAGGATTCGCTTTCCAAACCACTAGCTTCTTGCTGATTGTAGGAACGCCTTGCGTGGTCGACTGGAGATATTTGAATCGCTTAAACCTTCAATCATTGTTGTATCTTGGATATGTACCTTCGTGATAGTGTCCTTGATCTTTGATGTATTGAAAAATCATTTATTACCTTAGAAGATCGCATCAATTTCAATTGAGTTGTTAATTTATGGCAATATTGAAGTTGGTAGAATCTCACTAAGCCTTGTCCACATTAAGTCATTCTTAGGGTTAGATTAGATTAGACCTCTTGCAAACCCTACACTTTTGGCATTTTTTCAAAAGTTTGTTTAGTTTAGGAAAAATCTTCGGCGACGTAAGGCCCCTTGATGACACAGCAATCACAACGACCACTGGTGCTTATCCACACGTAGAGACCCTACTAAAAAGAACATTGGAGTCATCCTAACTGATCCTTCTTGCGATATCTTCAGCAGTTAGCGACTTTATTCAAGAGAGGATAAGATGCCTTTGGGTATTTTATTCTGTGTATGATTGTGTACAAAATACACGTCAACAGAATTGGCGCTAGAAGGAGGGCCTAGTATCCGAAGTCCGAAAATTTTGGAGAAGAATACATTCCAAGCATAATCATGAATCACGATGGTGTTGCCACATGAAGGATTGAATCAAGTAGTACAACCAAATTTACAGATAGGCAACACTCAAGAAGATATTGTTTCAGGATTGAATCATCTAGCGTGGAACGTAAGGAGAAGTCCGGTTGAGTATAACAGAGTGAGAATCATCTTGGAACAAGAAGAAGATAGAGCAGAAGAACACCGAAGGGTCGCAGCTAGAGAGCTTCGTAATCAAAGGAGCCCACAATAATCTTCGCAAGACTTCACGCTAGATCGCATTGGTTCTTTCTCGCCAGAGAAACATCAAAGATTATTGAGGTCAACACCAGGCATCAAGAACCTTAGTGAACTTCAGTTTACTTCAAAAGCGAAGCGAGTCAAAAGAGAGGACACTCCCAAGGAATTTGAGCTAAGACTAGAGGAATCTCCGGAGTCATCACAAGTTCTTCAAGAACAAGTACAGGCGGCAATCCAATCAAGTATCCAGGCAATCTCTCGGACAAAGGGCCAAGCCAGTTCATCAAGTCCTACTTCAAATTCTCAAGCCTCGAAGAGTACGATGGCTCACCAGGCTCCGCCTCCTCCTCCTCCTCCTCATGTGCTTAACGACGCAACTTGGCTAATCAACAACCCATCACCATTAGAATTTGCAGTCTATCATGATATGCCAAAAAATCCAGAGCATTTTTGTTCCAAGTTCAATGTTAGTGATTTCAATCGCACAGCGGAGGATCATATCAAGATGTTCGAAGACCTTCTTCGTAACAGACGAATTGAATATGGAGATGTAGCATGTAGGCTTTTTCCCTACTCATTGGGAGAAGAGGCATACTTTTGGTTCGTTCACTTGCCTACAGGGTCAATTAGGACTTGGGACGCGATGAAAGATGCATTCATTGCAAAGTTTGGTATACCAACCACACCAGCTGAGTTGTATAGACAATTTGTTGAGGTCCGAAGGAGAGAACATGAGCCCATCACTTCCTTCAACAATAGGTTTCACCACGCATATACGATGTTATGGCATCCTTATCTCATTGCGGACCCAAGGGAAATTTACTATGGAGCTTTGGACCATCTCACTGCTATGTTTGTAAGGATGCATCCAACTCCAAATGATCTAAACGTAGCATATGCAAAGGCTATTGAAGTTAGCAAGCACATGGGACAGAATATCACTGGACCACTACTACACATGGGACCTGTCGCGGCACCAAACCAGATGCAGGCAGTTGGAATTGCATTGGCTAACCAGACTCCAGTTATGAATCCGATTCCACAAGCAACATACTCGAACGTACAACCGACAAACCAGTTGGTCCTTCACCCTGGAGTTCCGATTTCCCAAGCTCCACCAGCACAACCTGTGTACCTGCAAAATGCCACAAGCTCGTCAAGAACACAGGAAGAAAAGGATGAAATGAAAGAGTTGATTGAACAAGTGAAAAAGCTGTCAACCGAAGTAACTCACCTAAGGAACTAGAATAATCAACTCCAAAGTATGCAAAGGATCAATCATGGCCAACATACGAATAATCAAAATTTCCAAGGAAATAACAATCAAGGTTTCAGAAACAACTATCAAGGAAATAATAACCAAGGCTTTCAGAGGAGACCATGGAATACGGCTCCCAATAATGGAAATGTGGTGACACCACTAGACAATCCACCAAATTCTCAGAATCAAGAAAATCATTCTACCAGTAAAGTGTTTCTAGCAGAGGCGGCCTTGTCCAGTTGGTGTAGACTCCACAATACGAACCAACATTCTGAGTTGCAGTGTCCTGAATTCAAAATCGCAGCCGACATATTCCAACAAGAGATGCGTAGTAATGATCCACCTGAAAATCCACCAACAACTGGATATGAAATGGTCCCAACTACACGGTATGATCAAGCCATGATTGTGGAAAGCTTCAGATATTCACAAGAAGATGATAATCAAGCACAAAATGGGAGATTCCCACCAGAATCGGCTAATGGACCGATGGTACCCCCAGGGTCCTAGTTCCCACCTGCATCTGCAAATGGACCCATTGAAGACTCAGAGTATTATTTTCCACCATTGAACAACAATGTCCTATTTGAAGGGATAAAGGAGGTTTTTCACCAATCTTCGGGAGGTGTGAACCAAAGGGTTTATCACAGAAATCAGAGGAATCAAGAGCCCCTAACTACATCAATTCCTCCGAACAATTTCTCTACTCCTCCCGATCCCCAAGCCAGCAACAATCCAGAATATCCACAAAACATGCAAGAATACAGACAGAGGAATATTACACCCCCCGTGGGCAATGAAATGAAAAGACTGGCCACGTTGGTGTTAGAGGAACTCAAGAAAGTAAAAGTTAGTCTAACACTTTACGAGTTGCTCAAAGTTTCAGAAATCAAAGATGCAGTGATCAATAGCTTGAGTGAGTCTAGCACAGTAAGGTCAAATGTTCAGGACTCGACCAACAGAGCTCAAGCTACTATCAATGTGACCCAAGAGGAAGCCAATGACCAAGGACAATCCGAACAAAATGAATGCATGGTCCAGACCATAACCTTCCCAGCCAAAAAGGAAGATATGTTGGAAGGAAAGGTATTACTCAAAAGGGGCGAGACTAAGAAAACTCAGCCTACTATCAAAGAAGGCCTTGCCACTAGCCAGATTCTTCTAGAAAAGGAAGTTGCAATTAAGAAAGATGTGGTCAAGAAAGGGAAATCTTCAAACAAAGCAGATCACTCAAAAGAAGAGAGTCTAGCAAAAGACAATCATTCAAAGGTTAATGAAGTGAAACATCAAGAACACAGTGGGGATTCTTCAGCCCTTTCTCAAGGAAAAGATGAACCGGCCCCGTTCCTGTTATCAGTTAGAATTTTTGGAAAATTATTACACAATTGCCTTTATGATTCAGGAGCTTCCAGTAATGTGATGCCCCTGGCTGTCTGTCAAAGACTAGGAATAACTCCCGCTCCTACCAAAAGAAAGGTCACCCAGCTAGACAAGACAAAAGTTCCAGTCATGGGTGAGTTGAACAATATTCACATGCAATTGGCCGCAGACCCAAGAGTTCAAAATTTCATAGATATATCAGTTGTGGATATTCCTGATTCATATGGGATGCTTCTGAGTAGAGATTGGTCCCGAAAATTGAATGGATATGTGTCGACTGATTTCGCACACATGTGGCTACCATGGAGAGGAGTCCCAAATCAAATCAAGATCGATAGCACCCCAAGATTGAGACTTATGATAACCGAGTACGGGGAAGACAATGAGGTCCTGTTCTTAGAGTCAGACCTAGGGACATACAAGCCTAAAGTGGAGGAAATTCTGATGATACAAAACATACAAGATAAAGATGGCCAGCAAGAAATAATGGAATCTACCGAAATTGTCATCGAAAGTGATCAAGGATCCGACCAAGAAGACGATGGAATGTTTGAAAATTTCAGGAGATTCGTACATAGAAACATATAGCAAAGTGTGCAACTTGGTAACTTAGCATCCATTCAAGATTTGCTTCTTCCAAATTGGTGTAGGATTCACAATGCCATCCATTCAGAACTATCTTGTGCTTTATGTCAGACTGCATTAGAACAAGTATACAAAAGAGCCCCGCAGACACTAACCATGGAAGAGATTCGAGATTCAGAGAATGAAAGTTCTATGGAAGATGAAACCCTATCCGATACATCAACTGAAAGTCAGGAAGACCAAGAGACAGAAAATCAAGAAAATGCAATATGGACATTGAGGTTCGATGGATCTAAGTCTAAACAAGGATCTGGAGCTGGCTATGAATTAATTAGCCCAACAGGAGAGACCTACCTTGCCGCTCACAGATTACAATTTCCTTGCACCAACAATGTAGCTGAATATGAATCCTTGATTCATGGATTATTGTTAGCCATCAAAAAAGGGGCGAAAATACTGCAAGTATATGGAGACTCAGAGATAGCTATAAGGCAAATCAGGAAGCAGTATGTTTGCCATGACAAAAGATTGACTAGATACAGAAATCGAGTCTGGGATCTCATTGAGAGTTTTGAAGCTTTCAACATCAATTCTATATATAGGCATCAAAATCAAGTGGCTAATTCCCTTGCACAAGCCGCTAGCTCGTTGATACCATTGGGAATGGAAGGATTGAAGAAGTTCACAGTTGAATTAACATCAGTACCTTCGGTCCCAGATAACATCACCAATTTTCAAGTTTTTGAAGACGACAAGCACATCCTGGATTTCTTAACCAATACAGATATCTTCTTAACCCAGGTCATTGATGAAGAAGAAGTGGGAGAAGCAGAATTTGATGCCGAAGGTGTCCTGAATTTAAAGACAAAGACTATTCCAAAAGGAATGGTAGAATTGGAGAGAATTTTTGATCCTGACAAATTGAAAGAGAAGAAGAACCACAACATGGAAGGAAACATGTGCGACACAATCAATTTAGGTGATGATATACAAGCTAAGAATGTGTTTATTAGTAAGTCTTGCACAACAACTGAAAGAAATGGAATCCTAAAAAACATGAGGGATTTCCCAGATGTCATTGCGTGGAGTTATGAAGATCTCAAGACTTACGACACTGCAATTATTACTCACACAATCCCTTTGAAGCCAGGAAGAAAGCCATTTAGGCAAAGACAAAGACCGGTTAATCCTTTTTTGGAACCCTTGATATACCAAGAAATGAAGAAGCTGCTCTCAGCCAAGATCATCTTCCCAGTAAGACATTCGACGTGGGTCGCCAACCTGGTTCCTGTCAGAAAGAAAAATGGAGAGATTAGATTGTGTGTTGATTTCAGAAATCTCAACCGAGCATCAGAAAAGGACAATTATCCGCTACCATCACTAGATGAAGTGTTGCAGATTGTCAACGGGTCTCAGATGATGTCCTTTCTAGATGGATATTCAGGATATAACCAAGTTCTAGTCGAGCCCGAAGATCGACTAAAGACTGCATTTACCACCAAGTGGGGAACATTTGCATACAAGAGAATGCCTTTTGGACTCATCAATGCCGGGGCCACATTTCAAAGAGCCATGGATATCGCTTTCAGGGACTTAATTGAAAAATGTATTGTTATATATATGGATGACATCACAATTTTCTCTAGGCAAAGAGAAGATCATGTGGGCGACTTAAGAAGAGTCTTCCAAAGGTGTAGAAGATACGGTGTCTCTCTCAATCCTAAGAAATGTATATTTGGAGTAACAGAAGGAAAACTTTTAGGACATGTCATTTCAGAAAGAGGAATCTCCATCGATCCTGAAAGAGTAAAAGCCATATCCACTATCAATTTGCCGGCTAGCAAGAAGGAACTCAAATCATTTTTTGGCAAGATCAACTTTGTCAGAAAATTCATCACTGGATTTGCTGAGATAGTCAGACCTTTGAATGAGATGCTGAAGAAGGATGCAAAGATTGAATGGTCACCACAAGCAAAAAGAGAATTTGAGGAGATAAAGACGGCAATCATAGGAGCACCAGTACTAATCAGTCCTGATTACCTCAAGCCCTTCTATCTATATTCCTTCGCTTCTGACTACACTTGTGCCGCCATTCTTACCCAGAGAAGTGAAGAAAGGGACGAAAATCCAATTGCATTTATGAGCACCCCACTGAAAGATGTAGAACTCCGATATCCCAACATTGAAAAACAAGCATACGCACTGGTAAAGGCCGTTAAGAAATTCAGACATTACCTTTTGAGGGCCAAAATTTATGCAATAGTGCCAGATGCGGCAGTCAAGACTCTTCTCATGCAAAATGAATTAGGAGAAAGAAGAGGCAAGTGGGTCGCCATTATCCAAGAATTTGATATTGAAATCCAGCCCATGAAACTTGTTCGAGGACAAGATTTGGCGCAGACATTGGCGATTGATGGACTAGGATTAGTCCAACAAATTTATGAATTAGAGGATGTCACCCCTGATGAATGGTACAAAGATATTGTGACATACCTGCTTAATCACAGATGTCCTGCTCACATGACGCCCACGCAGAAAAGAGCACTACGGATGAAGTGTCAACATTACATGCTTCAAGGATCTGTTCTATATCGCAGAAATCATGAAGGAGTATATCTGAGGTGTGTTGGCAAAGATGAGGCTAAACAGATAATTGAACATTTTCATTCCAAGTTTAGAATCGGACATGGAGCCAACCTCGCAATAGCTCATCAGATCCTAAGGGCAGGATATTATTGGCCTACACTTTTCAAAGACACATTTAATCATATCAGGACTTGCCACACATGCCAAGTCGCAACATTCAGAGAAAGAAATCCTGCTATGCCACTGAATCCAGTGATTGAAGCCAGACCATTTGCTAAATGGGGAATGGATTTTATTGGTGTCATCAACCCCGCATCCTCGGCACAACATAAGTATATCATCACAGCTACAGATTATTGTACCAGATGGTCAGAGGCACAGGCACTCAAAGTTTGCACTACTGAAGTTGTAATCAAATTCCTGGAGGAAAACGTAGTCACAAGGTTTGGATGTCCTTATGCGTTAGTTTGCGACAATGGATCGGCATTCACATCATTAAGATTCTCAAATTGGGCTTTTGAATATGGAATAACCCTCAAATTTTCATCGAATTATTATCCTCAGGGTAATGGGTTAGCTGAGCCAACCAACAAGAACTTACTCAGCGTTATCAAGAAATTGTTAGAAAGAAGTCCGAGAGAATGACATACCCAATTAAGATTCACCTTATGGGCAGACAGAATCAGGACCAAGAATGCATTAGGAATTTCACCTTATTTTCTGGTTTATGGCCAAGACCCAGTTTTCCCCATGCAACTCAGGATCCCGACCCTGAGATTTATCCAGGAATACATGGAAGACACTGATGCTGTTCAAGCCCGATTAACATAATTAATGAATCTGGAAGAGAAGAGAGATCAAGCATTAGAAAATTTTACAAAACACCAAGGAGTGGTGAAAAGATGGTTCGGTCGACAAGCTAAAGTCAAGGCGTTCCGGATCTCAGATCTTGTCTTGTACTGGGATAAGGCACACAAGAAAAGGGGAGAGCATGACAAGTTTGATAAGCTTTGGAAAGGCCCTTATCAAATTTTAGAGATTTTGGGAGAAAATGCATTTAGGTTGAAGACATTAACTGGAGAAGACATCCCATTGCCTGTCAATGGGAGGTATCTCAAACATTATTTCCAATCTTGAGATGCCCAAGGCCTTCCCTTGTACATAGTTAGTTTAGTTTGCTTTCGTTGTTTTTCGTTTGTTTGCCTTTCTTTCGTTTTGGTTTGCCTTTTGCTTTGTTTTCGTTTTTAGTCTAGGTGTTTTGTCTTAGGTTAGTTGTTTTGTCCTGAGGGGTATCCATTTGAAATTGAGTGATTTTTGTTATGTAACACTCTGACTTCCCGCTAGATTGTTGGTTGCACTTGGACAATCATGAGGTCTTTTGGAACTACAAGGGGAGTTTCTTTTAGTAAAGCTTTGAGTCAGGACGTACTTGCAATGAAGCAAGATTAGCTTATTGAACTCACGTATTTTTGTCCTCCAGTTATTATATCTTTTCACACTTATAATCTCCGAGTCATTGTGTTTTCCAGGCAAAGCTGTGATCGGTGAAAAATCTAAAATCTGACTTCAGCGCCACCGCAATCCTCGAACCCTAGTGAGTTTTACTACTCACGAGCCAAAAGAATTGACGGAACTGAAAAGTAATATCAAAAGAAAAAATGAGAAAATGAAAAATGAGAAAAATCAAAAAGAAAGAAGATGAGCTGACAAAGAAATATCAAATTGGCTAAATGGGAATAAACGAGTAACTCCATCGGGGCTATAGATGCCTGGCTGGCAATGGAGCAATATTCGTGAGCTTGCGGCGATAACCTCGTCGGGACTATGGATGTCTGACTGGCAGCGAGGCTCTATCCAGGATGCTTTTGGAGTCCAGATAAACTACGTAGCTTATCACAGGGGAACCTGAAGATCATGATTGTCTTGTTGAGGGGAATTAACGCATTTGCACACACATGGGTAACTGTGGACTTGATACTTTGTCTCAATATGATGGTCTCTTCTTGTAAGTGTTTCTTAACTCCTGGTTTTGTTGAAGGAGATTTTCTGAGTTTTCTTCTAGAAAGATTGATTCCCAAATGTTTTTCAACATTTCTCAGTGGTGTCGCCAGATGTTGTGACCATTTCACACATTGCCCCATTAAAATGGGGACCCCCTCTTTTTGCTCATTTTTGCTCGCCTTTCTCTCTGCTTTTTAGGGTTTTGGGTTAGTGAGTCAGTCGTCTGGACTAGGGTCAAGCCTTAGGGTTCCCGTTTTAGTATTTTCAGCCCAGGATCCAGTCTATCTTGAGAGCTTTTTGAGCTTCCTCCCGTAGGATGCAATTTTGAATAAGGTGAATTCGTCAGGTGGTCAAGTGAGTTGGTCTAGGTTCAGTCGGAATTTTGATGTAGAGTCCAATTTTTGCCGAAGTGTTGATGATGAGTTATGGAATCTTGTATGATTGAATGATTTTGACCAAATTTTGGAATTTTGATGATTGATCCCGGGTATTGGAAATGACCTAACTTTGCCTTGTGAAGTGATTAAACCCTTGAAATCGTGATATTTTGGCCTATGGAAGACAAATCGCTCCTGTCCCTCACTGAAGGACCGGAGCTTGTTTCTCAAAATTTTATTGTCCTTGCAGGATCAAGATGATTTTCGGATTGGAAGAGATAAAGGGAGGCATGTTCTTTCCGTTGAATATAATTTGAAGAATTTCGCGAACATGGAAATTTGCCAAGAGCAAAAATCGCTCCTGTCCCTCACTGAAGGACCAGAGCTTAAAATCTAACATTGCCTTGTCCTTGCAAGATTTCAACAATTTCGCGATTTGAGGAGAACCAAGGAAGTACATCCTGGTAGTTGAATATAACTTGGAAATGTCATCATGAGGAAAATTAGACTTAGAAGCAAAATCGCTCCTGTCCCTCAGTCAGGGACCAGGGTGAAATTTGATGATAGCTCCCACCCCTCTCCCAGGGACCAGAGCGAAATTCCCTATAGGGCTAAATTTGGGCGAAGATCAAGTGAAGATTAAGTTTGAAGCAAGCAAAGAAGGTGTAACGGACCCATTGAAGACAAATTGAAGATTGCAAGACATCGAAGCGAGGCCCATATTTGCCTAGGCGCTCCTGTCCCTCAGTCAGGGACCAGAGCGATTTCTTCCTTAGATCAAATTCGCAACAAGATAAAACGAATGCCATGCCAAGGATAAGTGAAAGGGGGCACAACGAATCCGTTGAAGATAAATTTGGAAGTTAGCAAAGCACGATTGAACCTACAAGTGTAAGTTCGCTCCTGTCCCTCAGCCAGGGACCAGGGCGAAATGTTGGTTATATTGCCTTCCTTACAAATATAAAGTCACTCCAAGTCAAAGTGAAAGGTGGCAATGACGTTTGAGGTGTCTCGACGAAGAATGAAGTATCAAAGACAATTGCAAGTCAATATGATGAAGGATTTACACGATATGCCCTAATTCGCTCCTGTCCCTCAGTCAGGGACCAGAGCGAAATCTCTATGGGGGTTCAAGTTTTGAATGTTAATCACATTTCATAGGTTCACAAAGGATCAAAGGACATTGTTTTACATTGTGAAGGCAATTAAGAGTTGATAGGAACAAGGATGAGCCCAAGACAACAAGGATCGCTCCTGTCCTTCAGGCAAGGACCAGGGCGATATTCACCACACTAGCCAACTCTTTCAAAAATCACGTCAAGGCAAGGACGTACAAGGTTGCACAAGGGCAAAAGTGCTCTTGAGAAGGTGATATGCGAGAAATCAAACGTGAAAAAGTGATCAACTTGAGCAAGGAGACAAAATCGCTCCTGTCCTTCAGTCAAGGACCAGAACGATATTAATTAAATCAATCATTCGTCCCAAAAGATCATGTCAAGCAAGGGTACACAAGATCGAATACGTCATTTAAAAGGTCATGAACGAGAAGTTAAGGTTAAGAGATGACGAGTTTTGGCTAGAACACAAGGATCGCTCCTGTCCCTCACCAAGGGACCAGGGCGAAAATCATTCAAACATCAAATGTGCCTTGTAAAAGACAAGTAAATTATGCGTGCTATGAAGGGATAACGTTGTTACTTGCCTCGTGATGAAGATTGGTGATCGAAGAAACAAGGATCAAGGAGAAACACAAAGTTCGCTCCTATCCCTCACCAAGGGACCAGGGCGATATTGACCTTAAGAGGCATTTATCCACAAAGTTGAATCAATCAAGCTCGAGAAACCCAATGAAGATGCTAGTTTGCACGTGGAGAAGGTAGTTTTGAACGCAAAAGGATGTGAAAATCAAGAGCAAAATGAAGTTCGCTCCTGTCCCTCTCCCAGGGACTAGAGCGATATGGTTTGTATTTTTCATCTCCCAAATTTTGGCGCTAATGACATTTTTCAAATTATATTAAATGCTAAGATCGATGAAAATTGAAATATTTAATTAAAATTGGCATTTAAAATTGTGCATGAACATTTATTAATTATTTGTTGCCTTTAAAAAATCCAATTAATTAAAAATGAAGGCATTAAATGAATTAATTATTATTTTAAATAAAATTAAAGTGGGGTGAGCGCTTAAATTTCAAATCTTATATTTTACAAAGTCGGCCCTTGGTTTTTATTTAAAAATTGTTTTAAATTGCCTTATTTTGCAAAGTCGGCCTAGAGGTGAATGAGAGGGTGAGCGCCTATAAAGGGGAGGTGAATTATTTCATTTTCAAATCATCATTCGAGCATTATTTTGCATGCGATTTGGAGAGTACTAGGAGAAGTGAGAATTTCATAAAGGAGGTGCGAAGTTTGGTTGGAGTTGAGCGAACTTGCCATCAAGACATTGAAGACCCCCCAAAGGTGGCGGAGTTGCTAAGGAGGACGTTCGTTTGAGGGAGATCACTTTGAAGTCACCAAGCATTGATTTTCGCCTAGGCAAATTTCTTTATTTTGCATTTTTAGAGTTAGCTCTCAAGTAAGGTATGGCGATGTGATTCCTTGTCTTGAATTTTGAATTTTGATCGTCATAGCCTTAAATTTTGAAATTTTGAAATTTTGAATTTCAGTAGCTCGATCATATTTAGGAAATGATAACTCAAAGACTTATCATGAAGTTTCCTAAATTTAATCTCTAATCTATAGTTATACCTTGCAAAATCTAGTTACTTATTGTGAAATGTTATGTAGGTGTTATAATGGCGACCCCGAAGGCGTGAGCATCCACCAGTCGTCCAGCTCTTATGAAAGAAGATCAAAAGACCGAAGAACTGGAGACCAAGATCGTGTCTAAGTGGAGCAACATTGGAGATACCAACTTGGGCAACTTCAGTACGAAGAAGTTTCAAGAGGTCCCTTATATTGGCAAGCCATCACCTGTCGCCAGGAGGATAATTGAAAGTGGCATCATTAAGGCAGCCGGCTTCCCTCCAGCAGTCCAGTGCCATGAGTTGATGATCGAGTGTGCTCGCCATTATGATCCTCAATCCAAAATGATCGTGTCCAAGGAAGGAGACACTTTTGCTTATCTTTCAGAAGAGGCTATAAGTGAAGCTCTTCACTTACCAAAACATAAAGATATGATTTATAAAAGCTTAGAAGGAGCCAAGTCCATGTACGAAGATGATCCAGATGCTTGCCTAAGCATCATCAACAAGAACTGGTTACTTAAGAGTCATCCTCGCCTGAGCAAGATCCCGAACACACCACACAGGATCGATTTCCAGGAGGAGTACAGAGATTTGATAACAATGCTCAACCGAGTCACAGGAGCCCCTCAAGCCTTCTATTTCGAGAAGTGGATGTTCTACTTCATCCAAGTGATAGTTCAGGGAAAAGGAACAATTCATTGGGCTAGAATGATTAGCCATTGCTTGGACGTACAGTTGAGGAGATTAAAAGCTACCAAGTCCTTCCACATGAGTTCATACGTCATATATGCCTTAATCAGGAGCTTTGAGTACGCAGGACTACCTCACAGAGGAGTGATTGGAAGAGGACCCGGTGAGGTCAGAGTTTGTGATTCCTATGTCCACTTGCATCATCCACCAGGAAGTAACTACAAGTTAGTTAATGATACCTTCACGATGAACATCACCAGGACGTTGCAAGGTGGGATTCACAATAGGCTATCATAGGATGCACAAGAACTAGTAAAGAGGTACGGTGCTTGGTTTATCCAATTTCTGAAATTTACTTATATTAGAGTTCATGGATGTCCTTCACCTCCATACATGTTGCCGAGATATCCGACAGACAGAATAGTGTTACTTGAGGTAACTAGACAGTTGGCAGCTTATGCGAAGGCATTCAGACACAGACATGGAAATGGAGTTCCTGTACCTATCATATTGGGCAATTCAGTTGAGGTATGTCCTAATGATTTAGCCATGGATGACACAGAGAAGGAGTTAGCTTTGTATTCATTTTCATTCTTTGCCTTGAGAGAGAGATTTGATCCACATGGATATATAGAGGAGACAGTGGATAGGAAATTTAAGCATGAGTTTCAAATAGAAGATTTTATGATGAATCTCTTAGATGATCTTGAAGTGAAAAGGAAAATGCATTCCAGATTACCTTTGGATTTCATCAGGAAATGCAAGATTTACAGAGTGGCCGACCAAGCTCAGGACAGTGGCAGACATCTCCAATCATCCTATGATCGAGATAGCAAAACAGTGAGGTTAGATTGGAATGAGCCCGAGGTTGTGGATCTGGATACTTTGATGGCTCCAGTCTTGTCTTGTACTCGCAGATGGGTTGATGTGCAGCATCAAAAGTTGAGAGAGCAGGGCATAGCTATGACTTTCACCTTGGAGGAGAGACCAGTTGAAGGTGGGGCAAGTGTAAGCGAAGGTAATCCTAATCCCAGAAATACAAGTGAAGGCAACCTTCGAAGTGCAAGTGAAGGCAATCTCCATCCTAGAGGCTCGAAGAGGAAAGAAAGACCTGAGAAAAGGGAATCCTCCAAGAAGAAGCAAGAGGCCAATCGAGATCGTTCATCCGACACATCTTCTCGACAGGAGAAGAGGACATCTGAGATAGAGGAATCCATGGAATCAATGGTACAAAATGATAAAGAAGGACAGGCACCTCGAAGGTCACCAGGTGGATCTCTCCAAGATAATGAGTTGCATGAAGATAGGGAAGATAACAGAGTGACATCTCCTCCCAGAAAAGAAGAATTGCTTAAGGAGATACAGGTTAAAGAGACAAGATTTGCCATCCCAGATTGGTTAAAGGAAAGATTAACGAAGGTGATTGTAATCGAGGACGAGGACAATGTGATTGATTTGGAGAGCCTTGTTGGACATTCCCAGGAAGTGACAGAGAAGCGAAAAGCTACCAAGATGTCCAAGATGATTAGAGATGAGACTGGATCCAGAATATTGCAGATAGCTACACCGGCCGTGGACAAGTATGAAGGTGAGATCCTTGCAGAAGAATATGATGTAGAGACATTTGAGCTTGGTCCACTCACAACCGAGCAGACACTAGTTGATGCCACCGATTCATTTGAGGCATTGAAAGATAAGCTTCGGGAAGAAATGGAGAAAAATAGAAAGCTTGAGAGAGAAGTCAGTGCATGGAGAACATACTTCAGCCATCTCAATCAACCTTTGGGACGTCAGGATCCAACAAGATCACCCGTACAGGCACTTCCCCTTCAATCAATTGGTGAGGCAGAGAGAGTCAGGAGTTTAGTCCAGCTTATGAGCTCATGGATTGACAAATCTCATATAGTCGCCATGGAATTTGCAACAAGGATGATGCAGACCATTCACCGAGCTATTCAGGTTCTTGAGATTATCCACAACTTGATGATAACTGTAGCCGCTTTTGCTCATACTAAGGATGTTATCATTCCTGTCTTGCAAGTAATCAGACAAACATCAAGGAAGGTCCTGGCACAGGAAAAGATAATGGATGAAGGAAGTTCTCTTCGAGGACATCAGTTCTAGGTGCAATCATGTTGAGGAGGCTATCCACCCGATCCAGGACAGAGTATTTGAGGTATTGCGTACCATTCTTGGAAGGAGGATCGAAGTTGAGACAGATGTAGATTTGCAGGAATTGGAGGATAAAGTCAAAGTCATCTTTTGCAAGGATGCTAATGTTATCACAGATGAGCAACGGGACCGGATGTTTGCTACCATGCTCTTGATTGAGAGGACTAAGGAACTTGAACTTGGTTGGGACGCTGCTCTTCTCTAGGCATTTGATCAGGTCATCCACTTGGAAGAGAGAATGAAGAATCTTCCCGAGATTCCAATTGCTGAGATCGAAGGAATCGTGTCTAGATTCATTGCATATGCTAAAAAGGAGCATTGGAAAGGGAATAAGATTCTAGATGAGAGATTGTTATAGATGACATGGCACCTTAATTGTCATTGGTTTATGTCTCCTAGATTTTCATGCCAAATTTAATAATTGGCTATGCATTTAATGTTGTGCAATAAAAGGGGAACTTTTGTAATAAAACCCTAATTAGGGTTTAGGTGTCATAATCTTGGCCATTGATCTTCTTTCGATCTGGACCATTCATTGTAATTGAGGATGCTATATATACCCTCATTTTTTTTCATTTTGTAATAATTAGAAGCTAGAACTAGAAAACAATTAGAGATTAAGGAGAAATAAGAGAGTTTAGAAGCAATTTACTTTTGTAGCAAGATTGAGCTTTGAGAAAGGAATTCAAACAATTGTTGTACATGATGGCTTTGAGATCAATGAAATATTGAAGTTATGGTGTTTTGTTGCAATTCTCTTGGTTATCTTCATGGTTGTTCTTGAATCACTCTCAATCAAAGTAGTGTGTTAATTCGAAGGACAAAGTGTTGGACTTGATCTTTGGTAGGATTCGCTTTCCAAACCACTAGCTTCTTGCTGATTGTAGGAACGCCTTGCGTGGTCGACTAGAGATATTTGAATCGCTTAAACCTTCAATCATTGTTGTATCTTGGATATGTACCTTCGTGATAGTGTCCTTGATCTTTGATGTATTGAAAAATCATTTATTACCTTAGAAGATCGCATCAATTTCAATTGAGTTGTTAATTTATGGCAATATTGAAGTTGGTAGAATCTCACCAAGCCTTGTCCACATTAAGTCATTCTTAGGGTTAGATTAGATTAGACCTCTCGCAAACCCTACTCTTTTGGCATTTTTTTGAAAGTTTGTTTAGTTTAGGAAAAATCTTCGGCAACATAAGGCCCCTTGATGACACAGCAATCACAACGACCACTGGTGCTTATCCACATGTAGAGACCCTACTAAAAAGAACATTGGAGTCATCCTAACTGATCCTTCTTGCGATATCTTCAGCAGTTAGCGACTTTATTCAAGAGAGGATAAGATGCCTTTGGGTATTTTATTCTATGTATGATTGTGTACAAAATACACGTCAACAGTTACCAACCGACATTTTGTGATGAGTTACCAATCCACCGATTGTTTGACGGTGCCGACACATTGATGGTGCTTCTTGTGTCATGTTACTGAGTATGTCTAGATTCATTGAACCTAGGAAATTATAATGTAATCCTATTGGACCGACATGAAATCAGATTCCTTTAAAAGGAAATCATGTCTAGGGTTTTAAGTTGTTGCTGAAAGGGTTAATGTCAAGCTAGGGTTTAAGGTGGAAGTTGAGAATGATCTTATCTGAGAAGATCAAGTTGCTGTGTGTGAGAGAGAGAAGACTGAAGTAATGCTAGAATGCATTAGCTGTGAGCAATACTGGATCGAACCAAGCAGTTTGTGCTATTGGATAGATCAAACACTTGTTGATTACTCACATCTTTGACAAGTCTGTAGCCCTTAACTGGGTAGGCCTCAAAGCCTTTGTAAAATCCTCTAACAAGGTGGTTCACACATGTGAAATGAAAATCCTCTAACAAGGTAGTCTTAAATCGGACTTATCTCCTAACAGAGATCGAGATTCCTAACAGGATCTGTTCTGGTGAAGAACATTGTAAGACCTTAACCGGTTTGGTTTCTATTCTGCAGATAGTGACTTGTGAGTTCCATCTCACCGTGGCTTTTCCTAGTTGGGTTTCCACGTCAAATATCTTGTGTTATGGTTGTATTACTTTTGTGGGTGAATACTTTATTCGCATTTTGGTTTGCATTTGTGGTAACCGGTTTGACTGTTAGACTGCTTTACCGGTTTATCTTTAGACCGTGTAAGCGTTTTAGTGCAGAGATTTTTGGCATACTAATTCACCCCCCCTCTTAGTATTCATCAATTGGTATCAGAGCTTACCTTTCTATAAGTTTAACCACTTGGAAAGAGATATGGGGGAATACACCATGAGGGAACTTACTCAACAACTCACTGAGTCTGAGCAAGCCTATGATGATCTTATGGTCAAATACAAGGCATCTCAAGCAAAAAGGAGAGAACATGCAGAAAAGCTGATGGAACTATCTGAAAGTAGTTTTGAAGATGAAGCTAACACGGAAGCCATGATTGCTGAAGTAAATAAGCTGAATGATTCAAACTCCAATCTTTAGTAAGCTCTCCTTAGTAACTTTGAACTTCTTGGTGTAATAATGAAGTTGATAATGAAGTATTTGTAGACAAGGTTAAATCTTCAAGTAAAACCCCTAAAATCATCCAACTCATACTTCTAATTTAAAAAAAAAACTTTCCATTTTGATTTAAGTTTGAAGATATTCATAAATTCTCCAATATTCCCTTTCAAAAAAAACTTTCCATTTTGAATTAATATCTCAATAATTATCCAATATTCCTTCAATATTCTCTTTTTCCAAGAAAAAACTTTCCATTTTGGATTTATTTTGAGGATTTTTAGATATTTTCTTCATTTTGGATTTAATTTTGAAATCCCAGTGGATTTTGTGACATCACTGGCATCTTGTTGATTTTGTTTGACTTTCCAAGGTATGGCGGACTTTTGAGACCTCTCCTCATGGCTCTCTTCAAGGCAAAATTTTGGCTAAGGCATGGCGAACTTCAGCCTTTGCTCCTCCATGGCCTCATAACCTTTGGCGGACTTTTGTGTGTTGGTCTTCATGGCTTAGGCATATGGCGGACTTTAGACTTGGCACCTACATGGTGAAATTTGGCTAAGGCATGGGGTGGACTTTGGAGGTCTCTCCTCATAGCTCTCTTTACCCTTGGCGGACTTTGGTGTGTTGGTCTTCATGGCTTAGGCATATGGCGGACTTTAGACTTGGCACCTACATGGTGAAATTTTGGCTAAGGCATGGGGCAAACTTTGGAGGTCTCTCCTCATAGCTCTCTTTACCCTTGGTGGACTTGGGAGGGGGTTCCTACATGACCTCTCTAGCCTTGGCGGACTTTGGTGGCTTCTCCACATGCTTGGGCGGACTTTGAGGTGCTCTCCACCTTGGATGGACTTTGAGGCACTCTCCACCTTGGGTGGACTTTGAGGGGCTCTCCACATGCTTGGGTGGACTTTGAAGAGTGCTCCCACATGCTTGGGTGGACTTTGAAGAGTGCTCCCACATGCTTGGGCGGACTTTGAAGAGTGCTCCCACCTTGGGCGGACTTTGATCACTCCTCCTCCTTAGCCTCCCAACCTTGGCGGACTTTGGAGGGCTTTCTACCTTGGGCAAACTTTGGAGGGCTCTCCACCTTAGCCTAGGCGGACTTCAAACCCATCCCCTAAGTGGACTTCAAGCAACATCCCCTTGGGCGGACTTTGGAGGGTCCTCTTCCATGACTTAGCATCCTGGGCAAACTTCTAGCAAGGTTTCTATATGACTATGGCGGACTTTGGTGGCTTCTCCACCTTGGGCGAACTTCTAGCACCTCTCCACATGGCCTCCCAACCTTGGCGGACTTTGGAGAGTGCTCCCACATGGCCTCCAAATGCATGGTGGACTTTGGAGGTGCCTCCTACATGACCTCCAAGACAGTGGCAGACTTTGAAGAGTGCTCCCACATAGCTCCCAATGCATACATGGCGGACTTTGACACATCCCCTCATGGGCGGACTTTAGAGTGTTTGCCATCATGGCCTCTTCAACACATGGTGGGATTTTGGATAGCCTCATTTGTACCTGCAAAAACCCTTCGTTAGCTAGACTTAGAAGATTTTTAGAAAAATTTCAAAATTTCACAGCTTAATCAAATTTAACTGGATTAACTTGAAATTTGAAATCCATGCTTAGGTGGATTGTCTGAAGCAGTAAAAAGCCTAAAATCTAGGGATTTAGCTTTTTTAGGTCAAACTTGGAATTTTCGAGTTCCGGCTGAAGCTGGTCAGTGGTGCAAGTGTAAACCCTGGGTTTGCATCCCGAAAAAGCAAAAAAGCTTAAAATCTAGGGATTTAGCTTTTTTAGGTCAAAACTTGGAATTTTTGGGTTCCGGTCGAAGTAGGTCAGTGGTGCAAGTGTAAACCCTTGGTTTGCATCCCGAAAAAGTAAAAAGAAGACATCCCTAAAAAATAGGAAAAACTTTCTAAAAATAGTCGTACCGAGGATCTGGCTGAAAATGCCAAAAACAAAACTTCCTAAAAAATAGGAAAAAGCAAACTTTCTAAAAATAGAAAGTTGTCCAAATTCATCCAAATCGATTGCGATCTTCATCCTTGGCCTTTCTAAGCACTCTGGTGGTGTTCACACTTCGGAATCACATAACTTGCAAAAACTAACTCTCAATCGTTAGGGCCTGAAATGCTATGAACTAGACAAGGCTTGATGAAACTATAGCAAAAGGTCACAGGACAATAACAAAACCCTAGAAAGCAAGAAAATTAGAGGGTCCCCATTTGCAATGGGGCGATGTGTGAAAAAGGTCACAACATTACCTTTGTTCCATTTAGGAGGACCTATTTGCACACTACCCTTTAGGTCCATCTCTATCACGTGTTTCTTCACTCAATGTTTTAGGTTGGGTTCAATGAATATTGGGCCACATGTTTCACTTTGTGGAGGTTGATTGTGGGGCACCCCCTTCAATGTTTATAAAGGTTGATTTTCACCCTCTTTGTTGAGACGCTCAATCAAGGATTTCAATATGTCCATCCAAACTTAGCTTCTTGAAATTACCCTTTAAAATTGCTAAGATTTAAAGCGCTCAAGATGAAGGCTTGATTTTCATTCGAAATTTTTTTCAAGGTAAATTAAAATTTCTTTGTTTATGGAGGTAAGTTCACGCCCCTTCCACATTTGTGGGGGTGAATTTGCATCCCCTTTCCACATTTTTAAAGGTGAATTGTCCAAGTATATTCCCTTAGAATTTCCCTCTCTTCTAAAGGTGAAAATTGAAATGCACAAGAGAGTTTTTATTACTCTCAAAATTGACCCTTCAAATTTTTCTCAAGAGTGGAGAAGGAAATCTTAATTTTTTTTTCTCTTATCATTATTCTCCAAGGGTTAAAAATTGAAATCTAGAAGGAAATTTCCAAATTCTTGCACCTTGACATTTTTTCTTACAAATCTTGTGACATGACAAAGTTTAGACAAGTCATGAAATTTTTACAATTTTGCAAGACAACAACATTACCTCAACCTACACATCTCTTCCTCATTAGAAAAGGTTAACAATTAAAGAACTACTATCAAGCTAAAACCAAACTAAAATACCTAACTAAGAAACCCGATCTAAGCAAAAAGTAGGGTTTCCCATTTGCAAAGAGATGACATGTGAGAACATCGCAAAATTCTCAAGGTTTGCCATTGTGCCAAAAGTTTGACCTTTTAATGCTCAATACAAACAATCAAGATAAACAAACCATGAGAGGCGGTTAAGCCATGTTGCAAATCCCCGAGGGTGTTGTTGAACAACCAATGGAATGAAGACACCAACCTTCCAACAATCCCCCCAGTGTGATCGAGGGATTCAAACCCGTGACCTGAGCTCTCATACCACTAGTTGGCCCAAGGTTTTTCATCGCGCCAAAAGATCGACTTGTTAATGCCTGATACAAACACTAGAGATAAACAAATCGTAGGAGGCGATTAATCCATGTCACGAATCCCCAAGCGTGGTACTAAACAACCAAGGAGACAAAGGAACATATCTTCCAACTATAACACGGAGTCTAGGTTATCCATCATAAATATTTATAAATGTAATTAAATTCAAAATAATTTCAACTTTAATTTGCTTTAGTAGTCCACAATTTTCTTTAGCATATTTCCTTTGACATCAATGACAATAATGCTAATAATTGCCCCCTTTGGCATTGGTGACAATCTCTCTTAGAAATGATCTGTGAATATAATCATAGTGCTCTCTTGTATTCTAATGCTGCTCCTTTCACTATTCCCCCTTTGACATCGATAGAAAATGAATCCTTGGAGTTGTAAGATGGTGTAATGATTAGGTCTCCATGAACAATGCATCTCATCAATGACTAGATGAAGATGATATCATCCATAACTCAAAAGTTTCTTTTGGAAGAGGCATTGTAAAGATGTTTGCAATCTATCCCTGTGTAGCAGTATAATCTAACTTCACTTTCTCGTCAAGGACCTACTTCCTTAAAAAATTATATTTTATTGGAACGTGTTTGGTTCGGGGTTGCATCACAAGATTCTTTGTTATATGATTGCACTTGTGTTATCACAAAATATTGACATTGAATGATCATATTATACCTTGACGTCCCTCAAAATTTGCTTCATCTAAAGGACCTGAGTGTAACAAGAGGCTTTTTCTATATACTCTTCTATTGTAGATAAGGAAACTGAAGCCGATTTTTTATTTAGACATAATACAAGACTACTTCCTTAAAGAATGTACCTCCGCTTGTGCTTATCTTGTCATATGTGCTTCCATCCCAATCCATATTAGTGTATGCTACTAAGGAAAAATATTAACCTCTTGGATACCATAAACCAAAATTCAAAGTGCCCCTTTGATAGTTAAAGACTTGTTTAACTTCTTGCACATGGGTTTCTTTTGGTGCAAACTGAAACCTTGCTAACATACCTCATGCTCGCCTAATGATAGGTCTTGATGTTGGCAAGAGACACTGTACATGTCATCCGATGTTGTCATTGCTAGCAATGCAAGTAAGATATTCCATTCGTAGTGTGTGATATGATCCCATTGGAAGTCAGAATGAAGAGTTGATTAAGTCTGGTGAGTTAGAACAATGCATCTGACATAATGTAGTATTTTAGTTAGCTTTTCATTTTTATTGAGAATTTTGTGTTGCGGAGCTAGAGGAAGATAGTGTTGATGTGTAGTTTCGGTTAGATTCTTCAGGATTGACTTAACCATTCAACGTTTGAGTGGCCTATCAACCTTTCACAGTCAATAAATGATATTGATTAATTACTGACCTTGCAACATGTAATTGCAAACCCACTCCTCCTTATCATAAAGACTTATTAGTTAATATTACCACCAAAGGATATTAATCAAATATAACTAATAGTTAATGAGAAGATGTATTTATTAAGGAGACATGATTGTTGATGAGGAACCGATCTTGGAAGAGACATGTTGATTGGCTTCCTCCAACCACGTATATGATTCAATTTCTCCTCTCTTCCAAAGGTAATCAAATCATCTAACTATCAAGCAGATCAAATACATTCAATTCAACAGATCATGCATTATCTGATAGATCATGTTCTTTGTTCATCTTCAACAATTTGAATTGATCACACAAGCAGTCAGTGTGCATTCATCCACAATAGATAGAAGACGATCTACAATAGGTGGAGAATAAACTATATTAAGTAATTCATAGATCCTTAATTGTAAAATTATTGTCTACATAATCTAGTCACCTCAACGTAACATGGTATCAGAGCAAGCTTAAGGAAAGATCAGATCAAATTTATAGAAGCAAGGTTATCTTCCACTATTGTCTTCAAGTTCGACTACTCCTATCTAACGCCAAGATGGTGAATGGAATTAGAGTTGAAGATAGACTTGAGGGAGCATCAAAATTTGTATCTTGGAAGTTTAGAATTATGATTTCCTTGGGTGAAAATGAAAGAGATGAATTCGTGAAGAAAGCCATACCAGAACCAATTGAAGAGGATGAGAAGCTTCAATGGAAGAGAAGGAACCACAAAGAAATGAAGATGTTGGTTGACCATGTGAAAGACCACATTGTGCCAATTATCTCCAAGCTGTAAACAACATATGACATGTTCAAAGCATTAGAGGAAAATTTATGAGATCAACAACACAAGCCAAGCCCTTGCAGTAAAGAAACAACTTTACCACATCAAAATGATGAAAGGAGAATCCATCACCTCATACTTCTTGAGGATGACTGAATTGAGAGATCAAATCTCTAACATTGGACATACTATAGAGGGAAAAGAGTTAACCATGTATGGCCTCCCTTCATCATGGGAATCATTTATTCAAGGGATAAGCGCAAGATGAAAACTTCCTAAGTTTGATCGATTGAAGATTGACTGCATTCAAGAAGAGTCAAGACTGGTCACGAGAGGCATTGGTCAAAGTTATACAAATGAAGATATTCATGTTGTCTCCTCTCAAACGTCAAAGAAGAAGGGTAAGAAAGGACATTTCAAAAGGAAGAAAGATAAGGAATCCAATGATGGTTCTACATTCAAAAGAAGGAAGGACATTTCAAAAATACAATGCTTTAGATGTGACAAATATGTTCACTATGCAATGAAATGTCCAACTAGGACTATGCCTCAAGCTTCCATTGCGGATGTTGGTGAGACTCTTACACAAAAGGATTCAGGTGGATTCATATTCTATTCAACCCTTTCAAGTAATGTGCCTACCAATCACAATACTTGGATAATTGACAATGGTGCATCTTGCCACATTACTAGATTTAGAGAACATCTAAATGCTTTGGTGGAGAAAACTACAAATAAACAAGTGACCATTGGAGATGATACTAGTTACTTCATGAAAGGAGTTGGGACCTCTCTCTTCACCTAAATTCAAGCATTTCCTTTAAATTGAATGATGTACTATTTGTTCTGGGAATTAAGCGAAATTTTGTCTCCATATCAACCTAGGAAGACAAAGGATATCAAATCGCATTCATGGATGGAAAAGTACTTGCATGGCCAAAGAAATCAAATATAAAGATAGCTCAAGTCATTGGAGTTCATCATGGGTATTTTTATAGACTTTTCACTTTTCCTCCTCAAGCCTTACTTCATGATTCTTCAAGTACTTGTGAGATTTGGTATACAAGATTGGGTCACCTTCACTTTTGTGCACTAGCTACAATGGAGAAGATGGTTACAGGCCTTCCAAAACTCAACCAAGAGCATGAAGGAATTTGCAAAGGTTGTGCATTGGGTAAGAACACTAAAGGTACATTTTATAGTAGTGAAAGTAGATCCAAATGTATTTTAGAGCTCATTCATTCAAATTTATGTGGTCCTATGTTTGTTACTTGAGTGGTTTCTTGTATTATGTTATTTTTATTCATGACTACTCTAGGAAGACTTGGATCTATTTTTTTAAAAGTAAAGAATCTAAAGAAGTACTTTTGAAATTTAAGGAATTCAAAGCTCTAGTGGAGAACATATCAGGGAAGTGGATCAAAGTCTTGAGATCTGATAATGGAGGAGAGTATACCTCCAGTAGTTTCCATAATTTTTGCATTGAAGGTAGGATTAAGAGGGAATTTTGTGTTCCCTATAATCCTCAACAGAATGGTGTAGTAGAAAGGAAAAATAGAACTATTGTGGAAGCAACCAAAGCCATGATCCATGATCAAAATATTCACACTTCTTTTTGGGCCAAGGCTTCTAGAACTACTGTCTATGTTCAAAATAGATGTCCTCACCACATTTTGGAGAATAAGAATCCCGAAGAAGCATTCACAGGGGTGAAGTTGGATGTAAGTCATTTGAGGATCTTTGGTTGTCCAGTGTACATACATATACTCAGAGATAAAAGGACAAAGTTAGAGTCTTCTGGCAAGAAGGGAATATTTGTAGGCTATAGCGAAACATATTGTGAGATATTTGTGAGGCACAATTGGATATAGCCAGAGATATTGTTCTAATATAAACTTGAAGCTGCATGAATATATTGATTCTGATTGGGCAAGATGTGTCACTGATCGGAAGAGCACCTCTGGTTGTTATTTTAGTTTGGGTTCATCTATGATTTCTTGGTGCAACAAGAAACGGTCTTTTGTAGCACTGAGCTCCTTAGAAGCTGAGTATATTGCAACATGTGTGGGAGCACAAGAAGTAGTATGACTTTAAAATCTTCTTGCATGATTGTTTGGATAATCCTTAGAACCTACAATTATCCATTGTGATAATCAAAGTTGTGTAAAGCTTTATGTCAATCTTGTATTTTATGATAGAATGAAGCATTTGGAGATCAAGTATCATTATGTTAGAGACATGGTGAAAAGGAATTCTATTCAGTTAAGATACATTAGTACTGATGAGAAAATCGTAGACATTTTCACCAAGCCTCTCTCTGGAGTAAATTTTGTGTACTTTCAAGATAAGCTTGGTATGGTGGAGAATGAAGCCCTAGCTAAGATTGAGTCTCAACTTCATTGATTTATTTATATATATACTAATGTATTATTATCTTCAAAAGATGTTTGAAGTGTAAACTCTTGTTAATGCATTTCTCCTTGAGAGAGACTTCAGGTGTAAGCCCTTATCTGCACACTCTAATATGGTTCATGGTGGATGTCATGTGTGTGACATCATGACAACACCACGTGAGAGAGTCGGTGGTGATCTTCTTGTACTTGTGTGTTTACCCTCTGGATGAGCCATGGTGAATATCATTGTGAGGTGATGATCTCACAATGATGAACACTTGTGAATCTTACCATCATTATGAAGTGATGATCTCACAATAATGGTTGATATCTCATGAGGTGATATCTATGGATAAGCCATAATGGTGGATATCACGTGAGGTGATATCTATGGATAAGCCATAATGGCAGATATTACGTTAGGAGATATCTATATATAAGCCATAATGGTGGATATCACATGAGGTGATATCTATGGATAAGCCATGATGGTTGATATCATAGAGAGGTGATATCTTTCCCTTTCACATATGGGTGTAGCCATTGTGGTCAACATCATGATGAGATTATGTGTCTTGTAGACATCTAGAAGGACCCTCCCTAGCTAAGAGGGGGTGTTGATGTGTAGCTTCAGTTGGATTCTTCAGGATCGACTTAACCATTCAACATTTGAGTGGCCTATTAGCCTTTCATAGTCAATAAATGATATTCATTAATTACTGACCTTGCAACACGTAATTGGAAACCTGCCACTCCTTGTCATAAAGACTTATTAGTTAATATTATCACCAAAGGATGTTAATCAAATATAACTAATAGTTAATGAGAAGACGTAATTATTAAGGAGATGTGGTTATTGATGAGGAACTGATCTTGGAAGAGACGTGTTGATTGGCTTCCTCCATCCATGTATATGACTTAATTTTCCCTCTCTTCCAAAGGTAATTGAATCATCTAACTATCAAGCAGATTGAATACATTCACTTCAATAGATCGTACATTATCTGACAAATCTTATTCTTTGTTCATCTTCAACAATTCGAATTGATCACACAAGCAATTTGAATCCTCAACAAATTGGTATATCTTCTTCAACGATTCATAGAAAGTGTGTAGACCTTCATCTTTAGTAGTAAGGATGTTTTACAACAGTCAATGTGCATTCATCGACAACAGATAGAAGACTGTCTACAACAGGCAGAGAATCAACTATATTAAGTAGTTCGTAGATCCTCAATTGTGAAATTATTGTCTACACAATCTGATCACCTAAACTTAATAGATAGTTAGTTGTCTGGAGTACCTTATTCCAGAATCTTAGCCTTTGGTGATGACTGTCGTGTGAGTTAGAGGATACAGTGCCCATGTTTTTGAGTTGAATAGTGTGGTATGGCCGAGTTGGATAGTTGATCGTTGTGTGGAATTGATGAAGTAATTTTGGTGATTGCTTTTGTGATCGAGGATGTTTAGCCGACATTTTGGTAGCGTGTGGATAATTATTTTTGGTCTGCATATGCATTGGAGTTCAGATTGAGCTGACTATTTATACATGTTTCATCATTTGTATAGTGTTCTTGAAGCCGACATGTAGAAGACCTAATATCATGTTGTGGATATATAAGATCGATGGATATAATCATTTTGGATATCGATGGTTGTGTGGAAAGTGTTTGTGATTGATTGTGTGTAGTTTCTTGTGCACGAGTGAATGATTTGTGCTCCAGAATATTGCAGAACACTGTACTAGAGCAAGTGTTTTGTGCTTAACCAGAACTGTACTTTGGAATTTGTAAATGTTGTTTTTTAGTTTAGACATTCCAATTATCTTTTGTTAAAGATATTGTAAGATAGTGTCTTCTTAGGGTTGTAGCCCTTTTTGTTTTTGAGTGGTGAGCTCTAGGAAATGTGCTTGAATGAATGTACATTCCAATGTAAAACTTTATATTTGAGTATACTCATCTTGTGAGTCTCATCCCCATCATTGTTTTCCCCTTAACTGGGTTTCCACATATAAAAATCTTGGTGTTATGGTGCTTTGGATATTTACTTTATGTTTTTGTATCTTTCTTTTGTTGATTTGCATTAAGTTGGTGAAAGAACAAGTTAATAAAGTTAAAATTTGTAGAACATTGATTCACCCCCCCTCTCAGTGTTCCTTGATTCCAACAATTGGTATCAGAGCCTAGTTCCTAGAATTTGTTTAACAACTTGAGGAGGATCCGAGAAGGAGATTCAATGAATTTCAAAAGTCTTCAAAATCAACTTATTGGGGCTCTTGGGGATATTGATCAAGCCCAAGCCGAGGTTCAACAAATGAAAGCAAATCTTAACGATACTGAGAGTTTAATTCAGTCACTGAAAGATCAGCTGAACAAGTCTATAGAAAAGAGAAAGGATCTTGTTAATAGGCTAAAGGAGAAAGAAAGCCAAAGCGTAGATGACCAAGCCTTGAAAGAAAAGACAAAAGAATGTGAGAAACTTGCTAAGGATAATGCAGTCCAGAAGAATGAGATGGAATATATAGTGATGAGGTTGACAAAAGAGATTGAAGGAAGAAATAAGAATGAAGAGTCTTAATCAATCCCTGAAAGATAGATCTAATGAATGCTACAAACTTAACTGTGAGAATGATCATTTGAAGCTTGAATTGTTGCAATCCAAGAAAAATGAGCAAGAGATTGAAAGGAAGATTATCACTCTTAGGGATGAACTTGCTACTGGAAATGTGTACAAGGATAAGTTCAAGATTTTTTTTCAGCTAAGCATGATGAGCTACTGCAAGGACAAAAGAGTGAAGTTGACAAATGAGGAATTGGATTTGAGAAAGGTGAAAGCTCTGTATCTGGTCAGAGCAATCCTAAGTCTCAACATCAGAAGAACAAAGCTAAAAGACCTCTAGTAAGACAACCTAATGCTCAAAAGTTCAATGGTAAGTGTTTTATTTGAAATAAATTTGGTCATATGACTAGTCAATCTAGAAATAGAATGAATCAGAATGGTCCATCTTTCTTCGGTCAGTGTTTCAATTGCAATAACTATGGTCATAAATCAATTAAATGCATAAGTATGACAAATAACTCTTTCACTAGAAGGAATGTTAGATGCTATGCATGTGGTAGATTTGGCCATATTGCTAATTGTATGCAAGATTTAGTGTAATTAGTCAATCAATTTGAAAACTAGAAACTAACATACCAATGAAACTTTTGGATATAAAGACTATCTAAGATAAACTAGTTAAACAAGTTAATCTTCCAAAGTGTGTCTCATTGTTCTCTATCTCATAGGATTCCTCATGCCAATAGTTTCTCTTAGATCATTGACCTTTGGAATGACAACTCCAAGAACAAGTGATAATGGATGAAAATAATCTACATGCAAGATGCACCTAAGATCTATTTGAAAATGATAAGCTTATTAGGATTAAGATTAGCTATGATGAAAATGATACTACGATAAAGAAAGTAACAAGCTATGTTAGCATGATATATGCTAAACATGATAAAATGCTATACTAATATGCTTCTAAATTATTAAGATGATGATTAAAAAAGAGAGGCAATGCTTGATAAAGTAGACTATAATTTGGATGCATGAAACTTGGATGTGAATAATGAGGGAAATGAGGCCTATTTATAGAAGAAATGGGAAATTCGATGGTTAATATTGAGTAATCTTAACAAGGGTTAGGATTGAAGAAAACTCAATCCATGTTTAAAATTTTCACAATTTAAATGGTGACAATTGTCAACATCATGAGATGGCTTGAGAGGAGAGAGACGAGGCATTAAATGCCTGAGGGGACATTATGGTTACCCTAGGGGGTAAGGTTAGGGTTGAGTTATTGGATAATGCTTTTGTCCAAAGGATAAACTCTTGTGCAAGGGTTAATGGATAACCATGGTCAAAGAAATGAATGCTTGAAGAGACCCAAGGGTCAAGTTTGAGTTAGCCATTAATGGTTATGAAGACTTTTGTGGTTAACTTGTTGAAGACATAAAGCCTTTAATGGTTTATGAAGACTTTGGAGGATTTTGAGAAGTGACCGTTTTCTTAAGGAATGTGCAAATGTTTAAGGGGTAATTAGGCAAATAGGAAGCGATTAGAAGAATCTAGAAGGGGGGTTTAGGCATGCAAGTGGATTTATTAGGAGGATGCAAGTGGGAGGATTTATGGATTTAATTTGAAATAAAATGTTTTTTTAAAAAAGATGGATTACAACTTGCATTGGAAGGATATTTAAATAAATATTGACTTATTTAAATGGGAGAGAGATTTTAATTAAATGTGAAAACAGGGGGCTTTTAATTGTGATTTATTTAATTAAAGGTTAGAATGTGGTCAAATGAATTAATTAAATATGATTTAATTAATAGAAGAATTGTTTTAATGGATTAAATAAATATTAAATATTTATTTAATCGGATCGTTCAAAGAAAAAATTACTTGATGATGTTGATTAAAAAAAAATGATTTGCCCTAGATACTGATTTGATAAATGATGATGATAATGTTCCGTTCGGGAGATGAATCGGGGATTTTTCGAGTTTCATTTTTTTTTTTGACGATTTTCTAATTTTTTTTGAGTTTTTAACTAAAGAAGTGGGAAAATGTACTTCCACTTAATAACCGTCTTTTTACCCCTATTAAAAGGTAAAAAGTGAAAAAGAAAGTTCATTTGAATATTTATCTTCTTGCGATTAGTGAAGGGAGATTTGATGAGAAGATGTCGATTCCATACCATACTCATCAATTTGAGCGTGTTAGGCGATACCAGTGACCCGCTGTGTATGGACTACCAGTAAGTGTTCAAAATCCGTGCCTTTTTGTATGATTTTTTGCTAATCTTTATCATGTTTTTCATGTGTTTTGCCTCAATTTTTACAGTTTAGTGCATTAGGGCTGAGTTTTAGCGCATACACAACATATTTTAGCACATAGGCTACGTAGGGAATCACATTAGCACATAGGCTAGGTAGGAAATCACATTAGCGCATAGGCAGATTAGGGTAGTGCTTAGGCATGGTAATTTAGTGCATACGCAAGGTAAGTTAGCGCATTAGCCGGGTAGATTCACACGTGTGTGTAGTTTAGTGCATTCGATCATCAGTTTAATTCTTTTAACATAAAGATTAGCGCATAGGTTTGTTTTAGTGCTTTTGCATTGAATTGTAGCGCATTTGAAGTCCGTTTTAGTGCGTCAAAGTTTTAAGATGAAAAATTTGCGTTGTTTTCTTGATTTTGATATGATTCATATTGATTTGATTGTTGTTGATATGGGTCTCAATATGGGTCGCTTGTTTGAATTTCTTGATATGGGTTTGATTGATCTTGATTTGGTTTCTTGATATGGGTCATTTGATCTAATTTCTTGATATGAGTTTGATCTTGATGATTTGATATGGATTGATTTTTGATATGGTTCTCTTTGATTTTGATTGATTCTTGATATGATTTGACTAGATAGATGTGATCTGATATTGATTAGATAGATCAGATTTGATCTTTGATTGATTTTTGATATGGGTTTGATCTTGATGAGTTGGACATGGTTTTTGAAGTTTGATATGGATTTGTCAATATGAGTCTCCGTGAGCTCGATATGGGTTGCGTGATCTTGATTGATTTTTGATATGGGTCTATTGGATCTTGATATGGTTCTTTTTTGATTTTGATATGGTATTGGATTGAGATTTGATTGTTGGATTCTGATATTGTGTTGTTTGATCGCCTTGGTGTGATAGAGATATTGGATATGTTTTTGATTGATTGGATAGAGTTGATAGATTAAATTTGATCTATGATTGGTGGTTGATATGATTTGACTTGATATTGTTTCAATATGCAGGATAGGTTAGGTGTCCTTCAGTCTCGGGAGTGATTCCCAAAGACATGGAGACTGATTCCTCAGCTGTCACAGGCTGATAGAGATATTATCGAGAGTTGTGGATTATCCTCTCTTCTTGACATGATAGATGTGATCTACCTGAAAAATATGTTAGTGGTCAATTAAGAAAAAATGAATAAGCATACCAATGAAACATTACATATGAAGGATAAAACAATTTAAACAAGTTAAACAAGTTAAACCAATATCCTCTCAAAATCGTTCTATTGTTCTCTATCTCATAGGATTCCTTGAGTCACAGTTGCTCTCAGATCATTGAGAAATTGACTCTTGGAATGACAACTCTAGGAATGAGGGATGAGATGATAAAAGATCTATATGCAAATACAACTAAGATCTATGACATGATAATGAAAGCTAGTTATGATGGGGCTTATGCTATGATAATGAAACTAACTATGCTATGAAATGGATATTAAGCTATACTAACATGAATATGTTATGCTAATGATATGAGATGCTTCTAAATGCTAAATATTATGATTAAACAAAGAGAGGCAAAAAGCTTAAAACTTGATGAAATGGACTATAATCTGGATGCATGAAACTTGGATGATATGAATAATGAGATAAATGAGGCCTATTTATAGAAGAAATGGGAAATTGGATGGTTAAGATCGAGTAATCTTAACAAGGGCTAGGATTGAATGATACTCAATCCATGTGATACTTTCAACCCAATCTCATGTTGACAAGTGTCAACATAAGAAGGCTTGAGGGGAGATAGAAGAGGCATTGAATGTCTTAAAGGACATGAGGGTTACCCTAGGAGGGTTTGGTTAGGGTTGAGTTAGTGGATAAATCTTTTATCCAAAGGATAAACTCTTGTGTAAGGGTTAAAGGGATAACCATGGTCAAAGCAATGAATACTTGAAGAGACCCATGAGTTAAAAGGATGGTTAAGTTAGAGAGAAAGTCTCTAACCCAGGTTTGAGTTTGAGTTAATCATAAATAGTTATGTAAGAGCCTTTAATGGTTTGTACGACTTTAGAGGTTAATAATTTGGAGACACAAAGCCTTTAATCGTTATTGAAGAGTTTGGGGGTTTTTGAGAAGTGATATTTTTCTTAAGGAATGCACAAATGATTATGAGGGGTATTAGTTTAAATTGGAATTGATTAGAAGGATCTAGAAGGGGGTTTAGGCATGCAAGTGGGGGAATTTTTAGGTTTTAATTAAAAGAAAATTTATTTATTTCAATTATTGGTTGCAACTTGCATTTGATAAATTTAAATAAATGATTTATTTAAATGTGTGGAGGTTATTTAATTAATTGTGAAGAGGTATTTAATCAAATAAATATGATTTATTTAATTAATAGCTAGAATGTGTAAAGGGAATTTAATCAAATAAATATAATTTATTTAATTAATAGTCTGATTTTTTTTTGATGAATAGTCCTTCTCTATTAAGTAGAAATATTAAAGTACATATTCACAAAAAAATCTCGGGGGATACAAGATCACCTCGTGAGAGTCACACGACCAAATTCCAAAGTCAAAAAACAAAGCTATTCATAAAAAAACTTCCTCAAGCAACCAAAGTAGAGGTAGCTGAGGGAGGAGGATCTGGATCATCTTTCTTGCCCCATACATCAACAGAGTTAGGAGTCGGGTCTGACATGGACCACCCATCTTCAGGATCATTGTATTCTTCTCCTTCCTTCCACTTGGGAGGCAAAATCACTAGAGACAAGCGGGGAAACTTGGAGGTGGTGGTAGAAGGCCACCCAAAGCCATCACCAGCTGGAGGAGACAAAGTCAGAGGAGTAGAAGAAGGCCACCCCGAGATAGAGCCATGACGCGGAGGAGAAGTTGAGCAATGTCTCCACGTATCATCTCTCCTTCTATAGGAGCGACGAGGAGCCTGGGATCACAAGGTCTGAGAGCGTCAGGCAGAGAAACTACGATGACGATGACAACCACGAGGCAGACTACACTCGACAGAGATAGAATCCAACGACACTCTGGAAACCACACAAAGGGAATTTCCCCAGTGCTGGAGGAGCTCTCGTAAGTGGCCCACCTCCAAAGCCACTTTGTTAGCTTGTACCTCAATTTGCATTAATACATTATTACAAATCCAAGCTTTAGCATAAAGTGAGACATTAATATCCAAAGAGATGTGAGTAAAAAGAATTGCATTTATATGCTTCCAAAGATTAAATAGGATCTCCATTCTGAAACCATTCCATATCTGGGAAAAATTGAAAGGGATTCTAGGTGAATCACTTAGAAAAGCCATATGCCAAGAAAAGGACTCAGGCTGAAAAGGCTGAAAGAAATCATGGATCCAACTCCAGTACTGTTGAGCTCTTCTACACAATCAAAATATATGCATAAATTTTTTTGGGTGATCATAAAAAGGGCAGTGGGGATCAAGAACCCCCAAATGCTTAAGTTTGGAATCCAAAGGAAACCCTTAAAAAAGAACACACCAAAGAAAGTGTGCAATCTTGGATTCAGTGGCAGCGGACCAGACAACAAGAAACCTGAGTCTCCAAGAATTTTGAGAAGACTGCAAGTGCCACCTTTGGTTGAGAATATGGACCATAGGCAAATGGGGAACTGACTAGAGATAACCCACTTTGGGTTTGTACCTGGTGAAAGGAGTCGAAGGACACCACTTCCAATCTTTCCACCAAGGTCTAACAGATTGAATAGCAAGCTTATGTAATAAATGTGAGGGTAAGGCTAAAACTAGAAGGTCATAAGTCTTTCGATCTAGTCGAGACATAGAAAAATGTACCTGGAGGTCATCCCATGACCAGAGACTCATAGAAACTCTGGAAAACAGATCCTTAGGTGTTCGAATTCCGCATTTGTGAAAACGCATAGCACTAACACCTTGGATTTTGGCCAGCGGTAACCCTTGCACCTAAAAAAGAGGTGATCACCAGAGGTTGTGTTAATTCATGGAGATCCCATCACGAAAAACATCACCTGCTCATCAAAGCCAAGGATTGATAGCTTCCCAAGCACGCCAGATGATTTTAACAATAAACGTACCCTGGATCAGAACAGGGTCTTTCATAATAAGTAGGGTTTGAAAACTAATCCCTTTCCAGGATAGCCTATTGGCAGGAAATCCTGAAGAAATGCAATGCTGAAGAAGGATTTTCCAGACCTCATCACCAGATAAAGATCTGATTATCCATTTAGCACATAAGGCAAGCCCTTTTTCCTAGGTAGAAATAAGGCTGAGCCCTCTGGACTCCTTGGGAAGACAACAATAATCCTAAGCAACTTTGTGGAAGCCTTGATGGTCAGACCGAGAGGCCCAAAGAAAATCCCACAAAAATATTTCTAAATTCATGTAAGAGGACTTAGAAGGAGCCCAACATGAAGAGTAATAGACATGGGTGGCAGCCAAAACCTTCGAACAAATTTGAAATTTACCAGCTAGAGAGAGAGGCTTGGTAATCCAATAGGCCAACTTTTTCTCAATCCTGGCTAAAACAACATTCCAAAGATCCATAGGTGAATCTTGAAAGGCAAAGGGAATACCTAGAAAGCAAAAAATTTCACCATGATGATGTCATTTCCAGTCATATTGAAGAATCCAAGGCAGGGCGGGAAGAAAATACTGCCTATAACATTACGTCTTGTGCCATTGAATGGCCGAACCAGAAGCCAAGTAAAAGGTGTCCAGACATTGAAGAGTGGCCTATATATTGTCTTCTTCCTCAATGAGAGCGAGGAAGGAGTCATCTACAAAATGGCCATTGACAAGTTGAGAAGGTGACTCAGGAAGGGAGATACCACAGACATGCCCAACATAGATAGCATTAGCAAGTAAGTAACCAAACCCTTCCCTCGCAAGAACATATAAAGCAGGAGCCAAAGGACATCCCTGGCGAATGGATCTGAAAAAGGCTAAAAGCTTCAGACTACAGACCATTAATGGTGATACAGGCCGAGGCATCCCCAAATAACATCTGGATAGACTGAATTAATTTGGGACTGAAGCCAAGTGATTTGAGTATAGCCAAAATAAATGACCACTCAATGCGATCATACGCCTTAACGAAGTCAATCTTAAGAAAGATTGCCCACTATTTAGAGTGTCTGACCCAGTCCATCCCTTCCCAAACAACAATAATATTATCTAGAATAAACTTGGACTTGATAAATCCAGTCTACTCTGGATGAACAAAAGAGGTAGGAGATGATGAATCTTGAGAGCCAAGGCTTTGGCAATGATCTTATATGAGACATTGAGCAAGGTAATAGGCCTCCAATTGCAAATATCCTCTGGGTCCCCAGCCTTAGGGATAATTTTGATGTTACCCCGGTTAAGCATTGCTCCCAGGGATTGGGAATGAAAAGATTCAAGGTAGAACCAACACAAGGCCAAATTCTTTGTATAATTCATAGGGGAAACCATTACACCCAGGGGCTTTATAATCCACCATATTAAAAATAACTTCCTTGAGATCATCAATGGTCAGTAAGAGATCACAAAAGGTCAGCTGAGACTCAGAGAGCCATTTGGGAACAATAGCTAAGCAATCTTGCAAAGTGTGGGCTTTGGCTAGAGAGTCTATCTGTGCTGTGAACATCTTCCCATAATGATGGACAAAAGCTTACAGAATATCAGGTAGCTTGGTGAGAAGAGCATGCCTCTCTTTGATTTTATTGATCCCAACATAGGTATGATGGGTGCGCAAAGATAGTAAATTTTTTTGGAGGCCCTATCGCCCACCTTGAGCCAATGTAACCTGGCTTTGATTTGTGCTCCTCTGGCAGAATAGCTATCTGCAACTTGTTTTTGATGACAAAGCTGGGATAATCAAAGTTGTAGGTTAGAATCAAAAGGATTCAAGTCCAGAGCTTCTGTGGAAGCACAAAGATCTTTGGTGTTCCTGTCGTACGACCACTTGTGGTACATGGCAAGCTGTCTACCATAAATATGCAGAAACCTCGTAGAGCGGGTAATGACGTCATTCCACCACACAATCCAACCAGTGTGATGTTGAGGCCTTGGTTCTAAATTCCAAACCCTTTGAATGTGGGCCATCATGGTTTGATGATGTAGGAGAGACATGTTGAGGTAGAACTATGTCTTGGAAGGATGCTACCTATTTGACTACCATTCAATGCTAAACTTTATGGGAAAGTGGTCAGACAATGTCACATCAACAAGAGGAGTGACAGGTAGATCTCGATCTTCAAAAAAGAAACAAAAGATTGCACAGTTATCATAGCATGATCAAGCCTTTTAAATATTTTGTTAGAGCCAGCTCTAAAATTAGACCAAGTGTGCCAGAACCCGCCAAGGTGACAATGGTTAGTGTTAGGGTCGAAAAGACCCAACTTTTTATGCATATAGTACTAGGCTTCCCTCTCGCCAGTTGTCCATTGAAAAGGCAAAATTCCATCCTTATCGGTCACCACCTCAACCATATTGAAGTCCCCACACATGACCCATGTTGCAGGTGGAAGATTGTCAGCAAGACAATGCCATAGGTGTGATCTATCAACCACATCATTGGGAGCATAAACGTTAACAATACCGACAAAATGATTATCAATTGACGACAAAACCCATACAACGCGCTGCATGGGATCAAAACTGTGAGAAATAACTGTAAAGAGCCAACAAGGTGAAATGAGAGTAGCAACTCCACCTCAACCAACTTCATGTTGGGAGGCAAAAACAAGGCTATCTAGTCAAATAACATGACATGAAATAGTGAGCATGAAACCAACAATTTTAACTTTCTGAAGGAAGAGAACATACAAGCCTACACCACGTTGACAAACATCTGAAAAAGAATACTTTCTGGTGAGGTCTGTGAGACCTCAGACATTGCATGAGATGTAATTCATGAAAAATATTGCATATCATCCTCGTACCCAAGAGAGGAGAAGCTATTGCACAAAAATCTGAACTAAGACCAGGAAGAGAGTCCCCACTAGAAATAACTCATCATTTTTATGAACCACCATCTACAATCTCAACATGCACAGAAGGGCTGCGAGAACAATAGAAAGAATGTGGAGAAAAAATCATAGATGCGTCCTAAAGAGTGTGAACCCAAGGGGGTCGAGAGACACTCTTAGAAGAATCCTTCCCCAAATCGTTAGGGTTTTAAACCAAAGCGGGTAGCGTAGAGACCGCCTGGGCAGACGGTGTCTACGTAGGAGGCTTTGCCGTCAGCTGGGAACTTGAACCGAAAGGTGGATTTTGGGCTGAAGCCATAGATTTTTGCCTTTGCAAACTATAGTGGTCCATTCATCCTTCTTAGCTCCCTCCACAGGTTGAGTGCTAGACTCCTTAACAAGGGGTTTTATTTTCAGAATAGCTAAGGGACAATCCCTGATCTTGTGTTGCGTCGACTGGCACCGATAACAAGTGTTGGGAAGGTTCAAATAAAGAACCTTCTGGGTGAAGGTATTGCTTCCCACTTGAATATCAACAATTTCTTTTAGGTCGCGTGAAAGATCGACCTCAACGCAGACCCTCTTTTGAGGGCGAGAATTAAAAAAATGGTCTGGCTCAAGGAAAATAACTTTGCCAACAGATAGAGCAATAGTTTGCATGAAAGGCAGACAAGGAAAAGGAAGACCAGGGAAATCAACTCAGAATGGGACTCGCAACTTTTGGTCATCTGAGATAGAAAAGTATCGAGACCAACGTTGAAAAACAAGCAGGGAAGACCGAACGGTCCATGGCCCATGAGAGAGGATAGCCTCAACATGGGAAGGGTTCAAAAAGAGAAACAAAAAGAAATCCTTCATGAGACTTTGGATGCCATCAAGCCGGACTCCATGAGGAGACCAAGCTTTGGCGACCCAATCACAAAGCATGCTTTCAGGAGGGATCCTACCCACAAAATAGCCTATCAAATTGAATTTTTCAAGCCAATCACAGACATTATCAAAATCTTGAACATGAAGAACAACATCAGGAGAGGACATACCTCGTGAAACACTTTCAAAACAAATTTGTGAGGGTGCTTGTTCTAGGGCACCACGAGGGTCCATCGTAGCAACTCCAGTACCAACATCAATTGTTGGGATAAATTTGGCCAGAGTCATAATTAACGCAAAAGTCCTGTAGTAAATGTGGTCTGACAAAAACAATATGCAATATGTAACCTGAAACCCTAGCGGAGCTCCTTCATTCAACAATTTAAAAAAAACTCAATAGTTTGAATTTGGCTAGGTGTTTTTAGTCAAATAAATTGAATAATTTATTTAATTAATAGAAGAAAGGGGTGAATTAATTAAATATTAATTTAATTAATAATTGGAAAATGAATGATAGATTAATTAAATGTAAATTTAATTAATAGCTAGATGGAGGATTAAATAAATATAAAATTCATTTAATCAGGTGGACAAAAATAGGTGTCTACATTTTGCCCCTCTTTGAAGTGATGTGTGACCACATGTTAAATCAAAGAAAAATAATTGCTTGATGCCGCTGCTAAAGTTTTTGCTCGATTTGCCCCAGATGTTGATGGTCAGATAATGATGTGATGGATGCCCCCTCGAGAGATGAATCTGATAAAATTGTGACCCTCACAATTTCAACCACATCTTAGGCCCTCACTTATGCGATTTCATTTCTCTACTTGTCTGAGACCCCTCTCTGCACCTTCATCCAGAGTCTTCTCCCATCTCAGCCCTGATGACACCTTAGGACACTGTCCAGGCCCCAAGATAGGGCAAGACAGGGGGTGGCACTCCTATCCTCCCTCTTAAGGTGGCCCTAAGATGGGTCCATCCAATCCTTGAATCCAGTTTGTTCCTTGGGGACTTAAATCCCTCGATGTCAGCCTTCAGTGAGATGAAAATAATTCTCCTAGGCTATTATAAAAGGGGATCTAGCTCTCTCATTTGCATAACAAGGAATAAGCAAAAATATATGAGCATAAGGTGAATAAGCAAAGTTCAAGCGGAAGGTCTTCATTATCGTCATCAAGCATCCATCAAGTTCTCTTCTTCATGTGTCTTCTTCATTCAGCCATTGGAGCAACATCATAACATTAATTTGCAAGCATGTGTGTGTGTTAGGGTTTCTTCATGTTACATGCCATTTCATACAACATTTATGATTACATTAAAGAAGCAAAGTAACAATCATCAATCAATTGCAGATCTACAAGGTACACATTCTATTATTTATATTTAAGCATTTGCAATTACTTTCTTTCAAGGTCGATTCCTCAATCGAGGTTTGAGTGAGGCAAACCCCCATCCACAACCCTTCTTCCCTTCTTTTCTATGTGTAGGTTGCAGGTGCAGAACTATAATTGCAGGTTTGGACTTCTTTTGTAGAGACGGAAAAACCCTTTTCTACGTGCGGATTTTTTCAGAGGACCAAGTACACTTTCAACTTGGTCTCAATGACTTTTCTCCAAATTTGGAGGGAAAATCTGTATCAGTATAAATATCTAAGATCCAAAGTTACAACGCGATCCTAAACCGGTAGCTCCCTATTTCATCCATTTTTGTCTCCTTTTCTACATAGTCAACAAGTCAACAGATCTATTTACAAAAGAGGGTAAATCACATTCCAACCCTTGCAATCCACTTGGTATTCACATCCTTGGATTTGGATCTAGTGGATTCAGGGCCCCTCTTTTGAATATAAAGTATTTCCCAAGTGAAAATCATCTTAGTGGTTTCCTTTCTCTCTCCTAGGTGGGGAACCACTAGGATCCAATTTTCCACTTACATTTTGGTGAACTTGACGTCTTACATCTTAGTTCTGATTTCTTATTGTTAGATTTGAATAATTGTAATTCAAATTTCAAAATTTCATTTTCAATTTTGATCTTTTTGCGAATTTTAGAGGTTAATTGCATAAAAATCCCTAATTTTGCATTTTGAGAAAATTGAGCTTGTGAAGTGTAGCATTTTGGTTGCTTGTTTCAGATTTGGTTTCCATTTCAAAATTGCAATTCAAATCTATCTTTTCATTCTAAATATTTGTGGTTAAAAAACAAAATCCAAATTTTTAAGAATCTCCTATTTCGACCTTTGAGTGCAAATTTTACCGATCTAGACATCTCCAAATCAGTTGTTCTTCTGGAATCTACAATAAAATCATAATTTCTATAATCCCTGAAAAATTTCATAAAAGTTCGTGGGACCAAGTACACTTTGCCCTCGGTCCCTAGTTTTTTTCCTGAAATTTCAGGAGATGGAATTGACTGTATTTTTCTACTTAAATCCTAAAAATTGGCGTATTTTATCAAATTTTACACCCCTCAAGGTCGAAAACAAATTCAAATTTCAATACTTTCAACTTTTTAATTAATTTTCATAAAAAGGTCCTAATTTTAGATCTTCTTTCCAAGTAAATTAAGAATTTAATTAAGAGACTTTTAATGACAATCAATGGACTAGATTTATTTGCTATTTTACATATGATTGCATTATTTTTAACATATAGTTATTACAATCACATGTTTGATAATGACTTCTTTCATTTCATGTTGCTTTTTTTTATTAATAACAATTGGTCGTATTGTGTTGGTAGGATTTCAAAGTCATTACCTTTTCAAATTGATCTCAAAGCTTTCATGTATCATTTTTGTTGCATTATGGTGATCTTATTAACAAAATTCATTTCATATGTTAATCACCTTAAAGCTTTTGAAGATACCAATCTTAGAAACCCTAATTCTTGCACCTCTCCTAGGGTATCTTGTATGAATGAGATGAGAGCTAATACTTCAATCAATGATCTTTTTGAAAAAGAGAAAGCATTGGAAAATAATATGGGCCCATCTTCTTCTTATATACATACCCTTGAGAAAGGGGGAAAAAATCAAAGTATCAACATTCTTACATCTTTAGACCCTCCTCATTCTCCTAGGACTTATCTTCAACATCAAAATATATGTACAAAGGATGATGTTATGCATTTTTTTCATGATCTTTCCCCTTACATAGAACTAAGTAAATATGAACCTTTAGATGATGAAAATGTTCTTTCCCAATCTCCCAAAAAAGATAAGCATGATGAGAGAAAGGAGAATGTCCCTTTAATTAACATTCCTTCTTCATCTAAAAATGCTTTTATTCCCCCTTACACATCAGATTTCAAAGAAATTCATGATCCTATTCCCCAAACTACTCATTTGCAAAATTCTTATAGTCATGATTTTCATATAATAACAAAACAAGGTTTTCAAGGACAAGGACTTGGGAAATTTGAGCAAGGAATTTGTATCCCTCCTACGCAAGCTACTACAAAAGGCTTAGGAAATGAGGCTCCTCTCTCTATGGATGAAATCCTTAAGCTCCAAAAATTCAAAAGCAATCTCCAAAGGGAACAAATCAAAAGAGCCCACAAGAATGCTTCTTCTTCAAAACGTCCTTTTTGCTCATTTCATCAAACCCATGATCATAATATTGATGATTGCTCTAATTTTCAAAAATCTATTCAAGATGGGATATATAGTGGCAAAATTAGTATCATGGATAATAATATTTCCTCTTCTAATAATTCTTCTCCTTCATGTGAAGACAATGAGCTAAAACACATTTATCATTTTGATAGACTAGCTACAAGAATCTATTGGAGATTGAAATATGAAAAGAACATTTCCTTTCCTCCTAAACACAAAAAAAAAAATCTTCAGCAAGTGAAAGGAGAGGAATATTGCATTTTTCATGATTCATATTCATATTCTCTTGGAAAATGTCATGCATTTAAGAAATTTGTTCAAAAGCAATATGACCATGCACAAATTTCTCTTACAATAGATCTAGCTGTCTTCCTCAAACTAAACATAGTACCTTAACACTTCTTTTTTCTTCATGTTTCTCTTCCCCAACTTAACTGGGGGCTATCTATTATTTTTGGTGGTATTGTGTCAATTTTAAATACTATGGGGTAGAAACATGAAGTTCACTTTTCTTTTTTCAATGGATCTATCTCTATCTTTATGCATTATTCATTATTAGATCTCGTTTCTTGCATACAATTATTCTCATACGAGCATATAATGGTTCTTTGGTTTTTTTCTCTTTGCTTGAAGAGGCTCATCTTTCATGAGTAATACACTTCTTCTTCTCTTAATTCTATTGGAAAAATTACCTCTTCTATGGTTTCAATTATTTACAAGTATGATATGCCCCCTAGCATGGAATGATCTCTTGTGAAGAACATGCTCCTTCCTTGAGAAAGTTTGTTCCATTAGGAAGGCATATCACTTGAAAATAATCACCCTTAGAAGATGTGTAATGCTTCTCCTTGTTCTTCTCACTTGGGGGGAAATGATTTCGCTCCTTTCTCTTTCTTCTATCTCATTTATCATTATTTCCTTTAGGGGCTGCATTTTTCATATGTAATTATCATTTATGACAATTGTATGTTCTTATGACTAAGCCCTCTTGGGGAGTATGGGATGCTTTTTATTTTTTTCTCTTAGAATATTACCACTTCTTGAGACATGTATTTTAAATCTACTAATGTCTTTTCTTGCATGTGTTCATGTAAGTTCATTGCGTATTTGCTTATGCTTAATCTCTCTCTAGAAGATTATGTAATCTCTTCTCATTGTCCCTACACTTGGGGGGAAATTATCTCTCTCTTTCTCTCTCTTTTTCTAAGGATGCACTCTTTCCTATGTTGTGGATGGTGTGAGTTTCATTACCTAATGCCATTTCTTGTGTGACATAGTTGTTGTTTGTTCAAGGGTTCTCTCTTCTACAAGAGGTGTAAATCCTTTACTACAACCTCTTTCACACTTGTTAATGTACATCTATAGTAAATTAACCCATCCCCGTTGGGATAAAAGTGATCCATCCTTCATCAAGAATCCCTTTCACCTAGCAATAGGAGGAAGGATTCAATTCTTGTTCTCTTCCGTGCTCCGTTCTAGAAGATGTTATATTTGTCTAAGACAACTCCTCTTGGGGGGTAGATGTCTTTTTAACAAAGATTTCTTCTCCTCCAAGGATCTCCTTTACACTTACAACAAGATATCTCTTTTCAACTATCTTATCCTTTCTTGAAGAGTATTCCCTGTCTTGCATAGATCTATGTCATTGTTGCATAATGGATATCTTCTTTGTGTTGAAGGTAGGTATCCTTGTTCTACTTTCTTTAAGACATCGAAATTAAACTATATTGACATCTTAAGGGGGGGGGGGCGCACCCACACTGCTCCTTTTGTACAATATTTCTCTCATGCATTGTATCTCTTATTCAGTGGGTCATTCTCAGAACCAGAGGGCAGCCTCTTAGAGTGAGATGTCACCACTTTTCCTCTTTTACAGTGGGTCATTCTTGGAACCAGATGGAAGCCTCTTAGAGAGAGATGTCGCCACTTTTCTTTTGTGCAGTGGGTCATTCTTGCAACCAGAGCACAACCTCTTAAGTGAGATGTCACCGCTTTTCTTTTATACAACAGGTCATTCTTGGAACCAGAGGGAAACCTCTTAGTGTGAGATGTTGTTTCTTTTCTTTTATATAATGGGATATTCTTGGAACCAAAGGACAACCTATTAGAGAAATATGTTGCCACTTTTCTTTTATATAGTGGGTCATTCTCAAAACTAGAGGGTAGCCTCTTAGAGCGAGATGTCACCACTGTTAGACAACTCAGATAACCAGTTGACAACTGAGAGGGGGGGGTGAATTAATTGTCGACAGATTATAGAACTTTAAAAATAAAGAATTTATAACCAAAATACATAAACCAAATATAAGAATAGTAGATATAAAAGCTAAGCACAAATATAAGACAAAAAGCAATTACGAGCCATCCACAAATGATAACACCAAGATTTGTGTGTGGAAAACCTGATAAAGAGAAAAAACATGGTGGGAAGCCTACCCATAGTCAGATAATACTTTTGCAGTAAGTATGTGATTACAAAAAGAGGTGCCTACACATTCAGGAAGGCCAACAACCTAGAGCGCACTGCTCATCACAAAAGGAGCCTCACTGACTATAAAATAAATCCAGACTACACTCCAGAAAGAAGAGTGAACTGCAAGGATAACATCTCCTATGCTTGAGTACAATTTTGGTTAAGATCAATACTGAAGGTCTTAAACCTCTTTTACCAACCTAATTCGACCATCTATGATCAACCAAAACCTCTGCATATGATTACAACCTTATTCGCACACAGATAATTGCATAACCCATAAAACCATAAACCCATGATCTACAAGGAGATCTTACATCATATTTATACCAACCCGGGACCTAAACAATTAGGTCAGCCACCTAAAAGATAATATAACAAATTCATAACATAAACCTGCAATCCAATGATCAACCAAGTTGGCCTAAGAACAAAACAACATAATCCAACCCATAACGCATCGGGATCATCCACCAACACATTACATAAATTGGTCCATAACCTAGCAGAATAAGATAGCATTAGGTCTGGTAATAAATGCAATATCACCGATCAACAGGAATACAAACAAGATAACCAACAACATCCTGAAAGCCATCTAGAAGTTGCACAAACACCACTTATCAAGTGCATCAAAATATCTTCAACAAAGCTATGCCAGTAAAACCCTTACCGGTGACCAAAAGGCTTACTAGAGGAAATGATAGCTCTCGAGTCATCAAATCCTGAACCAACTGATCATGATACACATCTAAATATCATAAATGATAGATCCAAACCAATTCCACAAACCAAAGCATACTAGAGCATACCGGATCAATATCATAATCCAACCGCTCTACCAAAACCTACCAGAAATTGGTAAACAACCAAAATAACAGGTGTTGCCATCAATGACAAAACATCAATGCAACAGATAATCAATTCCTCCAATTTGCCAAAAATCTCTCCCTTTTGCATTGATGGCAACACTAGATGTGAAAAACATTAAAGTGTGAAGAAATGCCAAACAAGTCTCCCCTAAAGGAAGACAACCAACAATATCCCATAAGATGATATTAAAATGAAGTTAACAAACACTCCCTATGAATGATATCCCTATTAAGATGATATTACAATGAAGTTAACAAACTCTCCCTGTGAATGACATCCCTATTAAGCTCTGATCTCTCCCCTTTGACTGATATTCTGTTAAGCTCTATTTTTCACATATATCTCTCCCTCTTTTACATCAATGCCAAAAATATAACATAAACATCAAAGAAAAATAATAAATGCATTGAACCACACAACTGACTACTCCCATTGAGTAGTAGCACCAACACATAAATCTGGAATGAATAGTAGCTTTGTAAATGCATACCAGACTGATGCCGATCAACATCACTCAGGTCTCTACCTAAGGGGAAAAAACCCCCACTATGTCTCTGAAGTAATCAAATGATTCCTTAGGCAAGGGTTTAGTGAAGATATTTGCAATTTTCTCTTTAGTGTTTACATAAACCAGTCTGACTTCATTTGGTTCCACCTTCTCCTTAAAAATGTTGTACTTGATAGATATGTGCTTTTTCTTAAAATGAAATACTAGATTATTTGATATGCCAATAGCAACAAAGTTATCATAATGAATAACTACCAATTCATTACATTCCCCTTATATCCTTCAACATTTTATTCATCCATAGAACTTGTGTACATTTAGTAGCAACATCAACATACTGAGCTTCAATAGTAGATAGAGAGGTACATGATTGCTTCTTGCTGATCCATGAAATAAGTTTCTTCCCAAGACAGAAAGCTCCACCAGATGCAATCTTTCGTTAATCAACACCTCCAGACCAATTTGCATCTGTATATGCACGTAGTGTGAAACCATCATCTTTAGGATACCACAAACCATATTCAGTTGTTCCCTGCAAATACCTAAAAATCCTTTTCATTGCACTCTCATGATTCTCTCTAAGATCACTCTGATATCTTGATACAATACAAAATGCATTCATTATATCCAGTCTAGTCTGAGTTCGATGTAATAAACCTCCAATCATAGACTTGTACCTTGTAGGATTTAACGATGCCGATGCATCTATCTTAGTCAATTTGTCACTTGTAACCATAGGAGTACCAACATGTTTAGAATTTTCCATACCAAATTTATTCAACATCTCCCTAGCATACTTAGTTTGACAGATGAAAATACCTTTATCAGTCTGAGTAATCTGCAAACCTAAGAAAAAAATCATCTCCCCAATCATAGACATCTCAAATTCTTTCTTCATATGATCAGAGAATTCCATACATAAGTTATCCTCACCTCCGAAAATGATATCATCAACAAAGACTTCAACAATCAACATGCTATCATCAATGATCTTATAATATAAATTACTGTTAGCATTACCTTTAGTGAAACCAAGCTTCAAAAGATATTTATTCAATCTTTCATACCAAGCTCTAGGGGTTTGTTTCAATCCATATAAAGATTTTCTTAACCTGCAAACCATGTTTTTTTCATGTGAAAGTGAAAATCCATCAGGCTGCTCAATGTAAATTTCCTCTTCAAGATCTCCATTCAGAAATGGACACTTAACATCCCTCTGATAAACCTTGTAGTTCTTATGGGTAACATAAGCAAGAAATAATATCACAACTTCAATCCTAGCTACCAGAGAAAAAGTATCATCATAATCAATTCCTTCCTTATGAGAATATCCTTTACAAACCAATTTAGCCTTATTCCTCACAAATTGTCCATCTTCATTCAATTTGTTCCTAAAAGCCCATTTAGTCCCAATAACATTCTTATTTTTAGGTTGGGGAACTAAAGTCCATGTATTATTATTTTCTATCTGATCTAATTCCTCTTCCATAGCTTTCATCCAATATTCATCTTTACATGCTTCAATTACTGATGCCGTTTCAATTTGAGAAATTAAACATACCTCATCAGCTGCCAAATTTCTTCTTATCATCACTCCATTATTCTTGTCTCCAATGATCTGATCTTCTGAATGATTTAACCTAACATACTTAGGATTCTTCTATTTTTGTATTTCTTTGCTCTCATCTTGAGTTATTGTTAAATTTTATGATACTGTTAGAGTAAATGGTTCAACATTCTATTCCGGTGTAGGCGCGACCGGTTTGGTTATGATCATTTCCACTGCCGGTTCTCTCTCATAAGTTATGATTTGACTTCTATTTTGCTCATCCACCTTGACATTAGTGCTCTCCATAATTCTCTGCACTCTTTTGTTATAACATCTATATGCTTTGCTTTCATTAGAATAACCAAGAAATATCCCTTGACCATTGATGAATAATGATGAATAATAAGTACTCAATAGGCATTGAGAGGGGGGGGGGTGAATTAGTATAGACAAAAACTTCCCTAAACCACTTTGACTGCAAAGACTGCACTAACTGGTAAATAGTATCACTAACCTAAATCAAGGCGCTACCGGTAAAACACAGTGAGACTGTGAAAGACATAAACTAGTAACACTTAGATCTTCACAAAATCTAATAACTCATTTCCACTTCACTCATATGCATAAGCAAGTAATACATTAGAAATATAAAGACCACTGGATCAACATGCTTTACCACTTAACAAAAAACACTAAGACATCACATGAAAAAGTATCACACATAACACATTGTTTTTTCACGTGGAAACCCAACTAGGAAAAACCATGGTGGGGATGAATACCCACAAGTTGTTCTTTGAACTCTTTTGAAGTCCGCTCTGTTAGGAGCCTAGTCCATTTAAGGGATGGCTAAATACCTAGTTAAAGGTTAGAACCCTGTTTAAGGTTACCTCACAAGAGGATTTTAAGAACTCAATGATTTTGAGTCACCATGTTAAAGGATTTACACAAATCCTATTAAAGCTACCCAGTTAAGGGATTTTTCAACTGCTGAAATGGTTAGAAGTCAACAGGTAATACATTGATCTGATAACAATACTCAATACCAATGTAGATCCACTTTAGTTCCTTTGCTTCCGCAATCACCCTCTGCAAGTATCTACACACTTCTTCAGTCTGGCAAGAATCAAGTATCTCTACACTTGGATACACACATAACATTTGCCAACAACTTCACAATGCAAATCATCATCGACCTTATAGGAAATAGATAGGTCAGTGGCATAAACCCTAAACCCTAAACATTTAGGTTATCAATACAGTTGGTCCAATACTGACCATTTAATCACATTGCATAGTGTAAAACAATCTTGAACAAATCTCAAGACGTTCTCCATTGTTTGTTCTTTGCCGCTTCTGGAAGCTGATAACCCATCACGCGCTCTCCACTGTTTACTGAGACTTCGCACATTCCCGAGGTAGATAGAATCAATCTTCTTCATGCAAGATCCTTAAGGAAATCCTTCACGCATACAAGGTTGACGTGGCAACATGATCAAATCTTCATTTCAATGCTAACCCATCACAAAATGTCATCGGTTGAATCACACAGACTTAAAATGCATCAATCGGAAACCCTGAAGCTAAGACTACCAACCGGTAGTCATATCAAATAAAACCCTGATACAAAACTTTGCATATACCGGTTCATACCATCATACCAGTTCACACTTCAACATATCGCTTCACTTGAACCACCATACCGATTCACCTTTTTAGATATACCGGTTCACATCATCATACCGGTTCACTTGCCAGTTTGCTTAATTCAATATACCAGTTCATAATTTAGTCGTATAGACATCAATGACAACATACAATATCATCATGTAATCAAACTCTGTACATATGCCAACACATCACATCTAGGATCAAAATTTCCAATGGAATCATCTCTTTTAATATAGCAATTACTACCAAATATTCTCAAATACTTAACTGTAGGTGTATGACGAAACCATAACTCATAAGGTGTCTTACCGGTGTCTCCTTTGATATGAACTTTGTTGAATATGTATACCACCATGATCACAAATTCTCTCCAATAGATATGAGGCAAATTAGCTTCCATCATCATAGTTCTAGCTGCATCCAAGATAGTGCTATTCTTCCTTTCCACAATACCATTCTGCTGAGGTGTCCGAGGTGCAGATAACTGTCCTCTTATCCCATTCTTTTCACAATAACTGTTAAATTCACATGATGTGAATTATCCACCTTGATTAGACCTTAAGCATTTAATATTCAATCCCGTCTTTGTCTCAACTTTTAGATTTAAAGATCTTAAACTTTTCAAATGCTTCAGATTCCTCCCTTAGAAAAGTAACCCACATCATTCTATAATAGTCATCAATGATTAGTATAAAATATCTATCACCCTGTAAACTTTTGATTCTAGCAAGATCACACAAATCAGTATGAATAAGATCAAGAACATCATTAGATTTGTCTTGTATACTTTTAAAAGAAGTTCTGAATTACTTTCCCATTTGACATTCCTTACATACCAGATTATATGGTTTCACAATCTTAGATATATCTCTAACTGCCTTAGTAGAACTGATATTTACAATGCAATCAAAATTCACATGACATAACCTTTTATTCCATAAACAACTCTCATCAATTTGTGCAATCAAACATGTCTTCTCACGAGAGTTCAAATGAAAGATGCTACCTTTAGTCTGAGTACCGGTTGCAATCTCCAATATAGATATGTTGATAATCTTGCATTTTCCATCCTTGAACTGTAACTGAAATCCCTTATCCACCAAGTTTCCTACACTCAAAATATTAATCCTTAAACCTTCAACATAATAAAAATTATCAGTATCATGCTTACCATCCAATGATATAGTTCCTCTTCTCTTGATCATGCATGCTTTGTCATCTCCAAATCTAACCAGACCACCATCAAACTCTTTCAAAGATAGAAACTTCATTTTTTTCTCCAGTCATATGATGTTAACATCCACTATTTATCACCCATTCATCCTTGTCTTCAACTTTAGCAGCAAGGGCCTTTTCTTCAGGTACCAGATCATCTTCCTTGATAGCCAAGAATACCCATTCCTTTCCATTGCCGGATCCACTAGCCAAATCTTGTGTCGGTTCATCATCAGAATCAGTCACACCTTCCTCATCCATATAGTAGCATGATTTGTCTTTGTTCCTTTTGTACTTATGCTTGTTTTGATAATCATGGTTAGGCTTAAAAGATATTCTAGTTTTTTCCTCAAATCTTGAATTCCTTTTAGGACATCTAGATGCAAAATGACCTATCTTATTACATGCAAAATATTTAAAAGGTGATTTTCCTTCATACTTACCTCCTGTCGGACCTTTAGGTACTCTTCTAGGAAATAGGGCTTCAAGTTTCTCAAACTCTTCATCTTCTTTCTTCATTTCCTCCAATTCCTTAGCATATAAGGTTTTCCAATCACTCTTGATGGTAGATGATGTAGATCCATGAAAATAGGTTCAGGTTTTGCAACTCCAGAAGGACCAAATTCCTCAAGCTCAAAAGAAGATAACTTCGCAACCAAGGTATCCCTATTAATAGAGGTGTTTGCCATTGTTCTCATTAATTGCAGAAACTTTCATCTTGTAAGAAGGTGGCAAAGCTCTCAATACTTTAGAAACTATTTCATCTTCGCTCAGAGATCCACCACAACACTGAATTCCTAGAACAATTTCATTAACTTTATCCATAACAATAGTAATCCTTTCATCTTCTTCCATCTTTAGGTTCTCATATCACAACCGATAACCATCAAGTTTAGCAATTTTAATAGTAGGGTCACCTTCATTTAGAGTCTTCAATTTATCCCATATAGACTTTGTAATTTGTTTGTTAGTTCGTCCCATAACTTGCTGATAAGAAAGTGCACACAAAAGGGCTTCTGTCGCTCTACAATCATTTTTAATTTCGTTATCCAAGCCCACCGGAGGACGATTGTGTTGTCACCATTTTGACTATTGGGTGATATTTTGTCTCTAACCTGTTAATCTGAAAAAAATGTGCTTTGTACTTCAGTTTTTGCTTCTAAGGGTTTTGGTCTAAGGGTTTAAGGTTCTGCAATTTACCCTTTTCTATCTAAAGTTTATGCATTCTATTTCCATGTTACTTTTTCCACTTAGGTGGAAGGGTCACTCCATCGTGAAAAGGCCCCCCCCCTTTTCACATTTATCCTAGGTAGGTCATCAAATATGTTTTATTTTTTACGCTTTCCCCTAAGTTTTATTTCCTTGTCGGGTTTCCTAAAAAATGTGCAGGTTCTTTTTGATCTGACGGTTTGTGTTGATACGTGAACGAAAGATGTGTGAAACTTATCTTTCGTGAAATGGCGAAAGGCGTGGTGGGCCTAGGCAAAGTGGTCTATAAGGAAAGCTAATGGATGATCATCTCTCAGAAGATCTAACAGACTACGTTGTTTCGCAACCCATAAATGCGTGAGGTTTATCCTTCGCGAAGTAGCGAAAGGAGTGGTGGACCTGGGCAGGTGGATTAAAGAATGAATTTAAAGATTGAGCATCTTTCTCAAGATCTGACGGTGCACGTTAATTCATGAAGTAAAGTTGCTAGAGACTTATATATCGCGAAGTAGCGAAAGCCTGGTGGGCCCCAAAAGGTAGGCCAATCCTTTGGTTAAAAGCCGATCATCTTCAAGAAGATCTGATGGCCAACACTATTTGGCTTGCCAAAGGTGTTCGATGTTTACCTTACGCGAAATAGCGAAAAGGTAATGGGCCCAGCGAAAGGTTTGCTTGAAAGGTAAAGGGGGTGCATCTTGAGATAGATCCAATGGTCCGTGTTATTTCGCTGGGTGAAATAGCATGAGGTTTATCCTTCGTGAAGAAGAAAAAGGATAGTGGGTTTGACGGATAGATAGTTCTTGGTTTTAAAGACCGATCAACTTGGAGTTGATCGGATGACCTGCATTGATTCGTAGCTAGAAGCAACACAAAATTTACCATTCGCGAAGTGGCAAAATGAGCTGGTGGTTACATGGCGGATGATGTGGTAGAACAGTTGGATACCTGGTTGACATGAAAGGTAATCTGTTAGACACATGTGGCTCAAAAGGATCATGAAGGGCCCACTTTGATTGAGCGGTGATAGTGATGAAATTCATGGACAAAGTAAGACACGTGGTAGTTAAGATGTGGAGTCCGATGGAGTTGTTGGATGAATAGGTGGCTGACATGTAGGAGCTATCTGGAGAAAGTCAATAAGGCAAGTGGATTCCATGGAGAAGGCCCACTCTGAAGGTTAAGGGATGTTAAAGGCCTCACATGTCGAAAGTGATCCAACGATGAGCCCTGTTTCGTAGCCCATAGATGCAGGGTTTTTAATCTTCGCGAAACAACAAAAACCTTTAGCGGTGATGGTTGTGTGTGGTTAGTGAAAAAGACTAGCGGTCACCCTAAAGAGTAAAAGGTTGAGCAGATGGTAGAAGATCCAATGATCAATGCTATTTCGCATAAGAGAAATGCATGAGGTTTATCCTTCGCGAAGAAACAAAAGGAAGGTGGGGCCCGTTGTCAAGCAGGATGACCCAGGTAAGGTAAGAGATGTGCATGTTCTTCAGGAATTGATGGATGGCGTTGTTTTAGATGGTGAAGATGCAAGGTTTTTAATCTTCGTGAAACAACGAAAAGCTAGGACACTGAGAATTTCTTTCTGGTCCGTTGGAGACTTTTTTCAAATTTAATTGTGAATTGATTGCCGAAGCATGTGGATTAATGCTTCAATTCAATGCTCTATTGTTGTATTAAGCCTCACATCAACTAAAATCTCGTGTCATTTCAAAGACTTTTGCAGAAGAACCATTGTGCAGAGTGAATTTCTTCAGGCAACAAGTAAGTTCTGCATATTTTTAAAAGTTACTGTGTGAATTGATACCATTGGGAGCTTAAAATCTCAGAGGTCTACTTGAGTTTTTAATTGAAGTAGCTATAATTTCAAAATGGCACCGCGAAGAGATTTCACAAGGAAAGTGAATTACCAAGAAAGAGCTATATGTGATGATTTCCTAGAATAATTAACCATGTCTACAAATGTCACTACTAAAATAAAAGAACTCATGCCCAAGGCCCCCGATTGAAAATTGGTGATGGTTTGTGTATATGGTGAAAATGGATATTAATAATAACAATATTGAAAGGCTAAATGAATTCAACCACCAAATCCTAGCCTAACAATCAACAAAGATCCACCATAACATATGAAGATTACCTAAGACAATGCAAATAACTCAAAATCACAAAGATTATACCATCACATGTCCAATAGGGTTTTGATCTCCATTCTTCCTATCTCCATTGATCTTGCTTGATATATTTGCTCTCAGATTTTTATATGCACAAGAGCTCAACAAAGAACAGAATGTGGTTGCAAGTAGGATCGTAGTGTAGCCAAGTCTTCAAGATTAGGTCATTAGCATGAGTGATTAGAATGATTCATTAGGGTTTGATAATGAAGGAAGCATCTCCTTATATAGAAGACACTATATGAAATGGAGGGATAATATTGAGAGGTGTAAAAGGAGGTCGGCTATGATTAGAGGGTAGGTAAAGGAAATAATAAAATAATGAAAGGGGTAGGTAGTGTATGAATTAAGAGATGAATGACATGTGTCATGTGTAGAAAAGGATAATGAATTAATTAAATAAATAAAGATTTATTTAATTAATAGAAGAAGTAGGATAATTAAATAAATAAAATATTTATTTAATTTAGGAAAAGGATAATTTAAATAAATAAATGTATTTATTTAAATGAGAAATAAGGCTAGAAGAGGATAAATGAATTAATTAAATAAATAAATATTTATTTAATTAATAGAAGAATTAGGCTTAGATAATTAAATAAATAAAATATTTATTTAATTAGACATGACAATTTTGAGTGTCTACATTTTGCCCCTCTTTGAGACAATGCGGCTTGTCGCGTTGTTTCAAAGAAGATAAGATGAACTGATACAGAGTTGCCCCAAGATGGGAATTATATGCCCCCTCGAGAGATTGGATGAAAATGTCTGAAAAGATTGCAGACAATCTCTCGATAAGAAAGACATGATAGAATGGACTGATTGGATAAAGTGACAAAGTCACGGGATAAGGAAGACTGACTTGGGAAATGAGAGCTAGGGCAATCTATAAGATAGACCACGGAGGAAAATACATCCTCATTGTCATCTACACCGTCACAAGAGCATAGTGCAAAGCGAAAATAAAGCAGCAACAGTCAGCAGTGATGGCTTTTGTTCACAGATTCGACCGTGTTCGCCGATTCTAGAGGGCAATGGTGGCAGGAGAGCCGGTGAGTACCACAAAACCTCCTCGTACTTTGATGCATTTATTATTGTCATTAATTCATACTAGGTAATGTAATAAATGCGCATTTATGTCAAGAAAATGTGTTTGTGTCCAAAAATGCGAATTTGTGTCTTCCAGGTCAAATCGACAGTTCTGTGATGAACATACGCTATCGATTGGATAAGCTGCTGAGAGGATACACTCAAGAAGGTCCTCTAGGGAAGACTAAGATAGATCAAGGCACTTTGTGATGAACAGTGAGTACCAAGATAGAGTACTTTGTGATGAACAGGGAGTACTAAAATATGAGCAGCACTTTGTGATGAACAGGGAGTACTACGAGGATAGATAGCAACACTTTGTGATGAACAGTGAGTGTCACTAGGATAAATAGCTATGTGCATTTAGATAGCGAGTAGCATTTTGTGATAAACAGTGAATGCCACCATGACTGACATGATTGATTTGCTTGACTGCAGGAGTATTTGCCTATGCTAGAGTCATGGGAGAGATTCCCATCAATGCAGAGGTTGTGACCTGAGTTGTCGCTCAAGGATAGAGCTGCCATCGAGGAGATGGGTTTAAGACATGTGCTGTATGTGCCTGAGTTTCGGGCAAACATGGGTTTGCTGACTGCGCTGGCTGAGAGATGGCACTTTGAGACGTGCACGCTTCATCTGCCGATGGGTGAGATGATAGTCACCCTCGAGGATGTATATAGGATTATGCGGATACCGATTGATGGGGATCTAATTCCGTGCGATCGAGATGGAGACAGGGATGCCCTTAGATGAGTGTTCTAGGATCCAAGATTGCAGATGAGGGCAGGACACGTGGCATGGGATACCATGACATGGACAGGATTAACACTACCAATAGTGTTGGCAGGAGTGATTAGTGAGTTCCTCTGTATCAGTTTTGTACCATTTTATATAATGATGTAGACACCTACGGGTGATTGTAGCCATATGATTTTGACATCATTGTATCATGACACTTTATATATATATATGAGATGATTCATCTTTGCGGCAGCTATATGCATGTGTACCTATGTGATGAGATGTTCTTATGTGATGCTTATGATATGGATGCAAGTATGTATATGATGCAATGTAATATTTTTTTTTTTTTTTTTGTTCGTTTATGTTTTATATGTGTATGCATGATGCAAATGTGAATGTATGTAATGCAAATGAATATGATAATGCAAATGTAAATTGTGCTAACAGGTGTTGTATGCAGGATGTGATGCAGTTGTGATATCTATATGTATGTATGAAATGCTTATATGTGGTAATGTAGGTGCAGCTACATGAAATGCAAATGTTTTTGGTGTGTCATTATACTCAATCATGTGATAGCAGGCTACGCGGACTCGAGAAGGATGATGGAAGTCAATCAAGAAAGGGGGATGAAAGATAGAAGATATGAACGTGAAAGAGCTTCTTGTGCGTTATCATCATTGAGCTTTATTATGGCAAGTAGGTTATGACAATCGAGGCATATGTTTGACCCAGAAAGTCATTGTACCCGTTTGCATGGAGATAAGACAGTCACAAACAAGGAATGCCCCAGTTCATACTAGACTCACAATGTCCTCATATCCTTGGACAAGTCATAGCATTACTAAGAGACAATCCACAGACAGCAAATACAAATAGGTGACGATACCCCATCCTCGCCTTTCTAGTCAAAGACATCCTGGAGATAGAATCTCTAGTCAAAGACATCCCAGAAAAGCTAAAAGACATGTCACCAAAAAAGATGAAATCAAAAGAAAACCAAGACTCGACACCAACATCCACTGTAGTCCTCAAGTTTAGTGTCTCTTGTCACTTGTATAAGTCTTATTTGATTGTGGTCACAATGTTCACTTTCACAAAAAGGATAGATAGCACTGAACCATATGTTGTCTGAGTCTGTTGAAAGATTTGATTTTGTTGAAGCTCATTGTTGCTGCTGTGTCTCATTTGAAACTGACTGAATCCATGAAACTGATACTTTATTGTGGAGAAGATGGAATTTTATTGCAGATCTGTGATGCAAATGTTGCTTTATTGCGGATTGTGCGCGAATAGACTGAAGGAAGCTGGAAGAAACTGTACTCCTCGAAACATGTGACGTTCTCAGTTCCACACCCATTACTAGACGTAGGATTTGCCTTAGCCACAGATAGGATCTGATTTATTATGGATGGCTAACCAATCTTAGGTAGATCAATAACAAGCCATGATGGGAATGGGTAAGTTTATTGTGAACGAATAGGTTGTGAGTGTGTGCAAAGTGAAAGATGAAAGAGAATCCTGAAGGAGAGAGGAGCAAAGTCTCTACACATGGCGCTGGTGACCCAGTTTTCACCATGGTACTTGCCCAGGGCGCCACCGAAGTGGTTTTCACCGTTGGATGAAATTATTTCTCTTTACTTTTTTTCGATTTTTCAATGTTTTTTGTGTCACAAGGCGCCTGTTTGCCAGGTTTTCACCAAGTAACGATTTTTTTTTTTGTTTTATAAATTTTTTTGTATTTTTGAAATTTTTGATTTTTTTGTGTTTTCGAATTAGGATACTCTGAAGAGCTATGTGTAAAACTTGCGAAGGTGCATGCTGTTGATAGGATCCTCCAAAGGTTCACCTTCTGTAGTTGAGAGCTGATATGCCCCAGAGCCATATACTGCTGTAATAATGTAAGGACCAAGCTAGTTTGGTTCAAACTTGCCCTTCTTCTCTCTGTCTTGCTGATTCTTGGGGTTTTCTCGAAGAACCAAGTCACCTACCTCAAATGTGCGAGGCTTGACTTTGTGATTGTAGTTGCATTGTTTCTTGACTGAATGATGTGTAGCTTGAGTGTCTGTCTTCCTTGATAAAGGAACTGAGATAGGATTACCAGTGTGTGGACTACACAGGCCAGTATGCGTGTCACCTAAAGAAGTTTGGGCATCCCTGATAACAAAGTCCTTCGAGGAAGCTCCATTAAAGGTCCATGATGTATTGCTAGAAGGGGATGGATGTGTGGAACAAGTGGAAGAGTTATGAAGGCTTATGATTGTGAAAAGAAGTGAAAGTAGGATAGCATGATGGAGACTTAGGATCAACAAGTATGCTTTTTGACTTAAAATTGTAGAACTTTTGCCCCCAATTATTTTGGTGTTAGGGGAGATCAACTCTTGCTCTTTTTGCTTCATATGAGTTTTATCCTTGACTTTGATTTTTGTAGAGTCCAATAGCTTTTGATTTTGATTTGGATTGAAGCACTTTTCTTTATTTTTGACTTTTAAATTTTTCTTTTCAAAGCTTGATTTTTGATCCCTAATGAGTAAGGGCTTTTGTGATTCTTGTTGATCCAAGTCTGGGAATGGAGTGGAAATGGAATGAGTGGATGAAATGGTAAAGCTATGTGAGTTCTCAAGAGGGCTAGCGATACGCTCATTAGATTCTTTGTTGGAACCACTCTTAGGACTATTGATATCAAGAGATGCTTGCACCACTAGAGGAGATTTGCATTCAGACTTGGTAGCCACAACACTAGGTGGTTCACACCCAATTCCTTGGCATTGCACCTTGTTTGTAGTTTGTTCCTGTTGACAGAATACCTTAGGAGATAATGGGAGTTGGTCAACATGAAATATATACTCACCACATCCTAGGTCTTTAATCTTGAACTTTTCTTTTAGCTTTGCTTGTGTGGATGTAGAAGCTTTTAAGGAATCAGGATCCACATATGTCGATGAAGGAACAGCTTCACGATTGACTGGAATTGTTATTTCTGACCGAGGTTGCAGATTGTTGCAATATATGAATGGATTTGGATCCGCTCTGACGGTCACTTCAACTCCATTGTGTGGGAACTTGATACATCGATGATATGTAGATGGGACTGCGCTCATCTCATGAATCCATGGACGTCCCAAGAGTATGTTGTATGTGAGATCTAGGTCTAGGACTTGACAAACCACATCCTTTGTAACTGGCCCAACTCTGAGAGGTAAGGTGACTGTGCCTTTGGATGAACGCTCTTCATCATCATATGCTTTGATGGTGATTTTGTTTGTAGAATTCACAGCTTTATCAGAATATCCCAATTGTTTAATTGTGCTCAATGTACAAATGTTTAGACCTGCTCCTCCATCTATCAGGACTCGTTTGATTCTATGTTTGTGTATGAAGGCTTCGATATGTAGTGGTGCATTATGTGGCTGACTTACGGAGGTATCATCAGCTTCTGTGAAAGTAAGGGAGTGTGGAATGGAAAGGTATCCCACCATGGCTTGAAACTGGTCCACGTTCAGATCAGTAGGAATAGTAGTATCTCTCAAAATTTTGTCAAGAATGGCTTTATGTGCGGGAGATATGCGTAATAGCTCAAGGATTGAAATGAGCGAGGGTGTCTTCCCTAACTGTTCTATAAGGTCATACTTAGGTTTGGTTGATGAAGAGGCGGTGTTTTTAGTTGGAGCACCTTGCAAAGTAATTTTACCTCGATGGGTTGTAATGTGACATTCAGAGGTAGGTTCGAAAGAAAATCCAACACCTTTTAGGACAATTTTGGGTCTCTGAGTAGAATTTTCAAATGCTTTGTCCTTGATGATAATAGTAGAGACGTAATTATCCATCGAGATGTGATTGATAGTTGAATCATAGTTGTAGGATGCTCTGGTATGGTAGGTTTGATCCTCTGTGGCTTTAGCTTTTCCTTTGTCTTGTTTTGGGAATGGTTCCTTAAACATCTCATGTTCTTGATTAGACGAATGTCCCTCAATCTCAATATCACCTCTATCAATGAGATCTTGCACAATGTTTTTCTATCGATGGCAATTACCTGTCTTGTGACCCTTACTCTTATGAAATTCACAATACTCATCATCATTCCACCAATTTGGTTTGACCTTTGGTTCATATGGAGGAAAATCTAGAACTGTGATCACTTTGTTTACCACAAGCTTTTTGAATACTGATTCAAGTGGTTCTCCCAATGGAGTGTACTTCCTTCGTGGTCTAGAAGTTGTTTGAGTGTTCACCTGATTGTTGGTAGAACTTGATCCAGAAAAGACGAACTTGGGTCTCACTGTGTTGGCATCAACAACACCATCATTAACTGTGTTCTTGTTCTTGTTCCAAAATTTTGGTTTGTCCTTTCCTTTAAAGCCCTCTTTGTTTTCTTTGAATATCTTAATGACTCCTTGTTCAATTAAGACTCTTTCTATTGCTAGGCCCTTTTCAATAACATCCTTGAATGTAGACAAACAAGCTTTCCTGAGATCATAGCCAATAGCCTTATTAACGTTTTGAGTGAACATTTCTACCATTTGTTTCTGTGGGATTTCGCAAGAGCATCTGCTAGCTAAATTTCTCCATCTTTGTAAAAATGTTGCGAAAGATTCTCCTTCCTTTTGTTTCGTATTGCACAAGGTAGTAACTGAGACATCTGTTTCTATATTGTAAGAGAAATGCTGAATGAATGCCTCTGCTAAGTCGCCCCATGACTTAATACCAGGAGGTAATTGAGAAAACCATTCCATAGCTTGATCGCCTAAGCTCTGTGGGAACAACCTCATCAAGTATGTTTCTTCTGCCGCTACCTCAATGCAAGCTGTGAAGAATTGTCTTATGTGTGCCTTGGGGTCTCCTTTCCCTCTATACTTGTCAAATTTTGGCGTCACAAAGTGTGCAGGAAATGGAGGCATTGGAATGCTCTTATCGAAGGGATAAGGACATATATCTCTCATAGTGTATGTTGGTTTTGATGTACTCATGTCCTCCATTTTCTTTTGTAAATCTCTTATTTGTTGCTCCAAATTATTTTTGGGAGGAGATTGATTTCTTGTAGCATACCCCATGTTTGAAACACCCATTTGAGGAGGAGCTTGTTGCATGTATGGATGATACTGATCGTAGACATGTCCATATGGAGGTCTATATTGATGTGGCATATATGGAGCACTTGGCATAACTTCATGTTGAGGGACCCCATATCTATTTTGTGCATATATACCATATTCAATAGGCATTTCATTTTCCATTGTGTTGCCCCCAATTTTGACATGAGGTCTCCTTGTGTCAAAATTTTGGGGATGCCTTTGAGTATCTACTTGTTTTGATTGATCCATACCTTGAGCATGTGATTGAGCATATCTGTCTGCATAAGGCTTCCATGATGGTCTTCGAAGGTAAGTATCATATGTTTGACCATGTGTATGTGGGACTTCTGGTTTTTGAAGCAAAGCTGGTGGTGATTCAGGTACCATATGCGGTCCTCTATTTCCTCAACTATTGGGTCTCCTTTGATCCATGTTGGAGTGAGTTTGTTGCGAGGGTCGGTTTTCCATAAGTTGAGACATGTCAAAGTCATGAGGTATTTTAGCTCCACTTTGTGCCATCATGTGTAAGAAGTATTGTCTATCCCTCTTCATTATCTCTTCAACCAATCTATTGAAATGAGGATTCATTATGGATTCTTCTACATCTGCTGATTGTATTGAAAAGTTGTCCACATTGTCATTGTGTGTAGCCTTGTTGTTTGTAGTGTTTGCATTTTCCACATTTGGAATGTGTCTATAAACATCCATGTCAGGTAATGTAGTATGATTAGAATTGAAAAAGATCTCATTGTCATACTCATAAGAACTCATGTTTGCGGACTCTTGAGCCTCTTTAGTTTCTCTCCTAGATTTTTGAAGATGGGTTTCAACCATGAACTAGGTATTGACCAAGATGTGTGAGACTAGATGAAAAATGGAAAGAGTATGGAAGACCAAGAGTTGGATGAAATGTAAATGAGTTTAAAGTGTACTTGTAATGTCCAAAGTGTAAGACCAAGTATGTAAGTAGTAGAGTAGGTGTGACTTCCAAAGAGATGATCGTTTCTCTTGATGAGGTAAGCTGACCTTGACCCTAAGTAAGACCAAATGAGACCCAAAGGTAAAAAACCTTGATGAGGGACCACTTAGCAAAGTGTAGTTGTATGTAGTGTGTTGACAAAGTATGATGAGGACAAGCAAGTGACCTTTTGACTCAAGTTTAGACAATTGTGAATGTAAAATGAGATGTGAAGCAATGATGGACTATGTGAGACACAAGGACAGGTTGAATGCTAGATGAAACCTGAAGAAACAACCTAGGAAGCTCAAGTATTCCGAAACTGATTTCTTTTGTTTGCTGGACTGTGAAATTTTTCCAATTTGTGAAGTTTTTGGTTGTGACCAAATCTGAATGTTTGACTATTTTTCATGACAAGAGGACACAATGTTGATGAGGACTCAATGTTTGCAAGTGTTTAGACTGACAATGACTCCAAGAAAAGTGTGTTGTTTGATGTAAAACTGTTTTGCATACACTTGAAGACACAAAAGACACAATGTTTTGCTGTTTGGTCTTGATTGTTTGAATGTTTAACATAAGTCAAGCACAATTCTTATGGCTGGCCAAGACAATAGTTGTTGATCCCACATGGGGTTTTACCCCCGAGGCTACGCTATTCAAAGCGAATACTTAGATGCTTGACCTCACTGGCTCCACCCTCGACACTCACTTCTCAGGTCAGCCAAGCATCAGTCCCCATGAAAACTCCCCATAGCGAACTTTGTATCTCTACTAAGAATCGTATGTGTGTGGGCCGCTACCAGAGGTCCGACCTCCTGCCCCAACAACTAGAAGGATTTGGGCTTCTAAAACAAAAAGGTGCTAGTAAGGGCATCCGCTCGTGTGGCCATACATGTGGCACTTTCAGCTCTGTAAATACAGAAGGCTCCCAGCCGGTAGGGGTTACGCCCTACAAATGATCAAATAAATTTGATCAAACGGGTTTATGGGGAGACATAGTGTCGGTATGAACTAATCAGCACACGTTATTCATAGTTTTCACCATGAATACATTTGATTATAGTGGTTTGGATGAGGTAGGTTTTCCTCACTACCACTTGGGTCGTTCTCTTCTCACTAGTAGTCCTAATGACCACACGGGAAGACAGGCCCTCTAAAGAATTAAACAAAAAGAGCCTATTGTTCAAGACACAAAAGACAATGATTCAATTTTAGTGCACCAATGGAAGTGTTTGCTAGTCTATGAAAACAAGGCACATAATAAAAATCCAAAAACCCTTGCCAAGGATCTGCAACAAAGATTTATTAGTAGTTTGGATTGTTTGAAATAATCACCCCTTCCTGCAAGCACACAAGTTAGGTAAATTTTAGATCCAAAAGACTTTGTGAAATAGGGGCCTTCAATAATGCATTTTGTTGACCAATTAAAAGATCTGATTCATCATAAAAAAAAAAAGAACACCTGTAAAATTTCAAGAGATTTCCAGAAATGTAAGAAAATCCAAAAAATTTGCTAATTTGCTCCAAAAATTAATTTTTTATGAAAAATCATAAAAAATTCATATAAAATGCAAAATCGATCCAAAAAATCTGAAATTTTTACTGGAGAGTCCTTATGGTCTTCCAAACTTGCACAAAATTTTTTCTGCAACAAATCCAAGCAGTTTGTGAGATATGAGTAAAATAATACAAAACCCTAATTTTCAAAGATCTAATTTTTGAGGAATGATTTTGCATAAAATTTAAAATAAAAAAGAATAGATCCTATGTATAATTCTGAGAGATTTCCAAAAATGTAAGAAAATCTGAAAAATTCGCTAATTTTCTCGCAAAATTATTTTTTTATGAAAAATCATAAAAAATTCATACAAAATGAAAAATAGATCCAAAAAATCTGAAATTTTTATTGAATCTTTTTGATATGTTTTCTGACTTGAAAATTTTTTTTTATGTTAAAATTCAAAACGGTTTGTGAGATCTGATCAAAATAAGGAAAAACCCTAATTTTTAAAGATCCAATTTTTAGGGAAATATTTTGCATCAAAATTAAAATCACAAAGAATAGATCCTATGTATAATTATGAGAAATTTCCAAAAATATAAGAAAATCCGAAAAATTCTCTCATTTGCTCTCAAAATTAATTTTTTATGAAAAATCATAAAAAATTCATAGAAAATGAAAATGTATTCCAAAAATTCTGAAATTTGGCTTGAGAGCTCCTGATACTTTCTTCAACCTGCAAAAAAAATTTGGTGCAAAATTTCCTAGCCGTTTGTGAGATATGATCGAATCTCTCCAAGATCTTGATTTTGTGTTCAAAACCCTAGCTGCACAAGGTTATTCTCCAAACTGTTTTACAAAATAGCAATATAGGGTTAGAAAAATCTGCAAAAAACATAGATCTAAGAAAAATCCATGTCCTACGGGGCGTGCCAAAATGTGTATGGTGAAAATGGATATTAATAATAACAATATTGAAAGGCTAAATGAATTCAACCACCAAATCCTAGCCTAACAATCAACAAAGATCCACCATAACATATGAAGATTACCTAAAACAATGCAAATAACTCAAAATCATAAAGATTATACCATCACATGTCCAATAGGGTTTTGATCTCCATTCTTCCTATCTCCATTGATCTTGCTTGATATATTTGCTCTCAGATTTTTATATGCACAAGAGCTCAACAAAGAACGGAATGTGGTTGCAAGTAAGATCGTAGTGTAGCCAAGTCTTCAAGATTAGGTCATTAGCATGAGTGATTAGAATGATTCATTAGGGTTTGATAATGAAGGAAGCATCTCCTTATATAGAAGACACTATATGAAATGGAGGGATAAGATTGAGAGGTGTAAAAGGAGGTCGGCTATGATTAGAGGGTAGGTAAAGGAAATAATAAAATAATGAAAGGGGTAGGTAGTGTATGAATTAAGAGATGAATGACATGTGTCATGTGTAGAAAAGGATAATGAATTAATTAAATAAATAAAGATTTATTTAATTAATAGAAGAAGTAGGATAATTAAATAAATAAAATATTTATTTAATTTAGGAAAAGGATAATTTAAATAAATAAATGTATTTATTTAAATGAGAAATAAGGCTAGAAGAGGATAAATGAATTAATTAAATAAATAAAGATTTATTTAATTAATAGAAGAATTAGGCTTAGATAATTAAATAAATAAAATATTTATTTAATTTAGGAAAAGGATAATTTAAATAAATAAATGTATTTATTTAAATGAGAAATAAGGCTAGAAGAGGATAAATGAATTAATTAAATAAATAAAGATTTATTTAATTAATAGAAGAATTAGGCTTAGATAATTAAATAAATAAAATATTTATTTAATTAGACATGACAATTTTGAGTGTCTACAGTTTGTATGACAAAGGGAACTGGTTGAGGGATTCATAGATAGGGATGTCAGGTCTGGGACTCTTCAAAGTGGGATTTGGCAAAAGACATTCCTCTGCTCCAATGAACAGTATATGGAAGTTAGATGTGGGAAAGCTCATAGTCCCTGGGGTTTTCATGGATGTAGACTTGCTAGCTTAGATTGCAAATAACTATGAACCTATTGCTAAATGCGTGAGAAATGTAAATGGGGGAGCTTTAATTGAGATAAATGATGATGAATTTAGAAAGGTGTTTAAACTCAGTGAGCTATCAAATTATTTAGAGCCAATCAATTTCGATAGATTTGCACAGGTCTACAATGTGTAGAAAGATCACCTCAGGAGTGGCCCTTTGAAAGAGTTTTTTGTCAAAATAGAAGGATTATCTATTGTAGGCCCTAGTACCATGGAACCTTTCTCTCTAAATCTTTTCACTCTGAGGGCTAAAGGGATGTATTGGTCACTATGTCAGATTTTTGGGGAAGATGCTGACACAACTATGCCAACTTACTATATGTTAATGATAGCACATATTGTGAACCCCTCTCTAGCAGTAATGTTTGATTTTGCAACTTATCTCATTGATGCAATTCATGCAGGGCTGATAGGGATAAAAAAAGGTAAGGTAGACAGACCTTTTGGGTGGTATTCTCTTCTCATGCATATATTTTTATTTAAAGGTGCTGATTACTTTGCTAATGAAATGGACTTGGTTAAGGAAAAGGATGGTGAAGAGATGTCTGTGCAATTGTGGAGCACAATTTTGTCTTGGGACATAGAGGATGCTAGTTACTTGAAGTTTGATAGATGTTTTGCATCTAGGCTTAGGATCTTCTTATGCTCACAAAATCCTAGGATCCCTAAGGCTCTTTTAGAATTCCTTAGGCCTAAGGAATTTGCTGTATTAAGATTGTTCATAATTTGGGTGACATATATTTATACCTTGTCTTTACTGTATTTAGAGTTTAAGGTTTCAGAGGTACCCCATACTTGCTCCCCCATCAGGTCCCATTGAAGATGGGAATTACAGAGGTCTTGAGGCAAATTGAGGGTGTGGAAGAGGCCAAATTAACAAATAGGGGAAAAGGGACCATCTTCCCAACTGTCACTATGGCTCATCAATTTGTAATCACCAAGGGTGGTTGGAAGCACTTTGTTGCTTTCTTTCAACCATATAGGTTGTCTACTGCAATATCAAGGTTTGTTGACCCTGAATATTTCTTCAATGGCATGTTCAGAAAGAGAGCTGTATGTAAAGGTAGACCACATCAGTTCCATTTACTGGAGGATCTGATTAGAAATGAATTCAATCTAGATGAACATGAATTGAGAAAAGAGAAATGGGTAGCATACAAAAAGGCTCTTGATTTTATTCACCAATTTGATAGTGGTTATGACCCTCTGTCTAGTTTTACTCCCTTTGAGGAAAAATCCAAATTCTTGATTCTTTATTTTGAAGATCTAATGTAGACCTTAAAGGAGAAGAGGGAAGTTAAAATGAGAAATGATCCTGAAAAGGCTAAGCTGGTTCTAGCTAAGCCTACCTTTGCTAAGTCCATCCCTCTAGGTGATTATGTGATGCACAAGAAGCCAAGGTACAGTGTGTTGGTGCCGGTAATTGGTGAACCCTCTACTTCAAAAGGGAAGAGAACAATAGAAAATTTTATTGACATCCAAGGCTCCCCAAAAAGGTAAAGGGTGGGAAAAGAGGTGCAAATAGGTGAACCTTTATACTCTCTATCTCAATCCCCAATTCATGTGGGAGATGAACGGACAGTGGCTGAGCAATTATTGCTGTTAGGGAGTCTCGGGGAGATTGCCTACACTTATGAGGAAACACAAGAGGGAATACCTGAAGAGCCACAGAGTGCTGAGATGAACTTGACTGCAGATGAGTTCAGAGGAAAGAAGGTAGACCCTAATATTAAACAAGCCAATGAGGAGTTCCTCGCTGATAATAATTTTGTTACAATAGGGTCCTTTATGCAATTTGTATGGAAGCAAAACATTGGGCAATTTAAGGCAAGATGTGAGGAGAAAAAGAGTGAGCAACCTCACAAAGATGCAACTACAGTAGAGGAGGAGGTGAAGCAAGAAATGATAGCAGAATTCAAAGCTATTACTCTTGAAAAGGTTAGAGAAATGGTGTCAAAGGCTGGTGTTTTAATTCTTCTTGAATGAGATATAGCAGATGCCATAGTGCTTGAAGCAGTAAGGAAAGAAACCAAGCCCATAGAAGGAGTGAAATTCAACAAGGACAATGCTACTTTGGTCATGTGGTCCTTAAAGAGGGATGAGAGCAGAAGAAGAAAGGAAACCTCAGAGTCCAGTTACCTTGGAGGTATGATTTTCAAGAGAGTGCAGGACATAGGGGTAGTAAAAGTGGCAAGAATGGAGAAGAAAATATGCAGTGCAAGAAGAGGACCAAGAACAGTTAGAAGATGTTGTAGCGGAACAACAAAATTAAAGGCCACTAGGAGTGAAATTGACTTGTAACTTCTTTTTGAAGAAAATTGTAGTTGTAACAAACTTTTCTCAGGAAAGTACGAAGCTTGTATTGCATCCTTATTGTTATAAATGGATACCAGGACTTAGAAAAGATCATCACAAGAATTTGCAAAGATACTCTTCTGGAATATATCTAGGGTTTTCTGGTTCTCTCAGAAATTACCTTGAGTTATGTAAAATTTTTAAAAAATGAATATAAATATATAGGTCAAAGTTTTCAGGCCTAAATCTTCATTGTCTTCTGGTGTGCATTCATTAATTTGCTGGTTTCATTTGGATAATTTAGGGTTATTCAATTGAACATGGATTATAAGGAAATCTTATAGATATATTTCTGGCTCCCCTCTTCAGGAGAGGAATTAAATATGCATGAAATATTTCTGTCATTAGATCAATTGTTTGTTGCTTTGAATTTGATAAACGGTTTTAGTTTAAAGGGAAATAACTCATATATATTTCAGGCATGTATAGGGTTCATGAAAGCCAAAATGATGAAATGTATGAGAATGTTCAGTTTTGGACCTCTTTCTTGATTTATGTGACTCTGTAGCCTGGATAAGGCACTGATATCAGTTATGAAATTCTTTCTATCTTTCTTGGGATCAAATACTAAAAGTGCGCATAAGTCTTCTTTAATGTTGCAGTTCTATTGAGGTGATGAAGTTTATAGGTTTTTAGTATTGGTTTACTGTGGATTTCAATTTAAAAGTGTGAAAGTATTCACAAAAGGTATACCCACCTGAGCTCTGGATAAGTTCAATGTGTAGAAGGTTTTGTTGAAACCTTGTTATATGTTATTCTGGAATTCTATTTTCTTGGTATGCAAACAAAGTTATTAAATTTTCTTATAGGGAGGACAAGAGGGAATCATAATTTGAGAACAACAAAAGTGGCGACTCTGCTGGGGAGAGTCATAGTGTGAATCTATACTATGGATTGGTGCTTGTATTAGATTTGAGATTTTATTCGAATTTATGTGTATTCGATCTTTGAAGTCGGCCACATTATCCCTCATCTATGTTATTTCTCTTTCTCTGGAAATTTTCTTGTTGTCTAATCCTCTGCAAGTGATTTGTCAAAGCTTGTTTTCTTATTGTCCCATAATTTTTTTTGGGTGGTGACTCTGATATAAAGTAACCAGTGCTTTTGAATAAGCATAATTCATTTTAAGGAAAACAAGTATAATCTAGAGAGGAAGGAATACCAAATCATTCACAAGGAAGCATTCTCATGAGATGTTGCAAGAAGGATTACCTGAGCAGGAATGAAGAGGTCAAAAAATATTAGTTGCACATGAGCCATCTAGTGTTGCATGGGTACAAAAAGGGATTCATATGGGTAAGTCATCTGATAGACCCATATATGCAAATTCAAATTCTTCTTCCCGTGAACATGAGAAAGATATTTTGGGTTTCCATTCTGGTTTGTTTGGTAATAATGATAATGTCCAAGTTTTAAATCAGAGGATCTCTCATGCTAGTTTATCTGGGAATGATAGGAATAGTTCAAATGTTAAGATGGATTCTGTACCTAGAACAGTAGATGGAAACATTAGTCTGATCGATATAGATCAGGTCAATATATATGATTCTGAAGAGATCTTCCCTGATGAGGATAAGGTATCCCAATAAATTGGGGTTCTCAATAGAAGAGTTCATCATTTGATTTCCCTAAGAGCACATAAAGAAGCAAATAAAGAGAAGGAAGTGAAAGCTAAATTGATTAAGAGGGATAGGCTTCTAAGACAAATTGCTGATCTTGAGTTGTTCACCCAAGAGAAAGATAAGAGTGAGGATGAAGGTCCAATCATGAGAGAAAATCTAGTTGCCAAGATCAGCCCTGCACACAAATATGTTGTGCAACCTAGTAGGGAGGTCCTTAGTGACCCACAACCTGTTAGAAATAATGTTGATAAAGAAAAACAAAAGTGCATGGAAGATGGGTCTGGGTCTAAGACTACAGTATAAATTTCTCATATGTTGTCTGCACATGAGAGAAAGATAGATAGGACAAGGAAAGAGAAGGAAGGCTTGCAAAGGGAATTGGAAATGGCTGAATTAGAAGCAACCAATCAAGAGGTTAAAAGAAAAATTAATTATCTAAAATCTCTTCCCATAGTTTTTCCTTCAACAGACCCAAGCAAACCTTTACCTCAACATGCCTCACTCCCTCCAGTCAAAATTCAGTCAACCTTGCCTGTGAGTACTGTTCCAGCTAATCAAGTCCCCATTACCAACCAAAGCAACCAAGTCTCTCCAACTCATGGTCCCAATGTGAGAATGAATATGGGTAACAACCCTAATGGGAACTAGTTCCAAAGAAGACCCATTAACCTGGAGTTATATATACAACTCTTCTTTGATGGAATCCCAGGGTACCATAACCATGTTCCTACTGAATTGAGGGACATGCTTCATAAGTTTGCTGGCAATAATGTTGTAAGTGCAGAAGAACATTTAAAATATTTTGGTGAAATGATGAATGACTATGAGATTATAGATGAAGATGTCATCATGAAACTATTTGTACAGTCCTTGGTGGATGATGCAAGGGATTGGTACACAGGTCTGCCTATAAATAGTATTGGTTCTTGGGAAGAGTTCAAAAATTGTTTCCAAGAACAATATGGTGACAAAACAAATGTGAATTTTATGCTTAATGAATTCAACAACATTAGAAAGTCTGAAAATGAAATTGTCATAGATTTCAATGCAAGATTTCAGAAAGCAATGCATAGGCTTTACCAAGTGATGAGATTAGATGGTAACATGTGTCTGAACACCTATTATAATGCTTTCAACTCTAAAATGATCTACATTCTGAGGGATAAGAACCCACATAGTCTGAGAGACGCTTTTAAAATTTCCATCAATGTGGAAAGTAATAGGAAAGCATCTAGAAAGGTGGAAAAGAGGACCGATGGAAGGCCATGGTAAGAATAAAAACAACAACCTAACAAAGTTGCCAAAGAGGATGACAAGATAGAAAAATTAGTAATTTCTATGAAAGATCTTACTGCGAAGGTAAGTGAGAATGATAAACCTCATTATAATCGGCAAGATAGGCCTCCTAGATTACATGATATGCCTTACAACACCACTTGGAAAGATGGAAAACCTCAGAATGACAAGTTAAAAAACACTCAAAACCAAGACGCCCCAGATCCTTTGAAAGGGGAAATGTACACAATATGGAAAATACTCTTTGGTGCATGGCCTGTAATGGACCACATTCTCCTCATCAGTGTGCTGTAGCTCAAGCCCTTCAATAATCCATGAAAAGGGAGGGTGATCCTGATATTAACATGTTTGAAACTGTTATTGAAAGTGATGATGAGGATTCACAAAGTGAATTTAGTGAATGTGATGTGTTAGATTGTAATAAATGTTACCAAGGACAACTGCAACTTGATTGGCATCCCACTTTAAATGTAGTAACCATTGAGGATGAAGAAGTTCATCTCAGAAGACCCAGTGATGAAGAGGTAAAAAATATTACTAAGGCTGCCATAGCCAAGGCCAGGCACAACTACAATCTGAGAAGTAGTAAAAGGGATGGAGATCAGGGTGAACCTGGCTCCTTGTTCATGAAGGAAGTATCCCAAAAGGAGACAGCAAGTAATGGAACTTTGCCTCAAGATGGTCCTACAAAGGGTAACCAAGCCAAAGATGCAGTCAAGAAGACAAATAATAACACTATTGGTGATTCACAAGGGACTGAGACAACTAAGAAGGAAAGTCATCCTAAAGCAAAAAAAGCCAAAACTAACACTGAGTTAATTAACAGTTCCACTTTTGATATGACTAAGGCTCTAACCCAAATGAAAGTTACAATCCCATTGGTAGAACTACTGAAGATAAAGGAACATAGAGAAGCTGCTTTGTATTTATTTTCTAAAACATTTGATAATGGTGCAGTTCTGCCTACAACTACTATGAAGGAAGAAAACGATCACGAGTTGTAGACTTCAGAGATATATGTGGGAATAACTATTACCCAAGAACCTTCACATGTTGATCCTTTCTATGTAACTTTGTTAGTGAATAATCGATTAATTAAGAACTGTATGATAGACTCTGGTGCTGCTGCATATGTGATGCCATATGGTGTCATGAAAGAATTGAGGTTATCAGTAAACACTATTTATGGGAAGTGCTATGCTATGGATAATAGAGAAGTACCTATGATAGGTACAATGAAAGATGTGGAGGTAAAGATAGCAACATTTCCTGAAGAAACATATAAGATGGATATCATAGTAACTGATAAAAAACCTCATTATGGCATGCTACTATCTAGACAATGGGCTGCATCAGTGGGGGAAATATTCAGTTAGATCTTTCATATGCTACAATCCCAAAAAATGGAAGCCAGGTTAAGTTGTATAGAGAAGCACGTGCCCCTAGGGTAATTGAGAAGATAGATCCTCGTATGTTAAACTGTATGATTGATGTAGATCTTGATAATTTCAGAATGCAACCAATTTTACCTCAGTTAAAAAATACTGATTCTATTATGATTGAATTGGAATCTCAGCAACACGGTTTATGGCACATGTACTTTGATGGAGCTTTCTCTAAAGAAGGATCTAGAGTAGGAGTTCTTTTTGTGTCCCCATTAGGTATAAATTTCAAATACTCTTTTCTGTTAGCCTTCCAGTGTACAAATAACAGTCCTGAATATTAAACCTTGTTATTGTGGCTTGAAGTTGCAAAGAAGCATGGGATTCAATTGTTAAGAGTATTAGGGGATTCAGAATTGGTTGTTTCTCAGATTAGATCTAAGTATTCATCCAAGAATGATCGCTTGAAAAGATATAAACATGCTGTTTGGGATGTGATTGAACATTTTTGTGCATTCTTTATCACTTGGATAGAAAGATCAAAGAACATCATGGCTAATTTCTTAGCTAATGTTGCCTTAAAAAATGATGATGTAACACTAACCGGTGTATCTACAGTTGAGATAAAAGCTAGGCCTGCTATTCCTGATAACATATATAATTGGCAAGTGTTTGTGGATGATGAAGATATTCTCAAATTCATACAGTGCATTGATGACTATGATGGACAAAAAATTGATTGCAATGCATTAGTAGAAGTGGTGGAAGATAGAGAAATGATGTTTGGGAATGACATGGTCCAGTTGGAAACTAATGAAATCCGCATAGGACTGGTGGAATTGGAAGGTATGTTTAGTCATAGTGATAGCCATTTGCATCAACAGTCAACAACCAAATTATAAGAGTTGGAGGAAGTGAATTTAGGGACAGAATCATCCCCTGAGTTGGTCTACATTGGAAAGAACTTGTCTCCTCACGTTAAAGATAACCTTATTAAGTTATTGAAAATGTATAAACATGTTTTTTCTTGGTCTTATGAGGACTTGAAGGCATATAGGCAATATATTTTTCAACATGAAGTTCCTTTGCATCTGGATGCTAAGCCTTTTAGGCAGAAGCAAAGAACTATCAGCCCCTTTTTGGAAACTAAAATGCAACAAGAGTTGACTAAGTTGAGGGAAGGGGGGATCATCAAGCCTATAAGATATTTATCATGGGTATCTAATTTAGTCCCATTTAGAAAAAAGAATGGGGATATAAGGCTCTGTGTTGATTTCAGGAGTTTGAATGTTGCTTCCTTGAAAGACAACTATTCTTCTCCCAATATCGAGGCAATGTTGCAAAGAGTGACTGGCTGTGACTTGTTGTCTATGATGGATGACTTTTCAGGATATAATCAGGTATTAGTGAAGGAGTCCAAACAGTTTAAGACTGCTTTCACTACCTCTTGGGGGACCTATGTATATGTAAGGATGCCATTTGGTTTAAAAAATGATGGAGCTACCTTTCAGAGAGCAATGGATGTAGTGTTTAAGGAATTTATCAATATTATCATGGTTGTGTACGAATATTATTTAACATGTTTCTCCAAAAGGGCAGTTGATCACTGCAGGCATTTGGAAAAGGTTTTCAACAAAGCTCTGGAGTTTGGTGTCTCTTTAAATCCAAAAAAGTGTCATTTTGCTGTTACTGAAGGGAAGCTTCTTGGGCATATTGTCTCCAAGGAAGGGGTTAGGATATACCCTGAGAGGATTGAAGCCATAAAAATTGTACCTAAGCCAAAGAATGGAAAAAGTATCTAGTCTTTCTTGGGAAAGGTGAGTTTTGTTAGAAGGTTCATTTCTAACTTTGCAAAAATAGTCAAGCCTATTGTTAGATTACTTAAGAAGACACTAAGTTCTGCTGGGATGAAGAAGCTTCAAAGGCTTTTGGTCAAATTAAAAAGGCTATCCAGGAGGCACCAATGTTGAAGTCCCCTGATTATAGTAAGCCCTTTTCCCTATTTTCTTTTGCCTCTTATCATACAGTGGCTACAGTCCTTCTTCAAAAGGATGCTGAAGGAAATGAACATCCTATTGCCTTTTATAGTAAATCTCTACAAGCTGTAGAGCTGAAATATGAAATCATTGAGAAGAAAGCATATGATTTGCTTAAAGCCATGAAAGCATTTAGGCCATATCTTGTGAATGCACAAGTAGTTTCTTATGTCCCACATGCAGTTGTCAAGGACATCTTATCTCAATTTGAGGTCACTGGTAAAAGGTGTAGATGGATAACCAGAATTCAAGAGTTTGATCTAGAGATTAAGATTACTAAATTGGTAAGAGGTTTAGGTCTTGTTAAGCTAATGACTGAATCAAACCTTCTTGATGTTGAGATAAATAATGTTGAAATAAAAAACATCCTGGTCACAAGTATTGAGACATAACCCTGGTACTCATAGATAGTACATTTTTTAAGGGATGCAACATACTCGGAGGGAATGACTCCCAACTAGAGAAGGACCCTAAGACTAAAGTCTCAAAAGTATGTCCTTATTCAGGGTGATCTATATTGGCAAAATAGAGATGGGGCATTGTTGATGTGCTTAGACAAATCCCAAGCTAAAAGGATGCTAACTGAAATGCATGATGAAGTATGTGGAGGCCACTACACTGCTAAGACCATAGCTGGCAAGATAGTCCGGGCTGGATACTATTGGCCTACTTTGTTCAAAGATGCCCATGAACATGTCCGAAGGTGTGACCCATGCCATAAATTTTCTTCTAAATTAAAGTATGAAGAAGCTTTGCCTCTCAACCCAGTTACAGTGGAAGCCCCCTTTGTCCAGTGGGGGATTGATTTTATTGGGGAAATAATTGAGAAGTCAGGAAGAGGTCACAGATGGATCATAGTGGCCACTGATTACTTCACTAAGTGGATTGAAGCTATACGTACTAAAAGAGCCACTAGTAAAGTTGTCATTGAATTTTTGATGGATAATATTATAACAAGATTTGGTGTTTCTATAAAACTGATAATGGATAATGCTATGAGTTTTAGATCAGAAGAGTTCATTGAATTCTGTACCAGTCATGGAATAATCATGTCTTATTCTTCACCATACCATTCACAAGCTAATGGAAATGAAGAATCCAGTAACAAAAGCCTTCTGAATATTATCAAGAAAATCCTTGAAGAAAACAAAAGGTCTTGGGATCAGAAATTAAAATTGGCTTTATGAGCGTATAGGATTACTGTTAAGAAAGCAATTGGTCTATCACCATTTGAATTGGTTTATGGCACACAATCTCGGGTGCCAGTTAATAGCCTTCTTCCTATATACAAGTTCCTACAAGCTGAGGAAATGGAATTATTAGAGCCATGGAAGACAATATGATTCAAATGGTAGAAGTGGAAGAAATTAGGACTTTAGCCCATAAGAGAATTTTAAAAATTTAGTTGTAGTCCAAGTATCTTTTTGACAAAAGAACCACATTAAGGAAGTTTCAAATTGGTGACCTGGTTCTTCAATGGAATGCAAAAGGACAAGATAAAGGAAAACACAAAAAAATTGAGTCACTATGGATAGGCCCTTCTATTGTTTGTGATCGTAATGGAAAAGATTCATATTTTTTGCAGACAATGAATGGTGAGGTACCAGAATTTCCCGTGCATGGACAATTCCTGAAGCATTGCTTATCTTAAGTTCATGCATAGTAGGTGTTAGTCTGTATATAATTAGGTTTGTTTTTGTTGGTTTCTTTTGGGCTTTTTTTTGGTCTATCATCCAAAGTTTTTTGTGTTCTTGTGTTGATCTCGCAATCAACCATCCCTAGTGAGAGCCGCTGCTATCACCATATAGACTATTGGGTGATATTTTGTCTCTAATCCATTAATCTGAAAAAAATTGTGCTTTGTACTTTAGTTATTGCCTCTGAGGGTTTTGGTCTAAGGGTTTAAGGTTCTGCAATTTACCCTTTTCTATCTGAAGTCTATGCATTCTGTTTCCGTGTTCCTTTTTCCACTTAGGTGGAAGGGTCACTCCACCATGAAAAGGGGTCCCCCCTTTTCACATTTATCCTAGGTAGGTCATCAAATATGTTTTATTTTTTATGCCTTCCCCTAAGTTTTATTTCGTTGTCGGGTTTCCTAAAAATCATGTAGGTTCTTTTTGATCTGATGGTGTGCGTTGATTCACGAAGGGAAGATGTGCGGAACTTATCTTTCACGAAATGGCGAAAGGCATGGCGGGCCCAAGAAAAGTGATCTATAAGGAAGGCTAATAGATGATCATCTCTTAGAAGATCTAACAGACCTCATTGTTTCGTAGCCTAGAAATGCACGAGGTTTATCCTTCGCGAAGCAACAAAAGGAGTGGTGGACCCGGGCAGGTGGATTAAAGAATGTATTTAAATATTGAGCATCTTGCTCAAGATCTGATGGTGCGTGTTAATTCGCGAAGCAAATATGCTAGAGACTTATCTTTCGCGAAGTAGCGAAAGCTTGGCGGGCCCCAAAAGGTAGGCCAATCCTTCGGTTAAAAACCAATCATCTTCAAGAAGATTTGATGGCCAACACTATCTTTCCTGCCAAAGGTGTTCGATGTTTACCTTATGCGAAATGGCAAAAAGTTAATGGGCCCAGCAAAAGGTTTGCTTGAAAGGTAAAGGGGGTGCATCTTGAGATAGATACAACGGTCCGCGTTATTTCGCTAGGCGAAATAGCATGAGGTTTATTCTTCGCAAAGCAACGAAAGGATAGTGGGTCCAATAGATAGATAGTTCTTGGTTTTAAAGACTGATCAACTTGGAGTTGTCGGACAACCCACATTGATTTGCAGCCAAAAGCAACACAAAATTTACCTTTCGCGAAGTGGCGAAATAAGTTGGTGGTTACATGGCGGATGATGTGGCAGAATAGTTGGATGCCTAGTTGAGGTGAAAGGTAATCTGTTAGACACATGTAGCTCCAAAGGATCGTGAAGGGCCCACTTTGATTGAGCGGCAATAGTGATGAAATTCATGGCCAAAGTAAGACATGTGGTAGTTAAGATGTGGAGTCCGATGGAGTTCTTGGATAAATAGGTGGCTGACACGTAAGAGCTATCTGCTGGAAGTCAATAAGGCAAGTGGATTTTGTGGAGAAGGCCCACTCTGAAGGTTAAGGGATGTTAAAGACCTCACATCTTGAAAGTGATCCAATGATGAGCGCTGTTTCATAGCTCAGAGATGTAGGGTTTTTAATCTTCGTGAAACAATGAAAACCTTTAATGGTGACGGTTGTGTGTAGTTAGTGAAAAAGACTAGCAGTCACCGTAAAGAGTAAAAGATCAGGCGAACGGTAGAAGATCCAATGGCTAGCGCTATTTCGCATGATAGAAATGCACAAGGTTTATCCTTTGCGAAGCAGCGAAAGGAAGGTGGGGCCCATTTTCAAGCAGGATGACCCAGGTAAGGTAAGAGACGTGCATGTTCTTCAGGATCTGATGGATGGCATTGTTTCGCATGGCGAAGATGCAAGGTTTTTAATCTTTGCAAAACAGGGAAAAGCCGAGACACTGAGAATTTCTTTCTGGTCTGTTGGAGCCTTTTTTCAAATTTAATTACAAATTGATTGCCGAAGCATGTAGATTAATGCTTCAATTCAATGCTTTGTTTCCGCATTAAGCCTCACATCAATTGAACTCTCGTGTCATTTCAAAGACTTTTGCAAAAGAACCATTGCACAGAGCAAATTTCTTCAGGCAACAAGTAAGTTCTGCACATTTTTTAGAAGTTACTATGTGAATTGATACCATTGAGAGCTTAAATTCTCAGAGGTCTACTTAAGTTTTTAATTGAAGTAGCTGTAATTTCAAAATGGCAGCGCAAAGAGATTTCACAGGGAAAGTGAATTACCAAGAAAGAGCCATATATGATGATTTCATAGAATAATTAACTATGTCTACAAATGTCATTGCTAAAATAAAAGAACTTGTGCCCAAGGCCCACAATTGAGAATTGGTGATGGTTTGTATGACAAAGGGAATTGGTTGAGGGATTCACAAATAGGGATGTCAGGTCTAGGAATATTCAAAGTGGGATCTAGCCAAAGACATTCCTCTGCTCCAATGAACAATATATGGGAGTTAGATGTGGGAAAGCTCATAGTCCCTGGGGTTTTCATGAATGTAGACTTGCTAACTCAGATTGAAAATAACTATGACCCTACTGCTAAATGTGCGAGAAATGTAAATGGGGGAGATTTAATTGAGATAAATGATGATGCATTTAGAAAAGGTGTTTAAACTCAGTGAGGTATCAAATTATTTAGAGTGAATCAATTTTGATACATTTGCACAGGTCTACAATGTGCAGAAAGATCACCTTAGGAGTGACCCTTTGAAAGAGTTTTTTGTCAAAATAGGATGATTATCTGTTGTAGGCCCTAGTACCATGGAACCTTTCTCTCTAAATCTTTTCACTTTGAGGGATAAAGGGATGTATTGGTCACTATGTTAGATTTTTGGGGAATATGCTGAAACAACTATGCCAACTCATTATATGTTAATGATAGCATAGATATTGAACCCCTCTTTGGTAGTAACATTTGATTTTGCACCTTATCTCACTGATGCAATTCATACAGGGCTGATAGGGATAAAAAATGGTAAGGTAGAAAAACCTTTTGGGTGGTATTCTCTTCTCATGAATATGTTTTTATTTAAAGGTGCTGATTACTTCACTAATGAAATGGACCTGGTTAAGGAAAAGGATGGTGAAGAGATGCCTGTGCAATTGTGGATCACAATTTTGTCTTGGGACAAAGAGGATGCTAGTTACTTGAAGTTTGATAGATTTTTTGCATCTAGGCTTAGGATCCTCTTAATCTCACAAAACCCTAGGATCTCTAAGGCTCTTTTAGAATTCCTTAGGCCTAAGGAATTTGCTGAAGGTATTAAGATTGTTCATAATTTGGGTGACATATATTTATACATTGTCTCTACTATATTCCGAGTTTATGGTTTCAGAGGTACCCCATACTTGCTCCCCTATCAAGTCCCATTGAAGATAGGAATTGCAGAGGTCTTGAGGCAAATTGGGGGTGTGCAAGAGGCTGAATTAACAAATAGGGGAAAAGGGACCATCTTCCCAACTATCACTATGGCTCATCAATTTGTAATCACCAAGGGTGGTTGGAAGTACTTTGATGATTTATCTCAACCATATAGGTTGTCTACTGCACTATCAAGGTTTGCTGACCCTAAAGATTTCTTCAATGACATGTTTAGAAAGAGAGCTGTATGTAAATGTAGACCACATGAGTTCCATTTTCCCAAGGATCTGATTAGAAATGAATTCAATCTAGATGAGAAGGAATTGAGAAAAGACAAATGGGTAGCATACAAAAAGGATCTTGATTTTATTCACCAATTTGATAATGGTTATGACCCTTTGTCTAGTTTTACTCCCTTTGAGGAAAAAGCCAAATTCTTGATTCTTTATTTTGAAGATCTAATCTAGACCTTAAAGGAGAAGAGGGAAGTTATAATGAGAAATGATCCTGAAAAGGCTAAGCTGGTTCTAGCTAAGCCTGCCTTTGCTAAGGGCATCCCTCTAGGTGATTATGTGATGCACAAGAAGCCAAGGTACAGTGTATTGGTGCTGGTAACTGGTGAACCCTCTACTTCAAAAGGGAAGAGAGCAATAGAAGATGTTATTGACATCCAAGTCTCCCCAAAAAAGTAAAGGGTGGGAAAAGAGGTGCAAATAGGTGAACCTTTATACTCTCCATCTCAATCCACAATTCATATGGGAGATGAACAGACAGTGGCTGAGCCATTGTTGTAGTTAGGGAGTCTCGAGGAGATTGCCTACACTTATGAGGAAACACAAGAGGGAATGCTTGAAGAGCCATCGAGTGCTAAGATGAACTTGACTGTAGATGAGTTGAGAGGAAAGAAGTTAGACCCTAATATCAAACAAGCTAGTGAGGAGTTCCTCACTGATAATAATTTTGTTACAACAGGGTCCTTTATGCAATTTGTATGGAAGCAAAACATTGAGAAATTTAAGTCAAGATGTGAGAAGAAAAAGAGTGAGCAGCCTCACAAAGATGCAACTACAGTAGAGGAGGAGGTGAAGCAAGAAATGATAGCATAATTAAAAGCTATTACTCTTGAAAAGGTGAGAGAAATGGTGTCAAAGGCTGGTGTTTTAATTCTTCCTGAATGAGATATAGCAGATGCCTTAGTGCTTGAAGCAATAAGGAAAGGAACCAAGCCCATATAAGGAGTGACATTCAACAAGGACAATGCTGCTTTGGTTATGTGGTCCTTAAAGAGGGATGAGAGCAAAAGAAGAAATTACACCTCAGAGTCCAATTACCTTGGAGGTATGATTGTCAAGCGAGTGCAGGACACAAGGGTAGTAGAAGTGGCCAACACAGTTCTAGAAACTCCAAAATTTAGTGTAGTAGTGGCTGAGAAGGAAGCTAAGGAGAGGGTTGACCTCCAAGTAAAATTAGAAACAATTTTGAAGGCTTATAATGAAGAAAAAGGGGATATAGTCAACAGGGATAACACCATTCCTAAAATACAGAGTCAGTTGGTAGGGCAATTCACTTGTCCGTGGGGAACTTTCTGTTGGAATGTCATGCCCTTTGGGCTGAAAAATGCAGGTGCTACATATCAAAGAGCTATGACTACTATTTTTCATGATCTCATGCATGTAACTATGGAAGATTATGTTGACGATCTCTTGGTCAAATCAATAGATAGAAATACACATTTGGACATACTTCCAGACGTCTTTGATCGATTGGAAAAGTACAAGGTAAGATTAAACCCCAAGAAATGTGTCTTTGGAGTAACCTCCGGGAAGCTCCTAGGATTCATTGTATCCAAAAGAGGAATTGAAGCGGATCCAGCAAAAGTCAAAGCTATCTTGGAAATGCAACCACCAAGAAATATCAGTCAACTTCGATCCTTACAAGGCAGACTCCAGTCCATACGAAGATTCATAGCACAACTGGTGGATAAGTGCAATCCTTTTCAACACTTGCTACGTAAAAACATCAAATTCAAATGGGATGATAACTGTCAACAGGCTTTCCAGACGCTCAAAGACTATCTCCTAAATCCACCAGTTCTGATGCCACCAGTTCCAGATCAACCACTGTTATTATACATTTCAGCTACTCCAACAGCACTGGGGGCACTCTTAGCGCAACAAATTGCTGACGGCAAGGAAAAAGTAGTATACTATATCAGTCGCACATTGGTGGGATATGAGCTAAACTACACACCAATCGAGCGTGCATGTCTCACTGTGGTCTTTGCTTCACAGAAATTACGACATTATATGCTCACTCACAAGACTAAGTTGATTGCAAGAATTGATCCATTAAAATACCTTCTCAACAAAGCTACAGTTACTGGGCGACTGGCCAAATGGGTAATGATCCTGAGTGAATTCGACATCGAGTATGTGGATAGAAAAGCAATAAAAGGACAAGCCATTGCAGACCAATTAGCAGATGCTCCCATGATAGATGATGTTCCTTTAAAATCAGAATTTCCAGATGAATCCATTTTAACAGTGTCACGTGCAAAGCCATGGCAACTGTACTTCGATGGCTCATACACACAGCATGGGGTAGGAGCTGGCATCCTCTTTATAACTCCTCAAGGCAATTCTATACCAAAATCATACCGTTTATCATTTCCTTGCACCAACAATATAGCGGAATATGAGGCATTAACAACAGGATTACGAATTGCAGTTCAATGGAAGATCCAGGAACTTCGTGTTTTTGGAGACTCCCAACTTATTATCCGTCAAGCAACTGATGATTACCAAACAAAAGATGAAAAATTACTACCTTATAAACAAATGGTGGATAATCTGAAATAGCACTTTACAGGGATAGACTTTGAGCAGATACCAAGAGAGTAGAATCGCGCCGCAGATGCCATGGCTACAATTGCTTCACTAATTGATTTACCTCAAAATGAGACCTGCTATGAGTTCTTGGTAGACAACCTATTGGTTCCTTCATATGAGATCACTCCTACTGAAATGATATGCGTTGTTGGTCCTGAATCCCAGTTATATGGCTCCATCTTCACATACCTTCGCAACAATACCCTACCTCCTGATCTATCAAACAACCAACGCCGCACTTTCATTCGCCAATCCTCTCGATATGTCATTTTAGCTGATATCCTATACCGACGAGGTCTAGATGACACTCTTCTTAGATGTTTAGAAAGCGATGAAGCTCAGATTGCATTACGTGAAGTGCATGAAGGGATATGTGGTCCACATGCTAGTGGTCCTACCTTGGCCAAGAAACTCATTAGGACTGGATATTACTGGCCCAATATGGAAAAAGACTCATATCAGTTTGTCAAGAAATGTAAGCAATGTCAAATTCATGGAGACCTCATACATGCGCTGGCACAAGAACTACAACCACTTGCGTCTCCTTGGCCCTTTTGTCAGTGGGGACTCGATCTCATAGGCAAGATTCACCCTCCTTCTTCCAATGGTCATAAATTCATTATCACAGCCACAGAATATTTCACAAAATGGATTGAAGCCGTACCTCTCACACAAGTCACTGGGAAACAAATTGCTACCTTCATCCTGAACTACATCATTTGCCAATATGGTATTCCCAATTCCATTATCACTGATAACGGGCGTCCCTTCAAAAATCAGGATGTTCGTGAACTCTGTGAGCGCTTCCATATCTCCCATCGTTTCTCCACACCATATTACCCCCAAGGTAATGGCCAAGCTGAGGCGTCTAATAAAACAATTCTTAAAATCCTCAAAAAGACAGTTGATGACGCTGGCCGTAACTGGAATATCTAACTCAATCCAGCACTTTGGGCCTATCACACAAGTGTCCGCACACCTACAGGAGCTACACCATATTCACTTGTCTATGGCGCTAAAGCCATCTTGCCTATTGAGGTCGAGTTACCCTCTTTACGGGTCTCTTTGCAAAACATCATCACTGATGAAGACTACAGGGTCTCTCGCTTACAAGAACTAGAACTGTTGGATGAACGGAGACAAATTGCTTTTAATCATCTCAAGGCTTACCAACAACGAATGAGTCGCAGCTACAATCACAAGGTCAAGCCTCGCACATTTGAGGTGGGTGACTTGGTTCTCAGAGAAAACCCCAAGAATCAGCAAGACAGAGAGAAGAAGGGCAAGTTTGAACCAAATTGGCTTGGTCCTTACATCATCACAGCAGTATATGGATCTGGGGCATATCAGCTCTCAACTACAGAAGGTGAACCTTTGGAGGATCCTATCAATAGCATGCACCTTCGCAGGTTTTACACATAGCTCTTTGGAATATCCTAATTCAAAAATACAAAAAAATCAAATTTTTTTCAAAAATACAAAAAAAATTATAAAACAAAAAAATCGTTACTTGGTGAAAACCTGGCAAACAGGCGCCTTGTGACACAAAAAAAAAAAAGAAAAAAAAAAAGTAAAGAGAAATAATTTCGTCCAACGGTGAAAATCACTTCGGTGGCGCCCTGGGCAAGTACCATGGTGAAAACTAGGTTCCCAGCGCCATGCGTAGAGACATTGCTCCTCCCTCCTTCAGGATTCTCTTTCATCATTTCACTTTGCACACACTCACGACCAATTCGTTCATAATAAACTTACCCATTCCCATCATGGCTTGTTACTGATCTACCTAAGATTGGTTAGCCATTCATAATAAACATTCCTAAACCTCCCTTTCCATCCATAATAAATCAGATCCTATCTGTGGCTAAGGCAAATCCTATGTCTAGTGATGGGTGTGGAACTAAGAACATCACATGTTTCAAGGAGTACAGTTTCTTCCAGCTCTCTCCAGTCTATTCGTGCACAATCTGCAATAAAGCAGCATTTGCATCACAGATCCGCAATAAAGTTTCATCTTCTCCACAATAAAGTATCAGCTTCATGGATTCAGTCAGTTTCAGATAAGACACAGCAGCAACAATGGGCTTCAACAAATCAAATATTTCAACAGACTCAGACAACTTTATGGTTCAGTGTTATCTATCCTTTCTGTGAAAGTAAACATTGTAACCACAATCAAATAAGACTTATACAAGTGACAAGAGACACTAAACTTGAGGACTACAGTGGATGTTGGTATCGAGTCTTGGTTTTCTTTTGATTTCATCTTTTTTGGTGACATGTCTTTTAGCTTTTCTAGGATGTCTCTGACTAGAGATTCTATCTCCAGGATGTCTTTGACTAGAAAGGCGAGGATGGGGTATCATCACCTATTGGTATTTGCTGGCTGTGGATTGTCTCTTAGTAATGCTATGACTTGTCCAAGGATATGAGGACACTGTGAGTCTAGTATGAACTGGGGCATTCCTTGTTTGAGACTGTCTTATCTCCATGCAAACAGGTACAATGACTTTCTGGGTCGAACAAATGCCTCGATTGTCATAACCTATTTTGCCATAATAAGCTCAATGATGATAACACACAAGAAGCTCTTTCACTTTCATATCTTCTGTCTTTCATCCCCCCTTTCTTGATTGACTTCCAGCATCCTTCTCGAGTCCGCATAGCCTGCTATCACATGATTGAGTATAATGACACACCAAAAACATTTGCATTTCATGTAGTTGCACCTGCATTACCACATATAAGCATTTCATACATACATATAGATATCACAACTGCATCACATCCTACACACAACACCTGTTAGCACCATTTACATTTGCATTATCATATTCATCTGCATTACATACATTCACATTTGCATTAGCATAACATATAGAATCATAAAAGAACAAAAATATTGCATTGCATCATGTAAATATTTGCATCCATATCATAAGCATCACATAAGAACATCTCATCACATAGGTACACATGCATATAGCTGCCGCAAAAATGAATCATCTCTCATATATATAATAAAAAAATGTCATGATACAATGATGTCAAAAAAATCATATGGCTACACTCACCCGTAGGTGTCTACAATACAAAAAATGGTACAAATACTGATACAAGGGAGCCCTCTATGGCTATGATGAACTCCCTCCCTCGGAGCCGCCTAGCCTCGACGGAATCTGAGCCCTAGAAGGACCTGCTCCAAGATCACCCTGCCTGTCTGGTGGTGGTGGAGGACCCATGACCCCACCACTCGATGCCTGTCTCCTCCGGCTCCCTCCCGTAGCTGTCACTGTCCGCGATGGTCTATGGAAGCTCCTCGCCCGCTGATCTGCTGGCACGACACCATAATACAGGTCCCTCCAGTAGGCAATCTCCTCTCCGGCTCGCAGGACATATGCGTAGCCTACTCCTGTGTCCTCCGCCACCTGCCTCCCTGCCCTTAGCGCTGTCTCAGCCTCCGTGTAGCGCTGGATAGCCTGATCCCGCTCTCACTCAGTATCCCTGAGCTTGATCCTGAGTCGGTCCCTCTCCCTCTCTAGCTCCTAAATCTCATCTGCCTGGCCCTGGCAGATCTCCCTCAGATCCAGCAGCTCATCCTCCACTGGGTCAACCCCCTCTGCCTCTGCCTCTGCCCGTGGCTCTCCCTCTGCGGGTGCCTGCCCTTGTACCTCTCCCTGTACCTGTCCTGGTACCTGAACAGGTACCTGTCTCGGTACATGCCTAGGTCCCTATACCTATCTCTATCCCGGTGCCTGTACTGGCACCTGTCCCTACACCTGTTCCTGTCTCTATCCCTGTGCTCTAGGACCCTGTGCTGCTGGTACCTGCAGGGGCAATCCACCGCGACCCCTCACCACCTGGGCCTGTCCCTCCTGTCCCCCGTCCCTCCGAGGTGCCACCCTCCTCTCCCCAACTACTCCCCTCCGCCTCTGTCGGCCTCTGCCTCCATCACCCCCACCGTCATCATCATCATCTCCTCCTACCTCTCCCTCCAGTAGCTCCCCTGGATCTGTCAGTCGAGGGAATGGATGCTCTGCCCAATAAGCTATATACTCTACATCCATACCTGCATCCTCAATCTCTGGCCACATATCCCAGGGTAGGGGCATCATCTCTGCCAGCTATGTGATGGCCTGATCATATGATAATAATGGCTCGAACTGCGCCTGATCCCTCACTGTGCGGGCATACATACCCGAGCCTCGTGGCATCCTCTGGATCCTGCCAAACTGTCTGCCAACCCTATCCACCAGCTGTCTCTCCAGTATGTAAGGCATCCGCCCAATCAAATATCTGCTCCTAAAGGTATAAGGCAGCTCCACTGCGTCATCCTCCCACTCCTCGCACCCCAGGTACGGCCTCCAGATGACTACATCAATGCCATCTATCACACGCCTCCAGTGCTCTAACCTGCCAATCCGAGGCTGTGAAGTAATCATATCATAAAGATGCACAAAGCTCCGCCCCTGACCTCTGCCCCTGAAGTGTATCGGCCATGTGATAGGCAGATGCTCGTATGCCCACACCTATAGCAGTGTCACTCCACAACCCAGTCCCACTGATCCATGGTAGACAAACTGGTGAAGCTCATAATACAGATGTGCCAAGACACATGGACCCCATGCATACCTGGTGTGCTCAGTCACCAATATCTCCAGTGCTCCTCCCCAGCCCACTGCCAACCCCCGTGTTGCCCTGTCCAGACACAGGAACCCACTGATGGCTCCTCCGATCACAGCTGGCAAGGATAACCCTGTCGCAGTCATGGTATCCCATGCCACGTGCCCTGCTCTCATCTCTAGCCTGGGATCCTAGAACACCCGTCTCAAAGCCTCCCTGTCTCCATCACGATCGTATGGGATCAGCTCTCCATCGATCGGTATATGCAATATCCTGTAGATATCCTCAAGGGTCACTGTCATCTCCCCCATCGGCAAATGAAATGTGCATGTCTCGGAGTGCCATCTCTCCGCCAGCGCAGTCAGCAAACCCATGTTTGCCCGAAACTCAGGCACATATAATACGTGTCTCAATCCCATCTCCTCAATGGCAGCTCTGTCCTCAAATGATAACTCTGGTCGCAACCTCTGTGTGGACGGGAATCTCTCCCGTGACTCTAGCATAGGCAGATACTCCTGCAGTCAAACAATCAATCATGTCAGTTATCGTGGCATTCCCTGTTCATCACAAAATGCTACTCCCTATCTAAATGCATATGGTTATCTATTCTAGTGACACTCACTGTTCATCACAAAGTGTTGCTATCTATCCTAGTAGTGCTCCCTGTTCATCACAAAGTACTACGTGTGTGACATTCCCTGTTCATCACAAAGTGTTACTCACATTTAGCACTCCTTGTTCATCACAAAGTGCTGCTCATCCTTTGGGTACTCCCTGTTCATCACAAAGTACTCTATCTTGGTGCTCCCTGTTCATCACAAAGTGCCTTGATCTATCCTAGTCTTCCTAGAGGACCTGCTTGAGTGTATCCTCTCAGCAGCTTATCCAATCGACAGTGTATGTTCATCACAGAACTGTCGATTTGACCTAGAAGACTAAAAACTTGCATTTTCTGACATAAACGCGCTTTAAACTCACAAACGCGCCTCTTGACTTCACAAGCGCGCTTACACAATGTAGACGCACCTGTTTGACATAAACGTGCCTAAATTACTCACAGACGTGACTTTGGAACATAAACGCCCCTATAGGACATAAACGCGCCCGCATCAAGCACAAATGCAGTTCCAGACTTAAACGCGCCTGGAACTGACACAGACGCGCCTGGCACCGACACAGACGCGGTTGCACGTTTTTGCACTTTTTTGTGCCCTATTCCTAAGCGCATTTATTGCTAAACTACCATGCATTAATGACAAAATTGAAATGCGTCAAAGTACGAGGAGGTTTGGTGGTACTTACCGGCTCTCCTGCCTCTGCTGGCCTTTGAAATCGGCGAACGCGGTCAAATCTGTGTACGAAAGCCATCGCTGCTGACTGCTGCTGCTCTTTTTTTTCACTCTGCACTGTGATCTTGTGAGGGTGTAGATGACAATGAAGATGTATTTTGCCCGTGGTCTATCTTATAGCCTACCCTAGCCCTTGCCTTCATTTCCCGAGTCAGTATTCTTCATCCTGTGACTTTGTCACTTTATTCGGTCAGTAAATTCTAGCCTTTCTTTCTTATCGAGAGATTGTCTGCAATCTTTTCAGACATTTTCATCCAATCTCTCGAGGGGGCATATCATTCCCATTCTGGGGCAACTCTGTATCAGTTCATCTTATCTTCTTTGAAACAACGCGACAAGCCGCATTGTCTCAAAGAGGGGCAAAATGTAGACACCCAAAATTGTCATGTTTAAATTAAATAAATATTTTGTTTATTTAATTATCTAAGCCTAATTCTTCTATTAATTAAATAAATCTTTATTTATTTAATTAATTCATTTATCCTCTTCTAGCCTTATTTCTCATTTAAATAAATACATTTATTTATTTAAATTATTCTTTTCCTAAATTAAATAAATATTTTTATTTATTTAATTATCATACTTCTTCTATTAATTAAATAAATCCTTATTTATTTAATTAATTCATTAGCTTTTTCTACACATGACACATGTCATTCATCTCTTAACTCATACACTACCTACCCCTTCCATTATTTTACTATTTCTTATACCTACCCTCTAATCCTAGCCGACCTCTCTTTTTACACCTCTCAATCTTAACCCTCCATTTCATATTGTGTCTTCTATTTAAGAAGATGCTTTCTTCATTGTCAAACCCTAATGACTCATGCTAATGATCTTTCATGCAACTTGCTACACTACGATCCTACTTGCAACCACATTCCGTTCTTTGTTGAGCTCTTGTGCATACAAAAATCTGAGAGCAAATATATCAAGCAAGATCAATGGAGATAGGAAGAATGGAGATCAAAACCCTATTGGACATGTGATGGTATAATCTTTGTGATTTTGTTTTATTTTGCATTGTCTTAGGTAATCTTCATATGTTATGGTGGATCTTTGTTGATTGTTAGGCTAGGGTTTAGTGGTTGGATTCATTTAGCCTTTCAATATTGTTATTATTGTTATCCATTTTCACCATACACACCTACATCTAGCTCCCACAAATTGTTGTTCGATGCGGGAGAATGCCTTTGATCAAAAGCAACCTTGAAGAGTCCTAATCCTGTCAACCCTATCTATGCATCCCTTAACCAGTTTCCCTTGTCGTACAGACTATCACTAACCCTTAGGCGGGGAGATTTGAGCACAAGCTCTTTAATCTTTGTTGCACTATTGGTTGACAGAGTCAATTATTCCAGGAAGTCATCGCAGATGGCTCTTTCCTGATAATCGACCTTCCCTCTAAATTCTCTCCGTGGAGCCATTTTAAGGAATTTTACTTTCTTTAGTTAATTAATCCTTTAGCCCCTTCGAAAAATCAGAAACCTAGCACACCAAATTATGAACAATTATAGAGTAGGATTTCAAGAAACTTACCCGTGATTTGAGAAAATTCATCTTGCGCTCTAGTTCTTGTTCAATAATTTTGAATGCAGATAGAAAAACTCAGCCTTACGAGAGATTTAATGCAATATTTGAGGACTTGACTAGGGCTAATTAAGAGGCACGCTTCAACAATCAATTTTCATAAATTCAAATTTTGGTACCAACAAATAACCAGTCCCTTTTAAAACTGCTTTTCCTTTGTCGCTGACCCATGGACCTTAAACTTCATGCACCTTCATGTCGCGGGATAGTGACAACCCTTAGATCCTGTGGAACTAGATCGACCTTTATCTCACCGTAACTGTTTACCCCTTGACAGTCGGTCTTAACTGTCACCTGGGCCTGCCAGTAACATCTTTTCACTGGGTTGTGGACCTTAAACATCACACAACTTCACCTTGCGACTTAGCGACCACTGTAGATCTCTTTCGAACTTGCCTGACTTCTACCTTCCTCGAGCAGCTTTACCTTAACCACCGAGCACTAACCACCATCTGCTAACTATTTTCTGGGCCAGCCGCTGGCGGTTTGTCACTAAAGCACTGACTTTAAACATTGCACATCTCCATCTCACAGTGCAACAACAATTGTTGGATCTTTGCTTAGCCGCTTGATATTTATCGTTCGACGTAACTGCCTACCCTTAACGTTTATCTCACCATGACTGTAAATGGTTTTTCGCTGGGTCACGAACCTTAAATTTCATACAAATTCAACTATCTCGTCAGCGATGGCCGTAGATCTCCATGAAAAACTTCCAACTTTTATCTCCTTTAACTATCGAAGTGGGCCCTTTACTTTCGATTACTTAGCTCATGAGTTCCTGCCAGGTGTATCCACTTGTCATCCATTCATTTGCTCACAAGTATACCTATTTCCACCTTTTGACAACCATGTGTGTTTTGGGTAACTGGATCATTTTCCTTTTTGGCAGAGCCGCCTCGCAAGCACTTCCACCTATTATGCCAAGTGTTTTACCAGCTCATTGAGACCCGCCAGCTCATTGCCACCTGGATCGCTAGCTCATTGGTTGCTACTCCATGAAGGGTAAACTTCAGACACCTTTGTATTGCAGGGTAGCGACAACCCTTGATGATCTTCAAACTTGCGGTTGCTTTAACACCTATAGAAACATTCTCAAAAAGTAGGTCCCACTGTTAGTCACTACTCCCTAAAGAGTAATCTTCGCACATCTTAACCTTGCGACTCAACGACCACTGTAGATCTCTTTCAAACTTACCCACATTTTAGCATCCGTAGAAAGACTTTAAGAAAATTAGGGTCCCACTCACTTAGTTGCTGTTTCCTGAAGGGTAACCTTCACACAACTTCTCTTTGTGGTATAACGGTGTCTACAGGTTCAACAAGAACTTGCACGGTAATTAAGAGACCCAACAAGGAACATAAAAGACTTAGGAAAAGGCATAAAATTAAGAAAAAAGATAACCCACCTAAGATAAAACCAAAAAAGGGCCCCTCTTTGCACGACAAACAAACCCTTCCACTTAAGTGGAAAAAGAAACAAGGAAATAGAAGGAGAAACCTCATAACATAGAATTTTGAAAAGCAAAACCCTAAGCCCATGGACAAATAACCCTCAGGATAAAAGGATTGAAAAGAAAAAACACCCAAAATTCTAAATAGTGATAACACGTACACCTATAGATAAATTATAATTAGCCAGACTTCAAAACTTAATAAAATAAAAAATATTCAACATATCACTATCAAACCAACTACATGCCCTGGGTATTGATGTTACAAACTAAAATTCAAAATAATTAAGTTTTTATCGTTTATAAAAAAAATATTATGCATTTCGGGATGCACATCACTCTTAAAAAATGTTGTTTGTTATAAAAAACTACTTTTTGAGGGAGATGGAAAAATCAATAAAATTTTATTAAAAAAAAGTTGAAAAAAATATATTTAGAATATGCAAACAAGATGTTACAAATCACAAATTTACATCATATTCAAATTATTAACGGTTTAAAAGTTATAGGTGTCGTGAAGGGAAGGTTTTTTACAAAATGTTCATCTAAGTGTCAAAGTTGGTCAAAAAGTGGGAACCAGTATTATTTTTTTATAATTTGATGATTGGATAGGTTTGATTGATTGGATGACCTCATGATGGATGAGAGCTACTGATAGGTTAGGTTTGATGAACCTATTGATTGGTAAGAGTTTATGATAGAAACTCTAAGTTTGATGATTTCATGACCTCGTCACTGATAAGCTAGGTTGAGATGAACCTATTGGTTTAATAAGATTTTATGATAGAAAATCAAAATTTTATGGTTGTGTGACCTCCTCACTAATAGGCTAGGTTGAGATGAACCTGGTGATTTGATAGGAGTTTATGATAGAAGCTTCAAATTTGATGATTGCGCGACCTCGTCATTGATCGGATAGGCTGAGATGAACCTGCTGATTTGATAAGAGTTTATGATAGAAAATCCAAATTTGATGAGTGTGTAACCTTGTTACTGATAGGCTAGGTTGAGATGAACTTTTTGATTTGATAAGAGTTTATGATAGAAACTCCAAATTTGATTATTGCGTGACCTCATCACAAATAGGCTAGATTGAGATGAACTTGCTGATTTGATAAGAGTTTATGATAGAAACTCCAAATTTGATGATAGGTTTGATCGATTGCATGCCCTCATGATGGATGAGAGTTAGTGATAGGTTCTCTAAGAGATTGATTAAAATCTTGAGGGAGATGATGGGATAACTGATTGATAGATAGATAATTGATATTTTGTTGATATCACGTTGCAGGTAGATTTAGATGTGCTGATGTATGATGATGTGTAACAAATATGCAATGATGATGATGAATGCAATTAAATGTAATTAGTGATAATGAATGAAACTAAATTCTATTATGATAATTAATGGAACTAAATGTAATTATGATAATGAATGCAACATTGCCATTCTGTCGCTCAATTGTTTATGCCCTTTTTATCATCATTGATCTTTTAAGATGTTGAAAATTAATACAAACATCAATGGTATAATTGAACCATGATGACCTGAGTATTACTTACAAGGATTTTAATATTGTAAAATGACACAAGCATCGAGGTATAATTGAACCAAGATGACCTCAGTGTTTGCGTAAAATAGGCAAGAGTGAACCATGAGTATGCGCAAATCTGAAATATCCTTGATGATGTGTTACTAATCATTTCTTGAAACAAATTTGCATAGTATTAAGGATTCACTCACAAACAACAGACAAATGAAAATATCAAACTCCTTCCTTTCTTCTCTAGTTTCAAGACATCCTTGAGTTGCTTAGGATATTTGATAACAAAAATCAAACTACCTTAGATGAACATGCATAGTTACCCATGCTACTTGCTAGATAGATCTTTGTTTGGTTTTGTTGCGGATATCACTTGGTGTGTTCGGATCTTGTTTTGATGTTCATCATTGAGTTTCAAGATTGTTATTTTGTGAGATATATCTTTGATTGGTTGTTTGCTTGTTTAATCCAAAAAGGTGAATTGCCTCTAACAAGGTCAGGATTTTTCCCCCAACCCTAGACACAACTGTCGATATGGATATATACACTGATTACCAAGCCTTGGTGAGATATTATACAGATAAATTATTATAGACAATGAAGGAAAATGACTACGCTAAGTATGTCCAAGATTATACGATGTTAAAAAGATTTGAAAGTTGTGCCTACTTACCGATTTCTTAGATTAGATGGATGCAAAGGGTATAATACATGTACTAATAGATGGAAGAGACAATCTATCACAAATAGCACCTATTGCCATATTTTCACCACTTGCTTTTATTGAACTTCTTGATTTTTATGGTTTGTTTTTGTATTTTTCTTGATTTTTCTCTTTTTTTTCTTTTCTATGCATTGGATGACTCAGGTGTAAAAATTCTTGAGATGTATGTTGTTGATAGGCTCATCCAACTTGTTTCCATCTAATGTAGATATTTGATATGCCCCCAATCCATAGGCTGATATGATGATGAAATGATTTAGCCAGTTTGGTTGAAACTTGCCTTTCTTTCTCGATCTTATTGATTATGAGGATTTTCCTTCAGTTCTAAGTCACCGATTTGAAATGCCCTTGGTTTTACTCTGTAGTTGTAACTCCTACACATGCGTTGCCGATATTATTTGAGGTGATCAAAAGCAAGTTGACAACATTCATCTAGCAACTCTAATTCATTTGGGATGATTCCTTTCAACGATATTCTGAGTGAAGGTATTTTGATCTCAATGGGTAAGATGGCTTCTGAGCCATATGCCAGAGCATATGGTGTGGCAGATGTACGTGTGTGGATGGTAGTGTTTTATGCCTAAAACAAAATATTTAATCAGACACACCAATCACGACCAACATCATTCACTATCTTCTTTAGGATTTTCGGGATGGTTTTATTTCAAGCCTCTGCTTGGCCATTTCCTTGGGGATAATAAGGTGTGGAGAAGCAATGCTAGATATAAAATCTTTTGCAAAGTTCTTGCGCATCTTGATTTTTGAAAGGTCTACCATTATCAGTGGTAATGGAACTAGGAATGTCATATCGACAAAGGAGATTGTTTAGTATGGAGGATATTTGTTTACTAGTAACAATAGTCAATGGAACAACTTCAATCCATTTTGTAAAATACTTAGTGGTTGTGATTATGAACTTGTGTCCATTGGATAAGGAGGGATGGATATTACCCATGAGGTCAAGTCCCCACTAATAGAAAGGCCATGATGTAGTGAATGGTTGCAACTACTATGCCGGTGCATGTATAAGATTGCCATGGATTTGGCATTTTGGGTATTTTCTAGCAAATTGGTAGGATTCCTTTTCAATGGTTGGCCAATAATACCCCATTTTTAGAAGTTTATTGGCTAGAGTAGGACCACTTGAATGTGTGCCACATATACCTTCGTAAAGTTATTGCAAGACAATTTTTGATTTGTTATGACCAGGACACCGAAGAAGAGTACCATCAAGACCTCATCTATAAAGTGTATCAGTGGTTAGGGCATAATGAGTTGCTTGACGTATAAAGTTGCGTTTTTGGTTTCTAGATAGATCTGGTGGAAGGATAGTATCCTTTAGGTAGGAATAGATCTTTCCATAGAGTAGTGAGTTAACATTAACTAAGTGGCATATGACTTGGGATTCGAGATTGTTATAGGTAGGGGAAAACAATTTCTCCACCAGGAACTCATAATGAATCTATCTTTCTAGTATTTGTAGGAGTGAGGCGATGGTCGCCATGGCATTTGCAACTTTGATATCCAGCTTAGGTATTTGTTCAAATTTGATATCCATAAAGTATTTCTTTAAGTCAACCACCATTCTTTTGTATGGCATCAACTTGTCATCCTTTGTTTGATAGTCACCATTGACTTGATTGACGACCAATTGGGAGTCTCCAAAGACCTATAATGTTGTGATCTTCCATTCTACTGACACCTTCATTCCCATGGCTAGGGCTTCATACTTAGCTATGTTGTTTATGCAAGGGAACATTAATCTGTAAGATTTTGGGACAATGTGTCCTTGTGGTGTGAGAAATAGAATGCCGACACTTGATCCATGCTGTATGTATGATCCATCAAAGTACAAAACCCATGATTGTGTTGTGACTATGAGAACATCCATGTTGGGAAATTCCACATGCAACTATAAGGAAAGAACAATGCGGAAACACTCTCCTAATGTCAATTCTAAGAGGAATCAAGCAAGTATGTCTTTAAATTATTTTGCAGAACATTAAGATATACACAGACTAATGAAAAACTAATCACATAGAAAGCACAATAGAGAGTTAACACCATATTTACGTGGGAAAACCCTTACGGGTAAAAAACCCACCACCAAACAGAGATCAGTTTATTCACAGTTAACAGAAGGTTACAATAAAGTTACAGATCCTCTTCACAAGTATTTGCTCTCAGAATCTATGTTCGGATCATAGTCATCACCTATGCAGAACACTCAGGAATCCAACATATAGGACTCCACACCATACATCACAGAGTAACCTCTCTCACATCAGTTACATCTCTGACAATATATATATATATATATATATATATATATATATATATATATATATATATATATATATATATATATATATATATATATATATATATATATATATATATATATATATATATATATATATATATATATATATATATATATATATCAGCCATCGATTACAATATATCGATTAAGCATAACCATTATGGAGTCCAACCGTCTGTCATTCAGTAACATCCATCCACCTAACCAACATTGCATTTCGGTTTCCTCTGAAAACTCTGATTATATTTGTCGAATATAGTTCACACAACAGTTAATCGCTCAACCACCAGAAAGTCTAACTGTCGACCATCGTGTATTCACAATTCATCCATTATCCCATATTCATCAGGAAGTCGGGTCGGTTCATATTCATATATACCAACAAGACCATCTTCAGTGTCCAAGTGTTTCACCTTTTGGACTTCGGTTTGAACGCACACCTGTAGTTGGTCTCTACTCTGTCGGCCATTAGAAAGATCACAAAAGCGTTGCTCCGGTCTCTCGATGAACCAGTAGATGAATCCACTAATGCGGCTCCAAACAGATCAGCTCCATCGACTTATCATGATAGCCTTCAATAGGTAGACCCGATCTCCTGATGACACCACAACGACTTGATCGGGCCATTGGCATAACCCAACAATGTCACCCTGATCATCAATATCAACCCGATTGCCGAAGGCGACTTCATTGGGTCATCGACAAGACAACCAAATAGTTATCTCGATCGTCCAATCTTCTTTGATCTCTTTCTGTGCTCCACCATGTGGCACCCCCTAATTGGCTCTGGAGTCCCTTCCTTGCCACCTTAGCATGATATCAATAAGCACCTGGAATGAAGCTCTTCTTTGTCTTTGGGTTGAGATGGAAAGTCTAATCAACAATTTCCCATCGCGACCTAGCGACCACCGTTGGATCTTCTATGATCACCATCTGATCATCTATGATTTGCTCAGCCTTTAACTCGCCTTAGCCATTCACTTATGCCATGTGTCACTTCCTGATTATCTCTAGAGTCCCTGCCATGCCACCTTAGCATGACCTCACTATCTACCCGGAATGAAGCTCTTCTTTATCGCTGGGTTGCATTGGATATTCTAACGAGAAGTTTCCCATTGTGACCTAGCGACTGCCATTAGATCAACCTTGATCTTCTTGACCATTATCTCACCTGAGCTACTCTCTTGTCGGGCCCCACCACTAGGTTGCCAAGCCGTTATGGATAACTTTCATGCATCTCACCATAGCGGTATAGTGATAGTCATTGATCCACTCAAACTTTCTCACCCTATAGCTGATCACAAGAAGAGGGTTCCATCAGCCCATCGGCAAGAGTCACATCGATAGCTATTCCATCGGGATAGGTTACTCTAATCAGTCTGAACACAAGTCAAGTTAATTTGAGGCACATTTCCAACAACAACAAATGATTGTCTTATAATGGGGCTTTGATGAACTGATCTGCTATTGCTTGACCTTTGATTGATCTTCTGTCTTTTTATTTAATGTCAAACTAAGTCAAAATCATCACCCATTTATCTAGTCTCCCTTTTAAAGAAGCTCTGCTGAGTAGATAATTTAATGAGTCTATTTTTGCTATTAGCTTGATTGTATGAGCTAGCATATAGTGTTGAAACTTTTGGGAAGCGAACACCACAACTAAACAATCTTTTCTAATGAAGGTATAGTTGAGGTTATATCCATTCAATGTTCAACTAATGTAGCAAATCACTCTTTCTTTGCATGTTGAATCCTCTTGTGCTAATAAAGCTCCTAAAGATACCTCCGTGGATTATATGTAGAGAAGATAAGGTTTTTCTTCTATTGGTGACACCAATATGGGTGGATTCATCAGGTATTGCTTCAATTGGTGGAATGATTCTGCACATCTATCCTCCCATTTGAAAGGAACATTCTTGTGGAGTAGGTGAGTGAAAGGGAGGCACTTGTCGGCTAGTTGAGTGATGAATCTTCTGATGGATTGTAGCCATCCTTGTAGAGATCTTAGCTAAATAATATTTGTAGGAGGTGGCATCTCCATGATTTCTTGCACTTTTGAAGGATCAACCTCGATGCCCTTTTTTGATACTATGTATCCCAATATCTTGCCGGATGTTACACCGAAGACATAGTTTTTTGGGATTAGTCATACACTGAATTGTTCTAGCCTCTAAAATATTTTGTGAGGAATCTCCAGATGTCCTTCTTCGGTAAATGATTTGGCTAATAAGTCATCTACATAGTCTTCCATGAATGTGTGCATTATATCATAAAATATTGTGGTCATTTCTCATTGATAGGTCGCTCTTGCATTCTTTAAGCCAAAAGGTATGACATTCCAGCAGTAGGTACCCCATGGACATGTAAATGGAATTTTATCTTGGTATTTTGGTTCTATTTTGATTTGATTATAGCCTGAGAAACCATTCATAAGTGACAACATGGCATGTCCTATTGTTAAATCTACAATTGTGTCAATGTTGGGTAAAGGAAAATCATCCTTAGGGCAAGCCTTATTCTGATCTCTGAAGTCGAAGCATATCCTGATACTTTTGTCTAGTTTGGAAATAAGTACTATGTTGGAGATCCATTCTAGATAGTCGATTGGTCAGATGAAACTAACATCTAGTAGTTTCTTTAGTTTTTGTTTGACTAGCAGTGCCACATGTGGATTCATTTTTCTCAACTTCTGTTTGACTAGCAGTGGCACATGTGGATTCATTTTTCTCAACTTCTGTTTGACAGGCCTAGCTCCTGGAGCCATGGATAAATGGTGCATGATCAATTTTGGATCTATCCCTAACATATTTGCATATGACCAAGAAAAATTGATTTTCTTTTCTTGATATGTTAAGGATGTCACTAGATGCAATGTCTTTGTTGTTTCTGTAGTGCCAATATTTATTGATTGTGTTGGCTTAATCAATATTGGTGATCTCTCCTGATAGTGCTCAGAAAGAGTGTCAAGTCTTTCATCCATTAGTTCCTCAAAGAGGTTTCTCCATTGGGTACATCCTTTCTTTTTACTTTTTTGTGATCTAATACTGCCATTAGATGGTTTTCACCATTAGATCTATTTTGTGTTTTATTTGTTTTATGACTAGAAGACTTGGAACTCTCTTGGTTGAAGATATTGTTATGAGATTCACTAGTGGAGCATGTTTCAGGGTTCACTATATAGAGTTAATAGACAATAATGTCATCATTTGGGAAGATAGGTATATTGACTTGTTTAGTTGTTCCTAGTCTATGAGTTCAGGATGCGCAAGGGGTAAGGAAGCATTAGGTGGATTAAGGTATGATGTTGTAAGGGTCATGATAGAGACATTGTCAAAGTTATCAATAAGATCAAGGCCTATGATTGTGTTGCTTCCCAAATCAACATATCCTATATCCTAGAGGAATTTCCACTAACTCATTGATAGACTTAGGATTGGTTTTGGCCAATGAACAAGATTCAACACAAAGGCTGCAATCCTCTACTCTTTAGGCTCTATAGGACCTAGGTGGGTATACATGTAGCAATGTTTCACATAATTTTAACTTTACATGGACAAAGAATGCAGTGTTTTAGCAGATGCTTTCAATGAAAATATACCAACAAAAATTAAGATATTCTATAAATTCTGGCTTGAACCTTTTTGTTACTTTGCTTGCATTGAAAAATGATTCTACTATATTCTACTCCTAATACAGAAGAACTAGAAAATGAAATATAAAAGGTGAAATAAGAATGTTGAAATGATCCTAAAGCCCAGAAAAGTATGACCAGTGCCAGTTCAAGGGAGATACAGAGTCAAATAATAGGTTTAAAGACACATGATATCATGATATCAACGTTAGAATCTAATACTAAACACTCAAGACTTGCTTAAGATATTCAGAATGAGAATATATTCATTGACTTCCTCACAAAACCTCTCACATAAATGTTGTAGTACTCAAGACAAAATTTAATTCATTTACTTGAAATGAAGCCTATCAAGATATACACATTCTCCATAGAAGAATACAAATTGAAAATGTCATTGACATAGCAATTCATACAACACCATTCAACATATTTGAGAAAGAAAATGAATGTTCTCTTTATTTATTTTCAATATAAAATGATACATTCATGATACAATGTTGTGCTAAAAATTTGAAAAAAGACTATTTGTGAATATATTGCTTCAAGGCTATCCTAGTAAATACTAAACAAATTTTTCAGAATTGTTCTTGTTAGCCCTGAATTCCCTTTTATAACACAAGGGAAAAAAACAAGTTTCAGGCCAAGAAGACACATGTCAAAAGCACAAATCATTACAATTTGCTATAAGGCCCATTTTGTCCTTGTCAACATGCATGCAATCTTCTAAGCTTCATTAAATGCAGGCAGCTAGTTAGTTACCATCCTGGAAGTTCTGGACTGGAGGTCTGCAAAATCTGCCTCTTCATTGTACCTTGACACATACTTCTATCAGGATCCAAAGTACATCTTGGCATATGGGAGTATGTAACTTGGAGAATGGTCCTTGATGATTTAAAATCTCTGTCAATCCTCCTCAAAATTAGCAATTTGCACAAAATTTCAGTGAACAAAAAGAGAGGCCGCAGCTAATCTTCTTCCTCAGGATGCTCCTCTTCCAAGGAGTGGTAATTTTTATGTGAAGCTTCTATTTAATCAACTGATAGGAAAAATCCCTCAACCCTTGAAACTTGCTTATTGCTTCCTTTGTTTTATGGGCAGGTACCACTGCAGCTCCCAAAGTAAATCTATGGTACATCTGATCTACCTCCATGATTTTGTCAATAATATTAAAATAGGTATCCCCTTGGTTTGGATCAATGGCCGAAGATGTCAAAACTGCATTAATTGCATCTTGGAAACCCTACCTCCACTCTTCTTGGCTCTTGAGTTGTCCATCATCTGTCAAAATTGTGGCGACATGCTACTTTTTAAGTCCCTAAAAGGAGTTGATCATTCCCAAGACTGATTTCTTCTCTTCTTCTATGCTGGACAACTCCTTGGTTAGTAAATTATAATTTTTCCATGTAACCCCAAGAATTTGGGGTGCCTGGGCCAGATTTTTTACTGCCAGCATGACCTCTTTTAAGTGTTGGCCCTTAGGTAACCAAGTGAATCTTATTGGCTGAAAGAATGTAATAATATCATCTAACTGACTTAGGAGCTGCAATGTTAATTTCATCTAATTTATCAATAATGTTATTTGAAATCTTCAAAATTGAATCTCTTTTGATTTCAAAATAATTATTTTCAGCTTCATTTTTATCTCTTTGTAATTATTTATTCATTCTCTCCAATTCTTTAGGCCTAATTCCTCCTGAAGAATCTGCAGTCACCTTCTTTATTTGGTCCTTCAATGCACAAGTTTCAATAAATAACTTGTTGTAGTTTGCATTGAGAGCCACATGCATGTCTTTTAATCTTAAATATTTTTTTCTCAAGGTCATCCACTGCTAGTTGAGAAAACTTTGGTTGCATGTGAGGTGATTGCCATAGCCTCAGATGCAGTGGTATCTTCAAGGGTCCTAATTATTGCATCCCCTATTTTTTACTATCCACCTTGCAGAACCAGAGGGTTTTGAATGTTAGGGGCTGTGAGACATGGACCAGCTCTGATACCATGTGAGATTTTGCCAAGATCTCGAGGCAATGGAAAGCACAAATAAGAAAAAACAAAATAGATGATAGAAATGAACTGTATTCTATCAAGATGAAAATACTAATCAACTATATCATCAAGCGAGACATACAATGAATATGAGCCCACTTATATAGGCAAGGCTATATGGATATGTGAGCACACAAACATGACATGTGGCTCAATAAGAAATAAGGGTAGGTAGGAAATAGGTGTGGGTAGGTAGGAGAAACAATATAATATTCTACATGAGGTGGATCACCCACTGAAAGTGGAGTGTAATAACAAGATCACACCATAAAATATGGAAATTCTCCTACACACACTATCCCAATGTGGCACAAACACCCATGTGTCTCATACCCAAACTACTATGAAATGCATGTACCTAAGTAAACTTAAGTAAGGTTTAATAATATGCAAGATGAATAGTTATTTACACCAACACCCCCCCTTAAGTGCAACTTAGGGGAATGCAGTTAAGTCTACAATGAAACTAAGCAATACAAGATGGGTCTCGGCTATGAGGCCATGCTAGGTACCCATGTGCAAATGCAAATACATGAAAACCAATGCAAGGAAATCTCTCACAAAGTGGGGAAAGAGAGAAATACCCAATGGGAAAAAACCCTCCCCCAAAAGGGAGATGAAAACTAGATACAAAGAACTCTCATAGAAGTATGTGAAGGACAAAACCCCTTGTGAGGAACAAGTCCCCCCCATATGAGAGAAAAAGAAGAGAGACTAGGAAGCCCCCCCTCAATGTGAAATCTGCACCAATGATAGAACCTCGAAGATGAATGAAGAAAGTGCTCCATGAATGTCGAACCACATTCCTCCCCTTAGGAAGAAACAAATCCAAATGTGTATCCATGAAGTCTCCCCAACCATGAAGGGAAGATGAAGAAAAAATAATCATGATGAAAGGAATCTCTGAAAATTGCGCAAGTGTCCCCATGTCGATGCTGAAAGGTACCCCCTCCAAAGGTGGTAAATTGTACCACATTGCTGAAAAAGGCTCTCCAAGATCTAGTGGAGATGAATGTAGAACAATATCAGAAGACACATATGTCTCCTCAAAAGATAAAGAGACCTCCTCCAAGTGTTGTACAGAAGTATCCACAATCATGTCAACCTCTAAAGATTGATCATGTAGAGAATGCACAAGAGGGTCAGAGTTATCCCTCACAACAATCAAAGATGGATCATGTTCATCAAAGAGAAGATGAATTTCATGAATGGTGTCTCCCAAATCTGCAATGGAGGAGTCCACAAACAAACCTACAATGTCTGTCAAGTAGACATCTCAATCAACTAAAGTTGGAAGACATGAAATATCTTGCTGCACTGAATCATAAGAAGGTAAAACTATCGCACTAGTTGCATCATCAGGTGCAATAGGTGGTGTGATATCAATAGAAGGAGATGAAATGCAAGGCTCAAGAATGGGGTCACATGTGAGAATCCCCAAGTTCAAATACCCAAAGTTCTCCTCAAAATCTCAATCATCAACATAGGAAGAACCAACCTTATCAATATGACCTAAATCTAAAAAAGAGTACAACTGAGATGCATGATCAACCACCCCAGTCGCAATGATAGCTCCACTCTCCAAGTCTCTAATGATAACTGAATTAGGTGTGAACTCCAGAGTTTTCCTAGTTGCCCCATGTGTGATTTGATAGATGGAAAGAAGATTATTTGTCAAGTGGGGTACACACAACACATCATTGAAGGAGTTATCCCCAATGGCAATATATCCTTTCCCAATCACATCCATGTATGTATGATTGCCCAACAAACTTTGTGGCATGTGGCATGGCTCAAATGTAGAAAACATAGACTGTGAAGATGGCATATGATGAGAAGCCCCTGAATCTAGAAGCCATCTCCCTAAATCATGACTTGTAGTAGCACAAAGAGCTTGTCCCTTTCCTTTATCTATCCCAAAAGAGTGATCCTTTCCTTTATCCTTGGAAGAAGAAGCCGATGTAGACATTCTAGAAGGTAGGTTGATTCTATTCTTCTCAAGAAGATTCTTCAACTCATCAATATCCTTCTTATAACAATGATGTTCATCATGTCCTGACTTCTTGCAATATCCACAAAAAAGATTGTCCTTATATGATTTCCTCTTAGGTGAGAATGGTGAATTACCTTGTTGTGGAGAGGAATTTTGTGGTCCATCTTGTTGTGGTTTAGGCCTAGGTTGCTTTTGATTCTTGCCTTTTCCTTGATTACTTTGATTCCCTTTGTTAGCCACCAAAGCTTGTGACTTTGAAGATTTGAGAATCCCCATCATGGTCAACTTAGATTTCTCAAGTATCAACATCTCCGTGAATGAATCAAATGAGGGAGAAGTGTATGAGGAACCTTGAGCTAACCTATGGGTATGAAAGGTAGATACAAAGGTTGCATACTTTGAAGGAAGCTTGTCCAACAAGTTATAAACCAATTGAGCATCATTTTTGTCAATTCCACAATCCTTTAGCTTTGCTCTAAGCTCAGTTGATTTTTTAATATAATCTTGGATTGTATCAAAATCCTTGGGATCCAAAGTTGTGAGCTCACTATCAAGTTTGTAGCCCTTAATCTCATCAACTTGACCATACAATTTCTTAAAAATATCCCAAGCCTCTTTAATTATTGTACACTTATCAATGTGAAAAATGAGGTCATTTGATACATACTTTCTAAGAGTTCCAAGTGCCATAGCATTCTTAGTAAGCCATTCAATTTGAGCACTAGGATCAGCCTTAGGGTCAGGTGGTGCTATAATAGTTTCATTTACATAATGAATGTGTCCTTTTTCCATTAGTTTACTCCATGTCTTAGTTTTCCATGATGCATAATTATGAGGAGTTAAAAGTGGAAATTTAGGAGAACCCATAGCACCAAAATGAAAAAACACAAGATAGAGAGAGACACAATCACACAAGACACCCCTCCAAAATACTCAATCAAGAAATCCCCCCAAAATGATGATTTTGACACTTTATACTTAGTACATATACAATGGGCCACTTGCAAAACAAGACAACGTGGACTTTTGATTTCAATTTACAACTTCTCAAAATGAGATCTAAGAGATTTCAACAAATACTGCTAGTGATCCAAATTGAGATCCAAGCAAAATACAAGTACCAAATATGCCAAGAATGGCCAAATACAGAAAGTACAATTTCTACTCAAAATCATTGCAAACAGATGGCAGATTATGAAAGTAGATGAAAAAATATGCACTTTAAAAAAAAACGGCTTCTAAAAAGTAGTCCATATGAGCCCAAACGAAGCCTCCAAAGTTGTAAAAATTGGGATTTCATGATTTCCAAAAACCCTGTATCCAAAAATAAAAAAACTCCTGCACCATTTTACAAATCACAAAATTCTACCCCAAAACAAAAACAATAGCTTGAAAAAATGAGTCCAGATGAGTGAGATATCACTATTTGAAAAATGCCTGCAAAATTATAATTTCTGGAAAATTTCCGCCGCAACGTCAAACTTCAAATGCCTCTAGATTTGGCCTCCGAAGTTTGATTTGGATGAAACAAAAGGAAAAACTGACTTTCTTGGTCCTCTTAATCCAATGGTAACCTCAGATTTGACCCATCAAGCTTCAATAATAACCTACAATAGAAAACTCCAAAATACACAACCCCAAATAGCATCAAATTTCTCTCAATTAGCAAACCAATGACACTCTAATGGCTCTGACACCATGTGAGACATGGACCAGCTCTGATACCATGTGAGATTTTGCCAAGATCTAGAGGCAATGGAAAGCACAAATAAGAGAAAACAAAATAGATGATAGAAATAAACTGTATTCTATCAAGATGAAAATACTGATCAACTGGATCATCAAGTGATACATACAATGAATATGAGCTCGCTTATATAGGCAAGGCTATATGGATATGTGAGCACACAAACATGACATGTGGCTCAATAAGAAACAAGGGTGGGTAGGAAATAGGTGTGGGTAGGTAGGAGAAACAATATAATATTCCACATGAGGTGGATCATGAACTGAATGTGGAGTGTAACAACAAGATCACACCATAAAAGGTGGAAATTCTCCTACACACACTATCCCAATGTGGCACAAACACCCAAGTGTCTCATACCCAGACTACTATGAAATGTATGTACCTAAGTAAACTTAAGTAAGGTGTAATATTATCCAAGATGAATAATTATTTACACCAACACCCCCCCTTAAGTGCAACTTAGGGGAATGTAGTTAAGTCTACAATGCAACTAAGCAATGCAAGATGGGTCTTGGCTATGAGGCCATGCTAGGTATCCATGTGCAAATGCAAATACATGAAAACCAATGCAAGGAAATCTCTCACAAAGCAGGGAAAGAGAGAAATACCCAATGGGAAAAAACCCTCCCCCAAAAGGGAGATGAAAACTAGATACAAAGAACTCTCATAGAAGTATGTGAAGGACAAAACCCCTTGTGAGGAACAAGTCCCCCCCATATGAGAGAAAAAGAAGAGAGACTAGGAAGCCCCCCCTCAATGTGAAATCTGCACCAATGATAGAACCTCGAAGATGAATGAAGAAAGTGCTCCATGAATGTCGAACCACATTCCTCCCCTTAGGAAGAAACAAATCCAAATGTGTATCCATGAAGTCTCCCCAACCATGAAGGGAAGATGAAGAAAAAATACTCATGATGAAAGGAATCTATGATATGTGCTCAAGTGTCCCCATGTCCATTCTAAAAGGTACCCCCTCCAGAGGTGGTAAACTGTGCCACACTGCTGAAAAAGGCTCTCCAAGATCTAGTGGAGATGAATGTAGAACAATATCCAAAGACTCATATGTCTCCTCAAAAGATAAATAGACCTCCTCCAAGTGTTGTACAAAAGTATCCACAATCATGTCAACCTCTAAAGATTGATCATGTAGAGAATACACAAGAGGGTCAGAGTTATCCCTCGCAACAATCAAAGAAGGATCATCTTCATCAAAGAGAAGATGAATGTCATGAATGGTGTCTCCCAAATCTGCAATGTAGGAGTCCACAAACAAACCTGCAATGCCTGTCAAGTAGACATCCCAATCAACTGAAGTTGGAAGACATGAAATATCTTGCTGCACTGAATCATAAGAAGGCAAAACTGTCACACTAGCTACATCATCAGGTGCAATAGGTGGTTTGATATCAATAGAAGGAGATGGAATGCAAGGCTCAAGAATGGGGTCACATGTGAGAATCCCCAAGTTCAAATACCCAAAGTTCTCCTCAAAATCTCAAACATCAATAGGAAGAACCAACCTTATCAATATGACCAAAATCTGAAAAAGAGTACAACCGAGATGCATGATCAACCACCTCAGTCGCAATGATAGCTCCACTCTCCAAGTCTCTAATGATAACTAAATCAGGTGTAAACTCCAGAGTTTTCCTAGTTGCCCCATGTGTGCTTTGATAGATGGAAAGAAGATTATTTGTCAAGTGGGGTACACATGTCAACACATCATTGAAGGAGTTATCCCCAATGGCAATAGATCCTTTCTCAATCATATCCATGTATGTATGATTGCCCATCAAAATCCGCGGCATGTGGCAGGGCTCAAATCTAGAAAACATAGACTGCAAAGATTCCATATGATGAGAAGCCCCTGAATCTAGAAGCCATCTCCCTAAATCATGACTTGTAGTAGCACAAAGAGCTTGTCCCTCTCCTTTATCTATCCCAAAAGAGTGATCCTTTCTTTTATCCTTGGAAGAAGAAGTCGATGTAGACATTCTAGAAGGTAGGTTGATTCTATTCTTCTCAAGAAGATTCTTCAACTCATCAATATCCTTCTTATAACAATGATGTTCATCATGTCCCGACTTCTTGCAATATCCACAAAAAAGATTGTCCTTATATGATTTCCTCTTAGGTGAGAATGGTGAATTACCTTGTTGTGGAGAGGAAGACTTAGGTTGCTTTTGATTCTTGCCTTTTCTTTGATAACTTTGATTCCCTTTGTTAGCCACCAAAGCTTGTGACTTTGAAGATTTGAGAATCCCCATCGTGGTCAACTTAGATTGTTCAAGTATCAACATCTCCATGAATGAATCAAATGAGGGAGAAGTGTATGAGGAACCTTGAGCTAACCTATGGGTATGAAAGCTAGATACAAAGGTTGCATACTTTGAAGGAAGCTTGTCCAACAAGTTATAAACCAATTGAGCATCCTTTTTGTTAATTCCACAATCCGTTAGCTTTGCTCTTAGCTCAATTGCAATTCTGATATAATTTTGGATTGTATCAAAATCCTTGGGATCCAAAGTTGTGAGTTCACTATCAAGCTTGTAGCCCTTAATCTCATCAACTTGACCATACAATTTCTTTACAATATCCCAAGCCTCTTTAATTGTTGTACACTTATCAATGCGAAAAATGAGGTCATCTGATACATACTTTCTAAGAGTTCCAAGTGCCATAGCATTCTTAGTAAGCCATTCAAATTGAGGCTTAGGATTAGGTGGTGTTGTAATAGTTTCATTTACATAATGAATGTGTCCTTTTTCCATTAGTTTACTCCATGTCTTAATTTTCCATGATGCATAATTATGAGGAGTTAAAAGTGGAAATTTAGGAGAACCCATAGAACCAAAATGAAATAACACAAGATAGAGAGAGGCACAATCACACAAGACACCCCCCCAAAATGGTGATTTTGGCACTTTATGCTTAGTGCGTACACAATGGGCCACTTGCAAAACAAGGCAAAGTGGACTTCTGATTTCAATTTACAACTTCACAAAATGAGATCTAAGAGACTTCAACAAATACTGCTAGTGATTTAAACTGAGATCCAAGTAAAATACAAGTACCAAACATGCCAAGAATGGCCAAATACTGAAAGTACAATTTCTACTCAAAATCACTACAAACAGATGGTAGATTATGAAAGTAGATGAAAAAATATGCACTTTAAAAAAAAAAGGCACCTGAAAAGGAGTCCATATGAGCCCAAACGAAGCCTGCAAAGTTGAAAAAATCAAGATTTCATTATTTCCAAAAACCCTGTATCCAAAAATCAGAAAACTCCTACCCCACTGTATAGATCACAAAATTCTACCTCAAAACAAAAAAAATTGCTCGAAAAAACAAGTCCGGATGAGTGAGATATCACTATTTGAAAAATGCTTGCAAAATTATAATTTCTGGAACATTTCCGCCGTAGCGTCAAACTTCAAATGTCTCTAGATTTGGCCTCCGAAGTCTGATTTGGATGAAACAAAAGGAAAAACTGAATTTCTTGGTCCTCTTAATCCAATGGTAACCTCAGATTTGACCCATCAAGCTTCAATAATAACCTACAATAGAAAACTCCAAAATACGCAACCCCAAATAGCATCAAATTTCTCTCAATTAGCAAACCAATGACACTCTAATGGCTCTGACACCATGTGAGACATGGACCAGCTCTGATACCATGTGAGATTTTGCCAGGATCTAGAGGCAATGGAAAGCACAAATAAGAGAAAATAAAATAGATGATAGAAATAAATTGTATTCTATCAAGATGAAAATACTGATCAACTAGATCATCAAGTAATACATACAATGAATATGAGCCCACTTATATAGGCAAGGCTATATAGATATGTGAGCACACAAACATGACATGTGGCTCAATAAGAAACAAGGGTAGGTAGGAAATAGGTGTGGGTAGCTAGGAGAGACAATATAATATTCCCACATGAGGTGGATCACCCACTGAATGTGGAGTGTAACAACAAGATCACACCATAAAAGGTGGAAATTCTCCTACACACACTATCCCAATGTGGCACAAACACCCAAGTGTCTCATACCCAAACTATATAAAATGCATGTACCTAAGTAAACTTAAGTAAGGTGTTGTCACAAATCATTTTTTTTAATAATGTGCATTTTAAAGATTTAATGTGATTTTGAAATTAAAATAGATTAGATTATTCAAAATCTAGTGTGAGGAAATATTGTATGCATTTTTACTCCTGCAATTGATATGAAATTTGACATTTAATATTCTTTTGGGTTTGTCAATAGTGATAAACTTTTGAGTGCAAGTAATGCAGGATCAGGTGAAGGAGGTCGAAGGCGAGAACACAAATCAGGTAGAATTGTTTTTAACTAAAGGACTTCAATGGAAAAGGGAATCTCACACACCACAATAGAGAAAATATGCATATATGTTTATTTTTGCAATTATGAGTGAAATATTATGTTAAAATAGGATGAAAAATCGATTAAAGATTTGAAATATATAGTGATTTTTATGATGTCACATCCTTTGTGTCGAAATTATCGAAACTGTAATTTATGTTTCATTTTTGGAATTATACTAGATTAGTACGTATTTTAAATATTAGGACTCTATTACAAACTTTTATATTCAAAAGATAATATAGTTCACGTTTAATTTATGTGATTATTTCTATATGACTAATTATATGAATATTTCAATATGATTAATTAGAGTTGAATAAATGAATTCTACGACTCAGTATGTAAAATGATTAATCGTTGGATGGTAGATAACTTGAATGTATCGATTACACATTTACGTATATATATTTAGGTGAAATTGTAAATGTAATCAATACGAAAACTATCATATACTATAAAATGATTATTCATCAAACATATTATAAATATTAGCATATATTAAATGATGAATATATACTATGAACATTAAATGTTTAAGTTTAATATTTACATAAAGTCGCATGCTAAATTATAAAGGTGGCAGGTTAGTGTTATTTTTGAAAAGCAACTATGTCACATGAACGAAGGAAGACCGATTAGACTCCAGTTGACAAATGCATATCAACTAAACATGGAGTAAAAAACCACGGCTAATATAAGTTGATATACATGGCATAAAACAAAGATATTATTAACACGTAGAAGATTTTAACGTGGAACTTAGCATGCAAAAGACATAAGACCATAGTTAACGTTAGAAGATGCAAAGACTAGCGGATTTAATGCAGAACTCAAGGTTTTAACGTGGAGGACATGGAATACAATAGCATAAACTAAACATAACAAACGTGGCCATGCATGGAGCATTGAAATAGCCAGCACATGTTTGAAACGTCAGTTTACTTCTCCACTCCATGCAGCATATGTTTGAAACCTCAATTTACTTCAGTTAAGACTCCTCCCATGCCATGCAACAAGAGGAAGACTCCTTGCGGTGGCATAAACCAAGCAAGTTAGCCTCAAAATGGAATAGACCTGGTAGAGATAGCGATGAAACTGCTACATACAACACATAAAGAGCTTGTTACATCTTCCAATCTCCCTATTTGACCGATCAGAACTGTTGTAAACACGATCAAGGGAGAATAGAAAGAGCAGATAACCTAGGGATGAAGTCATATCGTGGAGGTAACATAGAGATAGACTGCTATCATGGTGTTAAACTTGCACACTAATAGCAGAAATATAACAAAGATGCCATCTCTCTCTCAGACGTGGAAGAGTAAGAGGAGATGAAGGTAAAAGATTTTTAAATGACTATTATCACCGAGCCCTTAATAAAGGAGTAAACATAGGGAAAAAGTGAATAAATAGAGATGGAGGACAAGAGGAAAAGACATTCATTCAATAATTTTCATAAGCAGAGAAGGGCGATAAACTCTTAAAGGGAAGGATAGAATAGAATAGAGGAGAAGATATTTTGATATTATCGAAAGAGAAAAATAGAATAGAGATAGATTTGATAGGAATAGTTTGAAGAGAGACTTGCAAAGAAGGCGAGGAACTATTGGATGAAAGAACATCAAGGTCGTACAAACTAGACCAAGTTTACATAAGGTCAGAATTCCTCTGTTTATGGTTGTTATTTGTTATGATTTGGTATGAGAATGCATAGATTTAGAAGCTTTAGATATTAGGTATGATTATCCAAATTTGTTTCATATGTCATTATCCTATTTGAAATGCATTGTAAATCATTTTAGAATAGAAGAAAAGAATACAGAGAAAAGATGTTAACTAATTGTTAATAACGTATTTTGTCCAAAATAGTTAGTTCTAATTCTATTTTAAGAATGTGTTTGCGTACTTTTTTTGGTTATATATGAGATTAAATTCATACATGTATAACACCTTCTTTTGCATGTACCTTATTTAGTCGAAAGATTGATTTTAAAGATTATTGCTTATGAAAGTTTATCGTTTTCCAAAATATGAAAGATTGTCTTCGATAGATATATTAGACAAGTAATGATTAGTAAAGAAAATGATATCTCTATTTTTGTTTTAAAAGAAAGATTGTATTCTCAATGGAATTTGTGTTTGAGGGAACCAAGCTAGGGTTAAACTTGAGTTAGAAAATTACCTTTCAGGACGGGTGCCGAATGTGGATGTTTTTAGGGAGAATAGTTGCTTTTTCCAACTATCATTTTGCTGTGCATGGCATATACTCGGCCGAGTTATTGTTTGAATTATCTATAGAAAATGATGGAAATTCCTTATTTATGCTCTCTACCACATCCTAGTATGATAGCAAATGCTTGTTTCTTAGAATGAAGTAGAAAAATGAAAATGCATATATTATCTAGGCATGCACCAGATTCCCTCTTGCTTTTGAATTCTTTGGTTAAACCAATTCATGCAGGGTCAAGTGTTCTTGATTGACCAAGAATTCTAGGGAAGCGTAAGCTTCAAGGTTGGGCGGAAAAAGTGTCTGATTCTTGTTCTCGTCTGCGTTCAAAGGACAAAAGGAAGCGACTCAGACTAAAGATCGACAGATGCATCTTCTTGTATATTCTTAAGGCAATTTAGGGAAGCCTAAGTAAGAAATAAGGACTTCTAAGTGAGAAATTATATTATTCATTTGCATTATAATGATATATCTATGAATATTTTTATATCCATATTCGATGTTTTCTTATATCTTCTATAAAATATGCTTAGAGTTTGAAATTTAAGTTTATTTATGAATACAGAGTAGTTTAGGTTTAGATCCTAGATTGACATCTTTATAGGTGTAATAATATCCAAGATGAATAATTATTTATACCAACAAGGGCCCTTGACCATAGAGCAAATGCCTTTAGTCCTATACTTACCCCAAACCCATGATCATTGAACTCTTTTGCAAAATTTTTGTCCTTCTACCGCATAATTTGATCTAATAAATAGATTTTTTCAAAATCCCAGCCTGGGACAACTGTTTTTAATCATTTGCTTGCCTTCCTCAAGGGTATAATTTAAGTAATTCCTATCAAAATTTATGATCTTCTCATCAGATAAGTCCTTTAATTTTTCCCATAGCCAAAAAGATCTAAACTTGAGAGAGTTAACAAAATTGTCATCTCCTACAAAATTCTTTGAGGTAATTATTCTTTCATCATCCACCTCCTCAATAGGGATTGTACTTGGAATAATGGTTCTATCTGAGTCATTCAAAGCCTCAACAACCTCATCTTCATGGAATGTCTCTCGATGGGGAGAAGGGGGTGGCAAACTGGTATCAAAATCTACCTGGATATCTACAAAATCAGACATCTTTTCCTTTCCCTTTTTAGCTCTCCTAACCTATTCAGTTGCCTGCCCAGAAGTACTAGGAGATGCCTTGTCAATGATTACTGTATGTCCTTTCACTTTGTGCGCTCTAGGGGTAGGGTCTATAGGCCTTATCTCAATTTTAATTCCTCTATCCCTGGCATCCCTCTATTCCATCTCCATCTTTATTAAATCTAATGATATGATGAATAAATAAGGATCCAAACAACTAATAAGAGGGGGGTGGGGGGGTGAATCAGTAGATAGAAAATTGACTAAACTTTCACCAAACTCAAAAAAAATCTCTCAAGTCAATCTCTGAACAAACTAGTTCAAACACTAAACTATAGGCTGCAATAGCACTGACAGTTTATCGGTTTGACTGGCATATCAAAATAATAGTATAATAGTTTTGAAACTCCCAAACCATTTAACTAAAACATCAAAATACTTTACAGACAATAGTAAAAGCATATTTCAGATAACTATCGCTCATCTTATCATAACTAAGTGGATTTAATAGTTAAGCAAATTAACAATATCAAACATAACCACAAAAATCATTCACCACTTGACATACTGATTTTTGACATGGAAACCCAAATGGGAAAAACCACAATGGGATAGCCACAAGTATATTGGACTCTTATGAAATTCGCCCTATTAGGAGGCAAGCCTATTAAAGCTTTAAAAAATTTCCTGTTAAAAACAGATTCTGTTAGGGACCACCCAGTTAAGGGATTGACTATAATGCCTTGTTAGAAGCAATACCCTGTTAGGAGTAACCTTGATAGAGGATTTGAAATTGAAGCTAATGGATCACCTAGTTAGAGGATTTAGAAAGCACTAAGCTTGTTAAAGCTTACTCGGTTAAGGGATTTAACTATTGTAATTGTTAGAGAACAACATGGGTTTGCTGATCTTGTAAATAGCACTACACTGCTTGATCATATCCTTTTCATGCTCCTATCTGCCTTCACACATACTAAAGATACTCCTCCTGGTTCACCAATCAATCACACTAACACTTAACCAAAATTGCCAACACTACAACAAAACAACTCAATTACCTTATAAGAAAAATAATAGGTTGGTAACACATTACAAACCTTCAAATCAAAGTTACATTATGCACCTTAGGAGGGAGAAGACTATTGCAAGATATTTGCACCAGTTTCTAGATTGGAAGGTGTTAGGAATATACTTTCATTTGTTGAATATAGGGGATTCAAAGTATATCAGATGGATGTGAAGTCAACATTTTAAAATGGAATAGTGGAAGAGGAAGATACATTCAATAGCTAGATGGTTATGCTTTGACATATGCAAAGGATATGGTGTGTAAACTACACAAGGCTCTATACAGTTTGAAGCAAGCAATAAGAGCATGGTATGAAAGATTACATTCACACCTGATGAAGATAGGTTTCAAAAGAACTAGTGAAGACAACAATATATATCTCAAGGCTAAAGGAGATAAGATACTAGTTAGTGAAGTGTTTATCGATGATATCATTTTTGGAGGCAATGATGACATGAGTGATGGTTTTGCAAATGAGATGAAAAGTGAATTTGAAGTGTCTCTAATAGGAGAGATAAAATTCTTCATAGGTTTGCAAATTCAGTAGCTGAAGAGTGGTATCTTTATCACAGTCCAAATATGTGAAAGAGGTATTGAAGATATTTGAAATGAGTGACTGTAAACCAATTGGGACACCAATGGTTACAAGTTATAAACTCTTTAAGGAGGATGATGTCACATATGTTGATAAAAAGGAGTATAGATCAATGATAGGGAAACTGCATTATGTTGTTCACAATAGATCGGATATTGCTCATGTAGTTGGATTAGTTGCCAAATTTCAAAAGAACCCTAAGGAGACACACATGATTATAACTAAAAGGATATTCAGATATTTGAAAGGTACTATTGATTATGGACTATGGTATCCATATGCAGGTAACTTTGATTTGATTGTTGACTGTAAACCTTCAAATCAAAGTTACCTGCATATGGATACCATAATCCATAATCAATAGTACCTTTCAAATATCTGAATATCCTTTTAGTTGTAATCATGCGTGTCTCCTTAGGGTTCTTCTGAAATCTAGCAACCAATCCAACTGCATGAGAAATATCCAGTTTGTTGTGAACAACATAATGTAGTTTCCCTATCATTGATCTGTACTCCTTTTCATCAACATATGTGACATCATCCTCCTTAAAGAGTTTATAACCTGTAACCATTGGTGTCCCAATTGGTTTACAGTCACTCATTCCAAATATCTTCAATATCTCTTTCACATATTTGGACTATGATAAAGATACCACTCTTCAGCTGCTAAATTTGCAAACCTATGAAGAATTTTATCTCTCCTATCAGAGACACCTCAAATTCACTTTTCATCTCATTTGCAAAATCATCACTCATGTCATCATTTCCTCCAAAAATGATATCATCCATAAACACTTCACTAACTAGTATCTTATCTCCTTTAGTATTGAGATATATATTGCTGTCTTCACTAGTTCTCTGGAAACCTATCTTCATCAAGTGTGAATGTAATCTTTCATACCATGCTCTTGGTGCTTGCTTCAAACCATATAGAGCCTTGTGCAATTTACACACCATATCCTTTGCATTTGTCAAAGCATACCATTTGGCTATTGAATGTATACTTCCTCTTCCACTATTCCATTTAAAAATTCTGACTTCACATCCATCTGATATACTTTGAATCCCCTATATTCAACAAATGAAAGTAGATTCCTAATACCTTCCAATCTAGCAACTAGTGCAAATGTCTTGCAATAGTCTTCTCCTTCATAAGGCGCATAACCTTTGCATACCAATCTTGCTTTATTTCTGACTACTACTCCATCTTCATTTAGTTTATTCCTGAATACCCATTTAGTACCTATCACATTTTTATTCATTGGTCTAGGTACTAGGGTCCATGTATTGTTCTTCTCAACATGGTCAATCTCCTCTTCCATAGCTTTGATCTAGTGATCATATCCAAAGGCTTCCTTAGCAGTTCTAGCCTCAATAGTGGAGATCATGCAAGAATTCTCTATAATTCTTCTTCTGGTTAATACTCCATCAACTTTATCTCAAATAATCTGGTCAGGATTATGATTGAGTCTCATATACCTTGGAATTACATGATGATGGTATGGGGTTTGGGATAGACTAGCCTAGTCTATGCTCTTAGATCCTTTCCTTGGATCACTAGGTGTACCAACCACACCCTAGGGTCTCTAGGACTTCCCCTGCTTGTGGAATTCCCTGACCTTGCCCAATCCACCCACCAACAACTTGAATTTTTGCTCCTAAGGTCTCACCTACTCATGAGATCTAAAGAACCCTTACTTAGGCTAATAAGGGTTTGGCTTGTCCCACACCTTCTGAGGTCCTAGCAAGGATATATCAGGTCTAAGAAATGGTTTTCCACCCATTCATGTGCTCCCAAGAGGTTACAAGCTTCCTACCCCTTACCGATTTCTCTATTTTGTCCTTTACCTAAAAAATAGGGCTACAAGGATTGTGACCAATTAGGCCTCCTATCCGGTCCTTTAGGGCTCCCTCTTGCAAATGTTGCGTATGCTTGTGAAAATTCCCAAAATACCTACTATTCATTTGGTAAGGGATCAAGGATTTTTCTAGTTTTGGGCCTCCAAGTGTTTGTACACTGCCCTAGGTGGATTTTAAGGTCTTTAAGGGTTTTAGAGAGGGGTTTTTAGGCCTGCCAGGGTCACAGTGTAGGTTTGATGTTCTTGCCACCTTGTGTAGATTTTTGGAAGCTCCTCCTTCATACCAATGGTACTCCACTCACCCCTCTACAACTCCTCAAAAGGGTGCCTCCTCCTCTATCCTTCCTTTCTCTCCAAGACCTCTGCAACTTAACCCTTCCTAGCTAGGCACAGTCTAGTCTTGCCTAGGAGTGGGTCTTTAGATGGACTCCCTACATCTTCAAGGGCCTTTATTGATTTGAATTATGTTAAAGGGTTTTAAATATCATTCCCCATGATTTCATGGTGATTCCACAATGGGGAATGGAGTTATGAACCCATTGACACAAACCAATCCAAAACTGGACAATGAGAAGCAACTTTACAAAATATTTACAAACACACACAACCTACAAAAAAAAACCTAATCTAAATGCTCACAATGGAAGTAAATACACCATATAAGACACTAAACACATTTTTTTTCAAAAATCAATCCATTAATGATCTTTTCTTACTCCATTTGTGCCGACTGGCAACAAAATTGCAGTCACAATCAAGTCACTTTGCTTTGGCCGTACAAAAACTGACATCCAACCCCCTCTCTTAGGGTTTACAACTACTTATACTACCCTTTCCTCAATCTATGTTCCCATATTAGGGTTGTCCATGCTAAACCAAAGATCTTGACCACTAGGTGGAAAAGTTGCATGACAACTTTGAAAAGTTGTCATGCAACTTTTGCAACTTTTGAGCAACTTTCTCAATGTTGCTTTCCTTGACTCCTAGGCCCATATTGGGCTAACCTAAGGACATCACCATTCTAAGGAGGACCCTAAACACCTAAAAAGAACACATACCCCCTACTTTCAAGAAAATCTCAATCTTGACTTATGACCCTAAGACCAAACTAGGGCCTAAACTAGGACCAATGAGCACCTGGCTCTTATTGTATGTACAGTGGCTTCTTAAAGAAGCAAGAAAACAATAAAAATAAAATGGTGGGAGCCCTTTGAAGGGTACTCCTACACCATACTCCCCCTCTACAACAAACTAAGGAACTAGGGGAGTGAAAAGAGCTGGATCAATGCCAAGCTTCTTGAACTTGCTTTCTTCAACCCAATTAGCTTCAGACACAGTTTGATCTACCCATTTCACCAAGTGCTCCATGTAGACGTGGTGTCTAGTAGACTTCTTCACCCTTGAATCCAAGATCTCTTTTTCTCTAGGCTACTTCACTTGGGGTAAGGCATTCACATCTAAATCTTGCAATACCTTGGCTTGATTCTCAGTCTGCCCTGCTATCTCACCCTTATACATTATCAGATCAGTTGTTGGCATATGCACACTCCAATGAGACATTGTATGTGATTGAAGGTTTTGTTATTGATGGCAACCTTGCAATCCTATGGCACTAGCAAAGACATTATACTGGCATCAACAGATCACACTCTACACCGGCACTCAGGACACCAACACAGAAGAAAGGAAGTATACTGGCACAGAGGCCGACAGGATTTTGTTTTATTATATTTTGTTTATTATTGAAAAAATTTGTAAGCCGACTTGGCAAATTGTAAAATGACTCATATATAAAAGGGACCATTGTAGACATCAGGATAAGGAGACATAAGTATAAGGAAAATATAAGGCAGACCTATTGTGCAAAATATAGGTTAAGGGGTATATGTAAAGAATAGAGCAAGAACCAGTACTTAATCTGGCATTGGAGATGCTATTGTAAAGTAGTACAAGTTATTGGATTTGTATAATCCTCATTGTAAGTCAGTGAGACTCCCCATTGAGCAGTGAGCTCTAGGCAGTTGGCCTTCCTGCATGTGCAGGCCCCTATTGTAAGTAATATTCTCTTATTGGCCAGTGAGTGAATATTGTGGGTCACAAATCCCACCAAGGTTTTTCCCACACCAGGTTTCCTCATTTAAATCTTGTGTTATGGTGTTCTTTTCATGTGGATGTTCTTGATTCTGTTTATTGCATTATTTCTTGCATACCGGTACACTGTTATATTATGTTCTGCATGTTTTAAGTTAAGAAATTCCATTCACTGGTTAGATACTGATTCACTTCCCCTCTCAGTATCTATGGGATTCCTAACAATTGGTATTAGAGATTGGTCCTCTATTTTTAGAAGCCTAATAGCTTGAGGAAGATCTTGACATCGGTAAAGATGGAAAATATAAAATGAAGCAACTTGAAGAAGCTCTTACAGACTATGATGCAGAGAAATTGAGAAATATCAAACTAGAGGATAATTTAAGGGCAGCTCAGGATATCATTTAGGCGCAGCTCAGGATATCATTTAGGCACTTGAAGAAAATTTTACTGTTGCAAGAAATAAGAGAAGAGAACTTTGTGAAAAATTGCAAAATGAGAATGATGAAAATTAATAACTTAATGATATGATAAACAAGTTCAAACAAGAGATCACAACAACAAAGAATGAGATGTAGGATATGACTATGAGATTTTGCAAAGAGATTGAGGATAGGAAGAAGAATGAAGAAGAATTGAATAGAAGACTAAGTGATGCAGAAAATGAGAACACAAGACTTAGCTATAAAAATGACATGTTGAAGACAGATTTGATGCATACTCAGAATGACTCAAATGAACTGATGAGACAAAAGGACGTCTTAGAAAGAGAACTAGAAACTCCAAATCAACATAAAGAAAAACTCAAGAAAAGCTCAGAGGAACTTGGCACCTTGCTGAAGAAACAAAAACCTAAAGGTGACACTTCTGGAATTGGATTTGAAATTGGTGAAAGCTACGGTACTACAAATACTCAGGATCATAGCAAACCGGTAAGACAACCTAATGCTTATAAATTCAATGGAAAATGCTTTAACTGTAATAAGTATGGTCATAGAGAAAATGAATGTAGATCTAGAAATTATCATAATATCAACACACCCACCAGTCAATGTTCTAAATGCAACAAAGTTGGTCACAACACTAAAAACTACAGAATGAATTTGAGATGTTATGTTTGTGGAAGATTTGGATATTTATCTAGTCAATGTAGAACACAAACCAGCATAGGTTATGGAAAAGCTATTCAGAAGAATAATGTAACTTGTTATGCATGTAACAAGATTGGGCATATTGCTAAATTCTATAGAAGTAAAGGAACACTGGTAGACAACAAAAGTTCTAGCTTGAAAGGTAAAGAAAAAGTTGAAGAGGTTAAGCAAGAATTCACAAAACAATGGATTAGAAAAGCTGATCTAAATATTGGGAATACTCCTCCACCGGTAGAACAAACCAATGCTTCACCGGCAGGATAGAGTGATGCTTCATAGGAAGGACAGAGCAGTGCTCCACCGATAGGAAGTTCTTCATCCAATTGAAGAAATTTTCTTTGAGGGTTTGGCAATCTAATGACACATGTATTATTATTCCCTCGGTTAGAGATAAGAAGTTGAAAATTACTTATTACTGGCAAACAATGTTAAGTGAATACTTAATCGGCATGCAATTAATGTGTTAGATGGTGAATTGACACTATAAAATTAAGGTTTTGGCTCCATTTCATTTCATCGAGATTTCAAATTTACGAAGAGCGCGAAGATTTCGAGCTAAGGCATTTCGAGCAAGAAGCAAGAACACTCCAAGCAATCATCCATCCTAAAGGTAGTAAAAGGTATTTAATCATGGCATCCACCTCTACAATTGAATATATAGCAAACCCTACTGTTGTTGAAGTGATAAAAAGACCTAGGCCTGTATTTCAGTTGGTTCCCAAGATAGCAAAGAAAGATGATACCTTAGGTGTTTTTTCTCAAATTCCTAAGGGATTTGTTTATGCTGAAGACCCCAGAATGTACATCCATTGCAAGATTGAGGAACTAGGAGATGAAGAAATTAAAACCATGTTTAAAACTATGATATGTGATAAAACTGACAATGCAAAAGATGAACACAAAATCATTGAGACCCTAGGATTTACAGAGATCCTTAGCATTCCTAAATTTCCCAAGAATGTGATTAGGATAGTCTTAAGCAGGGTACATGGTGAGTTTTTCTGGTTAGATGTAGTTCACAAAATCACCAAGGAAGCTGTGAAAGCTGTCACAGGGTTACCGACCACCGGTAAAAGACTAGATAAAACCAAGAAAGTTTCCAATGACCTAGTTATAAACCTAACTGGTTTATAACTAGGTCATTCGACAAGAGGTCCCTAAGAGTTAAAGATGTAATAGACATTAATGTGAGATTCATCAGCATGATATTAGGGTATAAAGCTACTCATGCAAATAGACTCAATTCAGTTTCAAGTTTATGCATTAAGAGTGCTTATGATATGATCACAGATAATGCAAAAATTGATGTATGTGAGTGGTTAAAAGATGAATTAATTGACAACCTTGGAAAGATCAAGAAGGACAAGAAAGGAACTTTCAGGTTTGGAAATCTGTTAGTATGTCTGATGCTACATATAACAAAACAGGTTCCTAATATAGGCTACAAAGAACTTGGATATGATATACCGGTAAGCAAATAGTTAACATAACTATTCAATAACATGGGAAAAGACAAGGAAATCAATATTCATGACTTCTTTCAGCATTAAAGTCCAAAATGAAGAAAAGATTAAGGTTATCACAAAATATTGTTGACAAATACAAAGATGAAATATGCTCTGTAATCAAGAAAGATGAAATCTGGATGGAAGCAGTCATCCCTAGAACAATCTGGGTATCAGAGATGGGTTATGAGACTGATGATCACATAGTTGAAACTTATGCTAAAGCACTTCTGGAAGCACCAAATGAACCTAAGGAAGAAGTATTTGGTAGTGCTGAAACCATAGAAAGTCAAATACAATCTAAGAAGAGAGTGAAACAGGTTCAAGTAGTTGTGAGAAGAGGTTCCAGACAAGCAAAAGCCATCAAAGAAGATGTATTGAAGAAAACCGGTATAACAGAGGATGAGTTAGCAACTCCACAACCTGAAACTCACCTATCACCAGTAGGTACTTCTTCGGAAGGAGACATGCCTACAACTTTCAAAAGAGTTGTGAGAAAAAGAGATCCCTCACCAGCAACCACACCTTCACCCAAGAGGACAAGGCAAAAACAACAAGCAGTGAGATCTCCGGTAAGAAAGGCCACACCAAAGAAGAAATTGACACCCAAGAAGAAGAAGAGGAAAAACAAAGACTTGGCCCCTCTTGATATACTGCTAAATGAAATCATAGAAGAAGGCAAATTAAAGAACATAGAGAAAATATATGACACCTTAACAGCTGATGAAAAAGAGCAAGTTGAAAATAATGTTATATTGCACATGGATATGTATAAGAAGTTTTTAATGGAAGTAGTCAATGAAATTCCAGATGAACTATTCAAAAGACTAGAAGCAAGAAGACAAGCAGTAATAGAACTGGATAAGAAAATAAAAATTAAAAAGCTACTAGCTGTATATCCGGTAAACTCTCCCAAAGAAATTGATGACCTAATCGCTCAAGCCAACAGGACAATATTTTCTACTGCACACCTACACATTGCTTTAATGGTTGGAAGAGTAAATGAGGTGATTGAAGAGACTGAAAATGGATGGGACATATTCCTAGTTGAGAAAGAAAAACAAGAAGAATACAGGAACCCCAAACCCATAAACGTTTATCAGAAAGATAGAGACAAGGGGAAAGGAAAAGTTGGTGGACCACCTAGTATCAAGGTTAGAGACAACTTACCTCCACCTCCTTTAATTACTCCACCGGTAAAAACAACAACTACAGATGATCAACTGACAGCTGAGAGTATGGATGTAGAGGATAATAATCCTAATCCTAAAGTCTTATATACTGTGGATGTTGATACTCAGAAGATCAACATAGTGGTAGATGAATATACAACTGATAAGACTAATATGGCTAGTGAGCCTCTGCTAGCTAAGGAAACTGATAACACACAGGAGAAACTGGCAGAAGATAAAGAGAAAAAGGTAGAGACTCAGACACAGACTGAGACAACACAACAAACATAGGAACAAATAGAGAAAAAGGCTCTGGAACAACAACAACAACAACAACAACAACAACAACAGGAACAGGTACATAAGGAAACAGTGCCACCGACAACTAGTGAAGCAGAAAAACCATTGCTTAAAGAAATACAGACACAAACAAACCTACTGGAGGTCAATACAAGCTTGGTTACTTCCATCGGTACTCAGATTGTTGATTCATCATCAGGATATAGATCAACTAATGTGACTAAGGTACTATTAGATTCAATCAAGAAAATAACTGACTGTAGCTCACAAGCTTACAAGGCAATTGATGATACCATACCAATTTTGAAGGTAATTGCTCCTAACTATAATATAGATAACAAAGATTCTTTAGGACAACTTGATACACTGTGTAAATATATCACAGAAAACATTGAGAAAATAAAGGAAGAGTCATTGAAGGATAAGGTAGAAATTAAAAAACAGAAATTCCTTGATGAGCAAATAAGGAAGTGTAACAGAGATTTTGACACACTTCTACCAGAATTATGTAATTTGTTGAAAGAGTACAAAAATTTGTACAAAGATACCTGTAAAACAAAATTTTTGACTGTAGATATAGACAAGAAAACGAGCAAGGTATAGGATGAGATCAATAAACTTGCAGATAGTTTTGTCAACTCACCTGATACACTATCAGTTTCTAAGGAGAAGATAACAAATTTTGAGGAAGAACTACTTAAATTGGAAAGAGAGAAAGAAAGAATAGTAAATAAGACAAAGCATTTGAGATCAAAGCTAAGTCCAAGATTGGACTATCTAGCATCTCTACGGAAGGAAGTATCTAAGGCATTAATATAGGGAAAGAAAACACCGGCAGAGCATTTACAACATCTCACCAGTATAGTGAAGAGAACAGAGACAACAATAAATGATAGCAAAAAGTTTATGCACAATATAAACTTGATTTTGGGAGATCTTTTTCAAATTGTAACCACCCAGTTACAAGGTTGAAACTACAAACTCTACTGACATCTTGACAACCTTTGTCATTGATGCCAAAGGGGGAGTAGTTGGATGAGAAAATTCAATATCACAGGAATCATATGCTTAGGGGGAGCACACACATTTTTGGTAACATTTTTGGGCTTCACATTTTTGGATCATTTTTAAAATTTCTCATGAGTGTGCCATCAATGCCAAAGGGGGAGATTGTTGGCATATGCACACTCCAATGAGACATTGTATGTAATTGAAGGTTTTATCATTGATGGCAACCTTGCAATCCTATGGCACCAAAAAAGACATTATACCGGCATCAGCAGATCACACTCTACACAGACACTCAGGACATCGACACAGAAGAAAGGAAGTATACCGACACAGAGGCCGACAGGATTTTGTTTTATTGTATTTTGTTTATTATTGAAAAACTTTGTAAGCTGACTTGGCAAATTGTAAAATGACTCCTATATATAAAAGAGATCATTATAGACATCAGGGTGAGGAGACATAAGTATAAGGAAAATATTAGGTAGACCTATTGTGCAAAATATAGGTTAAGGGGTATATGTAAAGAGTAGAGTAGGAACCGGTACTGAATCTAGCATTACAAGTTATTGGATTTGTATAATCCTCATTGTAAGTCAGTGAGACTTCCCATTGAGCAGTGAGCTCTAGGCAGTTTGCCTTCCTGCATGTGCAAGCCCCTATTGTAAGTAATATTCTCTTATTGGCCAGTGAGTGAATATTGTGGGTCACAAATCCCACTGAGGTTTTTCCCACACTGGGTTTCCTCATTAAAATCTTGTGTTATGTTGTGCTTTTCATGTGGATGTTCTTGATTATATTTATTGCATTATTTCTTGCATACTGGTACACTGTTATATTATGTTCTGCATGTTTTAAGTTAAGAAATTCCATTCATCGGTCAGATACTGATTCACCCCCCCCTCTCAGTATCTGTGGGATTCCTAACATCAACAACATTGAAGACTAGTGAAATGGCTAAGTCTGAAGGAAGATCAACCTTGTAAGCGTTCTCACTATATTTTGATAGAATTCTACAAGGTCCTACCCTTTTCATTTGTAGTTTAGTAGGCTTACCACTTTGCATTCTAGCTTTGCTCAGATGGACCATCACATAGTCACCCACCTTGAACTAAAGCTCTCTCCTTTTCTCATCCATTTTGGCCTTCAGTTTTTGAGTGGATTCAAGGATGGCTTTCTTGACCTACTCATGGACCTCCTTGATGGTTTGAGTGAAGTCCTCTGCCTGGCCACTCTTCATCTCCATGGAACCAAGTTCCCTGAGTTCACACACTCCCCTTGGATGTCTACCATAGACAACCTCAAAAGGACTCTTTCCAGTGGTCCTATTCACATTGTCATTATAGGCATACTCTGCTTGAGGAATGATTAGATCCCATGTCTGCCCATACTCCTTAGTTAAAAACCTCAACAAGTTGCCTAACACCCTATTAATGGTAAGCTGATCTAAATGAGAGATTAGTTCCTAGTCTCCTCCATAAAGTTTGCCAAAAATGGCCCATGAACTTGCTATCCTTGTCTAAAATAATGCTTAATGGGAGTCCATGAATCCTCACAATCTCTGTAAAGAAAAGATGTACAATATAGCTAGCATCATGTGTAGTCCTACATGGAATGAAATAGCTCATCTTGGAAAATCTATCTACTACCACATAGATGCTATCCACACCTATCTTAGTCTTGGGGAGTCCTACTACAAAGTCCATGCTTATACATTCCCAAGGCCTATTTGGGACTGGCAATGGTTGATAGACACCAGCATTACTTGATCCTCCTTTTGGTCTTTGACACACACCATATTGCTCCACATACCTTTTCACATCTCTTGGAAACTTGGGCCAATAGTAGTACCTCTGCATTAAATCCAAGGTTTTGTTGACTCCAAAGTGTCCACTTAGACTGCCATTATGTTTCTCTTGGATGAGGTTTTCTCTCATGGATCCCCTAGGCACACATAACTGATTACCTTTGAACAAGAGACCATTTTGGAGAGTGTAATATGCATACTCACCATGAAAATGGTTCTTAAACTCCTTGCAAACTTTGTAGGCTGAGGAAAAGTCTTCATCTCCTTCCTTGAAACCTTCTATTCCTATGCTCTACAACTGTAACTCTTGAACTGTCAACATCTTCCTGCTTAAAGCATCTGCCACCTTGTTGAGTTGCCCCTTTTTATGCTTGATGGTGAAGGTGAAGGATTGGAGGTATTCCATCCATTTCAAATTTCTATTGCTAAGCTTCTCCTGATTGTTAATGTAACTCAAAGCTTGGTTTTCTGTGAACACCACAAATTCCTTTGGGAGTAGGTAATGCCTCCATTTTTTGAGAGACTGAACTAATGCATACAACTCTAGGTCATAGGCTAAGTACTTCTTCTTTTCTTCATTGAGATTCTCACTAAAAAATGCCATAGGTCTTCCCTCTTGACTTAATACACCCCCTATTGCAATTCCACTTGCATCATACTCCAATGTGAATAGCTTGTCAAAAGTAGGTAGGAGTAGGATACGTTTTGTGGCTACTTCTTGCTTCAAAAATTGAAATGCTTTATCAGCCTCCTCAGTCCATTTGAACTTAGTTTTAAGGCCTCCTTTTATGGTGTCAAGGACTGGTGCACATATGCCACTGAAGTTCCTCAAAAACTTCCTATAGAATTGAGCTAAACCATGAAAACTCCTAACTTCAGTCCCTGTTTTAGGGGCAGGCTAATTCAAGATTGCCTCCACTTTGCTTGGATCCATATTCAAGGTTCCCTTAGATGCCACAAATCCTAAGTAGACCAGCTCTTGCTTCAAGAAGTCACACTTCTCTAGGTTGATTGATAACCTCTCTTCATGCAACCTCTCTAAGACTAACCTCAAATGCTCAAGGTGCTCCTCTTTGGTTCTGCTATAGATAAGAATGTCATCTAGGTACACCACCACAAACTTGCCTGTGAAGTCCTTTAACACCTCATTCATCAACCTCATGAAGGTTCTTGGGGCATTGGTGAGTCCAAATGGCATCATAAGTCATTCATACAACCATTCTGTGGTCTTGAAAGTAGTTTTCCACTCATCTCCCTCCTTAATTCTAATATGGTGATAACCACTTTTAAGGTCCAATTTAGTGAAATACATAGCACATCTTAAACAGTCCATCAAATCCTCTATTCTAGGAATAGGAAACCTATACCTTATGGTGATCCTATTGATTGCCCTTGAATTAGTGCAAAGTCTCCACTTGGCTCCCTTCTTTGATGCTAGCACTACCGGGACTGCACATGGGCTGATGCTCTTCTTGATCAGTCCTTGTTCCAATAACTCCTGCATTTTCCTTGCCACCTACTTGTTTTGGTCAAGTGTGAGCTTATATGTAGCTTTGTTAGGTAGGGATGCACTGGGAACAAAGTCTATTTGATGACTTATAGACCTTCTTGGTGGGAGTGTTGTAGGTGCTCCATCACTCACTATGTCCTTATACTCTTGTAACATTTGCTTCACCTCCTTGGGTACCTCTGCCTGCAACTTGTCTTCCTCCTCCTTTGGCTTCACAAAGATGGCACACCTCACTATTTCCTCCTCATGTAGCAAGTGTAAGAACTCCTTACCAGTAGCTAATAAGACACTAGGTGTTCTTGAGGTTCTCTCCTCATTCTCTGTCAAAGACTGAATCTTAAAGGTCTTGCTATCCTTCTTGAAGGAAATGGAGTTCTCCTCTCCATCATAGATCACCTTCCTATCAAATTGCCAGGGTCTACCTAGCAATAGGTGATAGGCATCCATGGGTAACACATCACAAAGGATCTTATCCTTTTATCCTCCAATAGAGAATTCTACCCAAGTCTGTTCATTGACGAGCACACTTTGCTCTTGGTTCAACCATGTCACCTTATAAGGGTTAGTGTGGGGTATCCTTGTGAGTTTCAACTTCATGGCTGCCTCCTCTGATATTATGTTATCAGTTGACCCTGAATCTACTATCACCTTGCACACTTTACCAAGGATCTTGCATCTCACCCTAAACAATCCTCTCCTATGCTTAGGTTCATTCTTAACCGGCTATCTTATCAAGACCTTATTGAACATCAGATTTTCTTCAATCTCTGATTAAATATGGTCCACCTTAGGTGTCTTTCTGCTTGATGTGTCTTCATGTGCATAAGGAACCCTCTTTCCACTATTTGATGATGTAGGCTTGTCAGGGCATCTATAGGCCGAGTGTCCCAATTGACCACAATTGTAACATTTCATAGTTGAAAAGTAGGAGTTACCTCTGCTAGTACCTCTACCTCTACTTGGACCACCATGTGCACCTCTTCCTCTAGAATGGCCCCCTCTGAGATTGGCTTCACTACTATGCTCAGTCAACTTAGCTTCTCCTTGGTTCCTTTGCTTATTTGCCTTGCTTTGGTAACCACCTCGGTGATTCATTTGTTCTCTACCTCTACCTCTACCACTGTTATTAGAGTCTCCTTTTCTTTTGTTCCTCTCTTCCACCTTGGCAACAAATTGATGACATTTTTGGATAGTGGTAGGAGTCCATAGGCTTATCTCCTCTTGAATGTTCCACTTTAGATCGCTTAGATACCTAGCCACCTCGATAGATTCATCTTCTTGGACTTTGGATCTAAGACAAAGCTTTTGAAATTCTTTGGTGTAGGAGGTCACATCAAGGTCTTTTTTCTTCAATCCCTATCTCTTCTTATGAAGTTGAACTTCATAATCCTCTGGTAAGTAGTTCTCCTTGATCTTACTCACCATGGCCTTCCAATTGTCACTAGGTAGCTTCCCCATGCTAACTCTCTCTTCTTGCAAGTACTTCCACCATGTCAAAGCTTCTCCCCTTAATCTTGATTTGGCAACCTTAACATTTTGAGCCTCTGTCACTCCCTCACACTCAAAGTGGTTCTCCATACCCTCAATCCATTCCATGATAGTGTCAATGTCCATCCTTCCACTGAAATGTGGCAATCCTTCAAAAGCTTTGGTGTTCAAAGCCTTAATAGCCTTTACAAAAGGTTCTTCATTGAACAAGGGATTTGGTTCAAGTATAATGTCATCTATGTCTATAGTTTTCTTGCCTTTATCCTTGGTGTCTTCACCCCAAGGTCCATGTGTCCTCTTATCCACCACTTCTTGCAACTTGTCCCTTATCTCACTCATAGCTTCTTCAAGGAGTCTACTCTTCTCCTTCTTCTCTTCTACCTCCCTAGCCAGCTCTGCATTGATGACCCTTCTGCTCTCCCCTATTGATTCACCAGAGTATAGAGACATACACGGTCCACCAAATCTTTAACTTGGCTCTGATACCAATTTGATGGTATGGGGTTTGGGATAGACTAGCCTAGTCTATGCTCTTATATCCTTTCCTTGGATCACTAGGTGTACTAACCATACACTAGGGTCTCTAGGACTTCTCCTACTTGTGGAATCCCTTGACCTTTCCCAATCCACCCACCAACAACTTGAATTTTTTCTCCTAAGGTCTCACCTACTCATGAGATCTAAAGAACCCTTACTTAGGCTAATAAGGGTTTGGCTTGTCCCACACCTTCTAAGGTCCTAGCAAGGATAGGTCAGGTCTAAGACATGGTTTTCCACCCATTCATGTGCTCCCAAGAGGTTACAAGCTTCCTACCCCTTACTGATTTCTTTATTTTGTCCTTTACCTACAAAATAGGGCCACAAGGATTGTGACCAATTAGGCCTCCTATCCGGTCCTTTAGGGCTCCCTCTTGCAAACGATGCATATTCTTGTGAAACTTCCCAAAAGACCTTCTATTCATTTGGCAAGGGCTCAAGGATTTTTCAAGTTTTGGGCCTCCAAGTGTCCGTACACTGCCCTAGGTGGATTTTAAGGTCTTTAAGGGTTTTAGAGAGGGTTTTTAAGGCTTGGCAGGGTCACAGTGTAGGTTTGATGTTCTTTCCACCTTGTATGGGTTGGTGGAAGATCCTCCTTCACACCAATTCTACTCCACTCACCCCTCTACAACTCCTCAAAAGGGTGCCTCCTCCTCTATCCTTCCTTGCTCTCCAAGACCTCTGCAACTTAACCCTTCCTAGCCGGGCATAGTCTAGTCTTGCCTAGGAGTGGGTCTTTAGATGGCCTCCCTACATCTTCAAGGGCCCTTCTTGCTTTGAAGTATGGTATAGGGTTTGCACTCTCATTCCCCATGATTTCATGGTGATTCCACAATGGGGAATGGAGTTATGAACCCATTGACACAAACTAGTCCAAAACTGGACAGTGAGAAGCAAGTTTACAAAATATTTACAAACACACACAACCTGCAAAACAAAACCTACTCTAAATGCTCACAATGGAAGTAAATACACCATACAAGACACTCAACACAGTTTTTCTTGAAAAGCAATCCATTAATGATCTTTTCTTACTCCATTTGTGTTGACTGGCAACAAAATTGCAGTCACAGTCAAGTCACTTTGCTTTGGCTGTACAACAACTGACATCCAACCCCCTCTTTTAGGGTTTGCAACTACTTATACTACCCTTTCCTTGGTCTATGTTCCCATATTAGGGTTGTCCATGCTAAACCAAAGATCTTGACCACTTGGTGGAAAAGTTGCTTGACAACTTTGAAAAGTTGTCATGCAACTTTTGCAACTTTTGAGCAACTTTCTCAATGTTACTTTCCTTGACTCCTAGGCCCACATTGGGCTAACCTAAGGACACCACCATGCTAAGAAGGAACCTAAACACCTCAAAAGCACACATACCCCCTACTTTCAAGAAAATCTCAATCTTGACTTATGACCCTAAGACCAAACTAGGGCCTAAACTAGGACCAATGAGAACCTGGCTGTTATTGTATGTACAATGGCTTCTTAAAGAAGCAAGAACACAATCAAAAGAAAATGGTGGGAGCCCTTTGAAGGGTTCTCCTGTACCACATGATCATTACCTTCATGCTCTTCTTCCTCACTATCATCATCTTCTTCTGCAAAATCTAACTATTTTGGTTGAACTGGTACTACAACATTCACTTCACCAACTTCTAGATTCATCTATTCTGGTTCCGAATATCAGAATGTAAGGTTGATCTTCCTTTTTCTCCTCACTAGTTTCTCTTGATACTTCAAGAGACTCAGCCACTCGGACATCAACACTTTCAATGATTCTCTTTGTCTTGTTGTTATAACATTTGTAGGCTTTACTCTTGGTGGAGTAACCAAGAAATATTCCTTCATCACTCTTAGCATCAAACTTACCAACATAGTCACCTCTCTTGATAAAAGATTTACTATCAAAAATCTTAAAATAAATGACATTAGGTGATCTACCATACCATTATTCATAAGGAGTTTTATCCTCACCTCTATTTACCAATATCCGGTTCATAGTGTATACAAATATGTTGGCAACTTCTCTCCAAAATGTTTTTGCTACACCTCTTTTTATTAGCATCATTCTAGAAGCTTCAACACCTAACTGATTGTTTTTCTCTGCAATACCATTTTGCTGTGGTACCCTAGGTATAAAAATCTGCCTCTTAATTCCATTGTCTTCATAATATCTAGTTAATTCCTTAGAAGTAAATTCACCTCCTTGATCAATCCTCAGGCACTTTATCTTCTTACCACTTTCCTTTTCAACTAAGGCCCCAAATGCCTTAAAATTACTAAAGGCTTCTATTTTGTCCTTCAAGAATGTGACCTACATCATTCTTGAGTAATCATCAGTGAAGATCATAAAATATCTATCACCTTGAATACTTTTAGTCCTTATTGGTCTACAGAGGTTTGTATGAACCAAATCTAACAAATTTTCTACTAAGAAATATTTTCTCCTTAAATTTGAGAATGTTATCTTTCGTAACTGACATTTCTTACACATAGCATTCACTGGTTTGTCCAGTTGGGACAAACCTCTTACTGAGTTGGACTTTCTGACTTTGACAATGTTATCAATATTTATATGACAAAATCTCTGATGCCAAAGCCAACTATAATCTACTTTAGCAATTAAACAGTTGTTGACTTTAGGATTCAGGTGAAACAAGGTTACCTTTTGTCTGCTTGCCGATTGCAATCAATTCACCTTTGTTCCCATAGATTTTGTACATTCCATTCTTAAATTCTAATGGATAACCTCTGTCATTTAGTTGAGCTACACTCAATAAATTATGCTTTAATCCCTCAACCCAGTAGACATCATCTACACTGCTCTTTCCATTAAGGGAAATGGTTCCCTTTCCTTTAACCATGTAGGGTGAGTCATTTCCAAATCTAACAACTCCTCCATCAAATTACTTCAAAGTAAGAAATTTACTCCGGTCACCAGTCATGTGGTGTGAACAATCACTATCTATGATCCAATCATCAGAACTATCCATGCGAGAAACTAATGCCTTCTGATCAGATGTCTCCTCTTTAATGGCAAAAAAGACATTGTCTTCATTAGCATCTCCTTCGGATTCCTCATAGGTGATTCCACCATCAATTGCAATGAGGCAATCTCTTTTGCCTTTTCCTTTGTACTTCTTGTACTTCTCATACTTATGCTCATTTTCACCATTAGGAAAGTTAGCTACAATATGTCCAATATTGTTACATGCAAAACACTTTAAAGGTAATTTACATATGTACTTATGAGTACCTCTAGGTAATGACTTGGCCAACAATGCTTCAAGCTCGATCAGACTATCTTCATCATCAACTTCTCTTCTGGATCTAGACTCATAATTATGACTGACATAAGTGATTTTCCTCACAGGTGGGTTAGGCACTGAAGCTCTAAATGTAGATTTGGATTTATGAGCACTACCAACATAACCATTTAACTCAAATGCAGTAAGTTTACCAATGATGGAGTCAATATTTTATACCCGATTACCATGCATGCATATTTCACCAAGTCATCTTTAATGGTGTTAATAGTCATTGCCCGTTGGTTGCTCACAAAACCAGTGAGCTCTGTAACTTTGGTTTTGGTGATCTTTCGAAGAACAGGGACTTCCCCAACTTTGTAGAAACTGGTCACGACATGAATTTCCTCCGGTGTAATATCATGGGTTCACTCAAGGTACATCTTATCATTATGAACCCTACAGAGGATAATCCTGATGCGTTCTTCTGTAAATTCCTCAAGAAAATATAGTGCACTATGTAATTTATTCTTCTCTATTATGCTGTATTTAGGTTTAATCTTCTTATCATCTCCACAGAACAGACTCAGCTGGGAGTGAATCACTAGAGACCCTAGGTCTTCTAGTTTGCAATCAATATATCCTAAAACATCGCCTTTGACAATGACTTTGATAGGAATTTGAGATAGGGCATTATATTTTATCTTCTTTGTAGGAAACTCAGGTGCTTCCTCAGGTTCAATAGAGCTAGAAGGGATTTTAGATGCAGAAGCCATATCTAGAAGATTCCAAACGACAAGAATATTTCAATGAGAAATACCTTCACACTCCAAACTAGGGTTTGTCAATGTCGAGCACAACACACTTCTTCGGAAGCTTGTTTACCACTTTGACTTCCACACTAATAGCTTGAAGTGGCTGCAAAATCTTGTGCAAGACTCCTTTCTGAATTCTTTCGAATGTAAGATAAATCACTCTGGTTGCGTTGCTCAAGCTTAGAAAAATTCTTCTCTAAAAATACGTAAGTAAAAATGATAACAAAAGTCACTTTTAAACATGCTCCCACCTACCATAATAAATGCATCACCATTAGGGATCAAACCATAATTTTACCTTTTACCACTTCATTTCTTTTATCGGTTGATAGGTAACAAATACCGATAAAGATAATTTACCAATATACTTTGGGGGTTCAAAACATTTTACCGGTATGTTCCCCCTAAGCTTTTTCGAAGCTCAGTTTTCCAGTTTAGGGATTTCCACACTGGGTGTAGAAACTGGTACATCTTGTGGCTTCTCTTCAAATTTCTTTTTCCAAGTTTTGTCCATGTCCACCTGAACGGTTTCAACATCAATCTTCCCTTCTGGGTTGATCGGTATGTCTCCCGATGGATTCTTTCTCAGTCTAAATGCTCTGGCAGTGTGTCCCGGTTTGTTGAAATGATAGCATACCATTCCATGTGTTCTCCATGGTTTGGTGTTCACATTTCCATTCTCCCTTCTACATGTTGCAGCAGTGTGACCACTACCACGACAGATTAAACAGGTTGCTCTCCAATAGGTTGCTGCTTCATAACCATTTGACCGGTGGTCATAGGTTCTGTAGCTATTTGGGTTCCGGTTTATAGGAAGTTTTGGGACAACTCCTTTAGATCTTGGTGGATAACTTCTAGAGTTGTTCATAGTCGACCTACACTCAAAAGATCTATGCCCAAACTTGTTGCATTCATAACAGTGACCTTTAAATCTACTAGATCTAGCCACATTATTTTGAAAGTAAGGAAAGTTATTTTAAGCCTTGCTCCTACATACATTGACAAGTTGTCCTTCTTTAAGACAATTAAAGCAAACAGGTTTAAAATTTTGCTTACCTTTACTCCTGATATTGTTCTTAGGTGTCAATTGCTTCTTTAGTACATCGTTCTTGGTTCTAGAGGTCTCGCCTTCCTTGTATCTAGAGAGACCAAGTCTAGTGGTATCCTTTGATGGCTTCAATGATTCTAGCTTTTGTTCCAACTTAGCAGCACTCTGGTTGAACTTAGCAAGTATCTCCTTTGTATCAACAAGTTCCTTGGAAAGAGCATCGTTGGTCTCCATCAAAGTTTCATTCTGAGAAATAGCTGCATTCAATTCAGCTTGTATTTCTTCTTTGTCTTCTTTACCCTCTCGCAGATAGGCGGTAATGGTACCAATTTCTTGTTTCAACTTACAGATCTCATGCTCCTTGTCCTTTACCAAATCTTCATCTTTTCTTCTATTTTCTAGCTCCTGACTCATCCTCATAGTCAGTCCTTCCAACTCCATGCTTAGGTTAGTTTTGGATTCATTTAGTTTTTCCACTTCTCCGACTAGGGCCTCCATGTCTACTTCATCAGAAGAGTTATTTTTAGGAAATTCCATCAATTGCTCAACAAGTTCTCTTCTCTTGTCTAAAGAGGATTTATACTTGATTTTGAGTTCATCATAGGCTCTCTCAGACTCATTAAGATGGTGAGTGAGCTCCCTCATGCTGTATTCCCCCACATCTCCTTCCAAGTGGTTAGACTTATAGAAAGGTTGGCTCTGATAATTGATGAATACTAAGAGGGGGGGTGAATTAGTATACGCAAAACTTAAGCAAACTCTTAAGCAGTTTAACTTCAAACCAATGTAGCAGATTAAACAATAAACCGGTTAAAAAATAAACAAGCCAAATAGCAAATAAAGCATTCACCCACAAAAGCACAATCACCACAACACAAGATGTTTTGATGGGAAACCCAAATGGGAAAAACCACGATGAGTAAAACTCACAAGTCAACTATTTGCAAAATAGTAACCAGACCGGTTAAGGTCAAACTAGTTAAGGCCTTACAACGTTCTTCATAGAATAGATCTTGTTAGGAATCTAGATCTCTGTTAGGAGATAAGTCTTGCTAAAGACTACCCTGTTAGAGGATTTCAGATCCACAATTGTGAGCCACCTTGTTAGAGGATTTACAATAGGCTTGGTTGGGCCTACCCGGTTAAGGGTTTCAGACTTGTCGAAGATATTAGTAATCAACAAGTGAATTATCTAGACAGTAGCACAAAATGCTTGATTAGATCCTTGACAACTCCCTATTAATGCATTCCAACATTACTTCAGTTTTCTATATTTTGCACTCTCTTTCTCTATTGTGAGATACCTTTTCTTACACAGACCTAATATTCTCTCCAACGTTCACACACAACAACTACAATAAAACCCTAGACATGATGTCCTCATATAGGAACCTGATTTCATGTTGGTCTAATAAGATTAGACTACAATTTACTAGGTATGGAGCATCTAAACACATTTGGTAGCATGACATAGAAACACCGCCAAAGTACCAGTGGATGATAACTCATCACACATTACAATTTTTTTTGGTTTAATACAATATATCGATTACCGGTTGACAAATGAAGACTGGAAAATTGGAACATAGTGTTCCGATCAAAAGATTAACTACCGCTCAGGGTCTTCATTCCGCTTGAGATCTTCATACTGCTTCGGGTCTTCGGTCATGCTTTGACCGGTAAGCATCTTCTGCAAAATATCAATAGTCTTCAACAAACAAATATTATACATTTTAATGACATACAATACCGGTTGGAACAACTACCGGTTGAGAATAACTCATACATTAAATAAGTGTGTGTCCATCAATGATAATCACAACTAATCATCATCAAAATACCAATAGGTACAACCCCTAGCTGACTTCTAAGATACTAAGAAGTAGTCTTAGGAAGAGGTTTAGTAAAGATATCTACAAGCTGCTCCTTGGTAGAAACATGCTCCAAGATCACATCTTTACTATGCACTTTTTCCCTTAAGAAATGATACTTCAATTCAATATGCTTGGTTCGTGCATGCAAAATAGGGTTCTTGGAAATATTTATGGCACTTGTATTATCACATAAAATCTTTATAGGTTCTGAAATATTCATCTTAAAACCTTCCAAAATGTGCCTCATCCAGATAGCTTGAGTACAATTCATGTAAGCTGCAACATACCCAGCTTAAGTAGTAGATTATGAAGTACAACTCTGCTTCTTACTACTCCATGAAACAAGTCTTCCTCCAAGAAAAAATGCTCCATTGGTTGTGCTTTTCCGGTTATCAACAATTCCTGCCCAATCTGTATTTGTGTACACCTTCAAGTCAACATTTCCTCTATATGGATACCATAATCCATAGTCAACAATACCTTTCAAGCATCTAGAAGTACTCTTGGTTGCTATCAGATGTGTTTCCTTAGGATTCTTTTGGAATATAGCAACTATGCCAATTGCATGAGCTATATTCGGTATGCTGTGAACAACATAGTGCAATTTTCCAATCATTGACTTGTATTCCTTCTCATCAATAGATGTGGATTCATCTTCCTTAGACAACTTACAACCTGTAACCATTGGTATCCCAACTGGTTTACAATCACTCATGCCAAATGTCTTCAAGACCTCTTTCACATACTTAGATTGTGTGATGAAAATATCATTTTTTGATTTGCTGTATTTGCAAGCCTATGAAATTTTTTATTTCTCCCACTAAAGACATTTAAAACTCATTTTTCATTTCATCTGCAAAACTATTGCTCATGTCATCATTACCTCCAAATATGATATCATCTACAAAAACTTCACTGACCAGTATTTTATCTCCTTTAGATTTGAAATATATATTACTATCATCACTGGTTCTCATAAAGCCTATCTTCATCAGATGTGTATGAAGCCTTTCATACCATGCTCTTGGTGCCTACTTTAATCTATATAAATACTTATGCAATCTATATACCATGTCTCTCTCATCAGTCAAAGCATAACCATCTGGCTGCTCAATGTATACTTCTTCTTCCAGTATCCCATTCAAAAATGCTAACTTAACATCCATCTATTATACCTTGAATTTCTTATGTGCTGCAAATGAAAGTAAAGTTCTATCACCTTCCAGTCTTGCCACTGGTGCAAAAGTCTCACCATAATCTTCTCCTTCCTCTTGTACATAACCTTTGCAAACCAACCTATCTTTGTTGCTAACTACAACACCATCTTCATTCAACTTGTTCCTGAATACCCACTTAGTACCTATTACATTTTTATTTACCGGTCGGGGTACTAGGGTCCAAGTTTTTGTTTTTCTCAATTTTATCTAGTTTCTCCTCCATATCTTTAACCCAATGATCATCACCAAATACTTCCTTAGCAGTTCTTGGTTCAATAGTGGAGATCATGTAAGAATTCTCTCTAATTCTTCTTCTGGTTAGTACTCCAACATCCTTATCCCCAATAATCTATTCAGGATTGTGATTCAGTCTCACATATCTTGGAATAACATGATCATTATCTTTAGGTTCAACTTCTTCATTATCATCATCTTATTCTAAATTTATCTGTTCTAGTTGAACTGGTACATCAGTATTTGCTCTGCCGGTTTCAGATTTCACAGTTTCTGGTTCCAAAAACAAAATGCAAGGATCTTCATCCTTTTTCTCCAAACTAGTTTCCTCCAAGACTTTAGGATATTCATCCACTCAAATATCAACACTCTCAATAATTCTTCGTGTCTGATTGTTAAAACACTTGTAGGCCTTACTCTTGGTGGAATATGCCCTCATCACTTTTAGCTTCAAATTTGCTGATATCATAACCTCTCTTAATAAAACATTTTCTTCCAAATATATTGAAATAACTAACATTAGGTGATCTTCCATACCAGTATTCATAAGGAGTCTTGTCCTTACCTATTTTTACCAGAATCCGGTTTATAGTGTAGACAATTGTGCTGACAACTTCTCTCCAAAATGTTTTTGCAACACCTCCTTGTATCAACATCATCCTAGTAGCTTCAACAATTTACTGGTTGTTTCTTTATGCAATACCATTCTGCTGTGGTGTCCTTGGTGCAGTAAGCTGCCGTTTGATACCATTTTCTTCACAATACCTAGTGAATTCCTCAGATGTAAATCCATCACCTTGATCTATCCTTAGACACTTTATCTTCTTACCACTCTCCTTCTCAGCAAAGGCCCTAAATGCCTTGAACTTACCAAAAGCTTCAGTCTTATCCTTCAAGAACGTGGCCCACATCATCCTTGAGAAATCATCATTGAAGATCATAAAATATCTGTCACCTTGAATACTTTTTGTCCTTATTGGTCCACAAAGATCTGTATGAACCAAATCTAACAAATATTCTGCTGAAAAAGATTTTCTCTTGAAAGTTGAGGATGCCATCTTTCCCAACTGACATTCTTTACATAGAGCATTAACCGGTTTGTCCAACTGAGACAAACCTCTCACTGTCTTGGACTTACTCACTTTAACAATGTTATTAAAGTTTATATGACAAAATATCCTATGCCAAAGCCAACTATCATCTATCTTTGCAATTAAATAGTTGTTGACTTTAGGATTAAGGTGAAATAGGTTACCTTTAGTTTTCTTCCCGGTTGCAATCAATTCACCTTTGCTCCCATAGATTTTTTACATACCATTCTTAAACTCCAATGGGTATCCTCTGTCATTGAGTTGTGCCACACTCAAAAGATTGTGCTTTAAACCTTCAACCCATTAGACATCATCTGCACTTCTCTTTCCATTAAGAGAAATAGTTTCCTTACCTTTAACCATGTAGGGTGAGTCATTACCAAATCTTACAACTCCGCCATCGAATTCCTTCAAAGAAAGAAATTTGCTTTGGTCATCGGTCATGTGATGTGAACAACAACTATCAATGATCCAATCACCTTTTGATCAGATATCTCCTCTTTAATAGCTAGAAACGCAATGTCTTCATTAGCATCATCATCACATTCCTCATCAATGATACCACCATCAACAACAATAAGACAATCTCTTTTTCCTTTACGCTTTTACTACTTGAATTTCTCTCGTTTGTGCTCATTATCACCATTAGGATAGTTAACAGCTATGTGTCTAATCTTGTTGCATGCAAAACATTTCAAAGATAATTTACCTTTGTATTTACCTATACCTCTGGGCAACCACTTGGCCAACAATGCTTCAAGCTCAACTAAAATTTATCGATCATCAGCTTCCTTGCTGGATCTAGATTCATAACTGTGACTGGTATCTCTATGTTTTCTCATAGATGGGTTAGAAACATAAGCTCTAAATGCAGACTCAGATTTTTGTACACTACCATCATAACCATTTAATTCAAAAGCAGTAAGCTTGCCAATGATGAAGTCAAGAGTTACCTTAATTTTGTCAATGGACTTTAGCTCCTAAATGGCTGCAACTTGGATAGCGTAGATCGGTATCAAGGTTCTCAGTACCTTATTGATCGCTGTGGCATCTTCCACTTTACCTCCCGCACTCTTAATTTCATTGAATATCCCTTTTATCCTTTGACCATACTGCTAGATATTCTCACCTTTAGCCATCTGCATGTCATCAAAATTTCCTCTTAGACTCTCCTCTTTAGCAATATTAACATGTTCATCACCACTATAAATCTCCTCAAGTTTTTTCCATACCTCATATGCAGTCTCTAGACCATGAATGTCTATATACTCAACATCAAACAAAGAACTGATAATAGCCTCTAATGCTTGATGATTTTTTTTTTCTCTTTCTTCTGATCATCAGTCAAAATCCCAGTAGGTGCAACATAATGAGTATTGACATGTTCCCAATACTGGCCTCCTAGACTCTTGATATAAAATTTCATTCTGTCACTCCATATCCTATAGTTCTCTCTATTAAACTTTGGACCTTCCTTCTTCATCATGTTCAACAAGATCTTTACCTCAAGCTGTTAGGCTTAGACCTTAGAGGACCTCATATTCTCTGATACCAATTGATGGTATGAAAAAAGAATAAGAATCCAATCAACTATTGAGAGGGGGGGGCATGAATCAGTAGATAGAAAAACTAGTACTAACTTCACCAATATCAAAATCAATCTCTCAAAGTAAACTTAGAACTATCAATGCAATATCACTGTCAAGATAAAAACTCTCAAGATAAATCGGTTGACTGTTACAACAAACTAATAGTAAACAACTTCAAACTCATAAACATCCAAATGCTTTTACTGACATAAGTAAAACTTCATTTCACAATGCTTCCGGTTATCATGACTTATCAAAGTAGTTAAGTAAATCAACCATAAGAACATAACCACAAAAAAATTCACCACTTGACACAAACATTTTTGAAGTGGAAACCCAAATGGGAAAAACCATGGTGAGATGAGACTCACAAGATAACTATCCAAACTCTTGTGAAGTTTGCCTTGTTAAGAGCCTAGCTTGTTAAAGCTTTAAAAAAGTCCCGTTAAGAACAAATCCTGTTAGGGACCACTTGGTTAAGGGATTGACTACAATGCCTTGTTAGAAGCAATACCCTATAAGGAGTAACCTCGGTAGAGGATTTGAAAATCCAAGCTAATGGATCACCTTGTCAAAGGGTTTGAGTAGCACCAAGCTTGCTAGATCTTACCCGGTTAGAGGATTTCAATTCTGCAGTAATTGTTAGAAAACAACAGGAGTTTGTTGATCTGTCTGAATAGCACTACACTTGCTTGATAAAATCCTTTTCATGCTCCTATCTTCCTTTACTCAAGCTATAGATACATCATTTAGTTTGGCAACCACACACTAAACTGATCTTTGCCAACTCTGAAACTAAATAACTCATCAACCTTATAAACAAATCAATTAGGTTGGTAACACAACAAAAACCTAATTCTCATAGAGATTACAAACAAGTCGGTTCAAGTATGACTATTGGATTACATAGAAATATGTGCACATCAATCAAGAAAACCTCAATCGCTCCTTGATTACCACTTAATCAAAATTAGTAACTCATCACGCACTTTGCATTATATGCAGTATACTTTCTCATTCCCTAGACAAAAACCATTACATCAACGGGCCAAAATCACTTGAAATTGTCTTCATACAATAATCATACTTGTCATAATCATTACCGCTCATCATTAGATTGTAAACCAATATAACCAATTCACTAAACTTAATTGGTTACTCCACAAATTCTTCCTACCAATTATAGTTTCCTTCACTAGCTCATCCTACCGGTTATAAAATAATATTACACCAATATCAATGATATCATTACCGGTTAATTGACATCAATGACAACATAACATATCATTAATGCAATCTTCATGCAAATTGCAACAATAAATGCCTCAGGGGGCATTATGGTTACCCTAGGGGGTAAGGTTAGGGTTGAGTTATTGGATAATCCTTTTGTCCAAAGGATAAACTCTTGTGCAAGGGTTAATGGATAACCATGGTCAAAGCAATGCATTTTTGAAGAGACCCATGGGTTAAAGATGGGTTAAGTTAGAGAGAAAGTCTCTAACCAAGGGTCAAGTTTGAGTTAAGCATTAATGGTTATGAATACTTTTGTGGTTATTTTGTTGAAGACATAAAGCCTTTAATGGTTTATGAAGACTTTGGAGAATTTTGAGAAGTGACCCTTTTCTTAAGGAATGTGCAAATGTTTAAGGGGTAATTAGGCAAATAGGAAGTGATTAGAAGAATCTAGATGGGGTTTATGCATGCAAGTGGATTTATAAGGAGGATGCAAGTGGGAGGATTTTTGAATTTAATTTGAAATAAAATGATTTATTTTAAAAAGGTGGATTACAATGTTCATTGGAAGGATATGTGAGGCCCTACCGCGACTCAGTCTAGCATTTCAGTGATTTTTATGTTGAGACTATTATGGATGCTTTATTTTTATGCATTATGGATTTAGAACTTATATGATTCCATAATTTGGATAACATTGCTATATGTTGATGCTTCATTTATATGCTTTATGATATAGAACTCTACATGATTCTAGAATAGGATGAATTTGAGATGATATATGTTATTATTGGATTTGCAGGACTTTACTATGATGATAGAAATAGGATGCATGTTTTATGTGTGGATCAAAATTATGAGAATTATGATAATTGCTTATGTGGATTTATTTGGATATAAGGTGTATTGATTTGTTTAAGTGTATATTGTATGCAGAGTGTTTGATGTGTATTTTTATTCATGTGTTTATATTATATGAGGTTATTTGAAATTACTAATGTGTAATTGAGATGCGCAAGAAAATTATCCATGTGACCATGGAAATATTATGGAGAACCAAACCTAGACCTATGTACGTTCGTAAAACTAGGGTTTGTCTATTTGGAGAGACAACACCCCGTTTGTATAGTATTTTATTTGTAAAAGTGGATGTTGCATGTGTGTTAGATTGAATTTATTTATTTGTGTAAATCCAACAAGAGACAAGATTTAATGTATAATTTTGTAAAAGTATTTTTATTGTGTCACTTGACACGTGTTGATTTATGTTTTTTTTTTTTTAAATTGTCTCTTGGAGGGAGTTGTTTAACCATAGCTTTTTCATTTAATTTAATGTGATTCCATAATTGCCTTGGAAAGAGAATCTTTGGGGTGGTCAACTTAAGTTTGACCCGAAAATTAACTTCAGAGGGGTTTAAAAGGGGTTAAATGGACACCTAGGGGTAGTTTAAGAGTGTTTCCTAATGCCCATAAGGTATACCTAAGGGTTAGGAGTAATTTTAGGCATGTTTCAACTCCCATGTAACCATTTAGACACCCTAAAAAGTAGATTTCCTAAGTTGAGCGAAAATTGAAATTGGAAGGCATCACCTAAGTTGTTAACTTTCCTTTTTGATGAGAGATCCTTTTGGATCTTTTTCTGACTTTTCCTTTTTCAATTTTAGAAACCTATGAGAACTCTCACTGAGGCCTTTTTAGGCAAGAATGAGAGATTTTGCGGGTAATCACCCACTCTCCATTTTTCGAGACAAGAATTTTTGAAAGAAAAGACAGATTTGGTTTTAGGAATTTGGCTAAGTGTATTGAAGCCAGGGATTGTGGATTTGGGCTGCTCATCCTCAACTTATCTAAAATACCTTTGGGCAGTTGAAGGTTGGTTAAAATTCTCTTTGTTATGTTTTTATATTGCATGTTATGTTGAAAAGAATTGCATGTGTGAGAAGGCTTGTTTCTTATAATTTTTTTCCCTTATGAAAAATTATTTTGTGTTCTACATTTTACTCTTGCATATTTACTGTGTTTTGGGAGTAACCAAGACCTTCTACTCTTGGGAGAGAGGATTGTCTTGTGGGTGGTAGAAGTTTGACAACCCTTGAGTGAGAGGCACTCGTTAAGAGAGTGATCTCAAGGGATTCCTATGTAACCCTTGCTGCATGGCTTGTTTATGCATTTGGGGGTCATAAAGAGGGAAATAAGGCATGAATTCCTTGGGGGGCATAAGGTTGTGGGGTTGTTATACTTAAGATTTATCATTGTTTGTCATGACATGGCCTTGAGTTTTACTATATTTACAGTCTCCTCAGGGTATTTGGTCCACTATCACCCGTGTATAGTCATCACATGTGTGGTGCAGTGTAGCCTGGGTTGGGAATGTGTATGTGATTGTTTGTCCCATGTTTATTGTGTTTGCATGTGTGTTACCTATCTAGGGCTTGGTTCTCCAAGCTCGAGGGTGGCTACTGGTTAGCCTAGGCTGGGAGGTGAACTCTCCATGGTCATAGCTTTTGATTCATTGCAGGTTGTAGGAAGAAAAGAAAATAACCAGTAGAAGTTGCAGGATTTGTGTGTTTGCAGAAAAAGATTGGGAAATGGAATAGCTTATATTTTAAGTTGCAGCAGTGAAAAAGGGCAACTATATATTGTAATCTCTTTGAAAAGGAAATGTACCCATTGTTATTTAAAGTCCTCATTATCAGAAATAAGAGATCCATTTGTAAGGTTGCCTGGAATGTACTTTAAATATAGTTTGAGGAGATATATTGTTTTTTTTATTAACCATTATTTTGTTGCAAAAAAATGAAAGGTTTATCTTGTATTAAGTTCCTATAGTTTCTGTATATGAGAAAAGTGGGTCGATAGAACTCAATATGTGGAAAATGGAGCTCAAAGAGGCTTTGCTCACACACCCATAGGACTGCTTGGTGCAAGCTATGGAGTCATGACGTATGTCTCAACTTCCCAAGGTTGGTTCCATGGTTCTCTATCTCACAAGGTCCCTCAAACCAACGTCTTTTGCTCTCCGATCACTAAGCAAAGTGGTTTAGGGATGACAAATGCAAGAACGAGGGATACTTTGGTTGATTTTAAGATGAAATGCATCCTAAGTTATACATGTTTCTATAAATGCAATAAACTAGATTATAAGATGACAAGATTAGTAGCAAGGCTATCCTAGCATGCTATATTAGTCTATGATTAAGCTAAATGATAAGGTAAATACTCTAAACATGCATATTTAGATTTAATTCCTATTGAAAAGAGAGGCTAAATGATGAGCACAAATGATATATTAAATCTTGGATGGATTTTAGTATAAGTGTGATGCTAAACACTTGGATGATGAAAATGGAGGAATGAGAGCTCTATTTATAGCAAAAATAGAGTAATGGATGGCCAGGATTGAAAGAGTTAATCAAGGGCTAAGTTTGAAAGTTGGGAATCCATGTTTTCAATTGGCACCAATGAAATGGTGACAATTGTCAACATAAGGTTGGTTGAGAAGAGATGTAAGAAACATTAAATGCTTGAGAAGACCTCATGGTTATCTTAGGGGGTAAGGGTTATGGTTTGGTTAAGGTTAGGTTAGGGTTATCCAATGGATAAAGGTTTAATCCAAAGGATAAACTCTTGTGCAAAAGATTAAGGATAACTATGGTCAAAGCAATAAATGCTTGATGAGACCCTTGGGTTAAATGGAGGTTGAGTTTAGGGAAATTCTTTAATCATGTCAGAGGGTTGAGTTAACCATTAATGGTTTGGGAGACTTTCAAAGTTAAGTGGTTGATGCCTTTAAGGGTTTTCAAAGACTTTGAGGCTTTGAGAAGTGACTTCCCTTTGTTAGGGATGCGACAAAGTTGAGGAAATGGGCTAGGTTAATTTAGAAGTGATTAGAAGAGTCTAGAAGGGGTTAGGAATAGGGTTTAGGAAGCAAGTGGGAGATGTAGGATTTTGCAAGTGGATGAAGGGATAATAGGATTTAATTGAATAAAATGAATTTAATTCAATTTGGTTGTAATTTGGGGAAATCAAATAAATTAGATTTATTCAATTTAGGGTAAACTATTTAATTAAATTTGAATTTAATTAAAAGTGGACAGAAGAGATTTAATTGAATAAAATGATTTATTCATTAAATATCAAAAGAGGCCTAGTGAATTTAATTTAAAGAAATTGAGTAATTTACTTAATTTAAATAGAGGAATGTGGGTGATTTAATTAAATTGGATTTAATTAAATAGAGAAATGAACATAAAATATTCATTTAGGAATATGGTCATTTTTATATGTCTACATTTTGCCCCTCTTTGAAGTGATATGTGTGCACATGTTAATTCAAAGAAAATGATGTGTTATTGTGATTTATGATCAAATAAATTTTTTATGTTGTTTTGAGATATGTCATGCCCCAGTTTTGATAATTGATGTTGATAATGCCCCCTCGGGAGATGAATCAAAAATTTGGAAAAATTTGATGTGATTTGATAATTGTGTTTGCTTTGCAAAATTTTGGCTATGTGGAATGCTTGAATTGATTCATCTCCTGATAATTGATGTGTGCGAGGGTATGAGGAAGACCAAGAGTGAATTACATGATCAATCCCCTAACCCTAATTTTATTTCACCCTATAAAAGGGGAAAAGTGCATTGTTTTGACTCATTTGTGCTTGTTGACTTTAGAGAAAGAGACTTTTGGAGAGAAGACAAAATGCCTATTCCATATTCTACGCATTGATTTGAGTGCGTTCGGAGGTATCGGAGACCTACTGCGTATGGACCACCGGTAAGTCAACCTTTTTGACCCCTTTTTGATTTTTGATTTTGTCATTTTGGGTACTTTTTTGGAATTTTGCATGCGGGTTTAACATTTTAGCACATCTAAGTCGTCGGTCAGCGCATATGAAAAATTTCGTAGCGCATAAGGTTGTTGATTTAGTTGCATCTGAAAAACGTAGGGTAGTGCATAGGTTTGCTAGGTTAGCGCATAAATGCACATTAGCGCATTAGGGACATAGGGTAGCGCAGAAAGTGAAATAGGTGGTGCATTAGGTAAACTTAGCGCATTGGGTAGACAAGGAGTCACATGGGTAGGGGTAAGTAGCGCATAGGTTAGACCTAGTGCATAGGGTTAGATAGGTAGCGCAGCCGAAGGATAGGTTAGTGCATATGATAGGTTTAGCGCTTAGGGTAGCTTAGATGGCGCATTTGAAGAAACATGTAGCACATAGAGTTAATCTAGCGCGTAGGGTAGATAGGATAGTGTGTGGAGAAAACAGGTTAGCGCATCGAGTCAATCTAGCGCGTAGCCAAATTTAGTTAGCGCATGCTGTCGGTTTTGTGAGATAGGATGATTTGTGAGTGAGGAAAATTAATAGGATAAGGTCAGTTTTGCTAGGATAGGTGTAAAATGTTTCATTTCTGTGTTTGCTATCATGGTTTTGATTGTTTTTCCAATATAAGTGCCAATATAACTTGGTTTTATTTGCGATTTTTCAAGTTATTCATAGATATCGATGTGGATTTGGTATAAAATTGATGTGATGCGCATTGTTTCAAGTTAATATATGATTGTGGAACTTGAGTTGTTTACAAGTTGATATGGGTTGGAAACTTGAGTTGTATTACAAGTTGATGTGAAATGGGGACTTGAGTTTTGTTACAAGTTTGATATGGTGTTTGAAAACTTGAGCTGTGTTACAAGTTGATATGGATAGATATGATGTGATTTTGATTTTGATATCTATGTTTTGATGAGGAACTGATATTGAACTTTATTTGTTGTGTGACAGGAGTGATTGGGAGTGGTTCAGTCATGCGAACGGTTCTCGAGACCATGGGAATTGATACCACGGTTGGCATAGGCTGATTTGGACATTATTGAGAGATGCGGCCTGTCTTCCCTATTGGATATGCCTCAGTTTACTGTGAACTGGGGTTTACTTATAGCACTTGTAGAGAGATGGCACAGTGATACGAACACCTTCCATTTTGCCACAAGGGAGATGACAGTGACCCCTGAGGATTGCTACTAGATCTTGCGCATACCTGTAGTAGGGGCACTACTACCTTATGAGTAGTCAGAGGAGGGCGGGACAGAGGCACTTCGTCAGATTTTTCATGATGATACAGTGTGCGGATATAAGGTTTCATGGCTAGAGTTTATGGATTTGGATTATGTGCCTCTTCCATCAGTACTGGCAAGGTTTGTAGGTGGTTTTCTATGTCCCGACCACTGGTCGAAGGGATTGTCAGTGGGATGGGGATTGGTACTAGAGGAGATGGTTACACAGGGCTGTAGGTTTACATGGGGATCGGCTATGCTAGCCCATTTGTATAGGGACTTGCACGAGGTAGTATACCTGGGTTATGATAGTTTGTCAGCTGGTGTTACACTCCTATAGGTATGGTGCTGGGAGCATATTCCTGCAGCTAGGCCACTAGTGGATAGAGATAGGCTGATTGGACATGCCTATACATATGGATATAGGGGGTTAGTTTTCTAGCGGAAGCTGGGCAAACTGGAGCATTGGAGGAGGGTATTGGATGATATTGATATGGTTTGGTAAATGGATTTGTTGCTTTAAGAAACTTTCTTGAAAAACTCTGTTTTGCCCTGTAATTAGCAACAAAACGTTCACAACAGTTGAAGAATCACAAAGAAATGGTAATTCTTCTCTGCGTTTGAGAGGGGCAGCTCCCTCGTATAATGGGGGTATTTGGATTTTTCAAAAATTTAAAGAACGAACAATAAAGAAAGATTGCATGCCATATAAGGTATGAATCTAGATTAAAATAAATTCCATATAATCAAGTTTGAGATACCACAACTTGAAATAAACTTCTTCACATTCAATGTTAAAGGGAAAGCATTACGTAATCATCAATCAAACATATTGATAATAACCCATGAGAATAAGTTGAACACACATCCAAATTGATCTCTATTGCTTAATTGCTTGAATAATACTATCCAAGTCTCTTATACAAAGCTTGTGAAAAAGTGGGATCCCCTTTCATTGAATAATAATGAGGTATTTATAGGAGAAGTGGTAACCACCTGAGGTAACTACCCTAACTACCTTTACAACTACTTTATAACTTTCTCAACTACTTGAAATAACTTCCTCAATTTTGGGAGAAATAACTACTTAGAATAACTACCCAAAATGAGAACTTAGGATAACTACCTCATATGAAAAGAGCCAAAATTATCCTTTATTACAATACAGAAATAGAGATGAGAGAAAAGGAAACTCGATCATGAGAGTTATTTACAAGAAAGACAAAAACATGATGCGAGTAACACAACAAAAATAAAGGCTATACAAAATGCAACTCTGCACTTATTCTAAGCTAACTCCTTGCGCTGCCGATGAGGTTGTCGCTTCTGTAGGCACATTATGTTGTTCAGGTCCTTTGTCTCTAAATATTCTGAAAAGTCTGATGGCTGAAGTGATGGATTTTCCTTTGGGAATTAGGATGTTAGCTATCCTCATTTTCCATGTCTTCAAGTTTCTATGAATGCCACTTAGTTCTGTCACCATGCTGAGTGTCTGAGGCATAGAAATTCTCAAGGAAGAGTAAATATCAATCAACCTTTCGATGGTATTTTCACTGAAGTTTGTCTTGTTAAAAAGCTGTTGATCTACCATGTTCTGGAAGCTATTCTGTAACACCTGCGAATCTTCCATCAATGTCACATCTGGGAGAAGAGTAGTGAGTTGTCCTTGGAGTTTGGTACACACTTGATCACATGAAAGCATGAGTTTTTCTAACTCTGATGAAACTTGATCTATGATCACTAGTTTCCAGTTAATGCTTTCCATCCATATCTCTAGATAATCTTTTTCATTATTAGGCAAGATTTTCTCGGTTGCAAGGGTGTCCATTCCAATTTCTATCATTTGTTTAAAATCATTCACAATTTCTTTCCAGGCCGCCTCCTCTTTCTTGACATTCCTCAAGTCTTTCTCAATAGTATTTTTCTTTATTAAGGCTTCATCATGGATAGATTTTGCTTGGACTAGGAATTCACATGCGAGAGTTTTGACCTTTTCTACCCATCCTTCAGTTACCTTTCCATAGGCTTGGTACTTTTGAAGATTATCCATAACATTCTTTTCAATTACTCCTTCTGGTGTAAATATAATTGGCTGGCGATCTACACTTAGTGGCATAGTGGAGGTATCAACTACGGATCTCAAGTAAGAAGACAAAGTGTGCACTTGTTGTTTCAATTGATCCCTGGATTGCTTATCCTTTTCACTTCTCTCCACCATTCTGGCTGCCATCACATTAAAGTTCTGAATATCAGACTCATGAGAAGAAGGTCCCATATCAATCTTTGTCACAACAAAGTCCGCAGAGGTGGCTTCATTTGTATCCTTCTTAGATATGGGTTGAGCAATCTCTAAGCACATATTCCTTGAATTTGGATCAGTCTTTATTCTTGAGGATACTTTGAGTTTCTTCGGTTTTTCAGCTCTTTCAAAAAGATCAGATATGCTACTAAATTCAGGTACCACTAGCTTTTCTACCCTCCTCTTCTTCAATAGACTTTGTTCTAACCATGGGAATGAAGAATTTTCTGTGGACTCTTGGATGTTTTCCTGCCTTGCTACCAGTGTTGTAGTCGCCTCTCTGATTTCTTCAAATTGATCGCTTGGATTGCTTGGAAATGATGAATCCATGACTAAAGTATTTTGTTGTGCTTCTTGTCGTAGGGATTCAAAAGGAACTGAGGGAGATATGGAATGCATTCCATCATCAAATCTTGTGTCATCTAGAATTTCCACTGGAACTTGATCCTTTACTTGACTTGCAATAGAATTTTCTTCTATGTCTTTTTCTTTGGATTTCTTCCTCTTTTGTCGGGGTTCATCACCACATGTGTTTTGAAGATTGTTCCTCCTTGGAGGGTCTTCATCTCCATCACTTCCTTGAGTATTCTGGCAAGAAGGAGTATCGCTAGCTAGAGTATGGGAAGAATGCAGCGACGTAGAGCTCTCAAGCTGACGTCCTTTCTTTCTTGGAGTTTCCTTTGTTGGTCTGGTAGCAGTCATTTGAGTAATCTTCTTCTTAATCCAGGCTTCAGAATTCTTGATTACAAAACTTGTTCTTTCTCTAACATCTCTCATTTCCGGACCTGCCCAATTCAAACTGGGAAGTGGCTGGGACTGGACTTGCTCAAAATAGATAGGATCAATCAAATCAGATCCATCATCTTCAATGCCTTCTATGGTCCAATCCATCTTGAAATCTTTCATTTGCTTCAAAGTTAACCTGGTCCAATCTCTTTTTCTAACCTCGAATTCATCTTCGCAATCCTCCCAAAAATCTTCGAGATTAGGAAAATGAAAATAGCCAGGGCCTAACTTTAAGCTGCTCTTGACATAATCCTTACTATCAAAAGGAAACCTCATCTGATATGGATACAAGTTGACCTTGGATAAAGCTTTTTCTGTCTCATCTGCTCTTGAACTTGACTCACATCTATAGTGCTCGAGACAAATGGGAAAGGCTACCCCTCTATTCTTTCTATCTCTGCATTTCTTTTGAACTGAAACCAATTGCCAACAAAGCTCAACTAAAATGAGCTTATCATCAACATATCTGGGTAGCTTGTGTGGATAACCTTCAAATCCTCCTACTCGAAGATAGGTAAATCTCGGAAACTAGATGAAGAAACTTCCATATTTCTTTATCAATTTAGCAGCTTCCTTTGATATTCTGGTGGCGATGTCTCCTTGTAATAACCTTACTGCCCACATTGTGAAAGCATCATTCACCCACCTGAAATACACAAAGCTTTCTTCAAGTTGCAATTGCTTGTAATAATGGTAAACTTGAGTTTCTTGATTCAAGACACCATTAGTACTCAACCCTGGCCATGACCTCAAATTAGCAATAGCATATATCAAGTAAGAGATCATATGGAAACGTTGACTTGTTTTGAAGTGGACTAACTGGTCATGTATGCAGTTGCTGATGAGATGGCCCCAGTCAATGAATTTTTTACCGGCAGAGATGACTATTATGAAGAGATACATCCACATTTCAAACTCAGTGGAGTCCGGACTTCCTGTCACTCTATGGAGTAACAAAATCAAGTAACAAATCTCTTTGATGAAAAGAGAACGATGGAGTGTTTTTGGAAGCTGAGACTGTCCTCCCTGTGGTGCAACCATCCATTCTTTAGCCAGATTGTTAAGGCATTTGCTTCTATTGTCGCTGAAGTATTTATAAGCTTTTTGCTTATCGATGTGAGTGAACTTTTCCTTATATGGCAAACGAAGAATAATAGCTATTGAAATTCCGTCTAGTTTGGCCATTAAGGATCCATCTGCAGCTCTTATCTCTCTCGCATCGGGATTATATCTTTTTGAGCATTCTAGTACCAAATCTGCACATTGAATTGATATGGGAAAACATGCTGCTTCAATCAAGCCACTTCCCGCCACTCTGCAAGACAATTTTGATCTGTCACCTTCCATGAAGAACCTTTTGATCTCCTGCAAATTTAAGTGCCTAATCTTGGTATCATGAACCTCTGGAATCATGGTGGTGATCATCGGAGCGTACTCGTACTCCTGAGCTTTGTACTTCATGATTTTATTTCCACAAACCCTTTGTATTGAGGTCCTCTATGTCAATGTTACTGGAACTTTGAGACTTTGAAGATTTGTGACTGACTTGATTAAGTGACTATGTCTCACCCATAAGCAAGATCTACCCACTGTCTTTATCATGGATGATCCATTTGTTCCTCCTTGAATGGCTGCTCATGATTAACCTAACAATCAATGACAAAATGTTACCTTCTTCAAACTGAGGTTTGTGATTGACCTCTCTATCACTTCTTTGAATGGAAAAATGACTTTTCTTTTGGTTCTTTGGGGCTGATTATGACAAAGACTCGGACCATTATCTCCTCACTGTTTATTGAACTGCGCATTAGACCTATTGGGGTTGTTGTGATAGCTGTGACCATGCCTGATAGATTCTCCGCTCATTGATGATTTCTATCAACCATCCATGTTGTCAATGTCTTCAGTATTGTGAGTCAATTGTCCAATAGCTTGGACTGCACTACCACTGTGTCTTGGTTTTGTTTTCTTTTTGGTCTAAGCCTCTTATCACTGTCTTTGCAACTTTATCAGGCTATTCCAAACTATCTTCTGTGTCTCACATGATGCCTATCGATGTGTCTCTGGGTCGCTGCACTTTGCTACCTGTAGATTGCTCACACAAAACCTTTGTTCTTTCTCGTGGCGATGAAGTGATATCTTCTAAAGATCCTAGGCATTCTCACCGAGATCTTCCTACATTCCGGTGGGCACCATTGCAACTATATTCATTATGCAAAACATGCAGGAAACTCTACAGCGCGGGTATTCTGCATGAACGATTATCGTAGTTGTTTTGGCTGCAGATAACATGTTAATAGTTACGCGTAGCATATACTCCCTGGTCTTTCATCAATAACTTGCAGAATGCACCACGAAAAGCAATACTTGATCTTTAAAATTTGAAAGTGCGAGTAGAGTTAAGGGAAACGATAGCATGCAAGTTGACCAGAGCATTTGTAACGGCGATATCTGATATACATCTTCCTCCCAGCGATGGTTTGGTGGATGTTTGCAACCTATTCCATGTTTGCAGAGCCTGGCGCTATGTCTGCAATTCCATTTACTTGGAAATGAATACCTCTACACCTGCGTGAAAGGAGCCATGCAGAAATAAGGCATTTAAACACTTCTTATCCAACCTCTGCGAGTGGTCTTCAACTTGCGAGTGGAGTCTAGAGAGCACGATAGCAGGCATATATATCGGTAAAACAAACGGTGAAGGTAGTTATAAAACCAACTTTCACCTTCTTTTCTGGCCACGCGGTAGTTTTCTTTTGCCAAATGGACGTTCGAATGAGTTTGGTGGAGCGATTTCCCAGTTGTAGAAGGATCGGCATGTTAGCCAACTTAACCAAGCTGCCGATAGTAATCCAAAACATAATTGAAAATAGTTAGTTGGCTATCGATATGGCTTGTTTACCCTTTGGTCAACTTTGCCGATATCTTCCATGCATAAGTGAGTTCAATGCAAAACACATGGTAAATTGATAAAGTTAGCCAACTCATCGATGAAGAAGATGTCAATGTTAAAACCTTGCATAAAGAAACATATCGGTCCCTTGATAATTTTACCAACTTGATGATAGTTTCTCATTCGCAACTCAAAATTGGTGTTCATTGGTCCTTTTAACCATTTTACCATGTTGCCGCTAACACTTGGTCACTATCAGCATAGACCGTTGATGATCGTGTTTACTTTAAACTCTTCGAGAATGCCAATAACAATCCTAGACAATACAATATTCTCATCCATTTATTGGCGATTTGAGGGATAATTTAACTTGGAGTTTAGAGGTCAACATGTTACTTTGAATCATATCCTTTACTTTGAAAACGTTCATAGGATTACAAATACAAATACAAAGAGTTTCTCGATTTTCTCAAAAACATGATTTGCGACCCTTCACCATCATGATGTGAAGTACAATTATAACTTGGGCGAATTTTGGGAATTCACATATGGTCCTCTTTTTTTTTTTTACGAATATATCCAAATATTCGACGAACCATTCACACTAAAACGACCCGTTATTACATGGAAACGAAGAAGAATCATAGTTGTCAAATTTACAATTAGGATCAACAGGTCATATGGTGACCGTATACAGGTTGCGAGGTTTGGGCTGAGGATGGGCTGGAGATGCCATATGTCTTTAGGACCCGATTTTTGATAGGGAGGACCCCTTTTGTGATTGAGAGATTTTTGGTTATGAGAGTTTTGCGGTAGTTTGATTGGCAGCAGGGGATACCACAGGGGACCTGTTTGTATGCGCCCCAGAGAAGGACATACCAGATTAGGGTGTGACTATTGATAGTGTAGTGGTCGTGGAGGAGTTTGTGCAGCTAGTGAGCCAGATATGGGATTATGCCTCAGAGATTTTGGATGCTAGGATGATAGATGAGTTTGCTAGACTATTTGCAGCTCATGCCGTGGCGAGGATATCGGATCCAGTGGAGATGCAACCCAATTTTGATGATGATGAGGATGAGGGAGGGGGAGATGGGGATGAGGGAGGAGGTGGAGGAGGTCGGGGTAGGAGAGGAGACAAAGGTAGAGATAGGGGTGATAGAGGAGTGGAGAGAGTAGTTCGATGAGCTATGATGGATAGAGATAGAGGAGGTTTGGTGGTTGGAGCAGGGGGTGAGGGGATGGTGGGAGAGGTGATAGCAGCAGTGGGAGGGACCGATGAGGTGAGTTGGCCAGCCCAGAGGAGGAGGAATGATGTGCTACCTCCACTAGCATTGAGGACAGGTAGAGGGATTGGGGGTACCCCTTCACAGGTGCGTCTTCGGGTCCAGATTCCGACTCATGTGGAGGATGCCTAGATTAGGACCTTACAAGTGACAGTGCAACAGCTGCAGGCACAACTATTAGCACATCAGTGTCAGATTTTATAGCTGACCACTGAGCGTGACACTGAGATAAAGCGATGGGGTCAAGCGGAGGAGCTCACAACGAGCGTGTAGAGAGTAGCACTAGGTGGGCCGATGAGGGACACCTTGAGAGAGCTAGCTTTGAGAGCCCAGGAGGTGGAGTACTACCATTGACATTATGAGGCTATGGTGCCCAGGGATCGTCGAGTGCAGAGTTTTACGCAGTTGAGATCGAGTCGATCTCGAGAGATGGGATCGCGGTCAGAGAGTAAAGGTGTGACAGGGACATCGAGACATAATCCACCTGGAGATCCAGGGGCTGGTACTTCTGCGGCGAGACCATCTCCTTTAGGAGATAGTCATACTTGAGAGACGTTGTCTCCATTGTATTTTTTGATCATTGTATTTGGCCAAGACATGACATATATTGTACATTTTGATCATTTTTGATATATATATATATATATATATATATGGCACCATTTTCTTTGATCATGTGATGTGTTATGGATGCATTTTCTATATGCTTTTACTTTATTCTATGATGATGCAATGCTTAGATAGATGATATGATGAAGTGAAATGCATGATGTTATGAGATGTATTTTAAAAATGAGATGAATGATATGATATGCTGTGAGATGTATCTTGAAAATAAGATGAATGATATGATATGTAACTGATGCCCTCCTAAATGACACAAGATTAGTCTAAGATCAAACAACATAAAACACACAAGATGTTAACGTTAATCAATCAAAAACTAAAACATGAAGGCATTCCAAAAGAGACACTAAAAGAAACATGCTAAATATATCTAATAAATAGAACAAATGATCATGAGACATCTCCAACTGCCTCTTAGCATGGCCTTAGCTTCTTCTCCCTTGTTCCTCTCCTCTCCAAGTTCCAAAATAGTGTAGCTCTCAGCAGCTTTTTGCACTATGGATGCTTATGGAGGATTGAGATTGTAGAATAGCTCTAAACATGAAATGAAAAGCTATTTTAATGCTAAAATGATGTATTTTACCAAAAGACAAGATTTAGTTTGTTTATGCTAAAATGCTCTCTAAAATGGCTATAGTCTAAATGCATACAAGTTTTCAGGATCTGGATTATGAAGGAATGGGCTCTATTTATAGGAAAAATGGAGCAATGGATGGCCAGGATTGAATGGTTTAATCAAGGGTCAAGCTTGAAAGTTGGGGATCCATGTGCACAATTGGCACCAATAAAATAATGACAAGTGTCAACACAGGATTGGGTTGAAAGAAGAGGTTGGAGGCATTGAATGCCTGAGAAGACTTCATGGTTATCTAAAGGCTAAGGGTCAAGCCTAAATTAGGATTACCCACTGGATTAGGAGTTAATCCAAGGATAAACCTTTGTGCAAATGATTAAGAGATAATCATGGTCAAAGTATTAAATGCTTGATGAGACCTTTGTGGTTGGATAGAGGTTGAGTCAAACAAATGTTTTAACCATGTGGGAGGGTTGAATTAACCATTAATGGTTATTGAAGACTTTGGGGGATTAAGTGGTTGAAAGTTGGAAGCCTTTAATGGTTTTCAAAGACTTTGGGGTTTTTGGTGGTTGAAGGTTGAAAACCTTCAATGGTTATCCAAGACTTTGGGCCATTTGAGAAGTGACTCCATTTTGCTTAGGAATGTGACAATAATTAGGGGATGGATTAGGCTAATTAGGAAGGGGTTAGAAGAATCTAGAAGGTGATTAGATTTTGCAAGTGGATTTGGTGGGTGAGGGAAAATAGGATTTTATTTAAAATAAAAATTCATTTATTTCAATAAATATGTGCAAGTTGCATTTGTAGGAAAATGCAAGTGGGGGGGTTTTTTTAAATGATTTAAATAAATGTTAATTTATTTAAAAGAGGAAAAGGGGGATTTAATTAAATAAATTGATTTTATTTATTTAATTGATTGGAATTTGATTTTAATAAATTAATTAAAATAAATCGAATAATTTATTTAATTAATAGAAGAATGTTTGGGGATGAATTAATTAAATATTAATTTAATTAATTGGTGGCTAGTGGATTTTTAATCAAATAAATACGAAATATTCATTTAATTAAAATGGACAGATTTATGTGACTACATTTGCCCCTCTTTGAGACGGTGCGGTTTATCGCATCGTTTCAAAGAAAGAAAAACTGGTGTGAAGAAATGCCCCATAAAATGTTAATTTAATGGGTGGTATGCCCCCTCGAGAGATGGGCCGAAAAATTTCGAAAAATCGGGCAATCTCTCGAAAAAGAATGAAAATTGGCAGGGTGATAGAAGGGAAGAAGTTAAGCATACGGGTGAAAAATAGAAGAAAACGGGGGAAACATGGAGTGAATACAGAGAAACAACAAGCCAGCGAGTACCCTGAGGTCATGCAAGAGATACATAGTAGATGTAGTGTGGGGTTGTTCTTTCGAGTGATGCTATACAAGTGATCAAAATTGGTTGAACAATCTGGTGCAATCGGTTTAATTGCCCCGGTCAAGTCAAAGCGTGACAGTTGATGTCAGTTGGTCGCTTGGACATGATAAAGTCTGAGTAAGTGAATCAAAGTGACCTGATGAGACTTAGGCAATTGATGCAATTGCCCGATGAAGTCAAGGTATATGAAACAAAAATACTCGTTGAGACTTAGACAATTGATGTAATTGTCCGATGTGATTGTGTTTGATTGGTTGATCAATTGATGGTGTGTGCATGTGATGGATGGTTGTGGGGAATCATGGCAACCCCGTTGAGACTAGGTCATTATGATAAATGCCTGATGTAGTCTAGGATTACCATAATCGATTACCTATTGAGACCTGAAGATACTTGATCAGAGTATCTGTTGATAGTCTAGGTGTGTGTGAGTCAATGTACCTGTGCAGACAGAGTAACTTGCTTGGCTGATTGGATGACTTAGGATAGGAAACACAATCCCTCCTATTTTAGAGATGGATGGTGATGAACGTGGCTTGATTAGGTTGATTGAGAAATGATGTAGGGTATGTGATGTTGATTATTGAGATGGGGAGGGTTGGGGGGTTCGATGTTAGAAGAAATGGAGGACCTATGACTCATTCCTATGGAAGAAGAGGAAAATAGAGTATGCATTATTATGACTATGTATGCATGATACGCAGCTATTATGAATGTATGGATGGGTGGAATGCAACGAAATGCAATATATACAAATGAGATGGAATGACGATCCATAGTGCTCTATTTTCATCATTGAGCTTTAAAATGTTGGAAGAGAATACAAGCATCTTGACATAATGATTCAAGATGACCTGAGTATTCCTTACATGGATTTTATATAGCAAGTTAATACAAACGACTTGATATAAGGGATCAAGTCGACCAGAGTATTGCTTGTGGAACAGACAAGGATTATTTCCTTTCATGCATGACTTGGATCGTCCTCCTTGATCTTAGACTGATCAGATCCTGAGACAAGCTCATACCGTACTAAGAAAATAAAACCTTTATCCAATTGGGAGGAAGAGGAACCAAAGGATGAGCATTGCACCTGCAACCAAACAGCATATTTACATAAAGAATAAAGAATAAGGATCCTTGGTAATGGCTCATGCTCATATGGTCGAGGTATACGCTGTAGTCAGCAAGCCATAATGATCTATGACTGTATTTTGCATAAGATCATGTAGCTTGGTGAACTTCCCACGTAGACACCATTAGTACATGCCCCAGTACTTCATCGGAAATAATGTGCAAACGATACAAAACAATGCTGAAAGATCCCGATACAGATAAACAAATGAATTACTCACGAATCAACCAAGCATTTGATAGCTTAACATAATTTTCTTGTCAAAGAAAATGTCACTTTTGTCTTTGTTTTGGTAAGGAAGGATGCATCCTTGTTTAAGACAGTTTGGATTGTTGATGTTGATTGTGTTGGTCGAGTGATAAGTGGTCATTTGTGTGAGTAATGTTTGTCAATGTTTATTTTGTATCTGATTGGATAAATATGTACAAGGTGTTGCCATGTTTTTGTGTGATTTTTGATGGGTTTTCCGATGTTTTTTGGATTTTGTGAAACAATTTTGAATGTTTTTGGTATTTTGTGAGTCATTTTTGAATGTTTTTGGTATTTTGTTGAGACATTTTTGAATGTTTTTGGATTTTGTTGAGACATTTTTGAATGTTTTTGGATTTTGTTGAGATATTTTCCAATGTTTTTGGATTTTGATGATTGCCTGAATGAAGAGCGTAATGACACATAAGACAATGTAGAATCCACTTCCATCAATACGTTAAGGGTAGTGCCCCCAGTTTGTAGACCGGACTATGAAAAGGTGGGATGCTAGATGCGTGGAGTACTTTCTTAATTGCAGATCAAATAACAAGCCATGGTTGGGATAGATGGATGTATGTGTGCATGAATGTGATCGCAACGAGCCTGAAAGATACTGGAGCCATAGCCTTTACGAGTGGCGCCTGTTTGCCAGGTTTTCACCATCGCACTTACCCAAGGTGCCACCGGAGTGGTTGTTCACCGTTTGGATGCATGATTTTTCTTGACTTTTTTGAATGTTTTTGTATGTTCTTCAGGACATTTTCTGAATGTTTTTGGTATTTTTGATGTTTTTGTGAATGTTTTTGGTATTTTCTGGTATGCAGGGGAGCCTGATGCTCTGTACACCTTAGGTATAAAACCGTTTGAGGTGCATGCTGTTGATTGGATCTGCGAGCGGTTTTCCGTCTGATGTAGCCAACTGATATGCCCCAGACCCGAATACAGCAGTGACAACATATGGGCCTAGCCAGTTTGATTCAAACTTGCCCTGATGTTCTCGGTTTGGTTGGTTGCGAGGATTCTCTCGTAGAATAAGATCACCTACCTCAAATGTACGAGATCTAACTCGGTGATTGTAGCTTCTACTCATGCGCTGCTGATAGGCTTTGAGGTGATTGTATGCAGCTTGTCGCTTCTCATCAAGTAACTCTAAGTCCTGAAGACGGGATACTCTATAGGCTTCATCATCGATGAGATTATGCAAGGAAACTCGTAAGGATGGTATCTCGACCTCAATAGGTAAGATAGCTTCAGCACCATAGACCAATGAATAAGGAGTTGCACCTGTAGGGGTTCGAATGCTAGTTCGATATGCCCATAATGCTGGATTCAATTGAACATGCCAATCACGACCGGCATCATTGACTGTCTTCTTTAGGATTCTCAATATGTTTTTATTGGATGCTTCGGCCTGACCATTGCCTTGTGGGTAATAGGGAGTGGAAAAGCGGTGTTGGATATGAAATTTATCACAAAGCTCACGGACATCCTGATTTTTGAAAGGAAGACCATTATCTGTGACAATGGACATGGGTACACCATACCGGCAGATGATGTAATTGAGGATGAATGAGGCGATCTGCTTGCCGGTGACTTGGGTAAGTGGAACAGCTTCGATCCACTTGGTGAAATATTCGGTGGCGGTAATAATGAATTTATGGCCATTGGATGAAGATGGATGAATCTTACCCACAAGGTCGAGGCCCCATTGACAAAAAGGCCATGGTGTTGTGATTGGTTGCAGTTCCTGTGCTGGTGCATGTATCAGGTCACCGTGAACTTGACATTTCTTGCATTTCCTAACAAAGTAGTAGGAATCCTTTTCCATAGATGGCCAATAATATCCAGCTCGCATGATCTTCTTGGCTAGTGATGGACCACTTGAATGAGTCCCGCAAATTCCTTCATGTACCTCTTCCAAAACCTTTGTTATCTCATCTTGTTCCAGACACCGAAGGAGAGTACCATCAAGACTACGTCGGTATAGGGTTTCGGCAATAATGGTATATCGAGCAGTTTGGCGAATGAAGGTTTTACGTTGGTTATTTGATTGGTTGGGAGGAAGGGTGTGATCACGGAGATAGGTGTAGAACTCACCGTACCATGGGGATTCAGAACCAACAAGGCAACATATCATTTCAGATTCGGGGATATCATAAGCGGGGATCCAAAGTTGTTCTACCAAGAACTCGTAGCGTGTTGAATTCTGTGGAAGATCTAGTAGAGATGCGATGGTAGCCATGGCGTCAGCAGCTCGATTCTGATCTCTTGGTATCTGCTCAAAAGTGATAGTAGTAAATGATGTCTTTAGAGTGTCCACCATTTGCTTATATGGTATGAGTTTATCATCTTTGGTCTGATATTCATCTGTTGCTTGTCGAATGACTAGTTGGGAATCGCCATATACTTGTAGTTCTTGTAATTTCCATTGTACGGCTAACCTGAGTCCTGTGATCAAGGCCTCATACTCTGCTATGTTGTTTGTGCATGGAAATGTGAGCCTGTAAGACTTCGGGATGCTATCACCTTGAGGTGTGATAAACAGAATGCCTGCCCCCGAGCCGTGCCTAGTGTATGAACCATCAAAGTATAGTTTCCATGGTTGTGCTTCTGTGATCATGAATATCTCTTCATCTGGAAAATTGGAAATAAGAGGATGATCGCCTGTGAGTGGTGCATCGGCCAATTGATCTGCAATGACCTGACCTTTGATAGCTTTACGGTCCACATACTCGATGTCGAATTCACTTAGAATCATTACCCATTTGGCCAAGCGACCTGTCAATGCTGCTTTGCTAAGTAAATACTTGAGTGGATCAATCTTTGCAATGAGTTGCACCTTGTGTGTTAACAGATAGTGCCTCAGTTTAGTGGCTGCCAAGATTACTGCTAGGCAAGCTCGCTCAATAGGTGTGTAATTGAGTTCATAGCCCACCAGTGTGCGAGAGATGTAGTAAATAGCACACTCTTTTCCTTCTGCATTATGTTGTGCCAGTAGTACACCCAATGCTGTACTTGTTGCTGAAATATAGAGTAACAACGGTCTACTTGGATCTGGTGGCATCAACAATGGTGGATTCATGAGATAGTCTTTAAGTGCCTGAAATGCTTGCTGGCATCTGTCATCCCATTGAAAGCGTATGTTCTTGTGTAGCAGGTGTGTGAAGGGGTGACACTTATCAGCCAATTGTGCAATGAATCTTCGGATGGATTGAAGCCGTCCTTGTAATGTCCTTAGCTGACTGATATTCTTTGGAGGTGGCATGTCCATGATTGCTTTAACCTTTGCTGGATCGACCTCAATGCCTTTGCTTGAGACAATGTATCCTAGAAGCTTCCCGGAGGTCACTCCGAAGACACATTTCTTTGGGTTGAGTCGAACATGATATTGTTCCAGTCTATCAAAGATTTGATCTAAGATATGGAGATGTCCTTCTCTTGTGAGTGATTTTGCTAGTAAATCATCCACATAGTCTTCCATCATAGTATGCATCATGTCATGGAAGATGGTGGTCATTGCTCTTTGATAGGTCGCTCCTGCATTCTTTAGACCAAAAGGCATTACATTCCAGCAGTATGTGCCCCATGGACATGTGAAGGTCGTCTTATGTTGGTCCTCTGGTGCGATCTTTATTTGATTGTATCCTGAAAAGCCATCCGTGAGTGAAAGCATGGCATGTCCTGCTGTTAGATCCACTATGATGTCGATATTTGGTAGGGGAAAGTCATCCTGAGGACATGCCTTATTTAGATCTCGGAAGTCGGTACAAATGCGGATGCCCCCTTTTGGTTTGCCAACTGGCACGATGTTGGAGATCCATTCTGCATAATCAATTGGCCTAATGAAACCAACATCTAGGAGTTTCTTGAGTTCTGTTTTGACTAGCACTGCAATCTGGGGATGCATCTTACGAAGCTTCTGCTTAACAGGTTTGGCTCCTTTTGCTACTGTGAGATGATGCATGACTAAATCAGGATCAAGCCCAGGCATGTCTGCATATGACCATGCAAAGTTGATCTGACGCTTCTGGAAGAACTCTATAAACTTAGGCTGTTCCTCTGGAATGAGAAGAGATGCCAGATGTATGATATGAGGGTTTTCAGGAGTCCCTACATTGTATTCTTTAGTCTCCTCAATGAGAATCGTCGATCGTTCCTGTTGTGTACTAGCAGGGAGAATGTCAAACCCTTCATCCTTAGGCACCTCAGAGAGGTTTTCACCGTTGGATACGCTCTTTCTTTTTACTTTTGTTGGATCAAACAGTGCCACAGTGTGGTTTTCACTGGAAGATCCATGTTTTAATGTTATATTTTTGCAGCTGAAAGGTTTGGCATCCGCCCCGAAGTATGCTGCGCTATTAAGTTGAATGGCGAATCCAGCTTTGTGATCCCCGCTTGGTAGATTATCCCGTAATTCCAAAAAGTCAATGATAGCCTCATCGTTTTGGAAGAGATCAAGACATGGGGGATTTGGTTGGTTCCATTCAATGAGTTCAGGGTGGATAATGGGCATTACTTCATCGATTAAGTTAAGTGCGGGAGATGTATCAGTGAGGGTTAAGACAGTGTGGTGAAGGTCGTTGATGGTACTCTCCCTATCAGAATCCGGCGTAGGATGAGACGTAGGGTCTGTGGAAGATGTTTCCAGCTCAGGTACCCAAGTGGTCTTTATCTGTGCTTCTCCGTAAACAGGAATGTCTTTGCGTGGCGGAGGTGGTGATGTGTCTTCCTCATCTGAAGTGTTAAGCTGTACAGAATCAAATTCCCACTCATGTGAGTCGGTCTCTGAATCACTTTCCAGCATTCGATTACTATACCATACTGGGATGTCTTTAGAGTTAAACACGGCAGGTGTGATTGGTTTATGTATCTTTGTAGTGATCGATGCTGCAGGAACCGTGATGGGGTTTAAAGGATTTGTTACTGGAAGTATTGGTAATGGTGACTCAGTGGTTTCTGCAGGAACTGCTGGTGCCATAGATGTTGCTGCGGGTTCTGATATAGTTGCTACTGCTATTGGTGTTATTGATGTAATTACTGGTTCGTTTGGTGGGATGATTGATACTGATGATGGTTGCGGTGGGGTTGTGAGCCTCGATGGGGCAATGCGGATAGTGTTTGATGGTGCTTTGATTATGAAAGGTGTCCTCTTTACAGTAGGTGGGCAAAATGGTTTGCTAGGTTTTCCTTTGAATCTGAGTTTAGGAAGGACTTCTTTTTCAAAGCCTAGGCCTGTATTACCTTTGGGCTTGAACTTTGGCAACAACGGTTCTTGTTGTCCTTGTTTGCAGGATCCCAAAGCACTCTGACCATCATACCCCATTCTTTGCATAATGAGGAGGCCTTTGCCATACTGTTCTGTAGGAAGCGTAACTCGCGGTTTATCATATCTCCTGAGCACCTCCAGGATGTCTTACGACTAGAGAAGCAAGGAAGGAATGTGATGTTTTATTTGTCTTCTATCTGTGAGTGAAGCCTTTTACCATGCAAATTTGTCCTATGAAGAAATCCGGTGGCATATTACTGAGGACATTTCGGATTTGTATGGGACAAAGGTTAACTCTTGTATGTTTACGCAATACGCACTCAGGTCGTCCTGGTTCAATTATACCTTGACACTTGTGCTATCTTGCAAAATCAAATATCATGTAAATTTTTCTCAGGTCATTATGGTTCAATTATACCATTATGCTTGTATAAATTTTCAACATATCCTAAAAAAATCAATGCTCAGTGATGATATTTACAAAGAAAGCAAATGAATGGTTCTATCGGATGGCAAATACAGAACGAGAGATGTTCCAAAAACAATTAGTTGCATATCATTTTATATTAGTTGCATATCATTTTACAATTAGTTGCATATCATATCATACATCTCATTTTCAAAATATCATTCATCATTCATCATTGCATCCCTCGCATGCATATCTATCACATCATCATAGAATCTTTCTTCACTTTCATATCTTCTATCATTCTTCCAAACTATCTTCTATCATGTCTTATACAGGCGGTATCATTCTTGCAACCAGACACTCAATCATCCATATCTTATACAGGTAGTATCATTCTTAAAACCAGACGCTCGATCATCCATGTCTTATACAGGAGGTGTCATACCTGAAACAAGACTTGCTCTCATTCCAATCAATCTAATCAATCTTATCAAACCCATGCATGCCATCACTATCTACTCTTCCATCTTTCAAACAACATTCTTCTTCTTTCGAGAGATCATTCATGCTTTGTGTGCACGAACGATCTCCCGAGGGGGCATTATCATATCAAATCTCAAAACAAATCCAATATCAGTTCCCACATCAACAAAGATATCGAAATCAAACTTACATCAACAACATGAAACAAATTTGCTCATCTACATCAAGTTCAAAATCCTATCATTTCATATCAACTTGTAACACAACTCAAGTTCTCAAAAACCATATCAAAACTTGTAAAACAACTCAAGTACCACAATCACATAAACTTGTAAAACAACTCAAGTTTCCCACCCATATCAGCTTGTAAAACAACTCAAGTTTCCAACCCATATCGGCTTGTAAAACAACTCAGGCTTTCACACACATTGAACTCGAAATAGATAATGCAAATAATCATGTTCTGATCAAAACAACAGCTTGATAATCTATACATAACTTGAAATATCTCACATCAAAACAAGTTATACCGACACTCATATTGGACAACTACATAAAATCATGACAACACGACACAAATCTCGAATCTGGGGCATCACACATCAAATCAAATCTGGGGCATCACATCAAACATCGAATCTGGGGCATCACATCAAATCTGGGGCATGACTGACAAATCAAAAGAGCGACACAACAAAAATTGCATTTGATCATAAATCATCACAAAACACATCATTTTCTTTGAAATAACATGTGCACACACGTCACTTCAAAGAGGGGCAAAATGTAGACGCATAAAAATGACCATATTCCTAAATGAATATTTTATGTTCATTTCCCTATTTAATTAAATCCAATTTGATTAAATTATCCACATTCTTCTATTTAATTAAGTGAATCACTTGATTAAATTCACTATACCATTTAATGAATAAATCATTTTATTCAATTAAATCCCCCTAGCCACTTTTTAATTAAATTCAAATTTAATTAAATAGTTATCCTAAATTGAATAAATCAAATTTATTTAATTCCAACCAAATTGAATGAAAATCAAATAATTCAATTAAATCCTATTATCCTCCCCATCCACTTGCAAAATCCCAAACCCCTTCCTAATCCCTTCTAGAATCTTCTAACCAATTCTAATTAACCTAAACCCCCTCTAAACTTTGTCACATCCCTAAGCAAAGGGAGGTCACTTCTCAAATGGCCCAAAGTCTTGGATAACCATTGAAGGTTTTCAACCTTCAACCACCAAAAACCCCAAAGTCTTTGAAAACCATTAAAGGCTTCCAACTTTCAACCACTTAATTCCCCAAAGTCTCCAATAACCATTAATGGTTAATTCAACCCTCCTACATGGTTAAAACATTTGTTTGACTCAACCTCTATCCAACCCAAGGGTCTCATCAAGCATTTAATGCTTTGACCATGATTATCTCTTAATCATTTGCACAAAGGTTTATCCTTGCATTAACTCCTAATCCAGTGGGTAATCCTAATTTAGGCTTGACTCTTAGCCTTTAGATAACCATGAGGTCTTCTCAGGCCTTTAATGCCTCCAACCTCTTCTCTCAACCCAATCTTATGTTGACATTTGTCACCATTTCATTGGTGCAAATTGTGCACATGGATCCCCAACTTTCAAGCTTGACCCTTGATTAAACCTTTCAATCCTGGCCATCCATTGCTCCATTTTTCCTATAAATAGAGCCCATTCCTTCATAAACCAGATCCTGAAAACTTGTATGCATTTAGACTATAGCCATTTTAGAGAGCATTTTAGCATAAACAAACTAAATCTTGTCTTTTGGTAAAATACATCATTTTAGCATTAAAATAGCTTTTCATTTCATGTTTAGAGCTATTATACAAATCTCAATCCTCCATAAGCATCCATAGTGCAAAAAGCTGCTGAGAGCTACACTATTTTGGAACTTGGAGAGGAGAGGAACAAGGGAGAAAGAACTAATATCATGTTAAGAGATAGTTGGAGATATCTCATTATCTTACTTTTTTTAGTTAGATATATTTAGCATGTTTTTAGTGTCTCCTTTGGAATGCCTTCATTGTGTTTGGTTTTTAGATTGATTAACTCTAACATCTTGTGTGTTTTATGTTGATTGATCTTGGACTAATCTTGTGCCATTTAGGAGGGCATCATATATGTTGGTAACCTGAGCACCAAATGATGCCCTCCTAAATGACACAAGATTAGTCTAAGATCAAACAACATAAAACACACAAGATGTTAACGTTAATCAATCAAAAACTAAAACATGAAGGCATTCCAAAAGAGACACTAAAAGAAACATGCTAAATATATCTAATAAATAGAACAAATGATCATGAGACATCTCCAACTGCCTCTTAGCATGGCCTTAGCTTCTTCTCCCTTGTTCCTCTCCTCTCCAAGTTCCAAAATAGTGTAGCTCTCAGCAGCTTTTTGCACTATGGATGCTTATGGAGGATTGAGATTGTAGAATAGCTCTAAACATGAAATGAAAAGCTATTTTAATGCTAAAATGATGTATTTTACCAAAAGACAAGATTTAGTTTGTTTATGCTAAAATGCTCTCTAAAATGGCTATAGTCTAAATGCATACAAGTTTTCAGGATCTGGATTATGAAGGAATGGGCTCTATTTATAGGAAAAATGGAGCAATGGATGGCCAGGATTGAATGGTTTAATCAAGGGTCAAGCTTGAAAGTTGGGGATCCATGTGCACAATTGGCACCAATAAAATAATGACAAGTGTCAACACAGGATTGGGTTGAAAGAAGAGGTTGGAGGCATTGAATGCCTGAGAAGACTTCATGGTTATCTAAAGGCTAAGGGTCAAGCCTAAATTAGGATTACCCACTGGATTAGGAGTTAATCCAAGGATAAACCTTTGTGCAAATGATTAAGAGATAATCATGGTCAAAGTATTAAATGCTTGATGAGACCTTTGTGGTTGGATAGAGGTTGAGTCAAACAAATGTTTTAACCATGTGGGAGGGTTGAATTAACCATTAATGGTTATTGAAGACTTTGGGGGATTAAGTGGTTGAAAGTTGGAAGCCTTTAATGGTTTTCAAAGACTTTGGGGTTTTTGGTGGTTGAAGGTTGAAAACCTTCAATGGTTATCCAAGACTTTGGGCCATTTGAGAAGTGACTCCATTTTGCTTAGGAATGTGACAATAATTAGGGGATGGATTAGGCTAATTAGGAAGGGGTTAGAAGAATCTAGAAGGTGATTAGATTTTGCAAGTGGATTTGGTGGGTGAGGGAAAATAGGATTTTATTTAAAATAAAAATTCATTTATTTCAATAAATATGTGCAAGTTGCATTTGTAGGAAAATGCAAGTGGGGGGGTTTTTTTAAATGATTTAAATAAATGTTAATTTATTTAAAAGAGGAAAAGGGGGATTTAATTAAATAAATTGATTTTATTTATTTAATTGATTGGAATTTGATTTTAATAAATTAATTAAAATAAATCGAATAATTTATTTAATTAATAGAAGAATGTTTGGGGATGAATTAATTAAATATTAATTTAATTAATTGGTGGCTAGTGGATTTTTAATCAAATAAATACGAAATATTCATTTAATTAAAATGGACAGATTTATGTGACTACAGTAACTAATTGTAAAATGGTATGCAACTAATTGTAAAATGATATGCAACTAATTGTAAAATGATATGCAATTAATTATTTTTTGGAGCACCCTCATTTTGCATTTGTTATCCGATATAACCACATGTTTTTTTTTTTGATATATGTATCATCATTGAGCATTGATTTGTTTGGGATATGTTGAAAATTTATACAAGCACAATGGTATAATTAAACCATAATGACCTGAGAAAAATTTACATGATTTTTGATTTTGCAAGATAGCACAAGTGTCAAGGTATAATTGAACCAAGACGAACAGAGTGTGGATTGCGTAATAAACAGACAAGATTAAACCATTTGTATGCGTAAAGTGGATTCATGTCTTCAGTGATATTCATTGTATCACGTCTCAAGACAAGTATCTACATAGAACAAATGATCGCCTCACAAAAAAAAGACTAAGAAAAATATTGGAGTTTCTCGATGTTCTCTAGCTTGGAAGCATTGTTGAGAAAATTTAGAGAATCCAATAATTCAAAAAGTTAAATGCAAAAATAGTCAAGACTTTATGCAAAATACAACAGTTGGTACTTTAGAAAATCATCCATCGTATTTTTCTTGTGAATCTATTATCGATCGATGTTTTGATTTGGGTTTGTGTAAGTTTTTGCTATGTTGGACATGATGCTCTGAGTTTTGCAAATAGTCTTGATGGTTTGAACATGTTTGTAAGTTTTGATGTTTATTGCCCCTAGCTAAGTGTGCCTCTTGATGTGGATATGTACAGTGATTACCAAGCCATGGTAAAGTGTGGTGAAACGATAGATGGATAAATAAGGATAGTGACTACGCTAAGTATGTCTTGAATGGATGTTTGCTAAGTGTCGGGCGATGGCTGATAGAGTTTTACTATGGAGATAAGGATATGGATATAGATAAAGGAGCTATCCTTTCACAATAGCGCCTATTAGCAAGTTTTCACTAGTTGCTTTTACTGTACCTTTTTATTTGCTTTTTCTTCATTTTTTGATTTTTTGATTGTTTTTGACTTTTTCTGTGCATTAGACTACTCAAGTGTAGTATTTCTTTAGATGAATGCTGTTAGTTGGTTTGTCGAGCACATCTCCTTCTGAAGTTGTTAGCTAATAAGCACCTGATCCATAGACTGATATGATGACATAGGGACCTAACCAGTTAGGTTCAAATTTCCCTTTCTTTTCTTGATCTTGCTGATTTCTAGGATTTTCCTTCAGTACTAGATGACCAACTTTGATATTTTGGGGAATGACCTTGCGATTGTAGCTTCTACACATGCGTTGCTGATATGCTTTGAGATGAGTGTAAGCATGCTGACATCTTTCATCTAAGAGTTTCGATTCTCGTGGTCGGTTGACTTGATACTCTTCACCTGGGATTAAGCCTTTTAGAGAGACTCTGAGAGATGAAATTTCTACCTTCAAGGGTAAAATAGCTTCCAATCCATATACCAATGAAAATGGTGTAGCTCCTATAGGTGTGCGGATGCTAGTTCTATATGCCCAAAGTGCTAGATTGAGTTGTACATGCCAATCTTTTCCTGCATCATTCACTGTTTTCTTTAGGATTTTTAGTATTGTCTTGTTGGATGCTTTTGCTTGACCATTCCCTTGGGGGTAGTATGGTGTAGAGAACCGATGTTGTATTTTGAATTGTTCACATAGCTCTTAGACATCTTGGTTTTTGAAAGGTCGTCCATTATCGATGATGATGGAGCTTGGAATACCATATCTGCAGATCAAATAGTTTAGGATAAAAGAGGCAACTTATTTTCCAATCACTGTGGTCATGGGGATTGCTTCTATCCACTTGGTAAAGTATTCTGTTGCAGTTATAATGAACTTGTGTCCATGTGAAGATGAAGGATGAATTTTGCCGACCAAGTCTATTCCCCACTAACAAAAGGGCCAGGATGTTGTGAATGGTTGCAGTTCCTGTGCTGGTGCATGTATAAGATTACCATGGATCTGACATTTAGGACACTTCTTAGCGAAGTGGTAAGAATCTTTTTCCATTGTAGGCTAGTAGTATCCCATCCTTAGAAGCTTTTTAGCCAAAGTAGTCCCACTTGAATGTGTGACACAAATGCCTTCGTGAAGCTCGTGTAAAGTGGAATTAGATTCATTACAATCAAGGCAACAAAGAAGAGTACCATCTAGACCTCGATGGTACAAAGTATCAGCAGTAAGGGTATAATGGGTGGCTTGTCAGATAAAGTTACACTTTTGGTTTTGGGATTGGTCAATGGGTAGAATATTGTTCTTTAGATAATCATATATTGATCCATACAAAAGGGAATCCGAACTAGTCAAGGCATAGACAACATGGGATTCAGAGTGGTCATAGGCTGGGGAGAATAGTTGCTCTACTAGAAACTTGTAACGACTCTGTTGCTTTGGAATCTGTAGTAATGAAGCAATAGTAGCCATTGCATTGAATGCTTTGTTGTTCAACCTTGGTATTTTCTTGAAGGTGATGTGTACAAAATACTATTTGAAGTCATCCACCATTCGTTTGTAGGGTAGTAGCTTGTCATCTTTTGTTTGATAGTCGTTGTTGATTTGATTGATGACTAGTTGTGAGTCTGTGTGGACTTTTAACTCCGTGATTTTCCATTCTATGACCATTTTGATGCCTATAACCAATGCCTCATATTCAACCACATTATTTGTGCATGGGAACATAAGCCGATATAATCTTGGTATAGTGTGTCCTTTAGGAGTGATGAAGAGAATGCCAGTACCTGAACCATGTTGTGTGTAGGATCCATCAAAGTATAGGGTCCATTGCTTGGTAGAAATAGCAAGAACGTCTCTGTCTGGAAATTCAATCTCCATAGTTTGTTTTCCTAGTAGCGGTGCATCAGCTAGTTGATCTGCAATTTCTTGTCCTTTGATAGCTCTTTGTTCTATGTATTGGATATAAAATTCACTGAGAATCATTACCCATTTAGCCAATCAGCCTGTAAGAGCTGCCTTGCTGAGTAGATATTTGAGAGGATCAATTTTTACCACTTGCTTAATTGTGTGTGCTAGTATATAATGTTAGAAAATTTGAGAAGTGAAGACTACTATTAGACAAGCCTTCTCAATGAATGTATAGTTGAGTTCATAGCCATTTAATGTCCTGCTGATGTAGTATATGACTCGTTCCTTTCCTTGTTGATCTTCTTGTGCTAACAGTGCCCCCAGTGATAAATCTGTTGTTGAAATGTATAAAATGAGTGGATTTCCTGCTATTGGTGGTACTAGAACTGGTGGGTTTATTAGATACTGTTTGATTTGATAAAAAGATTCAGCACATTTAGCTTCCCATCTGGAAGGTACATTCTTATGTAGCAAATGATTGAATGGTAGACTTTTATTAGCTAGTTGAGCGATGAATCACCTGATTGATTGAAGTCATCCTTGTAGAGATATGAGCTGACTGATATTCTTTGGTGGTGGCATCTCCATAATGGCTTGTACCTTTGTTGGATTTACTTCAATACCTTTTGTTGAGACTATGTAGCCTAGTAACTTGCCTGATGTAACCCCAAAGACACACTTCTTAGGGTTGAGCCTGACTTGAAATTTTTCCAATCGATCAAAAATATTTGTTAATATGCTGAGGTGTTCTGCTCTAGTGAAGGATTTAGCTAGTAAATCATCCACATAGTCTTCCATGAAGGTATGCATCATGTCATGAGAGATTGTTGTCATTGCTCATTGATAATTAGCTCCTGCATTCTTTAAGCCAAAAGACATAACATTCCAATAGTATGTTCCCCAAGGAGAGGTAAACGTTGTTTTATCTTGATCCTCTGGGGCTATTTTTATTTGATTATAGCCTGAAAAACCATGCATTAGTGAGAGCATTGCATGGCCCGCTGTGAGGTCTACAATTATGTTGATACTGGGCGAAGGAAAGTCATCCTTTGGATAGGCTTTGTTGAGATCTCTAAAACAGTGCAGATTCTGATATTGCCATTTGGTTTTGATACTGGTACTATGTTGGAAATCCATTCTCCATAGTCGATGGGTCAAATGAATCCAACATCTAATAGTTTCTTCAGTTCAGCCTGGACCATGAGTGCTACCTGTGGATTCATCTTTCATAGTTTTTGCTTGACTGACTTAACTCCTGGAGAGATGGACAAGTGATGCATGATTAAGTGTGGATCAATTCTGGGCATATCTGCATATGACCAAGAAAAGTTAATTTTCTTTTCTTTAAAAAAGATGATAAATGCTGATCTTTCCCCCTCTGTCAGAGATTCTGCCAAGTGTATGTTTTTGGCTGCTTTTGTAGTACCAATGTTGATTGATTGAGTGGGCTCAATCAATATAGCTGATCTCTCATGAAAATGTTTAGGAAGAGTGTCAAGTCTCCCATCCTTAGGTGCCTTAAAAAGGTTTTCACCCTCAAATGCATCCTTTATTTTTAATTTTTTGTGATCTAGAGCTGCCATTGATTGGTTTTCAGCATCAGATCTTTTATTTGGTTCATTTTTGTGACTGAGAGACTTGGCACTCCCTTGGTTGCAGATATCGTTATCGTGTTCACTGGTAGAGCCTTTTTTCGGGTTAATGGTGCATAGGTAGTGGGTAATAGATTCATCGTCTAGGAAAATTGGTATATCATGCATTTCTGGTTCATCCCAATCAATGAGGTCGGGAAAGATAAGTGGTAAGGAATCGTTTGGTGGATCAAGTTCTGTTACTATAAGTGTCAGGACAAAGGTTTCATCGTGATTGGTTTGGGTGCTAAAGAAGTTCAGGATTCCGTCGAGGTCTTCGATGGTATCATCCTCCGTATAGACTTGTTCATAATGTTTCTATTTTCTTTCCTTGGCATCATAGATATTCTGTGGTCCAAATTCAGGTAGTCTAACTTCTGCATTATGCTCTTCTTGAGAAAGGGATATGGAACTAGTATTTTCAGTGGTATCTTCAGTAGCATTTGAGCATCTACCCCATTCATATTCATTGGAATCAGTCTCAGAGTTATCATCCCAGATCTTTTTAGTGCTATAAACAGGTATGTTGTATGGTGAAAAGAGATCTTTGATAATTGATACCAGTTTGATAGTTTTCGTTGATTCTATGTCGGATCCTGCTTCTACCTTTTGTATTTGCTCATATACTATTCCTCCTTGGGGAGGAATAATGATATCAGGAGGTAGTTCTACTTTTTTAGATATTGGTCCTTGAATATGAGCTATTGCTACAGATATGGCCTTCTTGTGATTGAGGAGTTTCTCCTGATGTTGCTTCTATTCTTTACGTTCATGGTCCTTGCGGATTATTTCTGCTGACTCAAATAGTGCTTCTTGCCAGGATTCTTCTTTGTACTTCTTCTTTGCTTTCCATTGAGGTTTTGGAGTTATGTGTGGTATCTTTCTTAGTAGGAAAGTGAGTTTACAACCCAATCCTGTTTTGTCTCTACTGAGCTGTGAAGGAAGGTCTATTGGTTCAGTGAATCCTTTGCATTTTCCAATAGGTCCTTTACCATCATATCCCATTTGTTGCATGATTAAGTAACCCTTTCCATATAGGTGTGTTGGTAGAACTATGTCCAGAGTAGCTGCTTGGTTATCCTCTTCCTCATCTTTGTATAACCAGCTAAGGATGTCCTTTTCCTCTGATTCATGTGCTAGAGTGCCGAGTTGGATGAAGGTACCATCAAATTTGGTGATGGGTTGAGTTACCTGATGTGTTGATGTTGTAGGTAATCCATGAGATCTGGGTGATGTTGGTAAGTTGGCCAAACACATGGGTTCCAAAGAGTATTCCCCCATGCCTTGTTCTCTGATTTGCATTTTCTACTTGAAATCTCTAGGTAATGATTTAGACTTTGCCTTCTGTAGATCTGATGTTGAGGATTTCTGTTTTTCCCTATTATGGGGAACCACACTGTCCTGGGCTGCCCCCATTTTGTTGCAATGTTGAAATGGATTGTGATCAGCAGATATAGAGACCTCTTGTCCATTGTAAGGAAATTTCACACATTGGTGATATGTAGAAGGCACTACTTGCATTTCATGTATCCAGGGTCGACCTAATAAAATATTGTACGTGAGGTCTATATCTAAGACCTGACACATAGTATCCTTTTGTATCAGTCCAACTTGAATGGGTAACATCACAGTTCCTTTAGATGACCTTTCTTCATCATCATATGCTTTTATGGTAATCTTTTTACATGGATCAATAGACTCCTTAGAGAAGCCTAATGCATAGACACGTTTTAAGGTACATATATTAAGTCCAGCTCCTCCATCTATCAAGACTCATTTTACTCGGTGTTTATAGATGATGACTTAAGGAAGTATTATCATGCTTTGAGAAGGTGAGATTATGAGGCCCTTCCATATGAGTGACAATGGCTTGGAATTTGTCAGCATCCAGATCTTGAGGTACATTGGTTTCCAATAGCATTTGTTCCAATATGTCCTTGTGTTTTGGCGACAGTTTTAACAATTCTAGTATAGATATTTGAGCAAGAGTTTTGCGTAGTTGGCTGACTAAATCATATTGGATTTTTGGTGTAGTGTTCATTATTGTTGTGTGGCCCTTCAAGACATATTTCTAAGCTCTGGTTGTTATATTGACAGATTCATGATTATGCTAGTCTCGGATTGTGATGACGTTCACATGGTTGTCTTCAACTGATATGTGACTGATGGTGTTATTGTAGATGTGATTGATACGAGCTCCACATGTATCATTCAAGGTTGAAGCTCCATCTTTTTTGTAGTTTGGAAGAGGATTTTTAAAGGCTCCATGGTCACCATTTGTTTTGAGACCATCCACCATTAAATCACCTCGATCAATCATGTCATGAACAATGTTTTTCAATCTCATGCAATCGTTTGTTCGATGACCTTTGTTGCGATGAAAATCACAAAAGTGTGAGTCATTCCACCAAGGTGGTTTGATTTGTGGTTCATAGTTGCTGATTGTGGGCAAAGAGATAATCTTGTTTGCTAGAATTTCTCTGAATGCTGACTCCAGGGATTGTCCCAGTGGTGTGAAGACATGTTTTTGGAAATTGTTGGTGCCATCTCGTGAATTGTTATTAGGTCCTCGATTTGTGGTTTTGTTTTGAGTATCGTCAGTGTTGTTTGTGTTGGGTTGACCTTGATTGGTATTCGGTGCATATGTGTTAGTGTCTGGGTTAGCACCTTTAGGATTCTTCATAGCTTGAGGATTTCCTGATAATGCGAGTACTGGTTGTTTAGGTTTTGGATCATGTGATTCATGGCCGCCTTCATTTCCATTATTTTTGTTTCGAGTCCAGAATCTAGATTTGTCTAAGTTGTTGTTTTGGTTATTGTGGTTTGATGAACTTGTTCCTTCTTTGAAGAATTTGAGCGTTCCTTTCTTGACACATGCTTCTACTTGAATGCTGTTTTCAATCAGTTTAGCGAAAGATGGTATGCATTGGAGTTTGAGCCTGTAACTCATCTCACCATTCAAGTTGTCAATGAAAATTTCCATTTTATTCTTTTCAGGAATGTCTCGAGGATATCATGAAACCATACTTCGCCAACGTTGAAGGAATACCATGAATGTTTCATTATTTTTTTGTTTGGTTTTACAGACGTCTAGCATGGTTATAGCATGTTGAATGTTATAGGAATATTGTGTTATGAATTTGTTGACCAATTCATCAAATGATCTGATAGGAGGTGTGATCTTGGATAACCATTCCATTGTTTGTCCTCCCAAACTTCTTGGGAATAACCTCATCAGATAGGTGTCATCATGAGCAAATTCAAGACTCATGGTACAAAATTCTCTAACATGATCACGGGGATCGCTTTTCCCATCGTACTTATCAAATTTAGGCACGTCTGAATTTAGAGGAAAAGGGATCATGTGAAACCTTCTATCAAATGGATAAGGAAAAATTTCATTTAGTGAATACCGTACTGTTGTCCCTTGTTGCATGTCTTGCATTTGTCTTTGTACCATTTGCATTTGTTGAGTAAGGGCAACCGAAGGCGCATTGTTTTGCCGAGGGAAGAGTTCTTCCCTTGCATTAATCCTAGGTTGAAATGGTGTATGGAACAGTATGTTTTGCTTGGGGATGTGTTGCTCAGGGATGTTTTGCCCTGGTGTATGTTGTTCTGGTATGTTTTGTTCAGGAATATCTTGTTCAGGGTCGCGTGCTTCCCCTTCTCGTTGTCATTCTTGATATTCGTAATATTGAGATCTCGTTCTAAACATGTCTGTGTCAAAGTCTTTAGGGAGTTTAACCCCTTTGCTTGTGAGCATGAGCAAGTATTTTTCCTTGTCATTTTCCATGAGTCTTTCCACAAGTTTTTGGAATGAAGCACTTTCTTGGCATTCCTGAAGAAGTTCTTCAGAAATTTCAGTATCCTCTAGATGTGGACCTTCAAAAGGATTTGATAACCTCCGATTCATACTGAATTCTTCTTGTGCCTCACTTTGTTTGTTTTGTTGAGAGTGAGTAACAAGCATTTTAGTAGAATCTTTCTATGACAAAGGGGACAAAATCCTCTTTGATATGTTTCTCTGGGGTTGGTGGTTCAAATTGGGGTGTGTTGTAAGTGATACACTCATTGAGAAAGAATGTCGGATTGATCTTTCCTCCACAGTTTATGATTTGACTGAATGCTGATTTTTGACAATATGCCCTAGTCTTCAAAGGCTCTTTGTCAAATTCGTTGGATTTGTTCTGGATATAAAGTTTGACGTGGTGAAGGAATGTTTGATGAGATTTGAAGAGTTGACGATTGATGTATAAAAAATTATTTCTTTTGACAAATTTGGAAAAACTTGGTTGTTGTTTCTTCAACGTGGTGTTATGATAAATATTCTTTCTTCTCAGAATATGGGGATTAGTCATGCAAAAGTGATTCAATGGTTTCCTTTGATTTGTTTTGGATTTATTTGATCTTGTTTTGAAAATTCAAGTTTTACTTTATCAAAGTGAAGGTTTAGATGCCCCCTCACGACAAAGCGTGTCAAATGATATGGATAAAGTCCCCCGATATGGAAACTTGATTTGACAACCTCAGATTTTGAACAAGTATTTTTGAGATATAATGCGTGAGATAATAAAGGACCTATTCGTCACTTGTGATGATGTTTCCTGATTTCGATAGGATAGATATGTTTATCGTGCGATTAGTTTTGAATTCTGGACAAATTTTGTTTTGACACAAAATTTGCTCAATAAATAATTTTTAATGCTTTGTTTTTGATACTCTGGTTTGATGAAGATGAAGCTGATAAAAGGATGCTCTCAAAAATGCTTTCAAAATTTTCAAAATTTTTCCACTGTTTTGCTCCCTATTTTTCTGGGTTTGAACACGCGCTAAAACAGAGACCGAATGCGCTACAAAAATTTATTGATGCACTAGGGAAAAGGCCCCACACGCTAGGCTGCCCCCGACTATGTGCTAACTGGATGAGACTGTTAAAATTTGTTTTTTGTTTTGCTTAAAAGATCATGCACTAGTATGGGCCTTCCATGTGCTAACTGATAAACCTGATGCACTGATTTTTGACTCCTACGCGCCAAGCTGATGCTTCAACGCACTAGGCTATTTTCCAGACGCGCTAACTGTCTCTGATTGTTTCTAAATTTTGATGAAGCACTACTATGAATACTTTACACGCTAAAGGTAGGCTTTGATGCGCTAAAGGATGGTTCTGAAGTGCTAAGAAGTTGCTCTTATGTGCTAAACTGCCCTGTTTTGACTGTTTTCTATGATTTTGGTGTTTTGCCTTAGGTTTTTAATGTTGATGGATGATTTTCTGAAGTAACAAATGCAAAAAAAACACAAAATACATAACCATTTTTGCCTAATCTAAACAGTAAGTGTATATTTTGTGAGGATGTGTTCAAATCCCCAATGTTTTAACAGGTTTGGTTACAATGAATACACTTCCAAAAAGACTCTTTATTCAAGGGTCATAAGTAATACCATAGCCCACTAGTCTCGATACTCCGTCAGCTCAAACAGCCATGTCACCCCCTAGAGGGCGCCCGTTTTTTTGCCTTTTGCCAGAAATTAACTCAAAGTGAATTGCTTCACAATTGAGTAGTTATCTTGGGAGATATATGGTGAGTGATCTTGGGGGTGGATTCTTCCCCACCCTTGCACTATGATATTACAAATGTTTGGTTACTGACTCGGCTCAAGGTTTCTATTTCTAAGGTTCGTAATCAAGCTTCCTGTTTGGCCATCAGTGATAAACTCCCTCAGGAGGCTTCCCAACCTTTAGAACAAAGGATTTACATATCTCGAGGATATTGGGGGAAGGCTAATCGCTGCGCGCAACCGTTGAAAAGGACTTTCATCACTTTCCACTTTTGATTATAGTGGATTGGAACACTTGGCATCAAAGTCATTTCCCACTTTAGGTCATTCCCTTCACACCAACCATAAATGGCTTTAAGAGATGATTTCAACCCCTCGGGAAGGCAGGCCTGCTAAAGGGTTTTATTTACTTGAAATACTGAAAGCATAAAAGTAGTCTGGTTTTTTTGATCACCCAGTTAAGGGGAGAGCATATACCTTCTACTTTCGAGACAAAACAATCAAGTTGTTCTTTTTATCCTGTCAATTCAGTGATTTTCTAAGATCTATATGGAGATTTTGCTCCACAAAAACATGTTGTTTATTTTATTTCCTCAAATCAGTGATTATCTAATCTAGGAAAAGAACCTAGTCAACAAAGCAAAACTTTGATTTGGTTAACAAAAGAAAATTGGCAAAAGGGGAATGACTTCCCTCTTTGATTGTAATTGACTTTTGTGACTTGGTGTGATTCTTTACTTTGCCCAAATTTAAAGATGGATCCTTTTATGCACCAAAGGATGGTGAAATTCTTTTTAAGCCCTTTGCAAAAATGAAAATTTGTATTGTTCCTTTTAGAGCCCAATTTGAGAAATTTTCTCCTAGAAAAGCAAGAAAAATTTTGATTGGTAATTTGTTTTAGGTACCCAAATGAAATATGAGTTCGATTTTAAGAAAAAGTTCAAATTTTAAACTAACTTAACGAAGTTAGTAAAAACTCTAACTATCTTAATAGTCTTAAAGTTAAGCTCCTATCTGCAATAAAATCGTTAGAATCCTGCAAAATAACAAGCCAAAAAAAATGTTAGATAACTGGTGGACTTCAACAAGTCTAATTTTATGCTTGGTTACATATTTTATTTTTCTTGTCTCTGTTTGTCTATGATGCACTACAGAACAAACTATACGTGCTACAATATAACAGTGATGCGCTAAAAGATGGCAGAGATGCGCTATACAGTTTTCAGGATGTGCTAGGATGGTTTCCGGATGCACTGCTATGTTTTTCTACCATGTTGAGACCTACAGGAAAATGTTAGTGAGGACGATGTGCTAAGCTAAGGATGTCACACACTAGATGATGAATCCCACACACTAAACAGAAAATGGGATGCGCTATACTGTTAACCGGATGCACTAGGAAATGTTTCTCACGCGTTGATTCTTGTTTCCTCCGGACCTGCAAAAGTGGTTAAATTCAAAAAAATTCAAAAACTGATTTGATATATGGGGTCGAGCCCCACAGTGGGTGCCAGAAATGTATGTGGGAAAAGCGGGTTGATAGAACTCAATATGTGGAAAACGAAGCTCAAAGAGGCTTTGCTCACACACCCACAAGACTTCTTGGTGCAAGCTATGAAGTCATGAAGTACGGCTCAGCTTCCCAAGGTTGGTTCCATGGTTCTCTATCTCACAAGGTCCCTCAAACCAATGTCTTTTGCTCTTCGATCACTGAGAAAAGTGGTTTAGGGATGACAAATGCAAGAACGAGGGATGCTTTGGTTGATTTTAAGATGAAATGCATCCTAAGTTATACATGATCCTATAAATGTAATAAACTAGATTATAAGATGACAAGATTAGTAGCAAGACTATCCTAGCATGCTATATTAGTCTATGATTAAGCTAAATGATAAGGAAAATACTCTAAACATGCATATTTAGATTTAATTCCTATTGAAAAGAGAGGCTAAATGATGAGCACAAATGATATATTAAATCTTGGATGGATTTTAGTATAAGTGTGATGCTAAACACTTGGATGATGAAAATGGAGGAATGAGAGCTCTATTTATAGCAAAAATAGGGTAATGGATGGTCAGGATTGAAAGAGTTAATCAAGGGCTAAGTTTGAAATTTGGGAATCCATGTTTGCAATTGGCACCAATGAAATGGTGACAATTTTCAACATAAGGTTGGTTGAGAGGAGATGTAAGAAGCATTAAATGCTTGAGAAGACCTCATGGTTATCTTAGGGGGTAAGGGTTATGGTTAGGTTAAGGTTAGGTTAGGGTTATCCAGTGGATAAAGGTTTTATCCAAAGGATAAACTCTTGTGCAAAAGATTAAGGATAACCATGGTCAAAGCAATAAATGCTTGATGAGACCCTTGGGTTACATGGAGGTTGAGTTTAGGGAAATTCTTTAATCATGTCAGAGGGTTGAGTTAACCATTAATGGTTTGGGAGACTTTCAAAGTTAAGTGGTTGAAGCCTTTAAGGGTTTTCAAAGACTTTGAGGCTTTGAGAAGTGACTTCCCTTTGTTTAGGGATGTGACAAAGTTTAGGAAATGGGTTAGGTTAATTTAGAAGTGATTAGAAGAGTCTAGAAGGGGTTAGGATAGGGTTTAGGAAGCTAGTGGGAGATGTAGGGTTTTGCAAGTGGATGAAGGGATAATAGGATTTAATTGAATAAAATGAATTTAATTCAATTTGGTTACAATTTGGGGAAATCAAATAAATTAGATTTATTCAATTTAGGGTAAACTATTTAATTAAATTTGAATTTAATTAAAAGTGGACATAAGGGATTTAATTGAATAAAATGATTTATTCATTAAATGTCAAAAGAGGCCTAGTGAATTTAATTTAAATTAATTGAGTAATTTACTTAATTTAAATAGAGGAATGTGGGTGATTTAATTAAATAGAGAAATGAACATAAAATATTCATTTAGGAATATGGTCATTTTTATACGTCGACAATTTCTAAAATATTATTTGTTGCATGCATGCAATTTTGTAAATAAGGGTTCATTTATTTCCTTATGCATTTGAAGTATTGGAAAAGAAAGTATTAGAAAAGCATGAATGATAGAAAGCTGGAAATAAAATATTTAGTCCTGTCTATGGAAATGCAAATATAGTGTATTAAAGCTCTATCATTGTTCCTTTCATTTATTTGCAGAAATTAAAATCTAAGTTAAATAGTCTAACTAGTTTAAATAGAAATATATTTTTATAGTTGTTGTATAAAATTATTAAAATCTGTCATTTTATTTATTGCAGAAAATAAAATCAAAATTTATTATATCCATTTCTAGAGTTTTATTTTAATAATTTTTCTAGATTTACAAAGTTGCTGTTTGAACTTATTTACTTCTGTAAATTTTAATTACTTGCAGAAAATAAGTTTGGGAATTAAATAAACTATCTGATTTTTATTTTTTAATTTTGGCTGCAAGATATTTGAATCTAACAAGAAAAATACCCATTTATTTAAATCTGAAGAATTTAACTATTTTGTTAAAAATGTTTCAAAGTAAAGACATCAACATGTATTTACAGATTTTGCCTTGTAGCAATATATATATACATAAACAAATTTATATGCGAATACATATGATTAAATGAAATTATTTTCTAAACAAAAATATATATACTTATTTGTATAATAAATAAATAAATAAATAAATAAATAAATAAATAAATAAATATATATATATATATTTTAATACATTTAAATAAACAAAAAAAAAAGTTTTAAAACTTAAAAAAAAAAAATATGGCAAGGCTGGGTTTTGACCGAACCCCTGTGCTAAGCACAGTGGTCGGTGTGGCCTAGTGCTGCCACTGTGGGCAACCACAGTGGACGACGCCACTATGGCATCCCGCAGTGGACGACCCAAGGGCTGCCACTATGGGCGACCACAGTGGACACCGCCGCTGTGGCTTCCCATAGTGGATGGCCCACGCGCCGCCACTATGGGTGGCCACAGTGGTCGCCGCCACTGTGGTAACCCACAGTGAGCAGTGCCCCTAGAAACGCTGCCTCTGCCTCTCCTCCCCCTTCGCCATAGCCTCCATGGCCACCACTTGGTGAGTCCGCCTTGCATAGCCCAACACAAAGTTAAAACCCTAGCCCGGTTAGGGCTAGGGTAAAAATGTGGAAAGATAATCAAGAATGACAAAAAAATAATGAGGGGCTTATTTTATAATAAATAAAGGGTTAGGATTTGCATGGTTATAACACTTTTATTTTTTTATATATATATACATATATTTATATATGTATATGTGTGTGTGTGTGTGTGTGTGTGTGTGTGTGTGTGTGTGTGTGTGTGTGTGTGTGTGTGTGTGTGTGTGTATTATATATACAGGATTATGAATATGATTTTTTGACAAAATTGTAGAGTTATAATAATATGAGCAAATTTGAGTAAGTTCTAATAATATTTGTTTAAGGAAAAATATATATAATTTATATATATTAAAGAAATTTTATAATTTATTACATATATTAATGTTTATTTTAATTTAAACATTTAATAATAATGTGGCTTAAGGGCAATTGGTAGATCAAATATTTTATTAGAATTTTGTTGTTAAACATAAGGGTATAAAAGAAAAGGGATGTTTTTAAATTATATTATTAATAAACTTAAGGGAGATATTCATTTTGAATTAATTGACTCTTTAGTCGACTTATTTTTAATTATTCATTAAAATGAATTTTAGACAAAATAGACTTATTGGAGATTAATAATATCTTCGCCAAATATTTTAGGGAGTTTTGATTTAATTAACTATTAACCAATTTTGATGAGAAAATAAATTAATTCTTTTAGTAATCCGCATTTAATTCTAAATTATATTCGTTTACTTGAGTTAGGGTTAAAGTTAACTCAACCATAGTTAAGACAAAAATTGCTAAGTGCATTTTATATTTGCAATTTAATGTTATTAAGTTGGAATTTAAAAAAAAACAATTATCTCGATCGTGCCCTAAAGTTTGGGCATGACATTTTGCTATCAAAGCAAGGTTTCCAACACTAGGAACCTTTCTCCATTATGTTTCGCTTTAATTATTTAATTAAATTTATTTTATTAATTTTCTAGGATATTTAAATTTAATTAATTAAATATTTTTTTAAAAGGAGTTAGTTATTTAATTTAATTTATTTTTATTTTATTTTCTCTTAAGGATGCCTCCAACTACGCGACAAGCTCGCAAGCATGGAAGGGGTCCTAGGCATGTACGCATAGCACATGAAGAGGTAGATAGGGAGGAATCGGTTCCAGAAGTGAACCCAGAGGCTCCTCCCGAACAACCAGATGACCCAAACCGAAACATCTTAGAAGCACTTCAGAACCTAATTGGTATAGTCCAAAATAGGTTTCCAGCAGAGGATCATCATGTTGAAAATCAGAACTCAGGGAGTCATAGATCAACAGATAGGGAACGGAGTAGGAGTCCACCTCCTATTCCCGTAGAGAGTCAGGGTGGGAATGAGCCAGAGTCTGTGCACCTACCAGGACCACCTCCAGGGGCAGAGCCAGTATATTATGAGAGATCACGTCAGGATCTAGGAGATCTTATCAGGGAGGTTATGCGCCTCTAGCCACCGTCTTTTGGGGGATCTACCGACGGGGTAGAAGTTGAGGCTTGGCTATTGAGCCTTGAGAGGTGCTTTGCATTGCGCTCTTACGAGAGCAATCTAAACACACATGTACCAGTCCATCTATTGAGAGAAATGACCTCCACATGGTGGAGACAGGAGGAATACAAGTCTGGTTTAGTTGCTGATACTCTCACATGGGAGATTTTTACAGAGAGTTTTAGGGAGAGGTACTTGTTAGAGCATTATAGATAGCGTAGGATAGATGAGTTCCATGACCTCCAGCAAAAGGGTCTCTCAGTGACCCAGTACGAGAACAAATTCTTTGAGCTCTTGCCATACATGGACTATCTAAAGGATGAGAAAATTCTTGTTAACTTTTTCATCAGAGGGCTGAATGCCGGCATAGCAGGACCAGTGAGGATGTTCGCTCTAGGAAGCCTTCGGGTTGCCATGGAGAAGGCACTGATAGCAGAGGGGATTCAAGTTAGACCACAGGATACTAGGGATTGGTTCCAAAACCGAAACCCTACACCCCAGACATACGGATTTCAGAAACCCCATTGGAAGGGAAATAATAGAAGCTTATAGGGGTTCTCCAAACCCCCTCCTCCATAACAGTCACAACAAAACCAAAGGCAGAAGCCTCCATAGTATCAGCAGGGCGCAAAGCCCAAGTAGTGGCAGTCTCAGGGTCAAAGGTGAGATCAGTGATCTTAGGTTCCTTACACACCTCTGGCAAGAACTCAGCAGTCCTCCAGGGGTGGGTACAGTGGATCTAGTAGGACATGGGGACATGCTTTCTCTAGGCCTCAGGGCACCTAGTTTCAGGCACGTGGTGCTTGCTTTACATGTGGAGCCACGAGTCGTATGGTGAGGGATTGTCCTCAGGGTTAGATGGTAGGGAATCAGTGGATGACCACATCAGAGCCCACAGTTGGAGATATGGGTAGGTCCCATAGAGTCTTCACAATGGTGGACAACTGCTAGGCTGAGCACCAGGCCACGGTCATTGAGGCTACAGGTATGATCAAAGGTAACAGTGTATCTATATTATTTGATTCAGGAGCTACTGACTCCTTTATATCTCCATTGGTTGTGGAGCGTTGTGGGCTAGTGGCAACTAGATAGGGTGTCAGTTGGGAAGTGGAATTAGCTTCAGGGGCTAGAGTGTCAGTGGAATCAGAAGTTAGGGCATGTCAGCTACAAATTGGCAATACCACCACCCTAGTAGACCTTAGAGTTACACCACTTGGATCTTATGGTATCGTAATTGGCATGGATTGGCTTTATGCCCACAGAGCCAAGATGGATTGCCGCAGGAAGGAAATCAAGTTTGAGGATGATCATGGTTCACCCATAGTAATCGCTGGGATTTAGAGACCCGTGTCTCTTCGTATGATCTTCGCAATGCAGCTTAAGTGGAGCATGCGAAAGGGATGTTAGCTTTTTGCCATCACCATCAGTGATAGGGAGGAAGAGGATGAAAAGGAAACATCAATTGATGACTATCCTATCCTTAAGGGATATTTAGACGTGTTTTCCTTAGAGCTACCTAGAATGCCGCCCCGTAGAGAGATTGAATTTCATATAGACCTTGTACCAAGAGCTGAGCTAGTTTCCAGAGCACCTTATAGGATGACCACAAATGAGCTTAATGAGCTCAAGCTGCAGCTTGAGGAATTACTAGAGAAGGGTCACATTCCTCCTAGCATATCCCCTTGGGGTGCACCAGTCATCTTCGTGAAGAAGAAGGAGGGATCTCTCCGATTATGCATGGATTATCGTCAGTTAAACAAAGTAACCATCAAGAACCGATATCCTTTGCCTAGAATTGATGATTTATTTGACCAACTTCAGGGTGCCAAATTATTTTCCAAAATTGATCTGAAGTCAGGATACCACCAGTTGAGGATAGTGGAAAGCGATATCCACAAGACCACATTTCACACTAGATATGGCCACTATGAGTTCACCGTGGTTCCATTCGGTCTTATGAATACTCCAGCTATTTTCATGAGCCTCATGAATGGGGTATTCTGCACATTTCTAGACCGCTTTGTGATTGTGTTCCTCGATGATATATTGATATATTCTCAGAATGAGAAAGAGCATGAGGAACACCTGAGATAGGTTTTGTAGTGTTTGAGGGACAATCAGTTGTTTGGCAGTTTGTCAAAGTGCGCTTTCTTTCGATCAGAGGTCAAGTACCTTGGGAATGTTATTTTCGGTGATGGGATCTTAGTAGACCCATCCAAGATCAGAGCTATTATGGATTGGCCAGCGCCAACCAGTGTGACAGAGGTCAGGAGCTTCATGGGCTTAGCAGGTTATTACCAATGCTTTGTAGAGGGATTCTCCAGAGTCGCACATCCTATTACTTCTCTTCAGCGTAAAGGGAAGAAATTTGAGTGGACAGAGAAGTGCAAGAGGGCCTTTCAAGAACTCAAAAAGGCACTTACTAGCGCACCTATCCTTGTAGTACCAGATCCCTTAGCTGACTTCACGGTTTGCATAGATGCTTCCCTAGAGGGTTTAGGAGTAGTTCTTATGCAGGATGGTAGGGCTATAGCTTTTGAGTCTAGGAAACTTAAGACTTATGAGCTTAACTACCCTACTCAGGACCTTGAGCTTGCAGTAGTAGTGCATGCACTTGTGAGGTGGAGACACTTCCTTTTGGGTCATCATTTTGAGCTTCATTCAGACCATCAGATTCTTTAGTACATATTCACTCAGCTGAACCTTAATGCATGATAGAGGAGATGGATGGAGTTCTTGTGCGAGTATGATTTTGACGTTCACTACATCAAAGGGAAAGAAAACATAGTTCCTGATGCTTTGAGTAGGAGACATCATGGGGTATACACCATATCTATGGGCATGGATTTGAGAGACTGTATACTACAACATGTTGCCAGAGGATGGATGGTATTCAAAGGTTTGTCAGGTGATACGATCGCAGGAAATTTTAGAAGGAAAATATGTGGATTATTCCTTAGAGTCTGATGGACTATTAAGCCATAGAGGGCGCATCTATGTACCTTCTTCTGGGGGATCGAGAGTTTATTGTCATGAAGGCTCATAGATATCCTTATGCAGCACATCCCAGAGTTAAGAAGATGCATGCTGACCTGAGACAGTTATATCATTGGCTAGGAATGCAGTAGCTCATTGCTGAGTTAGTAGCCTAATGCTTCGAGTGTCAGAGAGTCAAGGCGGAGCACCACCATCTAGGTGGGTTGCTCCAGTCTCATGCTATACCAGAGTGGAAGTGGGATACTATATCCATGGATTTCATCATTGATCTTCCTATGTCATCTCGTCACCATGATGCCATCTTGGTAACAGCTGACAAGTTGACCAAAGTGGCCCACTTTTCACCAGTTCAGACTACCTTCACAGCACCAGCAGTAGCACAGGTTTTCTTGCGAGACATTGTCAGACTTCATGGTGTTCCATGCAAGATTATTTCTAACAGGGATTCCCTCTTCATTTCTTCATTTTGGAAGGCATTACAGGCAGCTATGGGCACTAAGCTCAACTTCAGTACAACTTATCATCTGGAAATGGATGGTCAGACAGAGAGGGTTAACCAGGTGTTAGAGGATATGCTTCGCATGTACGTGATGGATCATCAGAGTAGATGGGAAGAGTACCTTCCCTTAGTGGAGTTTGCCTATAACAATGGGCATCACACTTCTTTGGGGATGCCACCCTATTAGGCATCATATGGAAGGCCTTGCAGGACACCGTTGAGTTGGGACCACATAGAGGACAAAGTTGCTATTGGTCTTGAGATAGTTCGGGATATGGAACAACAGGTGGATTTGATTAGGCAACATCTTAGAGAGGCACAAGATAGACATAAGAAATATGCAGATGTGAAGAGGATAGATCGTAGCTACTTGGTTGGAGATAAAGTCTTCTTGAGAGTGCGACCGCATAAGAGTCCAATCCGTTATGGAAGGGGTTCTAAGCTCGCACCTCGCTTTGTAGGACCATTTGAGATCCTTGAGAGGATAGGACTAGTTGCCTACCATTTAGCATTGCCACCTAGCTTGTCACGCATCAACGATGTGTTTCTTGTATCAGTTTTGAGGAAGTATATCTATGATGAGTCTCATATTTTAGATTGGGATGCCTTGCAGGTAGTGTCGGATGGGTAGCTAGCTTTGGAGCCCATTCACATTTTGGCATGCCAGATGTTGGCCCTTCGAGGTCGAAAGCTGGACCAGGTTAGGGTCCAGTGGGATTACTATGATGAGGTTATGACTTCATGGGAGGACACAACACATATGAGATCTGAGTACCCCCATCTTTTTGATGAACTCTAGGAGGAAGTTCATGCCTAGAGGGGGAGGGTGTGAGGCCCTACCTCGACTCAGTCTAGCATTTCAGTGATTTTTATGTTGAGACTATTATGGATGCTTTATTTTTATGCATTATGGATTTAGAACTTATATGATTCCATGATTTGGATAACATTGCTATATGTTGATGCTTCATTTATATGCTTTATGATATAGAACTCTACATGATTCTAGAATAGGATTAATTTGAGATGATATATGTCATTATTGGATTTGCAAAACTTTACTATGATGATAGAAATAGGATGCATGTTTTATGTGTGGATCAAAATTATGAGAATTATGATAATTGCTTATTTGTATTTATTTGGATATAAGGTGTATTGATTTGTTTAAGTGTATATTGTATGCAGAGTGTTTGATGTGTATTCTTATTCATGTGTTTTATATTATATGAGGTTATTTGAAATTACTAATGTGTAATTGAGATGCGCAGGAAAATTATCCATGTGACCATGGAAATATTATGGAAAACCAAACCTAGACCTATGTACATTCATAAAACCAGGGTTTGTCTATTTGGAGAGACAATAGCCCGTTTGTATAGTATTTTATTTGTAAAAGTGGAAGTTGCATGTGTGTTAGATTGAATTTATTTATTTGTGTAAATCCAACAAGAGACAACATTTCATGTATAATTTTGTAAAAGTATTTTTAATGTGTCACTTGACACGTGTTGATTTATGTTTTTTTTTTTTTTAAATTCTCTCTTGGGGGGAGTTGTTTAACCATAGTTTTTTCATTTAATTTAATGTGATTCCATAATTGCCTTGGGAAGAGAATCTTTGGGGTGGTCAACTTAAGTTTGACCCGAAAATTAACTTCAGAGGGGTTTAAAAGGGATTAAATGGACACCTAGGGGTAGTTTAAGAGTGTTTCTTAAAGCCCATAAGGTATACCTAAGGGTTAGGAGTAATTTTAGACATGTTTAAACTCCCATGTGACCATTTAGACACCCTAAAAAGTGGATTTCCTAAGTTGAGCGAAAATTGAAAATTAGAAGACATCACCTAAGTTGTTAACTTTCCTTTTTGATGAGAGATCCTTTTGGATCTTTTTTTGACTTTTCCTTTTTCAATTTTAGAAACCTGTGAGAACTCTCATTGAGGCCTTTTTAGGCAAGAATGAGAGATTTTGCGGGTAATCACCCAGTCTCCATTTTTGGAGACAAGAATTTTTGAAAGAAAAGATAGATTTGGTTTTAGGAATTTGGCTAAGTGTAGAGAAGCCAGGAATTGTGGATTTGGGCTACTCATCCTCAACTTATCTAGCATACCTTTGGGAAGTTGAAGGTTGTTTAAAATTCTCTTTGTTATGTTTTTATATTGCATGTTATGTTGAAAAGAATTGCATGTGTGAGAAGGCTTGTTTCTTGTATTTTTTTTTCCCTTATGAAAATTTATTTTGTGTTCTACATTTTACTCTTGCGTATTTACTATGTTTTGGGAGTAACCAAGACCTCCTACTCTTGGGAGAGAGGATGGTCTTGTGGGTGGTAGAAGTTTGACAACCCTTGAGTGAGAGGCTCTCATTAAGAGAGTGATCTCAAGGGATTCCTATGTAACCCTTGCTGCATGGCTTGTTTATGCATTTGGGGGTCATAAGGAGGGAAATAAGGCATGAATTCCTTGGGGGGCATAAGGTTGTGGGGTTGTTATATTTAAGATTTATCATTGTTTGCCATGAGGTGGCCTTGAGTTTTACTATACTTGCAGTCTCCTCAGGGTATTTGGTCCACTATCACCCATGTATAGTCATCACATGTGTGGTGCAGTGTAGCCTTGGTTGGGAATGTGTATGTGATTGTTTTTCTCATGTTTATTGTGTTTGCATGTGTGTTAACTGTCTAGCGCTTGGTTCTCCAAGTTCGGGGGTGGCTACTAGTTAGCTTAGGCTGGGAGGTGAGCTCTCCATGGTCATAGCTTTTGATTCATTGGAGATTGTAGGAAGAAAAGAAAAGAACCAGTAGAAGTTGCAGGATTTGTGTGTTTGCATAAAAAGATTAGGAAATGGAATAGCTTATATTTTAAGTTGCAACAATGAAAAATCGAAACTATATATTGTAATCTCTTTGAAAAGGAAATGTACCCATTGTTATTTAAAGTCCTCATTATCAGAAATAAGAGATCCATTTGTAAGGTTGCCTAGAATGTACTTTATGTAAAGCGGAAAATCGCAATCGAACCCTAGTTGCTCTCCCCTCTTCCAACTCCGAGGAGAGAGAAGGGAGAGTCTCTCTAGGGTTGATGGTTTTCACTTAGGAGGGACTTTACATTCAAAAGAGGGGTTGAAATTCACAAGATCCAATCCCACACAATGCAAGATTGGATGCTAAATGAGTTTCAAGGGTTAAGAAAGCAAGGCTACCCTCTTTTGTAAAGAATGTTGATAGAAGAATTAAGCTAAGAATGCATAGAAAGTGACAAAGATTCGCTTATAAACTGAGATAGGGATATAGGATGAAGCTGCGGACCTGGAATTAGCAGTAAAATGTCGATACGGTGCTGTCCTGCAAATTTGAGCAAAAGTTGTCGGGACGATGGCGCCCGGCGTGCACAAGGTCCTCCGAAAAATCCGCGAAACGAAGGGGGATTTGTTCGTCTCTGCACAAGGATTCCAGATCTTCAATTTCAGCCGCGTACCTGCAACCTACACACTGAAAAGTGAAGACGATTGGGGGGTTAGGGATTAAGGGTTTGCCTTTAGGTCAAACCCCGGTTTTGGAATTAACCAAGAAATGAGAAATTGCTGTAAATGTAATGTAAAACAAGTACTAATACCTTGTTGTAAGGATGTTTGTATCCTTATGTGCGAAGGTATAGATGTTGTTGTTTGTTGTGTGTTGTATGTTGTATGTAGCATGTAGTATGTGATCTCCTCTTCAATGGTTGAATCCTTGTCTTGAATGCAACACTTAGCCTTGAATGGAGACTTAGAATGATCAATTACTTGAAGGAATGCTTGAATGCTTGAATGCTTGAGTATAGTTTCCATGCCTTTTCCATCATATCGAATGAAAGAGGAAAATGTAGTTTATATACTTGTCAATTAGGGCTGATAGACTGATTTTCCTGACCTTAGGCCGACTAGGAAAGATAATTTTCCAATTTGCAAACATAAAGATCTGAAGTCCAAAAGAGACCGGGCCCAAAATAGGACCCAAGGTCCTGAAGGACCAGGGCGCTGGGCACTCTGGTCCCACCTCCTGGGACAACAGGGTGCAAAGGAGGTTCAGGCCAGGGTGCAAGAAAATGCAGTTTTTGGTGTCATAATCAGGTTTCGGGGTCTCCATTCAGGTTGCGTGTTGCGTCGCCATCGTGAAGACCGAAATGCAGTCGAAATTGCAAGTGTCGCAATTTTAGGATGCTACATTTAGCCCCCACTTTAGCGGGAGTATAAGCGTACGCTCATACTTCCGGTAAAGTATAAGGAAACAACATTGAAAAACTTTCACCACGTCAAGGAGGCAAGATACACCAAGCCCCCAGTGGGCTAAGGATCTTACGACTTCGATTGACACAGTAAAAGGGAAGATCACGAGGGAGAACCATGACTGTCAGTAGTAAGGTTCCCTCACTATGAGTCATGCAAGAAAGATATAAAAAATTTTCAAGGCAAAGCTAAATTTGTCAAGAAATTTTCAAGTATCTTGAAAAGATATGGACGGGATGTATGCCCCCCTACGTTAAAGCGATCGCACACGCCTCACCGGGGGTGATTGCTTTAAGGTAGTGATACATATAAGAAATGAGAAAGGAGCACATTATCACAAGGATTTAGCCCCCAAGTGTGAGATAAGCCCAAGGATAATAGACACAAAACACAAAGCACAAGGTGACTTCGCTTTCCTCGGGGTCAGTATGCTGTATGATAATTCATGTATATCATATGTATGTATGCATAATTGTTCTTCATTCCCCAATCAAGGAAGGTCACCTAGAAGAAGGGAACACATGTGTCTTTTGAGTCAACATGAGAGAGATCGAGAGATCTCAATGCTTTGCATCGTCCTCAAGTAGACAACACTAAGGACAACAAATAGAAGAATGAGAATAACATATAGAAGAAGTAACAAAAGAGAGGGGGAGAGAATCTGCTATGCTAATGAAACTAGTCTAGCACGTCATCTACCCCCCGATCTTGCTGATCAATGTTTCGAGAAGGTAGGGAACACGCTAGAGGAGGAACATCCAACACAGCAGATGGAGCTATCACAAGATCCAAACAAGGGCTATGTTCATGTTCCGAGCCACATTGTTCTTGTCTAGGAGCTAGGATAAGTGCTTTAGAAAATTCATTAGATAAATGGTTATCAATATCAACAAGTTCATATTCACTATCAGAATGAATAGGAGTAATATTTTCATCATGAATAACATTTTCATCTATATCATCATCAAGATTTATGAAAATAGGATCTTTAACTCGCACAGGATCAAGACCATCATGCATCTTATGTTTAGGAGATTTCGGCTCAATCGTCGGTTGAGGAGAAAATGGAATAATGCTTGCTGAAGGTGTTTTTGGGGATTGCAAAGTTTGAGAAGCAGCTGCTTGAGCTCTAAGATGATGCTTTCATCAGCGTTCATGTGCAGAACGATTTCATCTAGTCTTAGTAGGAAGTTGAGAAGATTGAGGAGGAGGAATGTTCTCATCCTTATCACTTGGGTGTTTAGGTTGTGGTCTCTTAGGCTGGATAATAGGAGAAGAGGAAGGTCTCTTCTCTCTATAAAAGGAAGGAGGAGGAACTGCTCCATATAAAGGAGGAATTTTTGGTTTAGTAAGGAGACCAAGTCCATCATGACGAGGAGGTATAGGTCTACTTTTAGGAAGTTTATTAGATATAGGCATAGTCACATCCATAGGAATGGGTTGGGAATCTTCTTGAGGAAAGACATTAGTTTTATCTTTCAAAGGAAGAACTTCCTTCTCAAGAATGATAGGAATGTCAAGTTTGGGTGTTCTAGGTTCACTTAGAGATAGGATCATATCTGTTTTCCATTTTTGATAAGATTTGAAAAGATGATCACTTCGCGGAGGAAGAGACTGGAATTGTTTAGGCCAAAAGTAATCAATAGGAACACTAGAAGTTCTTTCAGCTGGTCTAAAGAGACTATGATTGACAGTAACAACTTCACCATTATGGGGAAATTTCAAACACTTGTGAATAGGAGAAGCAATAGCTTTCATGGAAGATAGCCAAGGATAGCCTAGCTTCACACGAAATTGTTCGGAAGATGGAATAATAGAAAAGTTCACATCAAGGGATTTGTTATGGACCTCAATAGGTAATGTAATAGAACCAATTGCAGGAGAAGAAAATGCATCAAATAGTTTCACAACCACATTTGTTTCATCATAGATCACTTGATTCAATTGCAAAGTAAAAAGAAATTCTTCAGTAATGACATTAACCATACAAGAAGGATCAATAAGCACTCCACGGCAAGGTGTATTTTTGACTTTTGCAACTATATATAAAGGACCATCAGGTACCCTGATAGTTTCACTAGAATCAAATGTGATGGAAGGTTCTTTAGGGATTTTCTGCTGCTCTACAAAGTTAATCACATTCGGAGTCATAGACACAAGACCATCAGATGAGAGAGAGGAATCATTAGTCTCAATCACATTAGAGGTATGAGAAGGTAATGGATCAGTAAAAATCTGAAGATTTTGGTTAGGAGGAGCTACAGATGTGTTGCCTTTATCATTCACTCCAGAAACAGAGATAGTATTATTATCAATCAAATCTTGAATTTTACCCTTTAAAGAAAAACATTTTTCAGTATCATGCCCAGGTTGACGATGAAATTGACAAAAAGATTTGTTATCAAAATAAGGTGAATTAATCTTTGCAGGATCAATTTGCCTTATAGGAGGAAGAGTAAGCACATTTTGTTCCAATAACTTATTCATAATACTATGCAATGATTCATTCAAAGGAGTAAACTTTCTTTCTCTCTTGAAAAACTTAGAAATAGGAGACACACCTGACGCTGCATTCACATTGTTGTTGATGATGTTTTCATTGAATTTAATGGACTCTCTGTTCGGTTTAAACTTCCCAAATGGTTGTTGACTACTATCACCCTTATCACTCGGAGCCATAGGATGTGATTGTTCCATTTGACTCACAGTCAGTTGATAATTGTGAAGAGTTGCACACAACTGTTGGAAAGAAGTAAACTCAGAAAAGAGGAGTTTTTCTCTAATGTCTTTTTGTAAATTAGAAATAAAGATTCTTTGAATATCATTGTCAGGCACTGGAAAAGAAATTTGGGCATACAAATGCTTATATCTACCAATGAAATCAGTCACTTTTTCTTTAACACCTTGTTTACAATGCATTAAATCAATCAAAGTAACTTTAGGACTTATATTGTTTTGAAATTGTTGAATGAAAGCATTTGCCAGTTGTTCAAAAGAAGTAATAGAATAAGAAGGCAACGAGCAATACCATTGTAGGGCTTTGTCTCTTAATGTTCTAGTAAACAGTTTTGCAAGCAACCTTTGGTCATAAGCAAAATCGGTACAAATTGTTTGAAAAGTCTTAACATGTGTTAGAGGATCACCCTTACCATTATAAAGCTCCAAATGTGGGATTTCAACATGTTTAGGGGGTATAGCTCGAACAATGTCAAGAGAAAGTGGGCTCGCAACATCGAATGTGGGCACACTAAACTTAGATTGATTCATAGAGGCAATTTGTTGCTGTAAAGAAGAGACAGTTTGTGCAAGATTGTTAATGGTCGCTTCAGTCGAAGAGTTCATATTAGACATGTTAGATTGTGATGGAGGTGTTATGTTATTGAAAGAAGGTAGAGAGTAAGGTGGTGGGACACTATGATAGTTAGTCATAGGAGATGATTGGACAGGAGGAACACTACAAGGAGGAATGGAATGGTTAAATGAATTGCCCCCTTGCGTCATGTTCATTTGTGGTGATATAATAGGAACACTCATTGAAGGAATGAATGAAGAAGTTGGATTGAATGAAGGAAGAGGGTTAATTGAAGAAGAAGGATTGCCCCCATGACTAGTGATCATAGGAGGAATGTCTTGTGTTGAAGTAGTCATTATGTTTGATGTAAAAGTAGGTATACTAGCAATAGGAGTCGTTAAAGGAATAGAATGATTAACTTGAGTAGGAGGTTGTGTATAACCTAAGGTTTCGGCACAACTTTTCATAGGCATCACATTTGAATCCACAATGTGTGCAATACCACGCAAAATATCAATTCCATTCTTATCACTTTGAAGCATACATTTTAGACCCTCAATTAAAGGAAGAGCTTGACTATCAGGGTATTCTTGAGACATCCATTGTCGAAAATAGTCAAATTGGCTATCCAATTTTGAAAGTTGTTCTACAGAAACCTCATGGAGAGATTCTTCATCATTAAGAGGATTAGAGGAATTACCCATGTCCTCGTTAAAAAGACCATTCAAATTAGGTTCCATCTCCTCAGTAATTAAACCTTGGAAAGACTTAATTCTAAGGCTTCGTCTAACGGGAATAGTGTAGGTAGGGCTTATTGTTGTAAAACTCATGCACTAAAGAAAGAGAGAAGATTTTGAATTTTAGAGGTAGCAAATTTCAGTAAAACCAGCCAATCTTCTAGATTTAAGTTGTTAAATACAATCAGGACAATCTCCCAAAATTTCGGAAAAAATGTCTGGGACTGTGGCGCTCGGAGTGCACACGGTCCTCGCAACTTTTTTCGAAATTTGCAGGGATGAAAGTTATGATGATTTTACAGCTAACTTGAAAAAATTGAGTGATTTTACGATCTGTAGATAGGCCAAATTAAAGTTGCAATCCCAAAATTGAACCCTACCAAGATTGTCGAAAAATGCAAAATTTGAATTTTGAAAAAGAGAGGGAAATTGAAATTTTGAATTTTATGATTTTAGAGGGAATGTCAAAAGTAATGCAAGTTTTGAAATTCAAAAGTTGACTCAATTTCACGCAAAATTCAATTTTGGAAGCGGAAATCAAAGTTGTTGTAATTAAGCACTTAATTTCAAAAGTCACAAATTGCAAAAATTTGAATGAATTACTGAAATTTCGAATGAATTGTAACACACTTTTCAGATTTAGGACTGTAGAAAACACAATTTTGACACAAATTTCAATTTCAACAATTTTTGAATGTTTAGAGGCCTTAATCCAAGCAATCACAAGACCAACTTTGACTGTAATTTTGAAGGTGTTAAAATTGATAAAATCAGCCAAAATTCTGGATTTTAGCAGGAAAATACAGTAAGATCTAGCTCCCGAAATTTCAGAAAAAATGTCGGGGACGATGGTGCTCGGAGTGCACACGGTCCTCGCAACTTTTTTCCAAATTTTCAGGGTTGAAAGATATTGTGATTTTATTGCGGAATCCAAAGTTACAGCCGATTTGGAGATGTTTTGATCAGTGAAATTGTCGGACAAAGGTTCAATCAAGAGGGTTTCAAAAATTAGGGTTTTGACACTTAACCACTTAATTTTCAAAATTAAAGCACAAATATGAATTGATAATTTGTAATAGAAGGGCAGATCTGAAACAAGCATTAACAATTAAACATTTCACAAGTTTAATTACTTAAAAAGAAAATTTAGGGTTTTTATGCAATTAACCTCTAAAATTTTGCAAAAGATCAAACATGGAAATGTAATCAAGGAATCCAATTTTCAGATCTAACTATGAATAATCAGAAAGGATGTTCACGTCGGGTTCACCAAAATGTAAAGCGGAAAATCGCAATCGAACCCTAGTTGCTCTCCCCTCTTCCAACTCCGAGGAGAGAGAAGGGAGAGTCTCTCTAGGGTTGATGGTTTTCACTTAGGAGAGACTTTACATTCAAAAGAGGGGTTGAAATTCACAAGATCCAATCCCACACAATGCAAGATTGGATGATAAATGAGTTTCAAGGGTTAAGAAAGCAAGGCTACCCTCTTTTGTAAAGAATGTTGATAGAAGAATTAAGCTAAGAATGCATAGAAAGTGACAAAGATTCACTTATAAACTGAGATAGGGATATAGGATGAAGCTGCGGACCTGGAATTAGTAGTAAAATGTCGATACGGTGCTGTCCTGCAAATTTGAGCAAAAGTTGTCAGGACGATGGCGCCCGGCGTGCACACGGTCCTCCGAAAAATCCGCGAAACGAAGGGGGATCTGTTCGTCTCTGCACAAGGATTCCAGATCTTCAATTTCAGCCGCGTACCTGCAACCTACACATAGAAAAGTGAAGACGATTGGGGGGTTAGGGATTAGGGGTTTGCCTTTAGGTCAAACCCCGGTTTTGGAATTAACCAGGAAATGAGAAATTGCTGTAAATGTAATGTAAAACAAGTACTAATACCTTGTTGTAAGGATGTTTGTATCCTTATGTGCGAAGGTATAGATGTTGTTGTTTGTTGTGTGTTGTATGTTGTATGTAGCATGTAGTATGTGATCTCCTCTTCAATGGTTGAATCCTTGTCTTGAATGCAACACTTAGCCTTGAATGGAGACTTAGAATGATCAATTACTTGAAGGAATGCTTGAATGCTTGAATGCTTGAGTATAGTTTCCACGCCTTTTCCATCATATCGAATGAAAGAGGAAAATGTAGTTTATATACTTGTCAATTAGGGCTGATAGACTGATTTTCCCGACCTTAGGCCGACCAGGAAAGATAATTTTCCAATTTGCAAACATAAAGACCCGAAGTCCAAAAGAGACCAGGCCCAAAATAGGACCCAGGGACCAGGGCGCTGGGCGCCCTGGTCCTGAAGGACCAGGGCGCTGGGCGCTCTGGTCCCACCTCCCAGGACAGCAGGGTGCAAAGGAGGTTCAGGCCAGGGTGCAAGAAAATGTAGTTTTTGGTGTCATAATCAGGTTTCGGGGTCTCCATTCAGGTTGCGTGTTGCGTCGCCATCATGAAGACCGAAATGCAGTTGAAATTGCAAGTGTCGCAATTTTAGGACGCTACACTTTAAATATACTTTGAGGAGATATATTATTTTTTATTAACCATTATTTTGTTGCAAAAAAATGAAAGGTTTATCTTGGATTAAGTTCCTATAGTTTCTAAAATATTATTTATTGCATGCATGTTGTTTTGTAAATAAGGGTTCATTTATTTCCTTATGCATTTGAAGTAGTTGAAAAGAAAGTATTAGAAAAGCATGAATGATAGAAAGCTGGAAATAAAATATTTAGTCCTATCTATGGAAATGGAAATATAGTATATTAAAGCTTTGTCATTGTTCCTTTCATTTATTTGCAGAAATTAAAATCTAAGTTAAATAGTCTAACTAGTTTAAATAGAAATATATTTTTATAGTTGCTGTATAAAATTATTAAAATCTGTCATTTTATTTATTGCAGAAAATAAAATCAAAATTTATTATATCCATTTCTAAAGTTTTATTTTAATAATTTTTCTAGATTTACAAAGTTGTTGTTTGAACTTATTTACTTTTGTAAATTTTAATTACTTGCAGAAAATAAGTTTGGGAATTAAATATTCTGTTAAAAATGATTCAAAGTAAAGACATCAACATGTATTTACAAATTTTGCCTTGTTGCAATATATATATATATATATATAAATTTATATATACATAAACAAATTTATATGCAAATACATATGATTAAATGAAATTCTTTTCTAAACAAAAATATATATACTCATTTGTATACATACATACATACATACATACATACATACATACATATACATATATATATATATACATATATATATATATACACATATATATATATATACATATATATTAATACATTTAAATAAACAAAAAAAAAAGTTCTAAAAACTTAAAAAAAATAAAAATATGGCAAGGCTGGGTTTTGACCGAACCCCTATGCTAAGCACAGTGGTCGGCCCAGCCTGGTGCCGCCACTATGGGCAACCACAATGGACGGTGCCACTGTGGCGTCCCGCAGTGGACGACCTAAGGGTCGCCATTGTGGGCGATCATAGTGGACGCCGCCGCTATGGCTTCCCACAGTGGACGGCCCGCGCGCCGCCACTGTGGGCAGCCACAGTGGTTGCCGCCACTGTGGTAACCCACAGTGAGCGGTGCCCTTGGAAACACCGCCTTCGCCTCTCCTCCCCCTTCGCCATAGCCACCATGGATGCTGCTTGGTGAGCCCGCCCTGCACAACCCAACACAAAGTTAAAACCCTAGCCCGGTCAGGGCTAGGGTAAAAATGTGGAAAGATAATCAAGAATGACAAAAAAATAATGAGGGGCTTATTTTATAATAAATAAAGGGTTAGGATTTGCATGGTTATAACACTTTTATTTTTTTTTAGTAAAAATGTGGAAAGATAATCAAGAATGACAAAAAAATAATGAGGGGCTTATTTTATAATAAATAAAGGGTTAGGATTTGCATGGTTATAACACTTTTATTTATATATATATATATAAATATATATACATATATTTATATATGTATGTGTGTGTGTGTGTGTGTGTGTGTGTGTGTGTGTGTGTGTGTGTGTGTGTGTGTGTGTGTGTGTGTGTGTGTGTGTGTGTGTATTATATATACAGGGTTATGAATATGATTTTTTGACAAAATTGTAGAGTTATAATAATATGAGCAAATTTGAGTAAGTTCTAATAATATTTGTTTAGGGAAAAATACATATAATTTATATATATTAAAGAAATTTTATAATTTATTACATATATTAATGTTTATTTTAATTTAAACATTTAATAATAATGTGGTTTAAGGACAACTGGTAGATCAAATATTTTATTAGAAGTTTGTTGTTAAACATAAGGGTATAAAAGAAAAGGGATGTTTTTAAATTATATTATTAATAAACTTAAGGAAGATATTCATTTTGAATTAAATGACTCTTTAGTCAATTTAAATGAATTTTAGACAATATAGACTTATTGGAGATTAATAATATCTTCGCCAAATATTTTAGGGAGTTTTGATTTAATTAACTATTAACCAATTTTGATGAGAAAATAAATTAATTCTTTTAGTAATCCACATTTTATTTTAAATTATATTCATTTACTTGAGTTAGGGTTAAAGTTAACTCAACCATAGTTAAGACAAAACTTGCTAAGTGCATTTTATATTTGCAATTTAATGTTATTAAGTTGGAATTTCAAATTATTTTTTTATCCTGATTGTGCCCTAAAGTTTGGGCATGACAGGATATTTAAACAACTAATTGATTTATTTTAAATGGGAGAGATTTAAATGAAATGTAATTTTTTTTTTTTTTTGCCTGGTAAACTTTTTAACGTGACTGGTGATGCTGGCATGACACGCCCTCCGGCTCCACGTGAACTCTTTTGACCTGGAGCTATGAACCAGCGAGGCCACAAACGAGGGACCTCATCCCCACACTTCACTTGTTCAAATCCGCGAGCACAATGACCCAGCAAAGGAACAAGGCCTTGCGAGCAAAGTGGCCCAGTAGGGATTTGAACCTTGGTGGCCGCTTCACCAACGAAGTGTTTTAACCACAACACTAGATGTCCAAAGATAGACTGTAAATTTATTTAAATGGGGAAAAGGGGGGGATTTTAATTAAATAAATGTGATTTATTTAATTAAAGGTTAGAATGTGGTCAAATGAATGAATTAAATATTATTTAATTAAAAGAAGAATTATTTTAATGGATTAAATAATGGTTAAATTTATATGTCTACATTGTTGAATAGATGGTCAAATTTATATGTACAAAAATAGAATGAATCTAAATGGCCCATCTTTCTCCAGTCAGTGTTTCAATTGCAATAAATATGTTCATAAATCAATTAAATGCATAAGTATGGCAAATAACTCTTTCAATAAAAGGAATGTTAGATGCTATGCACGTGGTAGATTTGGCCATTTTGCTAACCAATGTAGATCAAGAAGAAATAAAGGGAATAACATGCCTATTCAAAGAAATATTGTGTGCAATAATTGCAACAAATCCGGTCAAATTGCAAGATTCTGCAGAAGCAAGAATGTGAATAGGAAGGGTCCAACAAACAAGAGAAAGAATGTGTAGAATGATGTTAAAGGAAAAGGAAACATGACTGTGGAAGAGATTAAATATCAGATGAAGAAGACATGAATTAAGAAGAGTGACTTAGATGTTGGAAATAGTCCGAACTTGATTTTGGTGCTGCAAATTCCTCTGGGAATTAGATTGAGGACTCTTTCTTAAGGAGTGTTTTCATACAAATCCTTTTCTCCCCTACCAGTAGTGATGCCAGAAGATCGACAGATTGTCAGTAGCTATATTTTGATAGTGCAAATCTTTTGGAAGAAGTTTCAGAAGAGTATGAGGGAATTTTAAGATTCATAGAAGAATTCTTGAGAGACTGTCTGTGTATGCATTGTATCTAGATAAATTATGACAAAGTGAATTTATTACACCAAAAATTTAGGTATGAGGATGATAAAAAGTGACTTAACTCTTTCCTTTGTCACTTTTCATTTGAAGAGAATAGGTCTGGAGCGCTTTGCAAGAAAATTGTCAAGCAAGATCAAGTATCAAAGTGATTCCCCAAGTGAAAGCCTAATCCAACAATTGAGGTATTTATTGGTGAACTTTTCAAAGTTTGAAATTTCTGAAATGGAAACTTTTGGTATGGCAACACCTCTTATTGTAGATATTACTAAGAGATCTTGGCCAAATTTCAAGAATCAACTATTTATTTCCATGCAAGATGATCTAAAGAGTGCATTTTCATTGATTCGACATGGTGTTCTGCATATCAAGGAGTTGGGAAGCTCTCATCTATTGAACCTCTATAATAAGTAGTTGATTGATGAGAATTTTAGGATGAAACTAGAATTGAAAGTATTTGAGGAAAAGAGTTTTGTGCAGTTCATCAAATTTTTGATGTTCAGTGAACAGGAGTAGGTCTGGTATGTTCTTAGCAAAATGCATAATCAGTTCATGTGGTTGAAGAAGCCCTTCAAGATCACCAAAAATTCCATTAGGGCCATAATAGGGTTGTGTTCATCCAGTGAGCTTCTCTAATTGAAATAAGTGAATAAACAAATTATCACAGACGCAACCAATTTGAAGTTTGACAAAAGATCCATGATAATCAATGAAATTTTGCAGTATGATGTCAGATTTTCTTAATTGGTGGTTGGGTATAAGATATACTACTCCAACATAGATAATTTTGTATACATAATAGCAACATATGCAACTTATGAGATGGTCTGGGAGAACAAAATGTTGGCATTATAATAGACAAGGAGAGATTGTTGGCATTTCAATAAGGATATTGAGAAAGTTGTTGATGATTATGGATATAACTGATTAAGGATTTACTATCTTAATATTATTATTTTGTCATTGATGTCAAGAAATTGAATTTCTAATTTAGTATGATGTTGCCATATCTTAAGAAGTATGATTTGATGAGTATAAAGATGTTGGTAAAAGACACAGAAAGAATGTGATAAATAAGGGGATAAATAAGTTATTCAATGGGCAACTATTACCGAGTTAGACAATGATGAGATCATGATGTTTAGATTGTTTTGATATCCTACATATGTTGTTGATTGTAAGGTTAATACTATACTATGTTACTGAGCAAAGAACCTAGTCGGTAAACCTTAAGGAACCTAGTAGGTAAACCCTAAGGTTATTGCTATCGGTTAATGAAGGTAGAATGTCTACCGAGTGAAGTTTAGTATTTACCAAGTTGCAACCGAGTAGTAACAGAATGCATTGAATGAATAAAATCATTATTTAATAAAGGAAGCTAATGAGCTAGCTATGATTGAATGATTGGTATGCCATGCATGAAGTTTGTTAAAGAATCTATGGCAAAGGAAAATTAGTAAGAAGATCTACAGCTCAGATTGAACCACAATACCCTAGCACAAGTTCCAAGAAATGTATGCAAGTTCCAAGGTGGGGTAAAACATTTTTCAGATCGAAGGATACATTGAACCTGGTCAAAGTTTGAAGATCTGATGGCTATGATTGATCATAGAAAATGTGATCAAGGAGATTAAGCGGTTGGTGAATTGTTTATAAATAAGGAACTATTGATAAACAATGTATGCGGGCAAATGTATGCACAGGGATGCTACATAGTGATTACCGAGCACAAAAGCTTGAAGACCTGTTTGAATAATAGAGTATAGAGCCCAACAGATGGACAAGATAAGTCCTATTGTATTGAGCAAATAAGAATCTTCTTTAGCATTTTAGATGTGAAGTTGCAGATAGATTTTTATTACTGTTATTTTGTAAAGTGACAGAAAATCTCTTAACCGAGTGGGCTTAACAGTCTGACATTCTAATTGAGTGTTTGAAATCCTTTAACAAGGCCACTTCTAACAAGGTGAAGATCCTAACAGATCTGAGGGAAATCCCTTAACTGGGTCACATCTAGCAATGTGTTTGTAATCTTTAATAGGATTTTCTTTTAATGGAGCATACTCTAGAAGAGTATATTTCTTAGTGGGTCCGAAATCCCATAGTGGTTTTTCCCTATTTGGGTTTCCATGTTAAATCTAGTGTTATGAGTGTTATGGTGTATATATGTTTTGAGTTTGCATGTTTAGCAGTTTTGGTTATATTATTGAAGTATATGTTACCGAGGTTGAATCTATTATTTTTATGGAAGATTAATTTTGTATGATTCACCCCCCCCTCTCATCTTATTAGCTATTGGATCTATACTTACATTAAGTATCAAAACTATCAATTGGTATCAGAGCATTGGACTCTGGAAGAAAAGTTTAAAGGTACTTGAGGCAAAGATCTAAAGACGTATAAGAGGGATGCACTGAAGCTGAACAAATCAAATTTCTCTACATGGTAAAAAAGGATGAAGCTGCACCTATCAGGAGTTGGAGAATATGCTGTATATTATCTGGAGAATGATTTCATTATACTGAGCACCTATCCATTAACAATGGAAGAGATAAAGGCAAAGAAAGAACATATTCAAGCAATGATTGAAATAACATCTGCATTGATCGATTCAGAGTTTAATGATCTAGAAGCCTGCAATGATGCAAAGGCAATGTGGGACAAGCTCATATCTGTGTATGGTGAAGATGAACATGTTCAAAGAGAAAAAGTGGATAGTCTAAGAGGACAACTTGAATCTACGAGGATGAATGAAGGTGAGAACATAACCCAGTACAATACAAGACTAAAGGAGATTGTCAATCAAATCAAAGGAGCAGGAGGAACTATTGAAGAAAAGGATATAACAAGTAAGTTGTTAAGAACGCTTCTACTAGCTTATGCAATCCGAGTCTCTGCAATCAATAAATTAAGGTCTGTACCCAATATGCCAGTTTCTTTAGATGCTACTATTGGTAAGCTACATGCATTTGAGTTAAGTAACTTTGATAACAGTGGGTCATCAGTAAATAAAGTTGAGTCTGCATTTAGTTATTTTCATATTAGTGAATTTGATGATTACAATGATAGAATGAGTAAGTACACTAAAGGGGATCACAGTGGAGCAAGTGAAAGATTTCGCAAGAACATGGAGGAAGTACACAAACTATATGAGGAAATCAAAAAGCAAAAAAGAGTTTGAAGCACTATTAGCCAGAAGGTTACCGAGAGGAAAAGGTAAGTATAAAGGAAAACTACCTTTGAAATGTTTCAATTGTGATAAGATAGGACATATGGCTTCTAACTGTCCTGACAAAGAATCTACTGAAAAGAGATATTATCGAGATGACAAACAAAAAGATAATCATTATAGAGGACACCGAAACTTCAGAAGAAGAGATAGAAAGTCATGCTTAATAGCCGATGAGGAATCCAATGATGATAAATAAGATGAAACTGATACAGAGGAAGTAGTTTATGTGGCTATCAAAGATGGATCAGATGAAGAAAGGTATGAAGAAAAAGCCCTAATATCTCACATAAATACTAATGATTCTTGGATCATAGATAGTGGATGCTCACATCACATGATAGGTGATAAACACAAGTTTATTATGTTAGAAGATTATGATGGAGGCTATGTAAGATTTGGTAATGATGCACCATGTTCGATAAAAGGTAAAGGATCTATAACACTTCTTGACAATGCAAGATGCAATGACGTTTATTGGGTTGAAGGTTTGAAATACAATTTGTTGAGTATAGCACAACTAAACAACACAGGTTAACGAATAGAATTTCAGAAAGGAATTGTCAAAGTTCATGACAAGCATGGAAAGTTAGCTGCTACTGGGACATAAAAAAAAGGTAACACATTTCACCTTGACTCAACTCAGAACAAGTGTCTGTATGCAAAGATAGATGATACCTGGTTATGGCATAAAAGGTTTTGTAATGTAAATTTTGATAATTTGATCAAAATAAGAAAGAAGCACCAAGTAAGAGGTCTACCAAGTTTGGAAAAGCCTGAGATTGCTATGTGTCGAGGATGCCAGATGGGTAAAATGATAAGATAAATCTTTACAAGTAAGTCCTACACTTCTAAGGGAATTTTAGATCTTGTGCACACTGATCTTTGTGGTCCTATGAAAGTTCAAAGTTATTATGGTGATAAATATTTCATATTATTTGTGGATGATTAATCAAGGATGATGTCAGTTATGTTTTTAAAAGATAAATTAGAAGCTTTTCAAATGTTTAAATGGTACAAGGTAAGAATTGAAAATGAAACAGGAAGACAACTGAAATGTCTTAGATCAGATAGAGGATGAGAGTTCACATCTGATGAGTTCAACTTATTCTGCAATGATCATAGTATTAAAAGACAAGTCGCTGCACCAAGAACTCCACAACAAAATGGAATAGCTGAGAGAAGAAATAGATCTATTGTGGATTGTGCTAGAACCCTGATGATTGAAAATAAAGTGCCACAAACATTTTGGAGAGAAGCAATAAGCACAACAGTTTACACCCTGAACCGAGTACAACTGAAGAAAGGAACTTTGAAGACACCATATGAAATCTGGTATGATAAGAAACCTAATGTAAGTTATTTTAAAATATTTGGAAGTAGATGTTATGTACACAAGGATGATAGAAATGGCAAGTTTGATCAGAAAAGTGAAGGAACATTTCTTGGTTATTCTTCTAGAAGTAAAGCATTTAAATGTCTGATCAAATCATCTAACAAAATAGTATAAAGTGCAAATGTGAAAATTGATGAATTTATAGAAAGAAATGATGAAGGAAATTCCAAGGAACCAGAAGACTATGATGAATTTGTCTATGTTCAACCAGCAAGTCCTATCGAGAAAACTGCAAAAGGAAATGAAGAGAATATCCAGTTACCGAGTGATGAAGAAGATCACACAGAGCCTACCAAGCCTGTATTAGCCAAGTATGTCATAAGACATCATGTATCAAGTTAGATTATAGGAGATAAGAATGATCCAGTGATGACAAGGAACAAACTGAGACAAAACACATGCCTGATATCTGAATTTGAACCGAGAATAGTGAAAGAGGCATTTAATAGTGAAGATTGGATAAATGCTATGATAGAAGAGATTGATCAAATCAAGAAGAATGACACATAGACACTAATCCCAAGATCGAAGGACAAAAATGTAATTGGTACAAAGTGGATTTTCAGAAACATGCTGAATGAAAAAGGTGAGGTCATTCAAAATAAAGCAAGACTAGTTTGCAAAGGTTATGCCCAAGAAGAAGAAATTGATTATGGTGAGACTTTTGCACCTGTGGAAAGACTTGAAGGAGTAAGAACATTGTTGGCATATACCGCTTACAAGAATTTCAAGGTATATCAAATGGATGTCAAATCTGCATTTCTGAATGGTATATTAGAAGAAGAAGTTTTTATTGAACAACCTGAAGGATTTGTTGAAGACAATAATAAAGATCAGGTATGTAAATTGAAAAAAGCTTTATATGGTCTGAAACAAGCACCTAGAGCATGGTATGAAAGATTTCACTCTTATTTAATCAAGATTGGTTTTATAAGAACAAGTGAAAACAACAATATGTACATGAAGAATGATGAAAATGGAATACTGATCTTGGCCATATTTGTTGATGATATTATATTTTGTGGAAATGACTCTTTATGCAAAAAATTTGGAAATGAAATGAGCAAAGAATTTGAGATGTCATTAATCAGTGAGATAAAGTATTTTATAGGTTTAAAGATACTGCAAATAAAAAATGAGATTTTCATTACTCAATCCAAGTACATAAAGGAAATCTTGAAGAAATTTGGAATGGAGGATTCAAAACCAGTAAGTACTCCTATGACTACCAACTGTAAACTATCAAAGAATGATGAATCTGCATATGTTGATGAGACACTTTACCGATCCATGATTGGAAAGTTACAATATGTTGTTCACAGCAGGCTAGATATAGTACATGCAGTAGGTATAGTTGCAAGATTCTCTGCAGATCCTAAGGAAACATACATGACAACAATCAAGAGAATTTTCAGATACTTGAAAGGCACTAAAGATTATGGCTTAGTATATCAGAAAATAAATGATTTTGATTTAAAAGTTTATACTGATGCTGATTCGACAGGCAACATTGATGATAGGAAAAGCACAAGTGGAGGAGATTTCTTTTTAGGAGAAAGACTAGTGAGTTGGCTTAGCAAGAAACAAGGATGTGTTTCACAGTCAATAGCAGAAGTTGAATACGTTGTTGCAACATTGAATTGTACCAACATAGCATGGATCAAACAACTATTGGAAGGTATAAATGAGAAAGTTACCAAGCCAGTAACTATATTCTATGACAATACTAGTGCCATTAACATTTCAAAGAATCCTGTTATGCACTCTAAGACAAAGCACATCTCTATCAAATATCATTATCTTAGAGAAGAAGCTCGAGAGAAGAAAGTGGTGTTGGAGTATGTTAGCATAAAGGATCAAATAGCAGATATCTTCACCAAGCCACTGCCAAGGGACACTTTTGAGTATCTCAGAAGTAAGTTAGGGGTCCTACCCCTATCTTTCATTCACTGACCGAGTTCGGTGAAAGCATCAATTCGATGACTCTATAGAATATCTTTTAGGAGTTGATACTGATTTACACACTTTAGGATATTTTCTAAAGGTGTATAGGAAACAATATAGGAAACAATACAAGGAACAAGAATTGAAGACAAAATGCTCTGACCGAGACTAAGTTGACATAACAACAAGAAATCACTTCATACAGGAAGAAATTATGTTTTAGATCTTTACTTTTTGGCATTGTTGTCAAAGGGGGAGAAGACTGGAGAAAAGGAATGGATAGTAATGTATGGGGGAGAAGACTGATGACAAGGGGAGAACATTTCAACATTTTAGAATCTCACAACAATTCAAATCAATTAGGTCAAATCAATTGGTTTTGCCATCAATGCCAAAGGGGGAGATTGTTGGCATTATAACAGACAAGGAGAGATTGTTGGCATTTCAATAAGGATATTGAGAAGGTTGTTGATGATTATGGATATAACTAATTAAGGATGTTTACTGTCTTAATATTATTATTTTGTCATTGATGTCAAGAAATTGATTTTCTAATTCAGTATGATGTTGCCATATCTTAAGAAGTATGATTTGATGAGTATAAAGATGTTGGTAAAAGACATAGAAAGAATGTGATAAATAAGGGGAGAAATAAGTTATTCAATGGGCAACTATTACTGAGTTAGACAATGATGAGATCATGATGTTTAGATTGTTTTGATATCCTACATATGTTGTTGATTGTAAGGTTAATACTATACTATGTTACCGAGTAAAGAACCTAGTCGGTAAACCCTAAGGTTATCGCCATCGGTTAATGAAGGCAGAATGTCTACCGAGTGAAGTTTAGTATTTACCGAGTTGCAACCGAGTAGTAACAGAATGCATTGAATGAATAAAAACATTATTTAATAAAGGAAGCTGATGAGCTGGCTATGATTGAATGATTGGTATGCCATGCATGAAGTTTGTTAAAGAATCTATGGAAAAGGAAAATCGACAAGAAGATCTACAACCTAGATTGAACCGCAATACCCTAGCACAAGTTCCAAGGTGGGGTAAAATGTTTTTCAGATCGAAGGATACATTGAACCTGGTCAAATTTTGAAGATATGATGGCTATGATTGATCATGGGAAATGTGATCAAGGAGATTAAGTGGTTGGCAAATTGTTTATAAATAAGGAACTGTTGATAAACAATGTATGTGGGCAAATGTATGCACAGGGATGCTACATAGTGATTACCGAGCACATAAGCTTGAAGACCTGCTTGAATAATAGAGTATAGAGCCCAGCAGATGGAAAAGATAAGTCCTATCGTATTGAGAAAATAAGAATCTTCTTTAGCATTTTAGATGTGAAGTTGCAGATAGATTTTTATTACTGTTATTTTGTAAAGTGACAGAAAATCTCTTAACCGAGTGGACTTAACAGTCTTATTTGTAAAACCCTCTAGCAAGGTGACATTCTAATTGAGTGTTTGAAATCCTTTAACAAGGCCACTTCTAACAAGGTGAAGATCCTAACAGATCTGAGGGAAATCCCTTAACCGGGTCACATCTAGCAATGTGTTTGTAATCTTTAACAGGATTTTCTTTTAACGGAGCATACTCTAGAAGAGTATATTTCTTAGTGGGTCCGAAATCCCATAGTGGTTTTTCCCTATTTGGGTTTCCATGTTAAATCTAGTGTTATGAGTGTTATGATGTATATATTTTTTGAGTTTGCATGTTTAGCAGTTTTGGTTATATTACTGAAGTTTATGTTACCGAGGTTGAATTTGTTGTTTTTATGGAAGATTAAGTTTGTATGATTCACCCCCCCCCCTCTCATCTTATTAGCTATTGGATCTGTACTTACATTAAGTATTAGAACTATCACAAAAAGTATGATCTATGTGAGTTTCTTCGAAGTGAAATGACAAACTTGGCCAAAATAAAACAAGACAAGAAAAATCCATTCAAATACGAAACTTTGATCCTATGCTTGTTTTTCTACTTCATGAATGAAATTCTGGGAGTTGGTCAAATCCAATGGGAATATGAAAGACTTGCGGGAATGCAAATTAGAGAACTATTATACAATGTTGGTGATACTAAGGCTTGAAAAGTTGTTTTATGGGGTTATTTCAAGAGTTTTTAGAGTCAAATGCATGAAAAGGAGAGAATCCCTAAGTCTTTATTTGAGAAGTATCAGGACACCATATGCTTCATGATAGATATAGACCAATTTTTTATGGAGGCTATTGAACCCAGGATTGTATGGATCATTCCCATGGGGTATGAGGTAGATGAGAAAATTTTGGAGCTATATGCTCAACATTTTTTAAGAAAATTGGTAGATCCCTCTGAGGAGAGATTTGGAACTTATGTGGAGAAGAGATTAAAAAAAGCATAGTCAATTCAATAAATCAGAAATCATGAGGAAATTAAGAAAGGAAGTGGAAGCATATGAAAAGAGAATTGGAATCTCTAAGGATGCTGTCTAGGAAGAAAGAAAGGGAAATATCCTATCTATAGAGGAGCCTGTCAAGGAGAAGAAGGCTAAACCAGAAGTCTCTTCTCCTAAGATAAAGAAAACAAGGACCTCGATACCTTCCTCTGATTCTTAAAAGGCAGTTGACATAGTAAACTCTATAGCCAAGCCATTTGGCAGGGGTGAGAAGAGGAAAATGGAAAACGGCACCAGAGTATATGTCTCTGTAAAGGATGATGAGGAGACTAAATCAGATGAATCTGTTAATGAAATAAAGAAAAAGGGCACTAACGATTCAAAGGTCACTAAAGACAAGCCTCTCTGATGAAGGCCAAACCAGGAAGAAGGTGAAGATAGAATCTGACAAGCTTGGCATGTCAGTCTAAGAGGTGGAAGGCACATTAACAATACAAGGTAATCTAAAGCCTCTTTTTGATTTTTATGACAAGTTTGTTGATAATGGTAAAAGACCTCTAGAGGAAGCTACAATTAAATATTTGAACATCTACAATAGGGCACTTATAAAAATAATTTCAGAGATTCCAAAAGGTTTATATGACATTTTGAAAATGAGAAGACAAGCTGCTAAAGTAGAAAATGAAAGGGTGAAGGAATATGTAATAGTTAGCATATGTCCAGAATAGAAGTAGAGGAAATAAAAAGAATTCAAGGAAGTACATTAACATTTTAGAAGTAAAACTAGGATAAATAAGATTATGATCAAGAAAGTACATGAAGTGATAAAGGAAACTGGGGCAATCCTGAAGCCAATTTTGGAAAGGAATCAGTATGATGCTATCTCATCTATCCCAACATCATAAAAAGAGTACCCCAAAGATGATAAAGCTAGTGAAAGTGTTCCCTCTGCTTCGGTAAAGGAAGATGTAGTTAAAGATAAGCATGAAGATGAGCTGGATAAAGGTAAAGAGGGGATAGGTAATGATAATGAGGATGATGATACACAAAATCCTTCAGATCAGCCCATGGATACCACACCCACTATTGAGAATCAATCTCCGGTTGTTGATGATGTAGGTCTTAAACAAGTCAAGACATAAATAGATGCAGAAGATAAAAGGGTTGAAGAAAGAGACACTACAGATGATGTGAAAGATTTTATTGAAAAGGATAAGCAAATTTTTGATGATCCAACATTATCCCAAGGGCCAATTAACTTGGATTCTCTCTCTCCCATCCAGAAGCTAAAGCTAGAATCACTTGCATAGGATAAGACAAGGGAGGATATCTTAATGTATCACATAGAGGACAACGAGCTTGTGAGTCTTGCATCTGGTATCCTAGAGAAAATGATTCCTACATTTTGAAAGGATAAATTTGATTCCCTTTCTGACCAGCGAAAAATTTGATAAATTCCGTAAGTAATCATTTTGCTTCATTAGAGAAGTCAGTTGAGGTCAAGGTCCACAATGAGTTCAATGCCAAGAGGCTCAGGACATTAAAGAGGATGATTGCAGATCACATAATTACGATATCTTGATAAAAATTTTCAATGCAGTCCTTTGTACTTTACCATGAGTATGCTCAGTCTCATACTCTTACTAAACTAGGAACTAAATGTAGCATCCTAATTTGTACTCGGCTACAAGTTTTTCCTCACTTAGACCTCATTTGAAAACTGATTCTACTCACACCACCTATTCATCTCACATTCTCACCACATCTCTATCTTGGCCCCTTATTTAGAGTCCCTATTTGCATGACCAAAACATACCACACCTTGGCCCTAAATTAAGACCAAGACATACCATGCCAAATCCTAAATCAAGACCAAGGTGTATATGCCCTGGCCTCATAATCAGGCCCAAAATTGGCACCTCTTAACGATCACCTAGTGAGAGTGGTAAATTAGATCCAATGTCATGTTAGGTTGGAAATTTAATTAGATTTTTGACAAGAATGTATAAAAGGAGGTCCACCCCTCTCATTTTCACCTTAACAAATTTAAGTCTCAGTTAAACTTTAGAAAATTCAAGTGAGCAATAAATCAATCTTCTATCAAGCATTGGAGTACACAAGTAAAGTAAAGATTCAAGCATTAAAGATGACATTCATGTTCTATGTTTTATGAAGACAATCCGCATGAAACCCTAACTCCTTGTAAAGATAAAGAAATTTCATTAAAGGTTATATCATTAGCATTTAATTTATTCTTAGTCTTTCCCTCAAAAGGAAAGTATTTTACTGCAGTACTTCATTTACATTTTCAATTCAATATAATGGTTAATTCCAAAATTAGGGTTTGACCTAAGGCAAACCCTATTACCAATAATTTTTCCCTTTTCACTGTGTGTAGGAACAAGTACAAAGATGCGTTCAGGATAATCAATAGGATTCATAGAGAAAATAGGTTCAACTTTATATAGCGATAAATTTGTAGGACCATGGCGAATTGATACTATGTGGTCCTAAAAAATTGGACCAAACTTCTGAGAACAAATCCAAATCACCTTCTTCAACTCAGTTCTAGGTTGGTGGCTTCACAGGACATTTGTAGCTCACCGTTTCTATCAAATTTATTTAATTATTCACCATCTTTCTCTAATATTCAACAATTTGATTCAATTAAATTTAAGGAGCATAGAGCCCTATTAAAGGAGCCTAGAATTTGATGAGAATCTTGGTCTATCAAGGCTAGATCTTTTGGATTCCTCTCCTCCTTAATGTGTTAGTAAATTAGGTCATTAAATGGTTTTATTAGCTTAATTTAACCCTAACCCTAATTTTACACCAATACATAAGTGAATGGAGGGAAAGTAAAATTTGGGGACAATGCTACAAAAAAGATAACATGAAAAGGTTCTCTTAGCCTGAATAATGGAAAAATGAAAATTGAGAATATTCTATATTTTGAAGGTTTGAAGCATAATCTCCTTAGTGTAAGTCAAATGTGTGACCAATGACACACTCTCACATTGCATGCTAGGTAATGTGAAATCAAGAACATAAAATTAATTGTAGATGCAAGTAGAACAACCAATAATATTTACATGTTCTTAGTGAAATCAAAAGTTAGAAGTGTTATTTGAGGAAAGAGGATGAGAGTTGATCATGAAAAAAGAGGATGGCACATGAACTTTGACAATCTTGTAAAAATCAGAATTAACCATGTGGTGAGAGACATGCCAAAATTTCAAAGCCTTTAGATATTATTTGTGAGAAATGTCTGTAGCGTAGAAATTAGGAATCATCACAAGCAAGTAAGTAGATCAAAACACAAGACATGATAACTTAATCAAAAGAACATTCATTGCAAATGAACCTAATTCTAAGTACATTAAATAGAGGTATGAAAACAAAGCATTTAAAAGAAAATATCATGCAAACCATATGCTTCTTCCATGCGGCTCCATTGTTGTTCTTTCCTCTTCAATGGGTTTGTGGATCTCACCTACAAGTGCTCACACAATTAAAAGCAAGATTGATGAAAAGCTCAAGAGTACTAGAAGCGTAAGTTCGGTAATTTGATAGAAATTTGGATTAAGGGATTGATTGAAGAAAATCATCCAATTTATAGACAAATTGGAGAGATGAACAAATTAGCATGATAGTGATTCGAATGGAAATTCAAATCAAGAATAGCAAAAGTTATGACATGTTGCTATGCAAAGATTTATGACAATTTTATGACAAATTCTATGACAAATTGCTATGTCAAGACAAATTCTATGACAAATTGCTATGTCAAGACAAATTCTATGACAAATTGCTATGTCAAGAGTATGATGCATGAAGCACAAAAATAGGGAGCACTAAAGACAATTTAATTAGGTGGAATTGCAATTAGGAAATTAGAAAATAGGTGGAAATTAGGAATTAGGAAATAATGAAATTAGAAATTAGGTAAATAAATTAATTATTTTTCATTTATTAATTAATTCACAAAGAGGAATAATTAGCCAATTAAATAAAGATTTAATTGTAATGAGAAGACTTAGGATTAATAAATAATTTAGAAATCCTAGAAGAAGATTTAATTGTAATGAGAAGACTTAGGATTAATAAATAATTTAGTAATCCTAGAAGAAGAAATGGCAAATTAGGTTAAATGAATAAATCATAAAACCCTAGAAGACGAATTAGAAGTGCAAAAATGACAATTAGGTCTTGATTGAAGATAACTAATGTCATGATTTTGAATTGATAAATGACCAATGCGATTGAGCAATGTGCCAATTGATGAGGAACAATGACAAACTGATCCAAATTGACATAATTGAGACAGACAATGATCAATGACAAATCGGTCGCAAAATGACAAGATTGAAAATGACCACGATCGATGATAAATCGATCGTCAAATGACAAAATTAAACATGACAATGATCGAACAATGACAAATCGATCGCATGATGACAAGATTGAAGGATTGATGATAAATCGACAAGATTGATAAGAGGACAACGATCAATGACAAATCGATTGCAAGATTGAGAGGAGGACAAAACCCTAATTAGGATTGACGATGTCCAAAATGATGACAAATTAGCACGCACATTGATGCAACAAGATAAGTTCGATCAAAATCATGATTGGATAATGTTGTCGACAAGACCAAATTTGAGGACGAGATGATTGAAGAATGTAGAAGAATGACTCGATGTTTGCAAATGATAAAGACCAAGTGCGTGACATAGGAGAAATGTTAATGCGACGCAAAAACCTAAAATGAGGCAATGCGCAATTGTTAAAGTATGACTTCGCAAGCGTTGACCATTTTTAGGTGTCTACATTTTGCCCCTCTTTGAGACAATGCGATTTTAAGCGTTGTTTCAAAGAACAATAATGAAAATGCCCCAGACAATAATAATGACATATGCATGCCCCCTCGAGGAATTGGCCGGAAACATGCAGAAAAGAGGCCAATTGATCGATAAAAATGATAGGATCGAACGGACTGACAATCGAAGATCGGATGCATGAAGGACAAGCAATGTAAGGAGCACAAGACCATGACCAACATAAGATGGAGAGGACGCACGTCCATCTATGCACTGACAAAGAGCTATAAATGAGACCAAGAGGGTGAAAATTGCTCATTTGCACTAGCTAAAGAGGAGAATTTGTTGCTCTGGACAAGGACACTTGCAGATAGATGGTGAACATTCCAGTGGCGGATCACCTTGGAGAACGTGTACACACATTCAGACAATCGGATGATGCAGGAGCAGCGGTATGTATCTTGAAAACCCATGTTTTGAATTTCATGAATTTTGATGGCTTATGGGACATTGCGGGGCCCACAAGGGATGCAAAAAATGGACTCTTGCGCTTGTGTCATCTAGTTTTGTGCTTGTGTAGGGAGTTCTGCGCTTGTGTAGGAAGACACAAGTGCAATTTACCTGACACAGGCGCAGGTGTGCATAAATGACCCAATTTTAACTCAAAATTGCATGCAAATGACCTGAAAAGGGGGGACAAGGGTGGGATAGGCCAATGTAGATGAAAAACACCCTGATTGGACATGAAAATGAGGAAATGCAACCCGTAGGAGCAAACCCTAAAAGTGACAAAATGATGCCCCGATTGTGATGCAGAGTCGACAGTATCCGTTGATCATGCGAGAGAATCAACCAGACTATTTCATGCTACGACATAGACTCAGGAGCACAGAGAGAGACACATTAGCCGGACTGGGGATATATTATATCACATACATGCCTGAGATTAGGGCAAACACAGAATTGCTTACCGCATTAGCAGAGCGATGGCATTCGGAGACCTCCTCATTCCATTTGGCGACTGGCGAGGCGACAGTGACTCTAGAGGATGTATGGCGCATCCTCTACATTCCGATACATGGGGAGATGATAGAGTATGACCCAGTGACAGGTAGAGATGCGTTATGCAGACTGTTTGAGTGTGACGTAGATGATCTGGACATTGTCGAGAGGGAGATTCGCTGGGAGACTATGGCTGCCGAGTATGACCGACGATATGTGGTGATAGCAGTTGTGATAGCATGTCTTCTAGAAGGGGATAGATGAGGACATGGATTCCCTATTGGATGGGGAAGAGTGCTAGAGCGGATGGCGACAGAGGGGACGGTGTATGCATGGGGACCATGTGTACTGGCTATGCTGTATTTTCAGCTGCATCAGATAGCGTATCAGGGAGTTCAGACTTTGAGCTGTGGAGTCACATTGCTTTAGGTATGGGCATTTGAGCACATTGCCATATGTCGACCGATTACAGAGAGACAGATTGTACCACACCGACCATATGTGTATAGCTATGGTGGAGCACTGAGACAGGGTCCGTTTGGATATATATTGTACTGGCGACATGAGCTGGACAGACTGAGAGAGTTCATATGGAGGCCATATCGAGATTGCCCCGGATGGTCAGATGATCATGATGAGCTACCATACTGTAGACAGGAGAGGTACCTGATTGGGTGACCAGTGAATCGCCAGAGAGTGATTGAGTTGTACCTGCCAGAGAGGGTCAGACGACAGTTTGGAGAGACACAGGATGTACCTAGGAGGACTGCATGCTTTGCCCGATCTCACAGAGAGACGAGTCAGTGGGGTAGTATGATTTAGCCACACATAGCATATGCTGACTTTGCACAGTTACAGCAGAGACAGTGGGAGTGGATGTCAGATGTGGTGGATGCTGTGACGACAGAGGAGTATGAGACATGGTTTGCACCACGACGGCCAGTGCCTTTGACGGATCCTGACATTCTAGTACCTAGGAGACAGGAGGACTTCCCACTCATAGGAGAGGAGGGAGATGATGAGGATGAGGAGGATGATGAGGGTGAGGGAGATGGGGATGATGGTGGGGAGGATGATGATGGAGAGGATAGTGGGGAGGATGATGAGGAGCCAGACTCAGCTGATCAGGAGACATTGCAGGATATTCCTATAGAGCCAGGGACAGCTAGGACAGAGGAGATGGAGATGTGTAGGGCTACCATAGCGAGTTAGCAGGATCACATTGAGACTTTAGAGAGACAGCAGGACCAGTTCAGAGCAGAGATAGCGAGACTCACAGCAGCTCGAGATGCAGCGATTGCTCAGGCACAGCGAGAGGAACAAAGAGTCATTGAGTATATTGGGTTGATTCGGGATGCCAGTGTACGGGAGCTAGGATAGATGCTGGTAGAGACCGGAGAGGAGATACGCCATTGGAGGGCACTATATGAGGGTGCAGTTCCACCAGAGCAGAGAGCACCTTCATATCGGGCATGATCGAGGACAGAGAGCAGGGCACGCTCTCGAAGGTCATTGAGTAGCATAGGAGTGAGTGGACCTATGAGACCACCACAGCCAGGACCAGGAGGGACATCAGCCGCGAGACATGGCAGGGATGAGGAGGATAGAGGGAGCACCCAGTGACAGAGGCACGTGCTCCTTATGATAGATAGTGGACATTATGTAGTTTGACATTTTGTAGTCAGCCTGCAGGCCATACTTAGGACAGACAGTCTGATTTTGTACTTCGATATTATTATGATATGTGATATGATAGGCATCGATATGATGGGATGCAATGTGTTATGACTTGTAGTTATTTTTCTATGTATGGATGACTTATGCACTTGTTTATGAACATGTATGGATGGATTTTTATGTATTTTTGATGTATTTATGAACTGAAATGGATAAAATGCTTGATGTGATATGTGATGGAATGCAAATGTACTAACCAAATGGATGCAGGATGCAACATATGTGTTTGGATATCGGAGCACTAGACCGAACTGACTATCCGAACTGACGGAAGAAATGTTAGTAAGAAGAAATGAGACAGGGGAGAGTTAGAGACGAAGAAAAACTTGCTTTCAGTATTGCACTTTGTAGGTGAGAACCTTTATTTTTATGTAGCAAAATGGATGCGAAGCATCATGGCATTGAAGGCCAGAGCTGAAATGCAACCCTTTTTGCAAAAGATAGACACATCATAGACAAACAACAATCACAACCAAAAGAAAAGGACCATGAACCATCCCGGTCACTCTAAATCACTCAGTGACATCATCGAGCAACATAGGAACATGATTGAAGATAAAGATAAATCAATAAAAAGATAAGATGCACAAATTCCAACAAATCAAACAAACACCTTGATCTTCATTGTCAAAAGTTGAAAGTGCTGATAGGACGATCATGCTGTCTGGTTTCAGGACATGTGGTACCCCGTCTAAGACAAGACACAGTCTGGTTTTGAGTATACCACACCCTGTATAAGACCCATGATAATGTGCCAAGGACAAATTGATTTGGAGGTTGATTGATATGACAAGTGCGATCAGTTTGAATGTTTGGTTTTGATTGAAAAAGTTTATCTATTTATGCATGATTTCATTAAAGCCTAGTGTTGAATTGATTGTTGTTGGATGTATGCTCAGCGATTTGTCTTATGCACAAAAGGAATAATGTTATTGCAAAATGTTTGTTTTTTGGATTTGGAGTTTTACAATTTTTTTGTTGTTCATTTTTTTCAGGACTTTATGTGATTTTTTTTGGATTTATTTCAGGACGTTATTTGAATTTTTATTATCTTATTTCAGGACATTTTTCAATTTTTAAGACTTTTTTCAGGACATTTTTCAATTTTTAAAAGTTCCAGTGATTGATCATGACAAGGGGAAGGCACCCAATGTGCATTTGAAAGACACATAGACCAAGACCAAAACATATGTACAAGAAACTGGAGTAGGCAAGACAATGATGTTGACCAATAACAGGCCTGGAATAGAACATTGGGTAGAGACCAAGATAGGCATGATAAACCGGCCGAGAGAAAGCATATCTAGAAGTCATGATAGATGACGAAGCAATAATCTCATTACTCATGGTGCCTGATTGCCAGGTTTTCACCATGGTACTTGCCCAAAGCGCCTGTTTGCCAGGTTTTCACTAGAGGGCGAATCATTTTTTTTTTTGCTCTTTACTTTTTTTTCTCTTTTTTGCTTTTTTCATTTTTTTTGTATTTTTTTGCTTTTTTTCATTTTTTTGTATTTTTTTTTTTCAGGATCATATTTGAAGAACTATCTGACAGAAAACTATGCCCAGTACTTACGAAGATGCATGCTATTAATAGGATCAGACAGAGGTTCACCTTCTGGAGTAGCAAGCTGATATGCCCCCGAGCCATAGGCTGTAGTTACTATGAAAGGCCCAACCCAATTGGGTTCAAACTTGCCCTTGATGATGTCAGTAGACTGTGCATTCTTGGGATTTGCCTTTAAAACCAGGTCTCCCACTTCGAAGTGTCGCCCTTTGACTTTCTTATTATAAGAGCGACGGAGATGGTTTTGATATGCTTGCAAATGTGTCAAAGCTGTTTGACGCTTTTCATCTAACATTTCAAGCTGATGCAACCGAGAGACTCTGTGTGTCTCATCATCAATCAGGTGTTGTAAGGAGACGCGCAAGGAAGGAATCTTGACTTCCAAAGGTAAAATGGCTTCCGCACCATACACCAAGGAATAAGGTGTTGTGCCAGTAGGTGTGCGGATAGAAGTGCGATAGGCCCATAGTGCTAGATTTAACTGTACATGCCAATCTCGACCAGCATCATTGACAACTTTCTTCAGGATCTTGATAATGGTTTTATTTGATGCTTCAGCTTGACCGTTACCCTGTGGATAGTATGGGCTAGAAAAATGGTGTTGAATATGAAATTTTTCACAAAGCTCTTTAACATCTTTATTCTTGAAGGGTCGACCATTATCTGTGACTATGGCAAGGGGAACCCCATATCTGCATATGATATAATTTAGCAAGAATTTTGAAATTTGGACACCAGTGATATAGGTCATGGGGATCGCTTCAATCAATTTGGTAAAATATTCTGTAGCTGTAATAATGAACTTGTGTCCATTTGCAGATGTTGGGTGAATCTTGCCAATAAGATCCAATCCCCACTGAGAAAAGGGCCATGGAGATATAACAGAATGAAGCTCTTGGGCTGGTGCATGAATATAATTTCCATGGATCTGGCATTTATAGCATTTCTTAACAAACTCATGAACATCTTTTTCCAGAGTAGGCCAATAATACCCAACATGAATCAACTTTTTGGCTAAGCTAAGACCATTGAAATGGCCCCCACATATACCATCGTGAACCTCGTGTAAAGCCATTTGTGCTTCGTCAGAATCCAAACACCTGAGGAGGGTATGGTCAAAGGAATGACGGTAAAGAGTGTCGGCAATGATGACATACTTGGCTATCTGTCAGATAAAGGCTCGGCGTTGGTTCGCGGAAAGGTTAGGTGGTAAGGTTTGGGATTTCAAGTACTGATATACGTCATTGTACCACGGGGAGTTGGGACCAACAAGAACGCACATCACATCAGCTGTCGGAATGTCAAAAGAGGGAACCAGCAATTGTTCAACCAAGAATTCACACTTGTCCATATTATGAGGCATATTCAACATGGAAGCGATTGTAGCCATCGCATCTACCGACTTGTTTTGCATTCTTGGCACTTGACTAAAATGGATAGCTGTGAATTTTGTCTTGAAGAAATCTACCATGTGCTTATAAGGAATAAGTTTCTCATCTTTTGTTTCATAGTCATCATTCACTTGTCGGATGACTAATTGAGAATCTCCATAGACTAGCAAATGCGAGATGTTCCAATGGACGGCTGCTCGGAGTCCTGTGACCAGCGCTTCATACTCTGCAATGTTATTGGTACATTGGAAAGTTATTCGGTAGGACTTTGGAATAGCATCACCTTGCGGGGTGACAAATAAAATGCCTGCTCTGGATCCGAACTTGGTGTGGGACCCATCAAAATATAACTTCCATTCATTAGAAGATGTGAAAGCAAAGATTGATTCATCTGGAAAATCGGTCAACATGGGATGATCGTTAGAAATAGGAGCGTCTGCAAGTTGATCTGCGATGACTTGTCCTTTGATCGCCTTTTGCTCCGTATACACAATATCAAATTCACTGAGGATCATGACCCACTTTGCTAGGTGACCTGTCAACGCTGCTCGGCTAAGCAAGTATTTTAAGGGATCAATTTTTGCAACCAACAGTGTTTGGTGGCTTAGCATATAATGTCGGAGCTTTTGTGTTGTAAATACCATTGCTAAGCATGCCCTTTCAATAGTTGAATAATTTAACTCATAGCCTACCAGTGTTCGGCTGATATAGCAAGTAGCTCTTTCTTTGCCGCTCTCATCTTGTTGAGCCAAGAGAACTCCTAATGCTGTTTCAGTTGCAGAGATATACAGTAAAAATGGCTTGCCATCGATAGGAGGCATTAGAATAGGCGGTGACAGCAAATAGTCTTTGAGAGCTTGAAAGGATGATTGGCATTGCTTAGTCCATTTAAAAGCGACACCTTTATGCAATAGATGCTGGAATGGATGACATTTGTCGGCCAACTGAGCTATGAAGCGACGAATTGACTGGAGCTTTCCTTGCAGACTTCTTAATTGCCGGAGGTTGGAAGGTGGAGGCATATCCATGATTGCTTTGACCTTGGTGGGATTGACCTCGATGCCTCGGTGAGAAACAATGTATCCGAGTAATTTGCCAGCTGTAACACCAAAGACACACTTTTTTGGATTGAGCTTGAGTTTGTAGGTCTCCATTCTGTCAAAGATTGGGCCCAAGATGGCTAGATGACTATCTCTGGTAACAGATTTGCATAACAAGTCATCCACATAATCCTCCATCAAAGTATGCATGAAATCATGAAAGATTGTCATCATTGCTCTTTGATATGTTGCACCGGCATTTTTGAGACCGAAGGGCATCACATTCCAACAATAGGTGCCCCAAGCATAGGTGAATGCGGTCTTATGTTGATCTTCAGGTGCAATGCAGATTTGGTTGTAGCCAGAGAAACCATCCATTAGTGAAAGCATCTCATAGCCAGCCGTCATATCCACTATGATGTCTATGTTTGGCAATGGAAAATCATCCTTAGGGCATGCTTTATTCAGGTCCCTGAAATCTGTGCAGATTCTGATGCCCCCAGTTACTTTGCTAACTGGCACTAGATTTGAAATCCAGTCTGCATAATCAATGGGTCGGATGAAGCCCACATCTAGCAATTTTTTTAGCTCCACTTTAACCAAAAGAGCCACCTGAGGATGCATCTTTCTAAGCTTTTGTTTGACGGGCTTAACACCTGCTTTCAATGGCAAATGATGAAGGACTAACTCTGGATCGAGGCCAGGCATATCTGCATAAGACCACGCAAAACTGATCTTCTTCTCTAGAAAGAAATTGACAAAATCTATTTTTTCTTGTTTTGATAGAGAAGCAGCAAAATGAATGACCTTAGGGTTGTCAGGTGTTCCTAGATTGATTTCCTCGGTCATCTCCACAAGTAGTGTTGATTTATCCTGAATTGATAGGGGTACGTCCACTCTTCCACCTTTGGGTGCCTTAGAAAGGTTTTCACCCGCAGGTACGTCTTTTATTTTTACTTTTGTATGATCAGAGAGTGCCTTACGGTTTTCACCCAAAGATCTATTCTTTTGATTTTTTTCTTTTTCTTTTTCTTTTTCATGACTGGAAGAGGGAGTTGACTCCCCAAAATATGCTGTTGAATCCAGGTCAATAGAAAATCCTGCCTTATGATCGCCTTGTGGTATGCCTTCCCGTAGTCCCATGAACTCTGCAATTGCTTCGTCATTCTGAAAACAGTCCAATGTGAGCGGTTCTTGTTGGTCATATTGGATAAGTTGGGGATATATGAGGGGCATGTCATCATTGATTGTAAGGATAGAGAGGGCTGATATGGTAAAAATGTGAATGTCTGTGGTGTCACTATCCGAACTGCTTGTGTCAGATTCGGAGTTGGGATCCCAAAATGATTCGATCCAAGCATGAGGACAGGTTTTAGTAAGAGGAGTTATTTCATGTTTATCCTCCATAGGCAAGTTATCAGGGTCAATGAAGATATTGTCAAGGGCATAGGAGCTGGAAAAAGAACTCCACTCCCATTCATTAGAATCAGTCTCGGGTTGGGTAGCCTCAGGTGTTATTTCATCGTCAGAATCACGCCCTTTTCGACACGTGGACCTTTTGGTAGATGTGGATCCAATTCATAATGGTACAAAACCTAACCCTAAAGTTGGGGGTCGCCTCGTGGGTATGATAGGTTCTAGCCTTCCATCGTTATTCAGGCCTAAGCCGCTGCAACCATCATATCCTTTCTTCTACAACATAGTAAATCCTTTGCCATATAATTCCACTGGCAACTTGACAGATGGAGTTTCAGTTGGATCTTTATAGAGCCAATCTATGACACCATCATCTATAGTTTCTTTGTCAAGTTCTCCCCATCTTGCAAATGTAGTGGGAGGCTGATATTGAATAATGACCTTGGATTCCTTTTGCAATAGATGCGGTTTTCCATATGATTTTGGAGACATCGGCAAATTCCCAATGAGGAATGTTTGGTCCATTGAATATTCTCCACACCCTTGGTCTTGTATCTTCAGTTTTCCTTTGACAGCATCCAATAATGCATTAGGATCCACATAACTGTCTGATTTGGCCTCTCTATTGACTGGTACTTGCCGCTGAGGAGTATCCTTTAGGGTAGCACAGAACTGGAACGGATTAGGATCTCCTGGAATGGTTATCTCAGTTCTGTTGTAAGGATATTTTAGACATTGATGATAAGTAGATGGAACTGCTTTCATGGCATGGATCCACGGACGACCAAGGATCATATTATAAGGGAGATCAAGGTCTAGGACTTGCAGGAAAGTGTTTTCCGTCATTGGACCAACTCTGATGGGAAGTACAATTATCCCTTTGGATGGGCGCTCAGCGTCATCGTAGGCTTTGATTGTTATCCTTTTGGAAGCATCAATGTCATTTTCAGTATATCCGAGGCCAATGACCACTCTCAAGGTGCATATATTAAGACCCGCTCCGCCATCTATCAAGACTCGCCGGATTTTGCAATTGTGGACAAAGACTTCTAGATGCAAAGGGTCATTATGGGGAAGCTTGTCAGGTGAGATATCACTATCGGAAAATGCAACACTTTGGGAAATGGCTAAATGTCCAATCCGCACTTGAAATTGGTCAACATCAATATCTGTTGGGACAGTGGACTCAGTCAAAGCTTTATCTAGGATTGTACGATGCATGGGAGACATTTTCAACAACTCTAGAATGGATATTTGTGCAGGTGTTTTTCCTAGATGATCCAAAAGATTATACTGACTTGCAGGAATTGGTTTGGGAGGAGCGGTAGGAGCTCCTTTCAAGACGTTTTTGGATCGACGAGTGGTGACCGCACAAGAAGGATCTTGTCCTTTTATTCACAAGGTGGAAACATACTCATTTGATGCATTAAAACAATTAATAACATTGTAATAACCGGTATTTGCATAATTGGCCGTTTGAGCAGAGTTGGAAGAAGACGCTTTACCCTTGTCATGATCAAGCAAAGGAGTTTTGAAAATAGTATGATCAGTGTTAGAGGTCGGGTGGGGTGGATCTATCTCAATTACTCCTTGCTCCAATAAATCTTGAATCATATGTTTTAGTTGAAAACATGAAGCAGTTTTATGTCCTTTGGATCGATGATACTCATAGTACGCATTATCATTCCACCAATGCGGCTTTACCGCTGGTTCTGCTTTAATATCTGGTAGCTTGATAAATTTCGCTTGTATTAATTGCTTCATTACTGATTCAATAGGCTCTCCCAATGGTGTAAACTGTCGAGGAGGCCCATCCCGCGATCGTAAGGGTTTGCGTTGTTGATTTTGTTGTTGGCCTTGTTGTTGATTATATTGTTGCGCGTGCTGTTGTTGAGCATTTTGCTGATATTGCGGCTGTTGAGCAACATTAATCCTTGGTGCTTGATTTTGTTCCATAGTTGACATGTTAGGAACACTCAATTTCTTAATTGTGAATGGGGGTTGATTTGCATGCACCGCTCTCCCATCAACAACACCATCATTAGTAACATTCTTGTTCTTATACCAAAATCTGTTTCTGTCCCCTGAATAATTTGTGTTGTCATTGTCCTTATTGAGCTTGATAATTCCTTTAGCTACAAGAGCTATTTCAATACTCATTCCTTTCTTAATGAGTTTTTCTATAGTACTAGGACTTTTCAATTTTAGCTCATACATCATTTCTGGGACCAGATTCTGGATAAACAGATTCACTTGCTGTTCTTCAGGTATATCAAGAGAAGAACGACTATACAAACTTCGCCATCGTTGCAAAAAGGTCACTAATGGTTCACCTTGCTTTTGTTTGGTATTGTATAAATCCGACATAGTCACATCACTGTCGATGTTGAATGTGAAATGAGATATAAACTTTTGCGCCAGTTCTGACCAGGTCTTTATATTTCCTGGTAGATGAGAATACCAATCCATAGCTTGTCCAGTGAGACTTCGTGCAAATAATCGCATTAAATATGTATCCTCATAGTTTACTTCTGTGCATGCCGCGTAAAATGCTCGAATATGATCTTTTGGATTGCCGTTCCCTCTATATTTCTCAAAGTTGGGTGCCTCAAAATGCTTAGGGAATGGAGGCATGTATACACTCTTGTCAAAGGGATTAGGACATAAATCTTGATCTGTATACAACTTCTTTGTTCCTTTAGTTTCTAATGCGTCAACTTTTCATTGCAACTTCTCAAGTTGTTGCGCAATTGTATCAGATTGTAGAGGTCCATCATTAATCCTAGTTGGTATTCTTTGTTGATATATCGCATTTCTGATCGGCTGTTGATACTCCGCAATGGTCATTTTTGGCATCTCCTGCATATAAAGTTCTTGGTACTTCTCTTGTTGTTGCGGTTGTGCTATACCTTGATATTGACTTTTTTGTTGTGCTTCTTGGAGCCTAGGTTGATATTGCAATTGAGTAGATTGTTGATATTGCATAGGCGCCATTTGCGGTTGTGAGGTAGGATAACTTGTTTGCCTTGGCACATATTGTGGCACATGTTGTTGGTGCTAACGAATCGGAATTTGTTGACTTTGTGCCAATTGTTGTCGCGGTGTATATCCCATCATTTGTAAAAAACTTTGTTTAGATGATTTTCGTTGCTTCTCCTTAGGATGGGGTATAGCACTTGCATTAACTTGCTGTGTTGTTTGTCCAATCCCTTGTGATGGTTGCAATTTTGTGTTAACTTGTAATGATGCCGAAGGCGCTGCAATTTCTTGTCGAATGCGATATTGTTGTTGTTGCACATCGTTTGTTTGCACATTCGATCGTACCTTTTGCGTATTACTCAATTGTTGCAATAATTGCTGGTGATGCACACCACTATCCATAGCTCTTTGTGTAGTCATTATCGAAGGATCTGTCGCAATAGTGTTTGACAAAGATACATAAGAACTTTGTTGCATCGTGGAATTGCTTCGGACATTATTGACATTAGGCATTCTGGTTGTGAAACTTTCTTGTATCTTAGATGTTGATCCAATTTTATGCATATTAGGAACCACTTCTTGTTGAGGAACCATTGTCGATATTTGCATGGTCTTCATTTGATCTTGTATTATAGGCGTTGTATTGAATAATGGATTATTTATCATCTCAAATGATGACTTTTGAGGAATAGTCACTGTCAATGCCTTTGAAGCACGTTTACTCATCAATGTAGGTTGAAGCTCTTGTTGCACATTTTCTTCACTTGGATGCGAAGAGAAACTTAACGGCTCACTACCTTGTTGTGTTTGCACATTAATTGGTTCATTTAAGGAAGCCACATTACTCATCATGTGAGATACTTTTGAGGACACATTTGAAAGACTTTGCTCAGGAACTTATCCATCCTTTTTATTACCTTTGGATCTTGAAGAAACATGTCGACATCATCAGAAGCATCAGAATCAGATGAAGAATCTGGTTGGACATTTGGATTTGTTTCCTGTTGAATGCCTTGGTCTGAACCGAATCCTTGTGAAAGAGTTTGGTCTTCATACAATGTTTGAGTTCGAATGTCATGTTGCAAATTTGGTTGATCCCAATTAAAAGGTGCACTTCCTCTTGGAGTTGGTGGAACACTCCCATGTCCTGGTTTCATGGGTACAAACGCTGGTTCATATAATGGAGGTGGTCCAAGTTGAACCGTTCCATATGGTGGTAGAGATGTGTTTAATGAACCTTCGACTTGCACTGTTTGACTGGTTTGAAACTGCGAATTTACTATGTTATCCATGGATTGATACATTGGTTCACTCATCTTCTTAGATCTTGATCTTGTCTCAACAGGCATGTCACTTATGCAAATGCAATTTTTTTTTTTTTTTTGAATTTTCAAAGACAATATATGATATGTAACTAAATGCGAACTAAATAGATGAAAATGCAATCTATGTTTTTGGTTGTTTTTGAAGATCTTGACAAACTTATGAATGCAAATCTAAAAGAGACCCTTAGGAAATTGAAATGATGTCTAGACCTCAAAGGACAAAAGGACCAAGTGACAAAAGGACAAAATGACGATGTCTCCCCTATATGCTTGGATACTAAGCTAGGTTTGATGAAATGATATTGATGACAAAAGGACAAAAGATGTGATAAGGTCTAGACCTCCTAACAATGACTTAGGGTTTATCAAAGATTTGGATTACCCAAGTATGACAAGACCTAGGTTTGACACTATATGCTAAGGGACAATCAATATGCAAATGATCTTAATATGATATGACAATGACTTAGGCTTAATGAAGAGACTTGGGATATGCAAATGCAAATGTATGACAATGGTATGACTTTAATGCAAGAGGACACATGCAAATGGGTGACTCTTATTGACATGAAAAGGAGTATGACTTAGGTGAAACCTAACCTTGGTACTTGATAATGACTTTGAAAAATGCAACCTAGGATGAACCTAAATGTAAGTGACATAAGAGTTGAAACAAGTTTTTGAACAATGTTGGATAACCATGCTTTAGGAATATGATCTTTGAATCTTGTTGAATTTTTGTTGGATGAGTATCTCTTGTGCTTAATCTTATGTTAGATCAATTTTCTTTGCTCTTGAAATGGGATAACATTCAACTTTTGACAATCAAAGAATACAAGATGTTATAACTTAGACTCAAGACAATCATGCTCATTTCCACATTCCTTATGGTAGGCAAAGACATTAGGTACTTGAGAGGTAGACTCATTATGGGATTCAAGGAGAATACATAGATGCTTGACCCCACGGGCTCCCCTCCACGGAACTCACTTCTCAGGGCAGCCAAGCATCAGTCCCCATGGAAATCTCCCCATGGAAAACTTAGTATCTCTTCCAAGTATCCGAATTTGTCCTTCTCAAGCAACTAGAAGGGTTTTTGGCCTTTAAAAACAAGGTGTTTAGTAAGGATTTCTGTTAAGCATTACTCCTTGATGTCATGCAAGCATGATTGAGACATTAAGCCCATCAAGATACCAAACAAATGTATTCGCGCAAGCACGATTTAGATCAAGAGGCCCTACTTAGATGTTGATATGAGAAAGAGTCCAAGGGTCATCACTTCCCAAGTAACTGCAATTCCCACGTAACACTTCCTTCAAAGCTTTCGCTCATCGGGTATTTTTTTATAGTGAGTTAGAATGCCAAGGAATTCTAGCCGTACTCACTTTGGGTCATCCCCTTCTCACGATTATCACTTGCTTGCTAAAGCAAAGTGGTCGGGAAGGCAGGCCCTCTAATGGAGACAAACAATCAACAACACAAGCATGGTATCGAAGATCTGGATTTCTGATCACCCTTTGAAGGATGAGAGCATACTCTCCTACTCCAATGTCATACTTAACAAATAAAGCAAACAAGGGTTCATTTCCACCTATTTATAAATCACTAAGTGCCTAATTAAAAACTCAAACACACAATTTGGTTGTTTCTCCAAGGCAACCTGCAAAACCCAAGTTAGATGTTTGATTTGTTGTCTTTGACCATCAAATCTGCATAACACATGTTAGTAGTTTGATTTTTAGTCTTTGTCATGCGTATGCCAAGATCCTGCACAAATAATCAGTACCAAAATCCAAAGCATAGAAAATAGAATGCAAAAACACCAAAGATTTCAAGTAAAAACTGCATTTTTCACCTCTGATCTGGACTTTACACAGGCGCAGAACTCATGACACAAGCGCAGAACCCATGACACAAGCGCAGAATGTTGCATACACAGGCGCAAGATTCTCAACATAGGCGCAGAATGCTTCACACAAGCGCAGAAGTGTCCAGAATGCACTGCACGACTCCGTTTTTGAGTTTTTGACCTGCAAATCAACTTAGAAGCACTCCAAAACACAGTAAGATGGTTAGAAGGTTAGTATTCACGTCGGGTTCACCAGTTAATGTAGCGTAGAAATTAGGAATCATCACAAGCAAGTAAGTAGATCAAAACACAAGACATGATAACTTAATCAAAAGAACATTCATTGCAAATGAACCTAATTCTAAGTACATTAAATAGAGGTATGAAAACAAAGCATTTAAAAGAAAATATCATGCAAACCATATGCTTCTTCCATGCGGCTCCATTGTTGTTCTTTCCTCTTCAATGGGTTTGTGGATCTCACCTACAAGTGCTCACACAATTGAAAGCAAGATTGATGAAAAGCTCAAGAGTACTAGAAGCGTAAGTTCGGTAATTTGATAGAAATTTGGATTAAGGGATTGATTGAAGAAAATCATCCAATTTATAGACAAATTGGAGAGATGAACAAATTAGCATGATAGTGATTCGAATGGAAATTCAAATCAAGAATAGCAAAAGTTATGACATGTTGCTATGCAAAGATTTATGACAATTTTATGACAAATTCTATGACAAATTGCTATGTCAAGAGTATGACGCATGAAGCACAAAAATAGGGAGCACTAAAGACAATTTAATTAGGTGGAATTGCAATTAGGAAATTAGAAAATAGGTGGAAATTAGGAATTAGGAAATAATGAAATTAGAAATTAGGTAAATTAATTAATTATTTTTCATTTATTAATTAATTCACAAAGAGGAACAATTAGCCAATTAAATAAAGATTTAATTGTAATGAGAAGACTTAGGATTAATAAATAATTTAGTAATCCTAGAAGAAGATTTAATTGTAATGAGAAGACTTAGGATTAATAAATAATTTAGTAATCCTAGAAGAAGAAATGGCAAATTAGGTTAAATGAATAAATCATAAAACCCTAGAAGACGAATTAGAAGTGCAAAAATGACAATTAGGTCTTGATTGAAGATAACTAATGTCATGATTTTGAATTGATAAATGACCAATGCGATTGAGAAATGTGCCAATTGACGAGGAACAATGACAAACTGATCCAAATTGACATAATTGAGACAGACAACGATCGATGACAAATCGGTCGCAAAATGACAAGATTGAAAATGACCACGATCGATGACAAATCGATCGTCAAATGACAAAATTAAACATGACAACGATCGAACAATGACAAATCGATCGCATGATGACAAGATTGAAGGATTGATGATAAATCGACAAGATTGATAAGAGGACAACGATCAATGACAAATCGATCGCAAGATTGACAGGAGGACAAAACCCTAATTAGGATTGACGATGTCCAAAATGATGACAAATTAGCACGCACATTGATGCAACAAGATAAGTTCGATCAAAATCATGATTGGATAATGTTGTCGACAAGACCAAATTTGAGGACGAGATGATTGAAGAATGTAGAAGAATGACTCGATGTTTGCAAATGATAAAGACCAAGTGCGTGACATAGGAGAAATGTTAATGCGACGCAAAAACCTAAAATGAGGTAATGCGCAATTGTTAAAGTATGACTTCGCAAGCGTTGACCATTTTTAGGTGTCTACAATGTCAATATGGGAAGCAAATGAGGGTGATTTTAAAGACAAAGGAATATTCAACTTTTAAACCTTTGGAACTCATTCATACTAATCCATATGCACCAACCTTAACTAAATATATACAAAGTGAGAGTTACTTTATGTTGTTAATTGATAACTATTACATGATGACTTGGGTTACAATTTTTTAAGGAAAATTTCAAGCTTTTCATAAGTTCAAGGAATTCAAAGCCTTAGTTGAGGATGAAACTAGGCTAAAAATCAAATACCTATGATCGAATTCAGGAGGACAATTTACTTAAATTGAGTTGACGAATTCTCTACACATCATGATCTAGGGAGACATCTTTATTCTACAAGAACTCCACAAAAAAATGGAGTTGTAGAAAGAAAAAATATAACTATCCATAGAACAACAAGAACCATGTTAAATGAGTCCAAACTATCAGACACATTCTAAAGAGAAACAGATCATAGGGAAGTCTACATTTTGAATTGATGGCAAATAAGAGTCAATCATGGTATAATGCCATATAAATTATGGAAGGGGAGGCCTTAAAATATCAAATACTTAAGATATTTGGTAGTAAATATTACATAAAAATAAATGAGGAATATTTTGGAAAATTTGACCCTCAGTCTAATAAAATTATTTTTCTTGATTACTTTTTAGGGAGAAAAGTTGAAAGGTGTTGCTATAAGAGATTGCAAAAAATTATCGAAAGTGTGAATGTCAAGGTAGGTGAGGAAACACATAAAATAGAAAAGGCACAAGAAGTTGATTGTCAAAAGGAAGAAATTTGAAGAGAAAAGGAAGAAGAAATTGAAAATGAGATAGTTAAACAAAGAAACGAAAAGACACCATGAAAGGCATCATCTAAGACACTATCTATATTTTCTCAAAAGAATCATCCAAGAGATATGATTCTCAATGGTAAAGATATCAAAATTAATACACCAAGAAGATTAGCTAGTACATCAAAACATATAAAATTATCCTTTCTCTCTAAAGTAGAACCCAAGAATTTTAGACATGTCTAAAAGGGAAAGAATTGGGTAAATGCTATGGAAAAGGAATTCAATTGAATAAAAAAGAATGGAACTTGGGAGATTATCTCAAGACCTAAGGATCAAAATGCAATTGGAACTAAGTGGGTCTTCTGAATAAGCATGGCCAAGTTGTGAGGAGAAAAGCAAGATTAATATTCAAGGGATATTCTCAAGTTGAAGATGTTGATTTCAAAGAAAAATTTGCCCATGTTGTTCATCTAGAGGCTATAAGGATGGTCTTAACCTTTGCTAGCTTAAATAATTTCAAAGTCTACCAAATGAATGTAAAATTGACTTTTTGAAATGAAACCCTAGAAGGAGAGGTGTACATTAAACAACCTAAAGGGTTCATCCTATTAGAAAATGAGAACTATGTATGCAAGTTAAAATAAGAGACTTTATAGATTGAAATAAGCTCCCATGGCTTGGTACTCAATATTAGATAAGTATCTACAATAACATGGCTTCAAAAGAGGTATTGATGTCAACAATCTATACATTAAAACTAAAGGTATTCATCAATTGATTGGTGTAGTTTAAGTGGATGATATTATTTTTGGAGGTAATAGTAATAAAATTTGTCAATTTTTTGTCATGAACAAGTAGGACTTTAAATGTATATGCTTGGTGAATTATTTTTCTTCCTTGGGTTACAAATATTTCAATCAAGTAAAGGAATGTTTATTACATACACTAAGTACATTAAGAAGATGTTGACGAAATTCAAGATGGAGGATTGCAAACCTATGAGTACACCCATGGTCACAAGATGCAAATTGAGTAAGGATGATGAATACCTTTAGGCTAACTAGTCTCTCTACAAGTCAATGATTAAGAATTTATTATATGTGATATCTTCAAGTGTTGTAATCAAGGAACATTAAGAGAGTGGGTGAATCAATGTTCTACAAATTTAAACTTTATTAACTTGTTCTTTCAACCACTTAATGCAAATAAACAAAAGAGAGATACAAACACATAAAGTAAATATCCACAACACCATAACACCAAGATTTTAATACGTGGAAACCTGGTTAAGGGAAAAAACACGGTGGGGATGAGACCCAAAATACAAGTATACTCAACTATAAAGTTTTAGAATGGAATACACATGCATTCAGGCACATTTCCTAAAGCTCATTGCTCACAAATAAAAAGGGATACAACCCTATGAAGACTCACTGTCTTACAATATCTTTAACAAAAGATAATTGGAATATTTGAACTGAAAAACAACATCTATAAATGCCAAAGTATAGTTTTGATTAAGCACAAAACACTTTCTGTATTACACTACCCTATTCCACTATTTTGTAATATTTTGGAGCACAAATCCTTCACTCGTGCACGTGAAACCACACACAATCAATCACAAATACTTTCCACAAAACCATTGATATCCAAAATGATCATATCCATTGATGTTATATATCCGCAACATGAGATTAGGTCTTCTGCATGTCGGCTTCGAGAACACTATACAAATGATGAAACATGTATACATAGTCGGCTCAATTTGAACTCCACTGCATATGCAGACCAAAAAGAATTGTCCACATGCTACCGAAATATTGGATAAACATCCTCAATTACAAAAAAATCACCAAAATTACTCCATCAATTTCACACAATGATCAACTATCTAACTCAGTCATACCACATTGTTCAACTCAAAAATATGTACACTGGATCTTAGATAACTCACACAAAAATCATCACCGGAGGCTAAGATTCTGGAATAAGGTACTCCAGACAACTACCTATCTTCCTCTAGCTTCAAAAAACACAATATTCAATAGAAATGAAAAGCCAACCAAAATACTACATTTTACCGGATGCACTATTCTAACTCATTGAACTTAATCAAATCTTCATCCCGACTTCTAGTAGGATCAAATCATATGCCATGGATGGAATATCTAACTTAGGTTTACAATAATGACAACACCGAATGAACTGTACATGGTCTCTTTCCAGTAATCTACCCCTTTCACTAATACATTTGGCCTAAAATTCCGACGCAGAAGGTATATTGTGACCAAATTTGTTTTTTTTTTTTGAAAAAATGCCCGAATTCGTTGGAATGTGGATGATAATTCCACATTTGGTTTTGATGGAGAAGGAATTGGCAATGAAATTTTTGTTTTTTAAAAAAAGTGCCCGCCTTCGTTGAAATTCTGATGACAACGAGCATTACTTAAAAAAAAATGAAAAGAGCAAGTCATTTGATAAATCATTAATCCCGCCTAGACTTCGTCCCGTCGACCTCTGGCATCCACAAAGACATTGGGCACTACAAGGAGGGAAACAAAATGTTTTGGATTGAGGTCACCCAAGATAGGTAGATAGGGCCTCCATAGTTGGGGATGGGGGGTGCTGCCAAGATCTAGTTGAAGAAAAATAGTAGGGGTGTGGGGCACAGACCAACTTAAAGATGCAAATGTCAACTTGTCTCTTTCTATGCAAGTGTAGTGACTAGTATATTTTCAGCTCTACAACCTCTGAGGTAATCAACCAATTCATTCACAGGTCTCATTTGATTATCCACCAAATTATATAAGATGTTTCAATTTCTTTAATTTTTTGTCTATGTTGTATTCAATTTAAATTGTGAGCTAGGTTTTCTTATAAGTTTCTTGTGGATGCGGAAGTTCAATAGTTTAATGCTTACTTTCTTGAAGCCCGCAAAATATTAAGAGCCTTACATTTGAATGGTTCAAGTTTTGAAATAAACGCTTGTCAAAAAAAAAATCACAAAATGAGAGCATGATATTGGTATCAAAGATTGGTTTCGTACACTAGAAAATTTGGGTTAAATTTAACATGCACTTAATTAAACTTAATTTGGGATTATATGATGCCACACACAATGAGGATGGATCATCCATCTCCCAGTGCTTCAAGAGGAGCACATTCACATGAGGGACAAGAAGAGTCATGTGACTTTGAGAGTTTTCACCAAGATGAGTACCCGAGTATGGACCTCAAACCTTACAAACATTATAGAATTTGATAGGTGTGATACAAGATAGGTTTTCACCCACAACAAAGACACCTCATGAGGATCCACTTGTAGTAGAGGAGCATATACTTGCATCTTGGGAGCTTATTAGGATTTTTCCTTGAATTTGGGAAATACACATAGAGGAGATAGAAGATTGATCAATACACATTACCTAGCCTCATCATGCATACATACAAGAGGTATAGACTATAGCAAGCACATATCATGAGCCAAAGGACCATATTCGAGAGTTGCTTCATCTCCAATCCTATACATTTTTAAGATCCACAAATGGGGTTGAGGATAAGTCTTGGTTACTTATCTTGGACTTATGCTTTGGGTTGCATCTATATGCGAGGAACCTAAAGGCATAATTTGCAATGTAATTTTTGAGAGGACTTGCTTCCACCTTGTGGTACAGGGAGGATAAAATGCACCAACTCACATTGGAAACCCTCTCATGGGATACCATTTTGGAGTGCTTCAAAGTGTGTTCTATTTCAAAATATTTTTTACAGAGATGCATATATGAGTTTCACAATTTACATAATGAGGTTTCATAGTGGCTCAACATGAGAGTTAGTTTTTGGAGTTCTTTTAGTTGTAGATTACATTCAAGACAAGTTACTTGTCAATTATTTCATTAGGGGTGGAAAGCCCAAAATTATAGTTTTCCTACACATGGCCAATCCAAATGACTTTAGGGTTGCTATGGAAAAGTCTCTTATCGAAAAGGAGGTACATGGGAGGACACAAGAGGCATGAGAGAAATTTGTAACCTTGATCAAGGGACTAAAGTGTCCATAGGCATCCCCATCCTTCAAAGGAGAATTTAGACTTACTATAGGATTTCAAAGAAAAACCCAATAGTATCTATTTATGGTGAAAAGTGGAAACACAATATTGAAAGACTAAATGAATTCAACAACAAAACCCTATCCTAACAACAACAAAGATCTACCATAACATATGAAGATTACCTAAGACAATGCAATTCAAATGAAATCACAAAGATTATACCATCACATGTCCAATAGGGTTTGAATCTCCATTCTTCCTATCTCTATTGATCTTGCTTGATATATTTGCTCTCAAATTTTATGTGCACAAGAGCTCAACAAAGAACAAAAATGTGGTTGCAAGTAGGATTGCATATGAAAGTTCAAAGGCGTAGTGTAGTCCAGTAATCATCGGGGGTTGATAATGAAGGAAGCATCTCCTTATATAGAAGACACTATAAGAAATGGAGGGATAGGATTGAGAGGTGTAAAAGATAAATGGTCGGCTATGATTAAAGGGTAGGTAAAGAAAATAAGAAAATAATAAGAGGGTAGGTAGTGTAGGAATTAAGAGATGAATGACATATGTCATAGGTAGGAAAGGTTAATGAATTAATTAAATAAATAAAGATTTATTTAATTAATAGAGGAAGTGGGATCAAATTAAATAAATAAAATATTTATTTAATTTAAGAAAAGGATAATTTAAATAAATAAAAGCATTTATTCAAATGAGAAATAAGGCTAGAAGAGGATAAATGAATTAATTAAATAAATAAATATTTATTTAATTAATAGAAGAATTAGGCTAAAGTAATTAAATAAAGAAAGATATTTATTTAATTAGACATGACAATTTTAGGTGTCTACATTTTGCCCCTCTTTGAGACAATGCAGCTTGTCGCATTGTTTCAAAGAAGATAATATGAACTGATACAAAGTTGCCCCAAGATGGGAATGATATGCCCCCTCGAGAGATTGGATGAAAATGTTTGAAAAGATCACAGACAATCTTGATAAGAAAGGAAGGCTAGAAAGGAATGACAAGATAGGATAGAGTGACAAAGTCACGGGATAAAGAAGACTGACTCAAGAAATGAGGGCTAGGGCAGTCTATAAGATAGACCATGAGGGGAAAACATCCTCATTGTCATCCACACATCCAAGAGTTTAGAGTGCAGAGAGAGAGTAGAGCAGTAGCAGTCAACAACGATGGCATTGGTGCATAGATTCGATCGCGTTCACCGATTTTAGAGGCCAACAGATGCAGGAGAGCCGGTAAGTACCACAAAACCTCCTTGTACTTTGTCGCAATAAATGTTGTCATTAATGCATGCTAGGTAGTGAAATAAATGCATTTTTGGTATGTCAAACAAGGTCAAAAAATGCTGGGGCGCGTCTGTGCTGGTGCCAGGTGCGTCTATGTTAGCTAGGTGCATCTATGTTAGCTAGGCACATCTGTGTTTGTGCTAGGCACGTCTATGAATGAAAAGATATCTATGTCAAATGCGAGCGCGTCTGCATTGTGTCGGCACATTTGTGCTATGTGGGCATGGCTATGCAAAGAAGGCATGTCTGTACAAATCATAGGCATGTCTATGTATTTCAGGCGCGTCTGTGCAGAGCAGGCACTTTTGTGCAATATTTAAGCGCGTTTATGTCATGAAGGCACGTTTGTGTCTTCTAGGTCGAATTGACAGTTTTGTGATGAGCATATGCTATCGATTGGATAAGCTGCTGAGAGGATACACTCAAGTAGGTCCTCTAGAGAAGACTAGGATAGCAAATAGGGCTAGGATTGACAATTCTGTGATAGAATATATGTTGCCAATTAGGAAAATACTCAAGAGGATACACTCAAGCAGAGGCCCTAGGATAAGATAGATCAAGGCACTTTGTGATGAATAGGGAGTACCAAGACAAAGTACTTTGTGATGAACAGGGAGTACTAAAAAAAAGAGCAACACTTTGTGGTGAACAGTGAGTGCAAATATGAGAAGCACTTTGTGATGAACAGGGAGTGCAAAAACACGTAGTACTTTGTGATGAACAGGGAGTACCACTAGGATAACCAACAACACTTTGTGATGAATAGTAAGTGTCAATAGGATAGAGTATCATAAGCACTTAGATAAAAAGCAGCATTTTGTGATGAACAAGGAATACCACTTTAACTGACACAGTTGATTTGATTGACTGTAGGAGTACCTACCTATGCTGGAGTCACGAGAGAGATTCCCATTGACTCGGAGTTTGTGAGCAGAGCTGATAGTTGACGAGAGAGAAACGGTTCAGGCTATGGGCCTGTGACATATTCTATATGTGCTTGAGTTTCGGGTGAACATGGGATTGCTGACTGCGTTGGCTGAGAGATGGCACTCAGAGACTTGTAGTTTCCACTTGCTGGTGGGTGAGATGATAGTAACCTTAGAGGATGTTTACAAGATTCTAAGGATATTGATCAATGGGGAGTTAGTTCCTTATGATCAAGACAAAGACAGGGATGCACTGAGACGAGTGTTTCAGGATCCAGAATTGGAGATGAGGGCTAGACACGTGGCATGGGACATGATGACATGGACTGGATTGGCACTACTAGTAGCATTGGCAAGAGTGATCAGTGGGTTCCTATGTCTAGATAGAGCGACACGAGGATTGGTTGTGGGATGGGGGAGGAGGATGAGCTACTATCCTTGAGGGAGATCTACCAGGGATAGGAAGATGAGATCTAGGATCTAGAGAGGGAGACAACTAAACTCAGGAGACAACTGAGGGATACTAAGCAAGAGAGGGATCAGGCTATTCAGCGCTATACGGAGGCTGAGACAACATTGAGGGTAGGCAGGGAGGCAAAAGAGGACACAGGGGCTAGATATGCCTATGTTTTGTGAGCCGAGGAGGAGATAGGCTATTGGAGAGACCTATACTATGGAGCAATGCCACCAGAGCAGCGGGCTAGGAGCTTTCGTAGACCATCAAAGACAACAATAACCACAAGAGGGAGGGACATGAGACAGGCATCGAGCAGTGGGGTCATGGGTCCTCCACCACCACCGGATAGAGGGGGTAGGAGAGATGATCCTGGGGTGGGTCCTTCTAGGGCTCAGACTTTGTTGAGGCTAGCTGGATCTAAGGGAGGGAGTTCATCATAGCCTTAGAGGGCTCCCTATGTATCAGTTTTGTACCATTTTGTAGTATGATGTAGACACCTTCGGGTGATTGTAGCCATATGATTTTGACATCATTGTATTATGACACTTATGATTTTGATATATATATGAGATGATTTATTGTTGCGGCAACTATATGCATGTGTACCTATGTGATGTGATGCATGATTCTATGTGATGATGATATGGATGACAATATGTACATGATAAAATGCAATATTTTTGTTCTTTTATGTTTTAATATGTTATGCCAATGTGAATGTATGAAATGCAGATGAATATGATAATGCAAATAACTATTTACATGATGAAAATGTAAAATGTGCTAACATGTGTTGTGTGCAGGATGTGATGCAATTGTGATATCTATATGGATGTATGAAATGCTTAATATGTGGTAATGCAGGTGCAACTATATGAGATGCAAATATTTTTGGTGTGTCATTATACTCAGTCATGTGATAGTAGGCTACACGGACTCAAGAAGGATGATGGAAGTCAATCAAGAAAGGGGGATGGAAGATAGAAGATATGAAAGTGAAAGAGCTTCTTGTGCGTTATCATCATTGAGCTTTATTATGGAAAGTAGGTTATGACAATCTAGGCATGTGTCCGACCCAGAAAGTCATTATACCTATTTGCATGGAGATAAGACAATCACAAACAAGGAACGCCCCAATTCACACTAGACTCTCAGTGTCCTCATATCCTTGGACAAGTCATAGCATTACTAAGAGACAATCTACAGACATCAAAGAAAAATAGGTGACGATACCCCATCCTCGCCTTTCTAGTCAAAGACATCTTGGAGATAGAATCTCTAGTCAGAGACATCCTGGAAAAGATAAAAGACATGTCGCCAAAAGATAAAATCAAAATAAAATCAAGACTCGACACCAACATTGACTGTAGTCCTCAAGTTTAGTGTCTCTTGTCACTTGTATAAGTCTTATTTGATTGTGGTCACAATGTTTACTTTCACAAAAAGGATAGATAGCACTGAACCATAATGTTGTCTGAGTCTGTTGAAAGATTTTATTTGTTGAAGCCCATTGTTGCTGCTATGTCTCATTTGAAACTGACTGAATCCATGAAACTGATACTTTATTGTGGAGAAGACGAAACTTTATTGCGGATTGGCAATGCAAATGTTGCTTTATTGTGGATTGTGCACGGATAAACTGAAGAAAAGTGGAAGAAATTGTACTCCTCAAAACATGTGATGCTCTCAGTTCCACACCCATCACTAGACGTAGGATTTGCCTTAGCCATAGATAAGAGTCAATTTATTATGAATGGAAAGGGATGAAAAGGAATGTTTATTATGAATGGCTAACTAATCTTGGGTAGATCAATAACAAGCCATGATGGGAATGGGTAAGTTTATTATGAATGGATAGGTTGTGAGTGTGTGCAAAGTGAAAGGATGAAATGGAATCCTAAAGGAGGGAGGAGCAATGTCTCTACGCATGGTACCGGTAACCTAGTTTTCACCATGGTACTTGCCTAGGGCACCATCAAAGTGGTTTTCAACATTGGATGAAATGTTTTTCTTTATGTTTTTGGTTTTTTTTTTTTTGTATTTTTGAATTTTTTTGATTCTTTTGAATTAGGACACTCTGAAGAGCTATGTGTAAAACCTGTGAAGGTGTATGTTATTGATAGGATCCTCCAAAGGTTCGCCATATGGAGTTGAAAGCTGATATGCACCAGATCCATAGGTTGTTGTGATGATGTAAGGACCAAGTCAATTTGGTTCAAACTTACCCTTCTTCTCTCTATCTTGCTGATTTTTAGGATTTTCTTTGAGAACTAAGTCACCTACCTCAAATGTGCAAGGCTTGACTTTATGATTGTAGTTGTATTGTTCCTTGATTGAATGATATGTAGCTTGAGTGATAGTCTTCCTTGATAAAGGAACTGAGATAGAGTTACTAGTGTGTGGACTACACAGGCCCATATGCATGTCACCTGAAGAAGTTTGGGCATCCCTGATAACAAAGTCCCTCGAGGAAGCTCCATTAAAGGTCCATGATGTATCACCAGAAGGGAAAGTATGTGTGGAACAAGTGAATGAGGAATGAAGGCTTATGATTGTGAAAAGAAGTGAAAGTATCGTGACATGATGGAGACTTAGGATCAACAAGTATGTTTTTTGACTTAAAATTGTAGAACTTTTGCCCCCAGTTATTTTGATATTAGGGGAGATCAACTCTTTCTCTTTTTGTTTCATAGGATTTTTATCCTTGACTTTGATCTTTGTGGAGTCAAGTAGCTTTTGATTTTGATTTGGACTAAAGGACTTTTCTTTATTATTGACTTTTAGATTTTTCTTTTCAAATCTTGGTTTTTGATCCCCAATAAGTGAGGGCTTTTGTGATTCTTGTTGATCCAAGTCTGGAAGTAGAGTGGAAATGGAATGAATGGATGAAATGGTAAGGCTCTATGAGTTCTCAAGAGGGTTGGTGATACACTCAATAGATTCTTTGTTGGAACCACTCTTAGGACTATTGATATCAAGAGATGCTTGCACCACTAGTGGAGATTTGCATTCAGACTTAGTAGCCACAATAGTAGGTGGTTCACACCCAATTCCTTGGCATTGAAAATTGTTTGTAGGTTTTTCCTCTTGACTAAATATGTTAGGAGATAGTGGGAGTTGATCAACATGAAATATACACTCACCACATCCCATGTCTTTAACCTTGAAGTTTTCTTTTAGCTCTCCTTTCTTTGATGTAGAAGCTTTCAAGGATTCTGGATCCACATATGTTGATGAAGGAACAACCTCTTGATTGACAAGGATTGTTATTTTTGATCTAGGTCATAGATTGTTGCAATATATGAATGGATTTGGGTTAGCTTTGATGGTCACTTCAACTCCATTGTGCGGAAACTTGATGCATCGATGATATGTAGAGGGTACTGTGCTCATCTCATGAATCCATGGACATCCCAACAATATGTTGTATGTGAGATCAATGTCTAGGACTTGACAAACCACATATTTTGTAACTGACCCAAATCTGAGAGGTAAGGTGATTGTGCCCTTGGATGAGCGCTCTTCATCATCATATGCCTTAATGGTAATTTTGTTTGTAGAATTCACAGCTTTGTCTAAATATCCCAATTGTTTAATAGTGCTCAATGTACATATGTTAAGACCAACTCCTCTATCTATCAAGACTTGTTTTATTCACTGTTTGTGTAGGAAGGTTTCAATGTGTAAAGGTGCATTATGTGGTTGGCTCACGAAGGCATCATCAACTTCTGTTAATGTAAGGGAGTGTGGAATGGAAAGGTATCCCACCATGGCTTGAAACTGGTCTACATTCAGATCACTAGGGACATAAGTGTCTCTCAAGATTTTGTCAAGAATGGCTTTATGTGCAGGGGATATGCGTAAGAGCTCAAGGATTGAGATAAGCACAAGTGTCTTCCCTAACTGTTCTACAAGGTCATACTCAGGCTTGGTTGATGATGAAGCAGTGTTTTTAGTTGGGGCACCTTGCAAAGTGAATTTACCTTGATGAGTTGTAACATTACATTCAGAGGTAGGTTAGGAAGAAGATCCAATGCCTTTTAGGACAATCTTGGGTCTTTGGGTAGAATTTTCAGGTGTTTTATCCTTGATGATAATGGTAGAGACATAATTGTCCATTGAAATGTGATTGATAGTTGAATCATAGTTATAAGATTCTCTGGTATAGTTGATCTGGTCATCTGTAGATTTAGCTTTTCCCTTGTCATGTTTTGGGAATGGTTCTTTAAACATTTCATGTTCTTGATTGGATGAGTGTCCTTCAATCTCAATGTCACCTCTATCAATGAGATCTTGTATGATGTTCTTCAGTTGATGGCAATTTCCTATCTTATGACCCTTTCTCTTATGAAATTCACAATACTCATCATCATTCCACTAATTTGGTTTAACCTTTGGCTCATATGGAGGCAGATCTGGAATCATTATTATTTTGTTTGTCACTAGCTTCTTGAAAACTAATTCTAGTGGTTCTCCCAATGGAGTGTACTTCCTTCGTGACTTTGAAGTTGTTTGAGTATTCACCTGATTTCTTGTAGAGCTTGATCTTGAAAAAATGATTTTGGGTCATACTGTATTGGCATCGACAACACCATCATTGACTGCATTCTTGTTTTTATTCCAAAATCTTGGCTTATCTTTTCCTTTAAAGTCCTCTTTGTTTTCTTTGAATATTTTAATGACTCCTTGTTCAATTAGGACCTTTTCTATTGCCAAGCGTTTTTCAATGACGTCCTTGAAGGTGGACAAACAAGATTTTCTTAGGTCATAACCAATGTCTTTGTTAACATTTTGGGTGAACATTTCTACCATTTGTTTTTGTGGAATTTCACAAGAGCATCTGCTAGCTAGATTCCTCCATCTTTGTAAAAATGATGAAAAAGACTCTCCATCCCTTTGTTTGGTGTTGCACAAGGTAGTGACTGATATATATGTCTCTATGTTGTATGAGAAATGTTGGATAACTGCCTCTGCTAAGTCACCCCATGACTTAATTCTAGGTGGGAGTTGGGAGAACCATTCCATAGTTTGATCGTCTAAGCTCTATGGGAATAATCTCATCAAATATGTCTCTTTTGTTGCTACCTCAATTCAAGCTATGAAAAAATGTCTTATATGTTCCTTAGGATCCCCTTTTCCTTTGTACTTATCAAACTTAGGTATCACAAAGTGTGTAGGAAATGGAGGCATTGGAATGCTTTCGTCAAATGGATAGGGACATATGTCTGTCATTGTGTAAGTTGGCTTCAGTGTATTTATGTCCTCCACTTTCTTTTGTAAGTCCTTGATTTGCTGTTCCAAATTGTTCTTAGGTGGAGACCAACTTCTTGGACCATACCCCATGCCTGAACCACCTGGTGGAGGAGGAGCATGTTGCATATATGGATGGTATTGATCATACACATGTTCATATGGAGGGGGTCTATAGTGATGCTTCGTATAAGGACCACCTGGTATGGAGTCATAATGAGGAATGGAATATATGTTTTGTCCATGTATACCATACTCTACAAGCATGTCATGAGTTTGTTCTAATTTGTTTCCTCAGAATTTGACACGGGGTTTCCTTGTGTCCAAATTTTGGACCTGCCTTTGGATATCCAATTGCTTTGGTGGTATATCTTTAGCATTAGCATGTGCTTGAGTGTATTTTTCTGCATAAGACTTCCATAATGGTCTGCGAGGATAAGTATCATATGCTTGACCATGTTTGTATGGGACCTCTGGTTTTTGAAACAAAGATGATGGTGATTCAGGCACCATATGTGGTCCTCTATAGCCTCCACTATTAGGCCTCCTTTGATCCATGTTGAGGTGAGGTTGTTGCAAAGGTTGGTTTTCCATTATTTGAGACATGTCAAAATCATGAGGGATCTTGGCTCCACTTTGTGCCATCACTTGTAAGAAGTATTATCTATCTCTCCTCATTATTTCCTCAACCAATCAATTGAAACATGGATCCATAATGAAGTCTTCCACTTCTGCTGAATGAACGAAAATGTTGTCCATATTGTCATTGTGTGTACCATTGTTGTTTATAGTATCCATAATCTCAACATTTGGAATGTTTCTATAAGCATCCATGTCAAGTAATGTAGTATGATCAGAATTGAAAAAGACATCATTGTCATATTCATAGGAACTCATGTTTGTGGACTCTTGAGCCTCTTTAGCTTCTCTCCTAGATTTTTGGGAACAGGTTTCAACCATGAACTAGGTATTGACCAAGATGTTTGAGACTAGATGAAAATGGAAAGAGTATGGAAGACCAAGAGTTGGATGGAATGTAAATGAATCTAAGGTCTACTTGCAATGTCCAAAGTGTAAGACCAAGTATGTATGTAGTAGAGTAGGTGTGGCTTCCAAAGAGATGATAGTTTCTCTTGATGAGGTAAGTTGACCTTGACTATAAGTAAGGCCAAATGAGGCCCAAAGGTGATAGGCCTTGATGAGGGACCACTTAGCAAAATGTTGTTATATGTAGTGTGTTGACAAAGTATGATGAGGAAAAACAAGTGACCTTTTGACTCAAGTTTAGACAAATGTAAATGTAATGTAAGATGTAAAGTAATGATGGACTTTGTGAGACCCAAAAATAGGTTGAATGCTATATGAAAATCTAGAGAAATAACTTAGGAAGCTCAAGAATTCTAAAATTGATTGCTCTTGTTTGTTGGACTGTAAATTTTTCCAATTTGTTAAGTTGTTGTTGTGACCAAATTTGAATTTTTGACTTTTTTTCATGACAAGAGGACACAATGTTGATGAAGACTCAATCTTTGCAAGTGTTTAGACTCAAAAATGACTTAAAGAAAGTGTGTTGTTTGATGTAAAAAATGTTTTGCATACACTTGGAGACACAAAAGACACAATGTTTTGATGTTTGATCTTGAATGTTTGATTGTTCAAAATAAGACAAGCACAATTCTTATGGTTGGCCAGGACAATAGTTGTTGATCCCACATGAGGCTACGCTATTCAGAGCAGATACTTAGATGCTTGACCCCATTGGATCCACCCTCGACACTCACTTCTTGGGGCAGCCAAGCATCAGTCCCCATGAAAACTCCCCATGGCAAACTTTGTATCTCTACTAAGAACTGTATGTGTGTGGGCCGCTCCAAAGGTCCGACCTCCTGCCCCAACAACTAGAAGGATTTTGGCTTCTAAAACAAAAAGGTGCTAGTAAGGGCATCTGCTCGTGTGGCCATACATGTGACACTTTCAGCTTTGTAAATACAGAAGGCTCCCAGCCAGTAGGGGTTACACCCTACACATGATCAAATAAATTTGATCAAACGGGTTTATGGGGAGACATAGTGTCGGTATGAACTAATCAGCACATGTTATCCATAGTTTTCACCATGGATACAATTGTTTATAGTGGTTCGAAAGAGGTGGATTTTCCTCGCTACCACTTGGGTCGTTCTCTCCTCACTAGTAGTCCTAATGACCATAAGGGGAGACAGACCCTCTAAAGATGAAACAAAAAGAGCCTATTGCCCAAGACACAAAGGACGCTGGTTCAATTGTCTTGCACCAATTGAAGTGTTTGCTAATCTATGAAACCAAGGCACACAATGAAAGATCAAAAACCCTTGCCAAGGTCCTGCAACAAAGATCTATTAGTAGTTTGAATTGTTTCAAATGATCACCCCTTCTTGCAAGCACATAAGCTAGGTAAATTTTAGATCCAAAAGACTTTGTGAAATAGGGGCATTCAACAATACATTTTTTTGACCAATTCAAAGATTTGATTCATCATAAAAAAAGACCACCTGTAAAATTTCAATAGATTATTAGAAACCTAAGAAAATCCAGAAAATTTTCTAATTTGCTCCAAAAATTAATTTTTTATGAAAAATCATAAAAAATTCATATAAAATGCAAAATGGATCCAAAAAATCTGAAATTTTTATTGGACACTTTTGATGACCTTCCAAACTTGCATAAAAAAATTGCTGCAACAAATTTGAGCAGTTTGTGAGATATGAGCAAAATAATGCAAAACTCTAATTTTCAAAGATCCAATTTTTGAGGAATGATTTTGCATCAAATTAAAAATATTAAAAACAAAGTTTGTGTATAATTATAAGATATTTCCAAAAATGTAAGAAAATCCAAAAAATTCGCTCATTTCCTCTCAAAATTAATTTTTTTATGAAAATACATAAAAATTCATAAAAATTTCAAATATGCTCCAAAAACTTTGATTATTTTACTACCAATCTTTGATGATGTTATTGACTTGCAAAAAATATTTGATGCCAAAATTCAAAGCTGTTTGTGAGGTCTGATCAAAACAATGAAAAACCCTAATTTTTAAAGATCTGATTTTTTAGGAAATATTTTGCATCAAACTTAAAATCACAAAGAACAGATCCTATGTATAGTAATGAGATATTTCCAAAAATGTAAGAAAATTAGAAAAATTCGTTCATTTTCTCTCAAAATCAATTTTTTATGAAAATTCATAACAAATTTATAAAAAATTAAAATATGTACCAATAGATTTGAATTTTGGTTTGAGAGCTCTTGATACTGTTTTCAACTTGCAAAAAATAATTTGGTGTAAGATTTCCAAGCCATTTGTGAGATATGATCGAATCTCTCCAAGATCTTGATTTTGTGTCCAAAACCCTAGCTGCACAAGGTTATTCTCCAAACTATTTTACAAAACAATAGTATAGGGTTAGAAAAACCTACAGAAAAAATAGATCTAACAAAAATCCATGTCCCACCGGGCGTGCCAAAATGTTTATGGTGAAAATGGATAAAACAACATTGAAAGACTAATGAATTCAACCACAAAACCCTAGCCTAACAACAACAAAGATCCACCATAACATATGAAGATCACCTAAGACAATGCAAATCAAATGAAATCACAAAGATTATACCATCACATGTCTAATAGAGTTTGAATCTCCATTCTTCCTATCTCCATTGATCTTGCTTGATATATTTGCTCTCAGATTTTATGTGCACAAGAGCTCAACAAAGAATGAAAATGTGGTTGCAAGTAGGATTGCATATGAAAGTTCAAAGGCGTAATGTAGTCGAGTAATCATCGGGGGTTGATAATGAAGGAAACATCTCCTTATATAGAAGACACTATAAGAAATGGAGGGATAAGATTGAGAGGTGTAAAAGATAAATGGTCGGCTATGATTAAAGGGTAGGTACAGAAAATAAGAAAATAATAAAAAGGTAGGTAGTGAAGGAATTAAGAGATGAATGACATGTGTCATAGGTAGAAAAGGTTAATGAATTAATTAAATAAATAAAGATTTGTTTAATTAATAGAGGAAGTGGGATCAAATTAAGTAAATAAAATATTTATTTAATTTAAGAAAAGGATAATTTAAATAAATAAAAGTATTTATTCAAATGAGAAATAAGGCTAGAAGAGGATAAATGAATTAATTAAATAAATAAATTTATTTAATTAATAGAAGAATTAGGCTAAAGTAATTAAATAAATAAAGATATTTATTTAATTAGACATGACACTTTTAGGTGTCTAGAGTATCAATATTAGGGAGAAAGGTCTAGAGCATAGTAGGGGCCATAGGGTATTCACATGTGACCATCATCGACACAAGGATATTTTAGGTATGAGAGACTATAGGGCTATCAAGCTAGTCCTTCTATGACTCAACAACCTTTTAGAGGAGAATCTAGTGTTTTTAGTAGTTAGGATCTTCTAATTATGGTGGGGCCTAGCCAACATAGGGTTATATGAGAGGCACATGTTATGTATATGTTAGTATCAGATAGAGAGTGCCGACAAGGTTTTAGAGTAGGTGGATACTATCCTAGGATGTCAAAGTAGATAGTTGATATGTGGGTCTTTACCCTCCAAACCACTCAACATATACCACCATGGGTCTTTACTCTCCCAACCACCCAAAGGTCAAAGGAAAATTCATTTATGCAACACTCACCTTTTATGAAAATCTCAAGCACTTAGGAAAGTCACTCCTTTCATGGCCATTCTTCTTCACAACACTCTCTAACATTAATTATGATGATAGTGTACCTCCTTAAACCTTCCAACAACACCAAACTCAATACCAAACTCTTTCCCAATCTCACTAATGGACTAACTCAACTCATTATCAAATTGTGACAGTCAATGCAAGGTTTAGGACAATAGTAAGGATATTCTAATTATGGTGGGGCCTAGCCAACATAGGGTTATATGAGAGGCACATGTTATGTATATGTTAGTATCAGACAAAGAGTGCCCACAAGGTTTTAGAGTAGGTGGAATCCATCCTAGGATGTCAAAGTAGATAGTTGATATGTGGGTCTTTACCCTCCCAACCACTCAACATATACCACAATGGGTCTTTACCCTCCCAACCACCCAAAGGTCAAAGGAAGATTCATTGCTGCAACACTCACTTTTTGTGACAGTCTCAAGCGCTTAGGACAGTCACTCCTTTCATGGCCATTCTTATTCACAACACTCTCTAACATTAATTATGATTATAGTGTACCTCCTTAAACCTTCCACCAACACCAAAATCTTTCCCAATCTCGCTAATGGACTAACTCAACTCACTATCAAATTGAGACAGCCAATGCAAGGTTTAGGACAATCATACACCCTCATAGATTGATGGTGTTTTTTGGTCACTAAACACTTGGATTATGTTTATAAATCCATCACAAATTCCCCAATACCTTAAAAATACCATTCAAGGACCGTTGAGTCAATTACACCATCCAAACTCCATGCATACACTGTGTTCTCAGATTAAGACACAAAAATCAACACCTTCCACATATTTGCACATGCCAAAATGCTCATGAGACCCTACAATGATTAATAAAACAAAATAAATGATTTTATGGGTCATCCCATACCTTAAAATGGATTTATCAACATGGAAATGACCCCTAATGCATTTTAGTTTGCCTCGAGTTACCCTAGACTAGGTTTTTGACAATTTTCACCAATTTGGCTATAACTTTTGCAATATAGAATGAAACAAGATGAAACCAAAGGGAGATTGAAGAGGATTGACCCCGATAATAAATTAAAGATATTTTTCAAGAAAAATAATATTCTAAGGAATTCCAAACTCCAATATAGCAGTTTGCAACGTTAAAGAACTCAAAAATTGCAGGGTAAAATTGAGATATTCATTAATTGTGCTCAGTTACAATGAGCAACTGAGCCTTGGTCATGGAGACTGCATTATTAAACAGCTCAAAATCCTCCCTAAATGGTTAAAACCACCTTTTAAACTTTTCTCAACAAACTAACACCTAATTACTCATAAAATGCACAAAACATTGCTTTATCAATGTTGAAAATATTAGCAACTTTGTCAAAAATTGTTCCTAGACTCAACCCAAGACCACTATGAATAAAAAATGATATAAATAGGTTCAAATAGGTATATAAGACCTTTACATATAATTAAACATCACATTTGAACCATTGAGACATATTTTCAACATAGTGACAATTTTGATAATATTGATCATCATGACCCCCACTAGGACTCAATACACCATCTAATGGTCTTAATGAAATTTATTACATGAAATATGGTCTTCTAAGACCTTATTCATAACCAAACTCAAAAAACTTGACCTATTACTAAATTGGCTTCTTGGTGGCCATCTTGTGCTAGGTGCTCTTGCCCAAAGGGATGATATGATATGGTGGAGAGAAATATGAGGGGGGAGTGGTAGGAAATGTTAAGGGTAGCTTCTACATGGAGAAAGAGGAGGGAATGTGATGTGTGGGGAAAGGGGGACATAAGGGACATAAATTATGAAAGAAGGAGATACGTGGGGAGGAAAGATGTTTAGGATGTGGGCGGTAGAAGGGGTTGGAGTTAAGGATATGTTGGGGAATAAAGTGGAGTGGGAGGTATAAGGGGGTAATGAAAGGGTAAAGGGGATGTAGGTTATAATGAGAGTTATAAGGGGAAAGGAAAAAGGGTAAGGGGGTAGGGTGGTAGGTTAGGATAGGGATAGGATATGGGTAGGCTAGGATGGGGGTAGGTGATAAGATGGAAATGGTAGGTTAATAGGTGTGTGGTAGAGGTAAGCTTAGGGAAATAAAGGAAGTAAGACTTATGGGATGCGGGTTAGAATAGGTGATCTTAGGGGAATAAAGGGGTAAAGGGGTAGGTATTGTGGAGGGGAGTGTGAGATATAAGGTATGAGGGGAAGGGAGATGCTAGGATAGAATAGGGGTAGGGGTAAGGTGGAAAGGAAGTTAGTGGAGGGAGGTGAGGGTGTAAGATGGAAGGGTAGGTTTAAATTAAGATTTGAAGGAGGTTAAGGCATGGGGTATGAAAGGTGGATAAAGGATAGAGGATAGGAAGTTAGGTGAGTTAGAAGGTATGGTAAATGGAAGTGAAGAGTGTTAGGGGAGGTGGAAATGAGAGGAAATGGAAATGGGAGTGATTAGGTTTGGGCACCCACTAACAGGATCGACAGAAGTGGAAGGGATTATGCCTTGGTTGGGCTAAGGGAATGTTAAACCTCACTTCATTTTAAAGAGAAATACTTGGCCAACTCTTGAGAAACTACAAACAAAAGGTTAACAACAAAGACTCGACAACAACCAACTAAGCTAAGACAACTAACCTAGAAAGAAAAAAAGTGTGTTTTGGTGAAGATTGGGAATAATGTGTTTTGGGGAAGAAACATGATGTGAGAAGTTTAATGTAGAGGCAAGGGTAGAACTCAGTATTTCATATTAGGATAGAAACCACATTGATTAGGCAAGTCAAATAAGGTCTCTCCAATGTTTAGGATACACAAGGGCATCATCAGTCATGTAAATATGCATGAGCATGTGAATGAATAGTTACTTTCATTTTAGACTAACTTGGGTCTATGACTCTCTATAACTTGGGTCTATGACTCTCAATGGGAATATCACCTGCTCTAAATCACTATAAATCCATTAGATATATTTTGAGATGAAAAAGAAGAGTTAAATGGTTTTGGTTCAATTTGCATAATTTCTATGTTCAAGTAATGTAATTTGGTATATTATACTGAAACATGATTTCATAACTAACATTTCAACTTCTATATAACTAGTTCTATAGCTTGATTTTTTTTCTTGTGAAGAAAGACCATGTCAGACAATATCAACGAACAACAAAATAAGGAAACATTTGCTAGATTGTGGTCTAACTTGAAAAGAAAAGGTGATGGAAAATGTTATTGTCCTTGCAAAATTTGAAAGGGGTCAAAGATTGGAAGACTTCTAATCAAAAAAGATAAGAAACATTGTAGGCTGCATGGTCACGTTGAAGGTGGACATGATTATCATCCATTGGCAAGTTTTTCATTATATCATTTTAACAATTTATATAAATAAGAAATCACTTGATGATGAGATCATGATCATGGTTTATTTATGTTTATCAATTTTATATAGGTCGAGCACCCCAGAGCACATGATAGGGATCAATACAACCCAGAGAATATGGTATTCAAAGTGGAGGAACACATAGGTGTGAATATCAAAGCTGAAGATAATGATCCCATGGAGTTAGACCATCTCAACCATGGTGCGCCTCGTATTAGCTTGAAATCAGTGACCCTCATATTAGATTGAAACCTATGCCCCCTATTGGTAGGTGATGGGGATAGAATACCATTCGTTGTATAGATCAATGCGGTGTTCTTTACATCTAGATAAGGAGAACCACTCCTGGATATACTTTAGAGAGATGGTGTATGTATAAAGATAGTTGGTAACCGTATATATATTTGAATATAACTCTTGGCTGCCCCAACAAAGATATGCGTAGATCAATGAGGACACTACCTGAAATAGACTGTAGACAACACCCGCCCTCCAGCTCGATACACTAGTATTTGGGAGGATCTAGATTGTGGAAAACACCTCCACTCCAGTAACTCATACTACATTAAGTAAACACCCGGCTGATACCACCTACCTTACCCTACTGCAGTCACAGTACAAAATAATCAAATTAACTGGTCGCTTACCCCCTACTACAGTCACAGTATGGAATAATCAATTTTTTTTAATAAAATAAAATAAATAGCCATCGGAATTCCGACAACTACTAAAATTTGCACCGATGGCCAAACCGTTGAACCAACAACATTCTCGTCGATGCAAAGTTTTTGGTAGCCATCAGAATTCTGATGCCAACTAAAGAACATTCAACGAGGATGTTGTATGTCCAACAATACTTCCTTGTCAGACGGTCGTTGATGAATTTTCATGGGGGAGCGTCAAAATTTTGACGTCCATCCAACGATATTTTGGCTAGAGGAGAGATCATGGCCTCCGTCGAAAGAGTACACGATGTCGTCAGAATTCCAATGTTAAATGGCATCGTCGGGAAGTTCGACGATGAGTTTTTGACGGCTTCAATTGTCGGCAGTCCGATGAAAAGCAGTTGAAATTCCGATGATAGGCTGTCAAAAATTAGCCCTGAATGTATTAATGTTTGGCATTCATGGCAACAATTAGTGAAAAAATGACCGTGTCAAAATCATTACCACCATATATACATTGCAAAGATGAAAATTACAACATTTCAAAATTCCAAAACTCCCCCTTAGATGAATACAAAATTTTTCACTACCCTTCACTCCCCCTTTAACATCAATGGAAAAAGTGGGGATCTGGATGCCAAAAATCTACATAAAATTATATATACAGTGGCATATGTATAGACAAAGCTTACTAACTTACATAAGCTTGAAATATCCACAAAAATATTCTATAAATAACTCAAATGGCTATCCCAACCCTTCTTGAGACATTGTAGAATAGATATGAGGCCAATGAAGAGGTAAGATTGCTTGTCTGTTGATTTAAGATTTGAGGGTTCACTAGTGGTCCAAGAATCCTTCAATACACTAAGTAATGTGTCCAATTTCGGAGTGATATAACTCTGAAGTTCACCAAATTTGCCAATAATCCTCTCCTTGTCATGTCTCAAGCTCTTGATTTTGTCAAGTAACGATATTACTTGATCTTCTTGACTCCTCATAGAAATTGACAAAGGATCAAGGGATTGGAATAATCCAGCTAATTATTTTTCATACTCCTTGGACTACTTCTCAATATCCTCAGTAAACCTTGACAATGATAGACGAGACTTGTAAATATTGCCACCTTCGGATAAAGCAAATAGAATGATCTTGACATAGGTATCCAACAAAGAGACAAGACACACTGTTAGCAATTTTTCTTGCTACCTTCAGTCCTAAGGAGACACACAACATTGGACTATGGGATTGGTAATCTAGGACATTCAATCAACACTATCAATAGGCTGAAGACAAGAAAACGTAATTGAACAAGGCTATACAAGCCTTCTACTCTTTGAGCTCCACTAGACTCAAGAGGGTGTTCCTATTGCACGTCTGAAAATGAAAAACTTGTACAAACTAACTAGTAGACCTATCTTAACAAGGTGGTTAGATTTCTGATGCATGATAATTGGTGCTTAACATTTCACCATTACTTGAGCATAATCCCATTTTGCTCCATAAGAAATATTGAGAACAAAGACTAAACCAATCCTACTCCTACAACATAAAGGAAAAGCATAAATGAAATGATTTTGATTAGATATGGAACCAACTGAATCAAAACTTGCAAAGAAATGACCAATGCCAAAGCGAGGGCATCAGAGTCACATAAAAGATCACTTAAGTTATTCCATCCAAAACATGCTTTGAAGACCTATTGAATGCTATTAACTTGTAATAACATGGTCACTGAAATAGTATCAAACAATCATACTTAGTAATCCACATGAACACAAGAATCCCATTATACTCATGAAAGCAGTTACTCCATCCCTTGAATAGATAACAATTAGGAAATATAACTCAAAACAACAAGTGTGCTTGAAGACTGATAATAATCCTTGATTATTTCAATCAAAGAAACTTAAATTCCAAAATGGAGATAACAAGTTGATACCATGAAACTATGAAACATATTTAAAATCTTAAGACTTAATAACTAAGACAAACTTTCAGTTATCTGTACCTAACTGAGGACACTTTTCATAATGCCATACAAAGTATCTGCCTGCCTTAGAAGAAACTTAGGGTTGGAACCCTCAAAAAATGAGGAGAAAACTGAATAAGTAGACAAGAGAGAAAACCTAGAAAAAACCTTAGTTTGCATAAAAAATTGACACATGTCCTCATCTTCCTTGTCTTCAAATATAAATCTGTATAAATCTGTACTTTCTCCTCCGAAATGGGTTTTTTCTTGCACTCAAAACTTTGAATGTGACCTTTAAAAATCTAGAAAAACCAACTTGCAATAGTTGTCACATTTAACTTTGCTCGTTGACCAAAAATGCCATATTTACACTACTGCGCTCTTGTTGGAAATTTGGGCAAAATCTGAAAATTGCCTTCTCAGGCACATGTTCAGCTCCTGTCAACACCTGACTGAAAAGCCTACTTTTATCCTTGTGCTCTCAAAACTGAAAAATGACCTCCTTGGGTGAAAGTCAAATCTGCACATTTACCCCTGTATCCTCTACTGATCAAAAGTAGCAAAAAGACCCCTTTGGTTGAAGTGACCTCTCATTGGTTATTTTCTATATACTTGTCTCTGAGTGAAAAATAATTTTCAAAATTATCCCTCTGGTCTCCATATGCTTCCACATTATAACCTGCGGGTAAAATTTTCTACCTGTAGGATTACTTAATCACTTTTCCTGTATCACTTTCTTTGTGAAAACAATTCCTATTTCTGTAGGTAATTTTGTAATTTTCAGCTTAATTGAAAATATCCACTCACTGCATTTGCCCCTAAGTAACAATATTCACTCTTGGGTGAACAATTTTCTGCCATTAGCAAAAATTCTTTCCTTCTGTGTAGCACTTTCTATGCATTTACCCCCTTACAATCCCTTTTTATTTCACTTGATATTGCAACACCCTATGTATAATATTTTAATAATTATGAAGATTGCAACACCATTGCACATCACGTCCTAACACATTTTCCTCTATTCAAATGCAATTTCAATCATAAAAGTCTCCCATTGACTATTTAATCATATCCATAATTTAATGATAATAAGAGACCATGCTACAGACATAAAATTGCAGTAATGAAATAGTTAAATCTTTGTCCCCCCCCAAAAAAATTAAAAAATTGGCTTGTTGATTAAGCTACTGCAGTTTATATCTAAAGCCATAAATTGATTGCAACACAATCCCTTTATGTTCAATCCAATCCCAGGCCCTTTCTTCGGAAATCTTCAACTCATTTTGAAAATCACCCAAGCACACAACAATTTTCCCCAACTTACAACATCAAATAGATACATAAGGCGAATTGAGTTAGTCAATTCCCCTTTTACTTCACACAGTCACCATTTTCAAATGAGTAACAAAGACCAAGAAATCGGGGTGCAATCCTCAAATTTACTGTTTGCTATTAAGCTGCCTCCTCCCGCAATGATTGATTCCCCCTTCGTGCCTCCTACAAATATTTTTGTGGCCATGATTCGCCACCATGATCCGAAAAATGCATAGCGGCCAAAGCTCCTAAAGGAGGAATCGTGGTACTTGACCTAGTACCCTAAAACTGCACTTGAAAAATTTCCAAAAGAGATTTGAAAAAACCTACTTTGTGCACGGTGTGCTCACCGTGATTCATAAACAACACCCCCCCTTAGCCTCCTTCACTCAAGGCCCTCTTGAAATAACGACTCTATGGAACGGTATCATGGCCCTATGCATACATTAGGAGTGACGGGCTCCAAGAGACCATGAATTCCTTAGGAAGATTATGCGAATAGATTAAACACCTTATCTGCTCTTGGATGAACGCCTGCTAGCTGGAACAACAATCTCCATTCTGTTTTGAGGGGACTGGCCCTTTTGGAATTTATATCACAACATGAATGCCTGTCCTTAACCTTCAACATATCCCTTGACATACCTTTAAACACGACTCAGAATAATCAAATCGTTTCTCCTTTTTCATATTTATAAGTAAAATCATAAAAATGCCCATCTATTTGGTGTGCAATCCGTCCTTCATGGCACACCATGGAACTACGCCATATTAGGGAATTTCAAAGAGTTCACATGCCTAGTCGATACCTCCAATTTTGTTTGCACACACAACCTACAAATACTTGATCTACGCTCTCCTCTCTCTACCAAGAAAATGCGTGTGCATGCCCACTTGGGCTATTGTAATTACAATGCTCCACAGATACATTGCTTTCCATTTCACTCATGCCACTGTTCAACTCACTTTGGTTCCAAAATCCTCTATTTGCATTTCCCTCCATTTCCTGCGTGCATCATCTCACTGTTTACCCAAATTTCTCTTTTCTCCTGCATTCACATCTTGCCCTATGCCCTAATCTATTCACTTGCACTTAACAATTATTTCTCTCTTTCACTTGAAAATTTTTATCCTATGCTGATTTTTGTCCATCTTGATCCCTGCATGAGATAAGCACTTTACCACTCCTGTCGAGCTTGGCTCAGTTCCTTATCCCTCTGCTCATCCATCACCCCTCTTATGCCTCATGAGATAATTCAAAATCTCCTTGCTCTTTTCTATGGATTATCTTGTGAGCCTTCTCCTTCTCCTCTTGCATTATTTCTGTGCAAGATAATATAAAGGAAAATGATTCCCCCTTCCCACTTATCACACGAGGCTTTACACATCCTCCAGCCACTCAAGTGGGGGAAGGAGTTTTTACTTAAGAAAATTTAAGCGCTTGAAACATTGAAAATTTTGCATGTATTCTTCTCTTGTGGGCCCATAATCCCTTTTAAAACTCTTTTATTATTGAATCAATTGACTTAATAAATCTAGGTCGTTTAAATCAAACAAACAATTTAGCGAAATTGTTTCACTCCCCTTGTAATCACAGGATTTTCGGAATCATTAAATTGTTTTTTTCATAATTCCACACAACACTTCCTTTTTCATTTTAAATATATTATTATTTCAATCAATACGATTGAAAATAATAAAAATTCTATCATTTAAGCCTCAATAATCACATTATCTATCAGCCTTAGTCGGCCCCAAAATGGGCCCAGCTAAATTTTTTTTTCGTTTCTAAATCATTAACTTGGTGGAAATGCTCTGATATGCTGATTGGATGTGCCCGGGGAGTGAGAATTTGAATTTGGAACCTTCAAATTTGACAATTATGTAACCTTGGATTTTCCCCAAAACTCCCGAGGAGCTCCCAGAACGGGCCTTAAAACTAACCAAATCACCTGACCAAGACCTAGGAGTCGACATGCTAAAAGGCTGCAATACTAAGAATCTAAGGCATCAAACGGATCGTCATTACAATATTTGAGGCGGAAGTTATTCACTGTGAAATTTTCCTACTCAGGCTTGTCTGAAATTGAAACTATTGAATTAACCTGAGTAGCCTTCTAACCCTGATTTGAAAAAATATCAAATCGTCACATCACCAGCCGCCACTTGGCACAATGGTAGATCAACATACCATGAATAGGTGTGCAAGAGGGTTTGACCTATTTAGGTCACATGTCAAAATTATTAACCCTCAAAGTTGGCTTTTTTGATTAACTGAACTGCAGACACTAGGAAACCCTGAAATGTTGCATTTGGAATGAGCCTGAAAAATGAGTCAAAAAATGAGTCAAATGATGAGCTGGGGGGATACAAACTGGGGAGATGGTAGATAATTTTATAGAGAATCATGTGATACCATTTATTTAAAGTCAAGGTCAACTAAGCATGAATATTAATTTTCAAAGTGGCCCTCAAACTACTGTTTGACAATGTTCAGTTGGAGAACTGAACTTTTTGCAAATAGAATTGGCTTTAAGTTTTTTTCAAATGGATTGATGGGACTTAGCCACTTGGCACGAGGCTTCAAAAAATATCAAAGAAACATGATAAACTCTCCATTTGGCTTGATGATCAATTGGTGTAAAGATATAACTTCTCAAACATGGGTACTCGGAAAAATAGAACACCTACAAATCAACAATCCTAACCTCTGGTCCTCCAAAGGAGACTTCACAGATGCATCAAATCTGCTCATAAGAGGCTGCAAGAAGGTATATTGCATCTCCATAAGGTGTTAAACACTCCCCTTAGAGGATTTTGCATAAAAAATAATTGTTGAAAAAATGATAGCTTTCAAACATAGCAACTTAAGCTTATCCTACAAGGCAAAACTGAGTGCATTTTGACAAATTTTAAATGAGACCACAAAAATCAGGCATGAATTTTTGAGTCCCAACACACACTAAGCCCCGAGGGACTTAGGATCTTATTATTCCAATACCAAGACAAAAGGAACATCATAAGAAAGAGGATAGAGAAAGAGAATTGCTAGCCTAATAAGGTTTTCTTACTATGAGTCATGAAAAAGAAAAATACCAAATTCCAAAGCAAAAGGCTCAGTTTGGAAAGTAACTTGAGTATCAAAACATTTCATGGTGTGTGCATAAAGTGTAACATTGAGTGGAGTGTATGCCCCCATGTTAAAGTGATTGCATATGCTTTATCAAGAGCAATTTCTTTAAGGTAGCACGCATCCAAAAGAAAAGCATGTTACCACAATGAGATGGCCCCAAGGAAAGACAATTCAAAGGATAATGTTCACAAAACATAAAAACACATAAGGGATCCACGCATTCTGGGGTCAATATGCTCTTATGATAAATAATGTATATCATGAACATTTCTATTGAATTGACCTCATCCTTGGAACCATAAGCACAATGGAAGAAGGGAACATGTATCTTTTGAGTTAACATGAAAGATATCAAAAGAGATCTCAATACTTTTCATCATCCCCAGGTAGATAACACAAGGGACAATATTTAGAAGAATTGAGATACAAATATAAGACTGACACAACATATTCGAACTCCTTATTACTATGAACTAGTTGAGTAACAAGGATAATCTAAGGATAACCTAACATAACACAAAAACACATCATGGGGGAGACACATTATGAATAAGAAATAAAAGGATATACGACATGAATGATGCTAATCAATTTTCCTCCCAATATTGTTGAACATTGTATTGGGAAGGTGGACAAGATGTAAGAGGAGAAACTCCAATAATGGTAGATGGAGCTACGACAATTCCAAACAAGGACCATTCTCTAATGATGAGTAACTTTGTTTGTCACTAGGAGATATGGTTAATGCTTTTGAAAAATGTGAAGATAGATCATTATTAACATCAACAAGCTCATACATATCATCAAAATCATTAGAATTAACATTATTAGCCTGAATAACATCATCATCTATTTCATCATTTAGATTAATAAAATGGGATCTTTAACATGGAAAGAGCATGAACCATCATTTTTCTTAAGAATTTTTAATCTTGGTGATTTAGGTTGAATTTCATTCCTAGGATTAGGTAGAGACTAGACAAATGGGGCCAAGTCAACATTTGGTGTCTTCTGGGGAGGAGATGAATTTGAGAAGTAACTTCACGAGCCTTAGCACAACATCTTCATCGACATTTTCTTGCACAATGATTTATTTTAGTTTTAGTCGAAGGTTGTGAAGGTTGAGGATCAATGGACATAGGACACTTTTATTCCTTTGAGGGAAGAAGAATGAGATAATATACATTAGGTTGAGACATAGAATATGCCAAGCACTTTTGTTTGTAATATGTAGAAGGCGGGACTGCGAAATATATGAGAGAAATAGAAGGTGTGGGAAGGATACCAAGTCAATCATGAGGAGGAGGACTATGTTTAAGTTCTCTAGGCTTACTCAAAGATAATATCATGTCATTTTTTCACTTTTGATAATATAGAAAAGGGCATCACTTCAAGGCTTAAGAGGCTCAAGTTGTTTAGGCCAAAAGTAATAAAGGGTAAAATTTCCATGTTTTACCGTGGGTTGATACATGCTATAATTAGTTGTTATCATAGTGCCATTATGAGGGAATTTTAGACATTTATGAATAGTAGAAGGGATTGTTTTCATGGAAGAGCGCAAGGATATCCCACCTTCACACAAAATTGATCCATTGTAGGAATGATAGTAAAAGGCACATCTAAGCACTTAGTACCAACCTCAATGGGAAGAGTGATAGAGCCAATAATAGGCCAAGAGAAACCAATCATACACCTTGACCATAACATTAAATTTATCATATGTTACTTGATGCGATTGTATAATGTAAAGATTTTTTAATGTTGTCATTCACTATACACATTGGATCAATGAGGACCCGTCATGAGAGTTTGTCTTGATCTTTGTAGTGATATATAATGGGCCATCATGTGCAATAATAGTCTCACTAGGATCAAAGGTAGTGCATGCTAGATATTTGGTTAACCCCAAAGACACTAAGAGGGGGGGGGGGGGGGGGGGTGAATCAATGTCTAGTCGGTAGATGAAAGATTTAAACTTATTTGCAACTTTACAACCCAAATTAATATACCGGTAAGAAAATAATAATGCAATAAAGAGAAACACAAGAATAAGCATCAATGCACACCATAACACATATATTTTTGGTGAGGAAACCCGGTAGGGGAAAAACTTTGGTGAGATTTGTGACCCACAATATTTACTCACTGGCCAATATGAATAAATATTACTTAGTACAATAGGGGCCTGCACAAGTAGGAAGGTCAACTGCCTAGAGCTCACTGCTCAACAACAAAATGGAGTCCCATTGACCACACAATTGGATGGTTGATTCCAATAACAATGTACTGCTTTAAAATAGCATCTGCAATGTTGGATTCAATACCAGTTTAAGCTCTGTCTGATACCTTTGCCAAAACCTTGTTGGTGAATGATCTACTTACATAGAATAGTCTTCACTATGCTCTGCTTCTTATTCACTCTCAAAATAAATACATCAAAATGCATATAATTATTTGTTATCATAACCTATCACATATTACCACTTCCTTACATTGTATTTCATATATTAAAATGACCTAAAAGATCTCATACATATATGAGTCTTTACAATATATCATGTCGGTTATACAAATATAATTACAATATAAAACAATATTATTTTCAAGTCGGCTTGGATTGTCGGTATAATCTACTACCGGTGTAAATTGAATGCCGGTGTGGATAAACCTTGTAGTGACTACCGGTACCGGTAGGTGAAGTCTATTGCTGGTATAACCTGTGAACCATATTACTAGTTGGTTGCCATCAATGACAACATCAACCATTCTCATCTAAGTGTATAATGCCAACAATCTCTCCCTTTGGCATTGATGGCAACACTCATGAGAAAAATCAAAACTAATATCCAAAATGAAGTCCAAAAACTGAGAGTGTTCCCCTTGAGCAAATGATCTCCTTCTATATATTTTTCCGATTACACCACTCCCTCTTTGACATCAATGACGAAGGATGTCAAAAGAATCAAAATTAAAAAATTTACCTAGAAACCTATAGCTAGTTATGTACAATCTGAAAAATGTCTGCCAAAACCAAGTTAAGACCTCACAAATTTTTTTTTTTGATAGTCTCTATCTACTGGATCATCCTGGTGAGATAATGCATCTTTTGCTCTGGTGGTCTTTCTCTTTGAATAGTTGTCTTGGTTAGCTCATTTCAATGTGTTAACAAATTATCCAATCTAGGACCAAGTTTGTTCTTCAACTCCTGGGTTTTCATCTTCAACCTTGCCTTCTCTCTTTCCAACTTCTCAATCTTCTATCCATAAATAGCCATTTCCTGATCCAAAACTGATGTGAGTTCCAAAGAACCAATCATATTGTTAGTAATGCCATCAATCTCTTTCTGTATTTTCCTTATTTGCTCATCAATATCTTCTGTTAGATGGTGAGGTTTGCAGGCTTCCCTGTACAATTCCTTATATCCCAGAATGGTGGAATTTAGTGTCGGTAACAATGAATCGATCTGTTCTGTACAGTCCTTTATTGTTTTGTCAAATAATTCTTCCTTCTCCTTATTTACCCTTTCCTAAATGGTCTCCTTATTTATCTTATCTATAGATTGAATGTTAGAAGAAATGAATTTGGATAAAGTGTCCAATTTACCTATAGACCCAACAATGTGATCAAGCTTGCACATCGGTGCAATCATTTGCAAAATCAGCAAAGAATCATCAATAGGCTTAAATGCTAAGGCATTGCATTCTATTATCTTCTTAATTGAATCTAGTAATACATCATTAACATTTGTCAGTTTGTAATCCATAGTAGAAGTACTGGGAGAAGTTCTAGGTTCTGCAATAATTTTCTTCTCTTCTCTAGATACCTATTCAGTTGCCTTAACCACTTCTTCTTCCTTGTTCTCACTCTTATTCTCATTTTCATCAATCTCTTTTTGTATTTTCCTTATTTTCTCATCAATATCTTCTGTTAGATGGTGAGGTTTGCAGGCTTCCCTATACAATTCCTTATATCCCAGAATGGTGGAATTTAGTATCGGTAACAATGAATCGATCTGTTCTATACAGTCCTTTATTGATTTGTCAAATAATTCTTCCTTCTCCTTATTTACCCTTTCCTAAATGGTCTCCTTATTTATCTTATCTATAGATTGAATGTTAGAAGAAATGAATTTGGATAAAGTGTCCAATTTACCTATAGACCCAACAATGTGATCAAGCTTGCACGTCGGTGCAATCATTTGCAAAATCAGTAAAGAATCATCAATAGCCTTAAATGCTAAGGCATTGCATTCTATTATCTTCTTAATTGAATCTAGTAATACATCATTAACATTTGTCAGTTTGTAATCCATAGTAGAAGTACTGGGAGAAGTGCTAGGTTCTGCAATAATTTTCTTCTCTTCTCTAGATACCTATTCAGTTGCCTTAACCACTTCTTCTTCCTTGTTCTCACTCTTATTCTCATTGTTATTTTTTGCCAGTTCAGATTGTGTCTGTTCTTGTTCTTTTTCTTCTTCTGCCAGTATCTCAATATTCTGTTGAGTGCCAACAATCTTGACCAGTGACTTAGAGATCTCAACATTTATACCTTCAAATTTCTTTTCCTCTCTAGTTTCCTTATCTAATACAATATTGATATCTTGAGTGTCAACATTCATTGTGAATAGAATGTTTGACTCGGGATCAACATTATCTATTTTCACTTCATCTGACTTCTCTTCTTCAGACTCATTTTGCATTTCTGGCAGTGCCTCTGCTACTACCGGTGGGGTGTCCTGTGCTGATGGTGGTAAGTTATCTTTAACTATGATATTAGGTACACTACCAACCTTACTCTTACCCTTGTCTATTTTCTGATATACTTTAGTAAACAATTTATCAATTTTCTATCTTTCTTTTTCTTCTCTCTTCTTTTTCTCAACAAATAATATATCCCACTTATCAGCTTTTTCATCTGCAATCTCTTTTATTCTGCCGGCCATAAGGCTTACTTGCCAGTGACCACTCACAAAAATAGTCCTATTAGCTTTAGATATTAAATCATCTATTTCTTGTTTAGACTTTACAGGATGCACAACTAACAGATCCTCAACCTTCAGTTTCTTATCTAAATCCATAATAGACATTATTTTTGCTTCAACTCTCATATACAAATCATTAGGAAGAACATCTATAACCTCAACAAGAACCTTCTTGTATATATCCAGATACAAAATAATGCTCTCCTCAATAGTATCCTTATTTGAATGATATAATTTATTAACATTACCAAGATTTCCTTCCTGAGTTATTTCATTTATCAGCTCTTTCGGTGAAAGAGTGTCAGGTTCCTTTGGTTCTGGTTGTTTATTTGGTGTGACTTTCTTCTTCAGACCACTAGGCTCTCTCATGACTTGTTGTTTCTTTCTTGGTGTCCTTGATTTCTTCAGTGATGGAGCAGGTGCCAGTGAGGATTTTCTTTTCTTCCTTTCCACCCTTTTAAATTCAGTAGCCTTACCACTATCAGAATCGAATGAGGTAGCCATAGGAGAAATATGTGCTACTGGTTGCTATTATGATTTTTTTTCTTGTTCAACAATACCTTTCATCGGATCAAGTTTCAGCAAGCCCTTCTTAACAACCTCAACAAAATTCGAAGCATCTTTTATTTATTTTTCTCTTTTCTTCCTCTGCTTCAGCATAGTAACATCACTCTCTATAGTTTCTGTAGTGTCAAAGATCTTTTTAGTCGGTTCCCGTGGGGCATCTAGAAGTATCTCGGCATAAGATTCCAAGATATTTAAATCCACTTCATAACCCATCTCTGTTATCTAGACAATTCTAGGTGTAACTGCCTCCATCCATATTTCATCTCTCTTAATCACAAAGCATATTTGTTTGTCATATTTGTCAACAATGCTTTGAGGGATTCTTTCCCTTTGTCTCATTTTAAATTGAAAGACCTTGAAATAATATTTTACCAGTTTGTCACTATTTGATCCCATGTTGGTAATTGCCTCCTTTATATGTTTTCCAACAAAAATATCATAGGCAAATCCTTGTGTCCAATACCAAGAATCTCCTTTGAGAAATATATCATTAAGCATACAATTAGGTTCCCAAACTTGAAAGTTCCCTTCTTGTCACCTTTGATCTTGTTCAAATTTTCTAACAGTTCATCTTTCAGCCATTTACGAATGTCAATTTTAGCATTATTCATAATCATCTCATAGGCACTATGAATGCATAAACTTGAAACAAAATTCAGCCTATTAGTATGAGTAACTTTATATCCAATAACCATAATTGCATATTTAACATTGTTGTCAGTTATATTGCTAACCCTAATTGGTCTGTTGTCAAATGTTGCACCGGTTAAGTTCATAACCTCTTTGTTTGGAATTTTCTTTTTCTTATCAGACCTAGTGCCAATAGAAGGTAAACCTATAACAACTCTAATTGCTTCCTTAGGGATATTGAAAACTGAATCTAACCACAAAAATTCACTGTGAACTCTGCTAAGAACATAACGGATAATCTCATCTGAAAATTTGGGCTTGGAAGGATGTTAATGAACCCTAAATATTCAACAACCTTGTGTTCTGGTTTAACTACACCTTGTTTATCAGTAATAACATTCATGAACATATTCTTTAAATCTTCGAACCCTAAATCTTCAATGTTACAGTGAATATATGTCCGAGGGTCTTCAAAAAATGCAACTCCCTTTGATATTTTTAAAAATGCACCAATGGAGTCGTCCAACTTTTCTATCTTAGGGATGATCTTAAAGAATAGTCTAGGCTGCTTGACATTTTCTACAATAGTAGGGTTTGCAATGAATTCGGGAATGAAAGATGAAGAAGCCATGTCGAAAGATAAATACTTTTTAACTGAAAACCTTGGATGCCCTGAAAAATCCTTGTTGCTTTGCCTCTTGAATGCTAGTGCTTAACTTCTACACTCTTCGAATGCTTGAATGCTTTGGTAAGTTGAAATAAGAAATTACCGTGCTTTATAACCAAAAAGTTAACTTACAATCGCATTAATTGGTTTGTCGGTGAAGTGAATACTCAACATATCTGCTGGTAAAGAAGAATTATAACTTCTTACCACCGAGGGTAAAATTTATGATCTTTAATTAGTTGCCTTACCCCTAAGGATTATTCTTTAGTTAGATGAAGAATCTCCTGCTAGTGCAAGAATGCACTATTCTGCCGGTGTAGAGACAGATTCATCATTTCTCTGATCTCTCTTCTTGATCCATTGTTTAGAAAGTTCTTGCTTGATTTCATTCACCTTTTCTTTGCCTTTATCATTAGATCCTTTGTTGTTTGTTGGTATATTATTGCTTCTACAAAATTTTGCAATATGCCCAATCTTGCTACATGCATAACAAGTTACATTGTTTCTCTGAATAGTTTTCCATAACCTTGACCGATTTGAGTTCTACATCAATTAAATAGATGTCCAAATCTACCACAAACATAGAATTTTACATTCATTCTATAATTGTTTGAGTTATGACCATGTTTATTGCATTTGGAACATTGACTAGTGGATGAGTTTGTATTCTGATTATTCCTAAATCTACACTAATTTTCTCTATGACCAAATTTGTTGCAATTAAAACATTTCTCATTGAATTTATTAGCATTAGGTTGCCCTACTGGTTTGCTGTGATCACAATTGTTTGCAGTCCCAAAACTTTCTCCATGTTCAAATCCAAGTCCAACTATTTCTCCATTAGGTTTCTGACTTTTCAGCATATCATCAATCTTGTATGAACTCTTTTTGAATTTGTCTTTGTATTCATTTGCAATGACCAACTCACCTTCCAAAGTGCCAACTTGTCTCATAAGTTCCTCTTTGTCATGTTGCATGTGAATCAAATCTGCTTTAAGCATATTATTTTCATAACTAAGCCTTATAGATTCATATGATATTTCATTAAGTCTTCTGGGCAAATCTTCCTCATTCCTCTTTCTATCTTCAATATCCTTGCATAGTCTCATGGTTAAATCTTGCATCTCATTATTCATGTTACTGTTCTCTTGTCTCAATTTCTCTACAATATCTCTGAGAGTTTCTTTTTCTTCATTATCTTGTTTTTGCAGTTGCACATGTAATTCTTTTCTCTTATTCTTTGCTATAGCCAGGTTTTCTTGAAGTGCTTTGGTGAGGAAACCTGGTAGGGGAAAAACCTCGGTGGGATTTGTGACCCATAATATTTACTCACTAGCCAATATGAATAAATATTACTTAGTACAATAGGGGCCTGCACATGGAGGAAGACCAACTGCCTAGAGCTCACTGCTCAACAACAAAATGGAGTCCCAATGACTACATAATTGGATGGTTAAATCCAATAATAATGTACTCCTTCAAAATAACATCTGCAATACTGGATTCAGTACCGGTTTAAGCTCTGTCTGATACCTCTGCCAAAACCTTGCTGGTGAATGATTCTGCTTACACAGAATAGTCTTCACTCTGCTCTGCTTCTTATTCGCTCTCAAAATAAATACATCAAAATGCATATAATTATTCGCTATCATAACCTATCACATATACCACTTCCTTAAATTACATTTCATATGTTCAAATGACCTACAAGATCTCATACATATATGAGTATTTACAATAAATCATGTCGGTTATACAAATATAATTATAATATAAAACAATATCATTTCCAAGTCGGCTTGGATTGTCGGTATAAGCTGCTGCCTGTGTAAACTGAATGCCGATGTGAATAAACCTTGTAGTGACTGCTGGTGCCGATAGGTGAAGTCTATTGCCAGTGTAACCTGTGAACCATGTTACCAGTTGGTTGCCATCAATGACAACATCAACCATTCTCAATTGAGTGTATAATGCCAACAATGCATAGGTCCTTAGGAAGTGTAGGTTTGTTAATAAGATTCAAAACATTATTAGACTCAAGACCAAGGTCATTGGGAGAAAAGGAAAGAGACTCAGATTTAAGAACATTAGTAAAGTGGGAAGGTAAAGGGTTGGTGAAGATTTAGAGATTTTGATTAGGAGGTGCTACAAATTTATTTCCCTTTTCACTGACACCAGCTACAAATATGGTATTATTATCAATGAAGTCTTGAACATTACTCCTTAAAGTATAACACTTCTTAGTATCATGACTCGGTTGATGTTAATAATGGCAAAAGGCTTTGGGATCATGATAAGATGACAAAGGTTTGGAGGTATCAATTGGCTTGATGGGAGGAAGTTTCAACACATTATTATTTATCAATCTCAACATTATACTACACAAAGACTCATAAAGAGTAAATTACTTTCTAAAGTATTTGGTTAAAGGGGCCATAGCTAATGTTCTGGCTGCCACTTGAGCATTGATGTTGTCATTTATCTTGATGTATCCTCTATTTGGTTATAAATATGCAAAATATTGTTGAGCACTCTCATTTTTATCAACTGGATCCATTGAAGGAGATGATTAGTGATTGGATGCTTTTCTCAGTTTTAAAGGAAATTGAACTAAAATTAAGATAAAATCAAGAAAACACTGATTTATTCTCTATTTCATTCAATTTTGAGATTTAATTGTTTTAATTGCTTTCTTTGAGATTATTTATCAATTTTTAATATGTTTTTTCAAGATTATTTCCAATTGATTTCTTTTCTCAAATTTTTAATTCTTTTTTGTCAATTAATTCCTTTTTTGAAGATTTATGCTCATAATTTCCAATTCCTCTTTTTGATGATTTAATGGCAAATTGATTTATTTAATTAAATATGCTAGGATATTTAATAAAAATAAATAAGATAATTGTTTAAAATGATTTACTTGGAATGATCAATTAATTAAATAAATATTTAATTAATTTTGCCATATGACATTTGATGATTAAAGAATTAATTGTGTGCTCAAGATTTATTTAATTGCCTTTGGTTAGGACCTTGGCGATGTTGTCAAGATTAGGGGCCCATGGTTTAGATGACCATTTTTAGGGTATTACATTTGTCCCTCTTTGAATTAATGTGCAAGCAACGCGTTGGTTCAAAGAATGTGTGATCTCTAAGAGATGCTAGTTCTGAACTTGATTGATCATGAACTAAATGAAAGTGAGGTGTTTAGATTGATTCAAAGCGATGAAGCTGAATGAAGTCTGATTAAAGTGATACCATTCCTGAACTTGATTGAACTTAGGAATGATAGAAAACAAAGATACCAAACTTGAACTTGATTGATCAAGAAGCGGATCTTACTGATTCTAGAACTTGATTGATCTAGACACAATGAGTGATGATAAAAATCAATCTTGAACTTGATTAATCAAGATACGATGAAGATAAACTATCCAACTTGATCCAAAGGAATGAATACTGAACACCTGCTTAGATTGAGTGTGATCAAAGAAACTCTTTAAACCTTTGATTGAGTTTAAACGAATAATCAGCTTGATAAAAAGCGATGAAACTGATTAACGTTAAGAGATTGATTTAGATAAAAGACAAATATCAGCTTGATATGAAGTGATGAAACTGATATGCCCCTAGAGATTGATTTGATTTAGATGATCGAGAGATCTCAACTTGATATAAAGAGATGAAGTCAAGATGCCCCTAGCGATGAGGTCTTATTTGATTGATTTTCTTTAGTTGAAAAAGATGTTTTTTTTTTTGCTCGACTTTCGATGAAGATTTGAAAATTTTCTCGACATTGAAGCATGTGAGGTCATAAGGTTAGGAGTATGCCCCCTCGGGAGCGAAATCGAAAGGTAGCGAGGGTTTATAATGATAGTCAATTTTTAGTGATGATAAATTGTTTGAGCACAAATTGATTCAGAGGAAATTTTTGAAAATTTTGCATTGTTTGATAAGAAATTGAGCACAAAGTTGATTTGTAGAAATTAAATTGAGATTCAGCATTGGTTCATGAGAAATTGAGCGTGATTTGAAGAAAGAATGAGCTTTTGATGAAAAGAGCGCTAAGTGGTCCAAATTTTGAAATTGACTAGCAAAATAATCTCGAATTTCAATTTCGATCCCGAAAATGGAATCAGAACGGTAAAATTAGCTAAGGGTACAATTTTCATGTCCATCAGAGGAAGTTGAAAAATTAGGTTTTTGGCTATATATGGGACAAAAGTGTCATTTTCAATTCATTTTAACCTTGCAAGTTTGAAAATTCAAAAAGCCTTCTGCGAAAAAAATGGTGGTCCCTACTCGTCAGCATCAATTCGAGCGCTAGAGAAGACATAATCGACCCCGAAACTATGAGCCAGCAGTAAGTGATCGATCTTAAGCCTGTTTATGTTTTCAATTTTGAATTTTTTTGTTCATTTTTCAAGTTTTTCACATGTTTGGGGTTGGGCGTCATGGCTTATCGTGCGAGACAGGATCCTGTCTCGTACGAGTAACTGGCAAAATTTCTTTCGTCATTTGAACCCATTAGTTTTGTCATTCGGGGTGCACCCTCGTATCGTATGATAGGTCTGTAAAAAGATCATTTTGTCGTGCGGGGTCTAAAAGTTTGTCATTTGGGATTGTTTTGTCATAATACACCTATTCTTGACTCGTACGAGATGCTGCTTATCTGTGTTTTGTTGTTCGAGAGACAGTGAGCATTTTTGAAGGTGTAAACGTGAAATTTTGATTTTGCATTTGACTTAGTTGGATTTGCGTGATGTTTTGCTTCTCTTGTAGACTCATTTGGAATGTTTTCTAATGCTTCATTATTGGGTTTTTGTAGGTTTGATACCTCCTATGCTATTTAGATGTGTTTATCCTCCTACTATGGCATTAGTTCGACATTTATTTGAGGTTGAGTAGGCTCATATTGACTTGTGTGGCTTGACTCATTTATTGAGACTGATATCCGTGTGAATCATGGAATGCTCATGACATTGGTTGAGCATTTTCATTCAGAGCATAACATGTTTCATCTACCGATGGGGGAGTTAACTATTAGTCATGAGGATGTATATAGGATCCTCTGTATCCCTTTTACTGGGGATAAGGTGGATTATGATTCAAGGCACCTTCCAGGATTACAGGCAGTGAGGCATGTCTTTAGTGATCCTGATATTTTGACTTGTTCCATGAGTTGGGACATACTGATGAGTAGGTACAGCGAGGAGTTTTGTCTGGTATGCGTTCTAGCAGGGTTCATAGGCTATTTTATGATGCCAGACAGAGGGCAGCAGGGCTTCTAGTGCAGATGGGGTCAGATGTTAGAGAGGTTGATAGAGACCCCTCAGAGACTTGGCTGGGGTTCATGTTTATTGTCCCACATGTATCGAGAGATGCATGAGATCATGTATAGAGATGGGCGGAGCATGGCTGCTAGTGTATATATTTTGTAGGTGTGGGCTTGGGAGCACCTTCCCATTTGTCAACCCATAGTAGATGACAGTAGAGAGCTCAGGCAGCCGATTATATACGGGTATGCCGGATACATTACGCAGCCCCATCTGGGCAAGACAATTTTTTGGAGACGGCAACTAGATGACCTGATAGCCGTTGTATGGAGACCGTATAGAGGCTTGGAGCTATGGGACAACTGTAAGGAAGTTAAGTAGCGGAAACAACTTCCTACACTAACCTTGAGAGGAGGGTAATGCAAAAATTTTTCAGATCATTACAACAGTTACAGAAAATAGAAATAGATATAATAGCATTCATACCACAACACAGTGATTTACATGGGGAAAACCCTTTCGGGAGAAAAACCCCACCCTCCAAAAGCAGCTCAATATTTTATTCAGCAATCAAAAACAGATTACAAAATACTTGCAGAGCAAGCTCTTCACAGGAGTAGCACTAAACAGAGATTCAGAGGCAACTCAATAGCCATTAGACTCTTACACACAACCTCTATCTCACACACCTCATAAATAGGAGATACAATACAAGAAACCGTCAAACGGTATTACAAAACCATGGGCTAAAACCACCCAATAAGGTGTAGCCGACCTTATCTCCCTTCTATGACATGTTAAAGCACACATCAACACGTGTCGCTCCCTTTTACAGCTCATTTATGTATCCGATACAAATTATTTTTCCTATTTCAGAAGTACAAACTTCCGGGGGCCATAACTTGAGAACCGGGTGTCCGATTGACGAACCGTTTGAAGCGCCGGAAAGCTCGCGAAGTGCTCTATCACCTCGTAACTAGCTTAGCCGGTTACGGAAACTTTTCAGGGCGTTTCGGAGCCTCTAAAGTCCCCAAAATTAAGTTTAAATATTTTATTGCACCCCTCCAAGATGAAAACTTTAATATCTTCAAAACTAGCTGTGACCTTGCGACGAAACTTTACCGGAATGCTTATCTAGCCAACCAGAAGCTTCAGGGAGAGTTTCGCACTATTTCGTGCTCAAATGAAAACTTACTATAAATAGTAACCTCACATAAATGCAAGGTTGAGACACCATTTTTCCCAACAAATCTCCCACTTGTCGAACACCTTGCATGAGCGGAAGGGAATGTCAACACAATGAATCAATTTCTAGGGGCCATAAGGCCCATAGACTCTGAACACCATCTGAACTTCTCTGTGCTCACAGCCTTAGTTAAAGCATCTGCAACATTCATCAAAGTTTCCACCTTAACCAGCTTCACCCTACCATCTTCGACCATATCTCTAACAAAATGATACTGAACATCAATATGTTTGGTCCGGGCATGAAATGTCGGGTTCTTAGCTAGGCTAATTGCACTCTGACTGTCACAGTAAATTGTCACTGTACCTTGTTTTATTCCAATATCCGAACACAGTCTCTTAAGCCAAATGGCCTCTTTACAAGCATGAGTAGCTGCCATATACTCTGCTTCAGTAGTGGATAGAGCAACCACAGCCTGTCGCTTACTCATCCAACTAATTGCACCACCAAACAAAGTAAACACATAAGCACTGGTGGATCTTCTTCTATCAATATCACCTGCCCAATCTGAATCCACATAACCATGGATATCAAGGGAAGTCATGTCTCCAACTGAATTACCATGATAACACAAAGAATACTCTGAAGTACCCTTCAAATATCTGAAGACTCTTTTGACTGCATCCCAATGAACTCTACCAGGATTAGACATATATCTAGAAAGTACTCCCACTGCTTGGGCAATTTCTGGTCTAGTACAGACCATAGCATACATCAAGCTTCCAACTGCACTCTGGTAAGGCACTCTGCTCATGTCTTCCATCTCCAATGGGGATGTAGGACAATCTGAAATAGATAGTTTCATTCCAACTGTAAAAGGAACACTCAATGGTCTACAATTCTGCATGTTGAACCTCTGTAACACTGAATTCACATACTTACTCTGGCCTAGCCATAGCTTTCTGTTCGCCCTATCTCTTCTAATTTCCATCCCAAGAATGTGCTTTGCTGCACCAAGATCTTTCATTTCAAATTTAGCAGCGAGCTGAGACTTCAGTTCTGAAATCATACCTTTCCCTTTACCAATGAATAACATATCATCAACATACAATGCAATAAATAAGAAATGATCACCATAAGATTTATAATAAACACAGTGATCTGATTTAGAACGTTCAAATCCCAAACTCAACACATATGTATCAAATTTCTGGTACCACATCCTAGGACTTTGTTTGAGGCCATACAAAGATTTCTTCAATTTACAGACCAAATTACTTTTGCCTTTCACCACATAGTGCTCCGGCTGTGTCATATAAATATCTTCCTCCAAATCACCATGAAGGAAAGCAGTTTTCACATCCATTTGCTCAACCTCTAAATCATAAGCAGTAGCAATAGAAAGCAAAAATCTAATGGACGTCATTTTTGCAACAGGAGAAAATATCTCACCGTAATCAACACCCTCAACCTGAGAGTAGCCTTTTGCAACCAACCTTGCTTTATACTTCTCAATGCTTCCATCTGAACCAATCTTTTTCTTGAACACCCATTTACAACCAACAGGTTTTCGTCCTTCAGGCAATGGTACAAGATCCCATGTATCATTCTTTTTCAACGCTGCCATTTCTTCCTCCATAGCAATCTTCCAGGATTCTGCATCATTCATACCTAATGCCTCTTCTACAGATTTTGGTTCATCCACACTAGTATTCAGAGCAAAAATACATCTCCAATCATCAGGTGAATACCTTTCAGGTGGTTGTCTATGTCTTGTAGACCTTCGAACAAGCTGAGTTGGAGGTTCTTCCTCCTCTTCTGAAGATTCAGAGCTAGACGAGCTCTCCTCAAATTCTTGCCTATCTAGGGGTCTTGATTCAACTCTTTCAGGTGTAGAAGGAAGTTGAATCACATCTTCTTTTTTAGTCTGTTCTGGCTGCAATGTAACAGAAGGAGACTTAATTTCTCTAAAAATAACACTTCTACTGTGAATTACCTTTTTGTGCAACAGGGTCCCAAAGCTTGTATCCTTTCACACCATAACTATACCCGATGAAGATACATTTCACAACCTTGTTCTCCAACTTTGTTCGCTTCTCCTTTGGCACATGTGCATATGCCTCGCAACCAAAAACTCTAAGATGTCTCAATGAAGGCTTGTGACCTGACCATGCTTCCATAGGCGTTTTATCAACAAGAGCTGATGTAGGAGACCTGTTAATCAGGTAGCAAGCAGTGGCAACAGCTTCAGCCCAAAACTTTTGTTCAAGACCAGCACCACTCAACATACTCCTAGCCTTTTCCATCAGTGTCCTGTTCATTCTTTCTGCAACTCCATTCTGCTGTGGAGAATACGGAGTTGTCTTCTGCCTGTTAATTCCACAGTCTTTACAGAATCTATCAAAATCATTAGAGCAAAACTCACCGCCATTATCAGTTCTCAAACATTTTATTTTCTTTCCAGTCTGCAACTCAACCATTGCTTTAAATTCTTTAAAACGACTAAAAACTTCAGATTTATTCTTTAGAAAATAAACCCATGTCCTTCTACTAAAATCATCAATAAATGAAACATAATATGTGGATTTTCCAATCGAAGAGACATCTACTGGACCAAACACATCAGAATGGATAAGATTCAAAACACCACAAGTTTTATGAGAACTCGAGTAAAACTGAACGCGGTTTTGTTTTCCATAAATGCAATGCTCACAGAAATCAAAGTCAAGGTTACAGTCATTCAAACCTTCAACAAGGTTTTTATTTTTCAAGGTCCTTAGACCCTTTTCTCCAATGTGGCCAAGTCTCTGGTGCCATAACATAGTCTTCTCTGCAGGTAACTTTGCTTCAGACGAAAGAGCACCCTTAGGTACCCAAAAACCATTTCCATCTGCTGAAGGTGAAACCTTCAAATCTTCCAGTGAAGTATCCGCAGATTTACTTTTTACAGAAGTGCTATTACACTCAATAGTGTATGCTTCAAGCTTATACAAAGTGCCAAACCTGACACCTCTAGCAACTACCATAGCACCCTTAATCATCTTACATCCTGTTTCAGAAAAGACTACCTGCACACCTGCATCTATTAGTTTGCTCACAGATAACAGGTTTTGTTTTAATCCAGGGATATGTAACACACCATTAATCCTTTTTATTCTACCATCAGAAAACCTGATTCTAACTTTACCTCGACCAACAATGTCTAGATGTGAATCATCACCCAAGTACACCTTACCTCCATTAAATCCTTCATATTCAGAAAACCAATCTTTATTGGAAGTCATATGAAAAGATGCACCTGAGTCAATTAGCCAGGCATCATTACCTGCATGAGTCGCCAAAGCCGCAATAAAGGCATCGCCATCTTCCTTGTCGGACTCAGAATCAGAATCGAACTTTTTCTTTTTCTTCTTCTTTTCTTCTTTGCAGTCCTTACGGATGTGACCCGGTTTACCGCAATTCCAGCAAATGACTTTGGACTTTCCAGGAGATTTTGATCTCCCTTTGGATTTGGACTTGCCGCGCTTCTCATTCTTCTTGCCTTTCTCCTTAGGTCTTCCACGAACGGTTAGGGCTTCCTTTGAACTGATGGATACCTTCCTTCGCATCTCTTCACCGAGTAGGGCACCCACCACGTCTTCAGATTTCAAAACAACAGAAGTACTACCGATAGCCATAACAAGAGAATCCCACGAGTCAGGCAAAGAACAAAGCAAGATCTGACATTTCTCCTCCTCGTCCATCTTAACACCGACGGATACTAATTGAGCCACAATCATATTGAATGCTTCTAGGTGGTCTGCAATTCGTCCACCCTGTTCCATCTTTAAGGAATACAATTTCTTTCTTAAGAAAATTTGATTTAATAAAGATTTCACTTGATACATCTCACCAAGCTTAGTCCATAGCTTCTTTGCAGAGTTCTCTTCATGGACATTGATTAGAATAGAGTCTGCCAGGCACAGTCTGATTAGACCCTTGGATTTTCAGTCCATAACATCATACTGAGCTGCCGCAGTAGGATCTGAGGGCCTTTGGACATTCGCATCAACAGCATCCCAAAGATCTCGATCTATTAGCAGATCTTCCATCTTCAGCTTCCACATCTCAAAATTACTTCCATTAAATTTCTCCACCTCTATTCTCCTTGACGAACTCGCCATCTGAATATTCCTGCAACAAGATCAAAAAGTGTCTTCTGCACAAGCTCCCACTCAAATCTGGATTAGTTCAAAAAACCCAACTGCCCACAATTGAAACCAAAGGTGATCAGGCTCTGATACCACTTGTAAGGAAGTTAAGTAGCGGAAACAACTTCCTACACTAACCTTGAGAGGAGGGTAATGCAAAACTTTTTCAGATCATTACAACAGTTACAGAAAATAGAAATAGATATAATAGCATTCATACCACAACACAGTGATTTACATGGGGAAAACCCTTTCGGGAGAAAAACCCCACCCTCCAAAAGCAGCTCAATATTTTATTCAGCAATCAAAAACAGATTACAAAATACTTGCAGAGCAAGCTCTTCACAGGAGTAGCACTAAACAGAGATTCAGAGGCAACTCAATAGCCATTAGACTCTTACACACAACCTCTATCTCACACACCTCATAAATAGGAGATACAATACAAGAAACCGTCAAACGGTATTACAAAACCATGGGCTAAAACCACCCAATAAGGTGTAGCCGACCTTATCTCCCTTCTATGACATGTTAAAGCACACATCAACACGTGTTGCTCCCTTTTACAGCTCATTTATGTATCCGATACAAATTATTTTTCCTATTTCAGAAGTACAAACTTCCGGGGGCCATAACTTGAGAACCGGGTGTCCGATTGACGAACCGTTTGAAGCACCGGAAAGCTCGCGAAGTGCTCTATCACCTCGTAACCAGCTTAGCCGGTTATGGAAACTTTTCAGGGCGTTTTGGAGCCTCTAAAGTCCCCAAAATTAAGTTTAAATATTTTATTGCACCCCTCCAAGATGAAAACTTTAATATCTTCAAAACTAGCTGTGACCTTGCGACGAAACTTTACCGGAATGCTTATCTAGCCAACCAGAAGCTTCAGGGAGAGTTTCGCACTATTTCGTGCTCAAATGAAAACTTACTATAAATAGTAACCTCACATAAATGCAAGGTTGAGACACCATTTTTCCCAACAACAACTAGCAGATGGTTTGCAAGGACCTTTTTATTACACACCCACTGATCGAGAGATCACAGACTATTGTGGAGTGATTCGTCATTTCTCGAGTGATGAGGTAGTATGGCTGACCTTAGGGGATCTCGCAGGAGTACACAACTTATGTGCGTTATGCTGATGAGGAGAGACAGAGATGATCTCCACGATTATCTTATGCTTTGGCGATGCAGGAGCTGATTGGTTTACATCGCCTGAGGTGGGATTATATGGATGATGTAGTGGATGTGGGGGTATTGCCCCAGTATAGAGATTATTTTTAGCAGCATCCATTCCCTCAATTCACAAATCCGGGTGAGTAGGCTCCTCATATTGAGGAGGAGGAGCCTGATGCCTAGGATCCTGTCGAGGCGCTTGAGCTCCCTTTGATCATGCCATATACTGTGAGTAGGGTATCACTCGCTGCACAACAGGAAATGCGACACTATATGTTGCCATGTAATAAGGTGCACTACTACTCTGGAGAAGGATCTCCTGTCGTAAAGCCTCTATCTCTGCTCTTGACTCTACTCTCAATGATGCGATCTGGCGATCATGCTTGGCCCTCACCTCGGTAAGTTGTTGGTCTCACTCTACCAGTTGAGTCTGAGCCACTATCAACTCTGACTGTAGTTCTGCAAGACGTGCCCTCATCGACAGCCTTGCGTCAGTTCCCTGCTCTCTTGCAGACTCTCCACCTGTAGCTCCACCCTGCTCATCCTATTGCTGCCAGACCTGTCTCAGACCTGCTCGCTCCTCCTCGGTCCCACCCAATCTCACTCCTACTCCTCCTAGGGATCCACCCTCACCCCTCTGTTGTCCACCCTTAGTTCGCACCCTACTGCTGCTAGCACTAGGATCACCACCTGTCCACCATGGAGCCTCAGCTCTCTGTGCCTGTCCCTGCCTCTAGCCCTACCTGTGGCCTTGTCCCTGTCCATGTGCCGGTGTCGGGGCATCATCCTCCACATCCTCAATATGAGGAGCCTGCTCACCCAGATCTGTGTATCGAGGAAATGGATGCTGCTGAAAATAATCTCTATACTGGGGCAATACCCCTGCATCCGCTACATCATCCATGTAATCCCACCTTAGGCAGTGTAAACCAGTCACCTCCTGCATCATCAAAGCATAAGATAACGATGAAGACCATCCCTGTCTCTCCTCATCTGCGTATCATGCATAAGCTGTGTACTCCTGCGAGATCCCCTGAGGTCAGCCATACTGCCTCATCACTCGAGAAATGATGAATCGCTCCACAATAGTCTGTGATCTCCCAATCAGTGGGCGTGTAATAAACAAGTCGCTGCGGACTAGCCGCTAGTCATCCCAAGGATCCAAACCTCTGTACGGTCTCCATATAATGGCTATCAGGTTATCTAGCTGCCATCTCCAAAAATATGTCTTGCTCAGATAGGGCTGCGTAATGTATCTGACATACCTATATATAATCGGCTGCCCGAGCTCTCTACTGTCATCCACTATGGGCCGACAAACTAGAAGGTGCTCCCAAGCCTATACCTGCAAAATATATACACCAGCGGCCATGCTCCACCCATCTCTATACATGATCTCATGCATCTCTCGATACATGTGGGCTAATAAACACAAACCCCAACCAAGTCTCTGAGGGGTCTCTATCAATCTCTCTAACATTTGACCCCATCCACACTAGAAGCCCTGCTGTCCTCTGTCTGGCATCAGAAAATAGCCTATAAACCCTGCTAGAACACATGCTAGAGGAAACTCCTCGATGTACCTGCTCATTAGTATGTCCCAACTCATGGAACGAGTCAAAATGTCAGGATCACTGAAGATATGCCTCACTGCCTGTAATCGTGGAAGGTGCCCTAAATCATAATCCACCTTATCCCCAGCAAAAGGGATATGGAGGATCCTATACACATCCTTAGGAGTGATAGTCAATTCCCCCACTATTAGATGAAACGTGTTATGCTCTAAATGAAAATGCTCAACCAACGCCATGAGCATTCCGTGGTTCACACGGATATCAGGTAATCTCAATAGATGAATCAAGCCACACAGGTCAATATGAGCCTGCTCAACCTCAGATAAATATTGAACTAATTCCATAGTAGGAGGATAAACACATCTAAACAACATAGAAGGTAATTGAACCTACAAAAACCCAATAACGAAGCATCAAAAAAAATTGCAAATGAGTCTACAAGAGAAGCAAAACATCACGCAAATCCAATTAAGTCAAATACAAAATCAAAATTTCACGTTTACACCTTCAAAAATGTCCACTGTCTCTCAAACGACAAAACACATATAAGAAGCATTTCGTATGAGTCAAGAATAGGTGTATTATGATAAAACAATCCCAAACGACAAACTTTTAGACCCCGCACGATAAAATGGTCTTTTTATAGACCTGTTGTACGATACAAGGGTGCACCCCGAATGACAAAACTAATGGGTTCAAACGATGAAAGAAATTTTTCCAGTTACTTGAACGAGATAGGATCCTGTCTCGCATGATAAACTGTGACACTCGACCCCAAACATGCAAAAAACTTGAAAAATGAACCAAAAAAATTCAAAATTGAAAACATAATCAGGCTTAAGATCGACCACTTACCGCTGGCTCATAGTTTCAGGGTCGATTATATCTTTTCTGGTGCTCGAATCGATGCTGACAAGTAGGGACCACCATTTTCTTCACAGAAGGCTTTTTGAATTTTCAAACTTGGAGGGTTAAAATGAATTGAAAATGACACTTTTGTCCCACATGTAGTGAAAAACCTAATTTTTCAACTTGCTTTGATGGACATGAAAATTGTACCCTTAGCTAATTTGACCGTTCTGATTCCATTTTTGGGATCAAAATTGAAATTCGAGATCATTTTGTTAGTCAATTTCAAAATTTGGACCACTTAGCGCTCTTTTCATCAAAAACTCATTCTTTCTTCAAATCGTGCTTAATTTCTTGTGAATCAACGCTGAATCTCAATTTAATTTCTACAAATCAACTTTGCGCTCAATTTCTTATCAAACAACGCAAAATTTTCAAAAATTTCCTCTAAATCAATTTGTTCTCAAACAACTTATCATCACTAAAAATTGCCTATCATCATAAACCCTCGCTACCTTTCAATTTTGCTCTCGAGGGGGCATACTCGTGACCTTATGACCTCACATTCTTCAATGTCAAGAAAATTTTCAAATCTTCATCGAAAGTCGAGCAAAAAAAAAATCTTTTTCAACTAAAGAAAATCAATCAAATAAGACGTCATCGCTAGGGGCATCTCAACTTCATCGCTTTATATCAAGTTGAGATCTCTTGATCATCTGAATCAAACCAATCGCTAGGGGCATCTTGACTTCATCTCTTTATATCAAGTTGAGATCTCTCGATCATCTAAATCAAATCAATCTCTAGGGGCATATCAGTTTCATCACTTCATATCAAGATGATATTTATCTTTTATCTGAATCAATCTCTTAATGTTAATCAGTTTCATCGCTTTTCATCAAGTTGATTATTCATTTAAACTCAATCAAGTGTTTAAAGAATATCTTCAATCACACTCAATCTAAGAAGGTGTTTAGTATTCATTTCTTGATCAAGCTGAATAGTTTATCTTCATCGTTTCTTGATCAATCAAGTTCAAGATCGATTTTTATCATCACTCACTATGTCTAGATCAATCAAGTTCTAGATCAGTAAGATCCGCTTCTTGATCAATCAAGTTCAAGTTCAATATCTTTTTGTTTTCTATCATTCCTAAGTCCAATCAAGTTCGGGAACAGTATTGCTTTAATCAAACATCATTCAGCTTTGTCGCTTTGAATCAAGCTTAACACCTCGCTTTTCATCTAGTTTGTGATCAATCAAGTTCAGAAATGGCATCTCCTAGACATCAACTATTCTTTGAATCAACGCATTGCTCGCACATTAATTCAAATAGGGGCAAATGTAATACCCTAAAAATGGTCATCTAAACCATGGGCCCCTAATCTCGACAACGTCACCAAGGTCCTAATCAAAGACAATTAAATCAATCTTGAGCACACAATTAATTTCTTAAGTCATCAATGTCACATGGCAAAATCAATAACTCAATATTAATTAAATATTTATTTAATTAATTAAACCATTCTAAGTAAATCATTTTAAACATTATCTTATTTATTTTATTAAATATCCTAGCATATTTAATTAAATAAATTAATTTGCCATTAAATCATCAAAAAGAGGAACTGGAAATTATGAGCACAAATCTTCAAAAAAAAGGAAACAAATCAAAAAAGGAATTAATTGACAAAAAAAGAATTAAAAATTGAGAAAAGAAATCAATTAGAGATAAACTTAAAAAAACCAAATGAAAAATTGATAAATAATCTCAAACAAAGCAATTAAAATATTTAAATATTAAAATTGAATGAAATAGAGAATAAATCAGTTTTTTTCCTGATTTCATGTTAATTTTAGTTCAATTTCTTTTAAAACTGAGAAAAGAATCCAATCACATCAATTCACCTGGATTGTGCTTCCTCTTGGAAAATCTTGACTGCTCATCATCATTTGATCTCAGCCTTTGGTTTCTTTCTGAATTTTCTATAAATTCAGGCTCTCATCTCTCATTCAAAAATTCTGGAGAATATATTGTTATTATACTGTTTTTACTCTAGGATCATTGAGAATATTGCATACATATTTAGATCATTTATCTCATTTATTGCTTTAATCTTGTTAGATTAATCTTGCATCCATCTAGCATTAATATCATGCTCATATAGATTAAAATCCTTCGTCTTGGTGTTTTCTAGTCACTGGATTGCTTATACAAATTTGAGAGCAATCTTATACTCGCATCTTTTAGAAGGCAATGGGTCAATTTGTTATGGTTTTCATATTCATGCTTATATCTATCTAACCATACACGTAATGACTTAATTGAAGTGTTGTGTATTCCAGATACAGATACAGGTCCACTTTTCACACACACAACTTGAAGTTGATAATTATGAAGCACTACACACAATTGCGTAAAGTTAACTTAGAAAATAGAAGATTATCCCTAATATCTTTTTGTAAATTAGCAATAAAAATTATTTTAACATCATGATTAGATATAGGATAAGAAATTTTAGAATACAAATGTTTAAATCTACTAATAAAATCAATCATTTTCTCTTTAACTCCTTGCTTACAATGAATCAAATCAGTCAAAGTAATTTTAGGACCAACAATATTGTAAAATTATTGAATGAATGCATTAGACAATTGTTTAAATGATGTAATAGAATAAGGAGACTATCCCTAAAGGTTTGAGTAAACAATTTAGCCATAAGTCTTTGGTCAAGAGTAAAATTGCTATACAATATTTGAAATGTTTTAACATGAGTCAAGGGATCACCTATTTCATTGTACAACTCCAATTGAGGGACTTCCATATGCCGAGGAGGGACAACACAAACAATTCCATCCGATAATGGGCTCATTATATTAAATATGGGCACATTAAACTTGGATTGGGTAATAGAAGTCAACTTTTGTTGTAGGGATGTAACCGTTTGGGCCAAGTTGTTAATGGTTGCTTTAGTGGATAGATTGAAATTGGACATATTGGAATGTGACAAAGGAGTAAAATTGTTATAAGTAGGTGGAGGTTGAGAGTAAGGAGTGGAACATTATGATATGACTAACATGTTTAGGATTAACATTTTGTGTTGAAGTAGTCATGATAGAAGATGTAAATGTGGGCACACTAGGTGAGGATGTAGGCATGGGAATAAAATGATTAGCTTGAATAGTGGGTTAAGAGTAACTAAGGACTTCGAAACAACTTTTGATTGGCATATTATTAGTGTCAACTATATGAGAAAGGCCACACAACAAATCAACACCAATTTTATCACTTTGCACCTTTATTTTTAATCCTTAAATGAAAAGGATTATACCACTTTTAAGGTATTGTTGACTCATCCATTGTCTAAGATTTTCAAATTCATTGTAAATATTTTTCAATTGGTCAGGAGTGACCCTAGTTAGTGATTCATCCTCATCATCAGAATTATGAAGAGAATGGAGATAAATGACTAATAACTTAGCAAAACTGATGCACAAAGGAGGGAAATTTGAATGCACAATTTGAAGGTTGTAATTAAACAATGCAATTTGAAAGATAAATTCCTTTAATAATAGCATAACATATCATAATGATTAGATCTAAAAATAGATTTAAAAAATTATGCAACTCACAAGTTAATTTTAGAATTATAAATTAAGGTTTTGGTGAATTAACCTCTAAATTTATGCAATTCAATTGAAAATTAGATTTATGAGTGCAAATATGAATTTTAAAATGCATAAACAATCAGATTTGAGACAATGAAATAAAATTATGCAATCCACAAGTTCAAATTTAGAATTATAAATTAGGGGTTTTGTGAATTAAATCTCTAGATTTATGTAATTCAATTGAAAATAAAAATTATGAATGCAAATTTGAAAAAAATGCATAAATAATTAGATTTGAGAACACAATTTAGAAATTAAGGTGCAAAAAGTCAGGTTCACCAAAATGTGTTGATGTAAAATTAGGGTTAGGGTTGTATTAAGATAATAAAAACACTTAATGGCCTAATTTAGCATACATTAAGGAGGAGAGTAATCTAATAGGTCTAACCTGGATGGACCAAGATTTTTATAAGATTCTAGGCTCCTTTGATAGGGCTCTGTAGACACCCAAAATTGTCCAATCTAATTAAATAAATATTTTATTTATTTAATAATTTAAGCCTAATTCTTCTATTAATTAAATAAATCTTTATTTATTTAATTAATTCATTTATCCTCTTCTAGCCTTATTTCTCATTTAAATAAATACATTTATTTATTTAAATTATCCTTTTCCTAAATTAAATAAATATTTTATTTATTTAATTATCCCACTTCTTCTGTTAGTTAAATAAATCTTTATTTATTTAATTAATTCATTAACCTTTTCTACCCATGACACATGTCATTCATCTCTTAATTCATACACTACCTACCGCTTTCATTATTTTATTATTTCTTTTACCTACCCTCTAATCATAGCCGACCTCCTTTTACACCTCTCAATCTTATCCCTCCATTTCTTATAGTGTCTTCTATATAAGGAGATGCTTCCTTCATTATCAAACCCTAATCATTCTATGCATTCTTTATTCAGTTTATTTTTTTAACTCCTCCAAGAGTAGAGAACCTATTATTTATTCAAGCTTCTAGTACTACTAGTTGCGATCACTAAATCATCCAATGGTTCTAGAAAAGAACACAACAAAGTAGTACATGTATTGACAAGTTCATAGATATAACTTATGACTTTAATGAATTTAGTTAATTTAACCAAAAGAGAGTAGTTGAACCGAATCCTATCAAGTTGAAAATATAAAGCGGTAGCCTAATTAACGATAATGGTTAAATATTGCAAGGGTACTAAATTGTAATTCCATGGAAGTTACCTTCATTATCTAAATCAATGGAGTCATTTATTCATTATCTATTCTCTCTCTCTCTCTCTCATGATTTTTTTTGTGATTTTGATGGAACTTATACTAATTCATATTTAGATGTTAAAAAGTATTGTTTGAGTTGCATGGCATTATGATGTTTTATTTTGTAGAATATTTCTTATACTTTGATTTAAGTGGATAATATTTCTTAAATGATGCTTATTATTACCCACCTATTAATAATATTATAGATCTATGTGAGTTTCCTTTTTTTATATTTAAGTTGCTAAATTGTATTTAATTATAAGTTTTTTTGGAAGGTGAAATGTAAATTAAATAGTTTGTAATTGTAAATTTTCATGTTTGTAATTGTAATTGTAAATTTTCATGTTTGTATATATATGAAGATTATTTTCACATAATGGATGAGTTTGAGATAGATGAGCTATTAGGTCTAGCACCACCTCCACCTCCACCCCCTCCACCTCCTCCACCACCTCCACCTCCACCTCCACCTCCACCTCCACCTGATCAGTTGAGACAGACAATTAGGATGAATATTTATTTTTTGATTAGAGATATTCATACTATTATGCATGAGCCTCATCCACCTCCTCAGCTGTTATGCCTTGCAAATAGTATGCAAGGCATTGTACAGTCTGTGCAGGTATTAGATAGCGAGATAGATATCTATCGTAGTTGGCGTGAGGGATTGTGTGCATTTTACGCTGATGGCCTCACATAAAAACAAGTTAATGAATTAAAAATAACAAAAATGGATTTGAAAAAATATTTTGTGAACCCTAAGACGGGTGAAGAGATAGATCCAAAGAAGCCACAGATCTCTATTCGATGGTGTAGGCACCTGGGCATTGCTAGCCACTTTTGGGAGTGGTGGTGGATGGTTTGGTGGGTGGTCTTTGACCATCCACCACACTCCAATCATGAGGTCCTGATGTTTTTTTTGAAGAAATTATGGGCCAAATTTGAATTGGGCAAAAGGCCCAATTACTTTGATATTAGATCATATCAGGGGGTTGGGAGAGGCATGCCCTAGGATAGGCCAGGAGCAAAATTGAGCGATAAGGTTAGAAACTGTGTGCGCGATGATCCATTGGTTCCTCTTCCATCACTAGTTGTTCCAGTACCTTCCCATCATCGAGCAATGGATTCTGCTCTAGGTTCATTGAGTGCCCTGTCGTGCAATTTGGTATAGCAGTTGCGCGAGGTGAGGGCTACCCCCATCTTAACACATGTTTGCACGAGTTGTGGGGATGTAGGTACAGGTCCATGGAGTGAGGCTGCCCCTGCAGGAGATGGTGATTTTGATGATGCTGATGCTGCCCATGGTGGTTATGATGATGCTGAGGAGGTTGCACATGCTGATGCCATCTCTTCATATGTTGATCTCCTGTGGGCAGACGATGATCTGCCTACAGAGGTATAAATTTATTTATATAATTTATAGTGCAATATTAAATTCCTTATATATACACATATGAACCATAACATGAGTTAATTTTTTCTGAATAGAGGATAGATCATACCATGTCATTAAGGAACCGACATCATGTTGCCTCAATACCTAGAGATGTTGGTGCCCCATTTACGGTATGAACTTTCATCTAGATACATTTTATTGATATTTACATTTAAAATAAACAATAAATTTTTTAATGTAATGATGTACATAGGATATATTTTTTCAATTTTGTAGGGTGCTTCATGTAGCACTGAGGTGCTTAGTTCTTCACGTGACCCATGGACCACTGAGGCTCAACCTCATATACCACTAGTATGTTTTTCATCCATTAATTTGAAGTGTGTATATGCTTACTAATTTATGTACAACTTTGATTCATGTTCGTTATTTTTTACAATTGTAGGCTTCTGGATTGTTTGATAGCGCATCACATGTACGCCTTTGACCATCAGTTACTTTGCCTGCATCACATGTATGCTTTTCTATGATAATCTTGTAGTCTATATATATACTTTATAATTTATGTATATATACAAGTTTGATTCATGCTTTATATATGTTGTTCAGGTCGATACCACTACCAGTATTGGTATGGCTATGGGATTGAGCTAGATGCAACTATCTACATTGTCATTTGAGGTGATGATTAGAAAAATAATTTCTAATTTGTTTATACTGTGTACTTGGCTTTTATAGGGATTATCAAAATTGATGTACAATTTTTTTTTGCAGGACTTGACTACAACCACTTTTCTTGTTCATGATAGTGGACCTCCACGTACCAATGAGGGCATTATAGAGCACGGTCGCCTGGTAATTTATTTTAAATTTTTAGAATTTAATTATTTTATAAGTGAATTATGCATGTAACTTCTTCTCATGTTAAATCTTCTTCTCATGTAAAATCTTTTAATAATGTACAGGAGGGTGCAGACACTGATATTCTACAGGAGGGTGGAGTCACTGATACTGCACAGGAGGGTGGAGAAACTAATACTACACAGACATAGGATGGTGCATCTCAGGACCATGTGCAACATGATGATTCATCTCAGCCACCTTTGCATGGAGTGAAGAGGACTATAGATGAGAAGCACACGAGTTCTTAGATTATATATTTTAGATCATGTCATGTTATTGTATTGTGGACTTTTTATGATGACACTTGTTATGTTATCCTGGGACTTGTTATTATGTGATTATATATAGGACTTGTTGTTATGTGATTATATATAGGACTTTTTATTATGTCATTTCCTTGCTATTATGATATCAGGTTGTGTTATGTGATTTGGCACACTCTAGTGATTATATATGTGATACATTATTTTGTTATTATGTTATTTGGACTTGTTTTAATGTCATTTCCTTATTATTATTTTTTCAAGACTTGTTATTATGTCATCAGGAATTGTTACGTGATTATATATAGGACTTTTTATTTATGACTTGTTATGTGATCTATTTATAACTTTATATTTTAACATTGTGATTGATCATCTTATAGTGCAACAATTTATAATTCAATAAAATAATTATCCCAATTTACAATAACATCCTATTCTTAAAATAATAATAAAATCTTCGAACTTACAATTAATCTATGAAGAGATTACGATAAAATAAATATATCATAAAAAATTAGAATTCAATTATAACACAATTACAATGTGTACAAAATAACATTAAGAAGAAGATAACTAATACAATGTTGTTTATGAAACCAAAATTTTATCAAATGTAGACAAATACAATGTTAAAGGGACAAAGAAAAACAATTATCATTATTAAATATAAAAGAGTTCACACAAGTAACACAAACTTACATGCATATAAATTTGATATGAAAATTATAAAAGGATTATTAATTATAATTTAATCTAATAGAGGAATCCAATAGATTGATAGAACTAAGGCTAACCAAATTATAGGGAAGGTTTGAAGAACATTATTCAATGATTTGAAAGGAAGTAGACATAGATTCTTTCTTGTCAATTTCTTTTTGATATGCATAATTCTTTTGACATTTTGAAGGGTTGGAATAAGTAAAGGAAACACTGCTATATGGAATAGTTACATTGAAAGATGGTAGGTGAACATTGTGACCTCCTTTTCCATAATATAATTCATTTATATAGCTATAAAAAAGCCATTGGGCAAGGAGTATGTAACAGTCTCGAATGCAAAATGTGTAATAGAGTAAGAGCTACAAACATAGTATCAAATTTCCTCTTAAGTTGACCACACTAGTCTACTAGTGTATTGAAGGTTTATAAGTGTGGATGGTAGTGGTATGAAAAGCATGGATAGAATGATACTAAATAAAAAAGCACACTATAAATATAGATTTGTCATACAATGATAAATATAGAGTTGTCATATTTAAGACATAATTCTATCTTTGAACTTACAATTAATCTATGAAGAGATTACGATAAAATAAATATATCATAAAAAATTAGAATTAAATTGTAACACAATTTCAATGTGCACAAAATAACATTAAGAAGAAGATAACTAATACAATGTTATTTATGAAACCAAAATTGTATCAAATGTAGACAAATACAATGTTAAAGGGACAAAGAAAAACAATTATCATGACTAAATATAAAAGAGTTCACACAAGTAACACAAACTTACATGCATATAAATTTGATTCAACCTAATGTACCATCTGCATCCTCTCTCTTTTGCAATGCATCTATGATTGCCTCATGCTCTTCTACTAAAAGTGTCCACAATACCTTATTAGTAGGTCTACCTTTGTATCTTTCTAATTTGATGTTTGTTGCCACCACCAAATGAGAATAGTGTATAATCTTCTTTTCTAATTGGCAGTCTTCATAAGCTGGTAAGCCATTCCTTCTTGTTAAGTATTTGCGTAGCCATGTACCAACTACCACAACAGACCCAATTGGATACTGAAAACCATCATCATCTACTTGATCACATATCAACTTTTTCTTAGGTTCTACACATCTAGCTAGCCAATACTCAACCTGCTCATCATTATCCTCAGGTGCAACAACAACATACACATGTCCTAAAAAAAAAATTTAAGTACATGTAGAAATAAAACTTGTTAGAATTTATAATTAAATATGTAATCATAAATTATATGACAATACATAAAAATATATAATTTAAAGTTATAAATAATAAATTGAATTAAATTACTAGGTTGTATGAGGTCTTAAACACGATCATAATCTTATGATGCAAATGCATGATTGAGGTCTTCATTTCTTCTAACATCTTCATGTTGTGTCTCAGTAGGTGTTAAGGATTTGTGTTGCCATTCTTTGACCCATTCCGTATTCTTGCATTCTTCCCATTCACCTGCAACACAAAATTGACAAAAACATGCAAGCTCTCTAGTCCATATAGTCCAAGTGTTAGAATTAGAACTCTTAAATGAATGCCATCTAGCTGACCCATTGATTGTATCACAATCATATCTTGGAAGGATATTCTCCTCTTTAACTAGCCAGAAGAAACGTCTAATTGTAGAGTTTTGACTTGACCCTATGGATAAATTTGCACTACACCAATCCACAATTGCACTTGCATTTTTAAATTTATCCTTTTCCTCAAATTTGAGTTGCTCTCTGCAAAGGGCTCTCTTAACACATGCACCAACACCGTCATGTTCCTCTTTCCCATGTCCAGCCTAAAAAAAACTCCACATGTGTTCGATATTAGTTTTATTATGAATCCTACTCAACCAATAAAACATTCTAGCATTCTTGAATTGCCCTATGCAATTATCAAACCATATTAGATGTTGTGTCATCTGAATTTCTCTCTCCCTCAAATTTTGAAAAAAGGTCTTGAAGCAAAATTGGACAAACTTAGATGAGTCTAATTTATTATCACTCATATAGAAATGACACTCTCTCAAAATTTTGCGATCTCCTTCTGTACTATCTGATGCATGCCTATAGAAAATATGGACAAAAATCGATACTTGCACTGAATTGTAGTATTGTGATTGGACCTCATCTTGTGGTGAAAGCGTGTAGATCTCTACAAAGTCAACAACTGAAAGTATACTGCCAATAGGAAATGTATCCTTACATATTCAAAACTGACCAGCGAGCCATCTAGCATTTTGAGTGTGTTTAACATATTTAGGTATGATGTTACTCTTGAATTCATTCATAAATGCATGAACACTAACTTTTTCAGTGATTAGATCGCATCGTTTTCCAACCTTTCCATCCTTCAGTGGATACTCAATAGTTTTAAATCTTTTAACATCAACTAATTGTTGTCCAAAATCATTTCAAAGATTTTCATGCAAACATTCATCCAACAATGCAAGATTGCCACATATATCACATAGACTAGAAACACATGCATTGAAAAGAAAATTTTGTTCATTTAGTGGGTTGCAAAACAAACTTGAAATAAACTCCTTTATAGTTTTAGGTGGTATATTTATACCACATTCTTGGAACATTCCATTACTATGCATGGTAACACGTATATATCGAAATACATCGTAATGGTAGTGAAATTGAACATGAGTTTTGCAACAACATGTAACTCTTTCCTTGTTAATTCAAACATACCAAGGTTTACACTTTTCAAAAGAAATTTGACAAATGCTAATAGTCAACACCTTATCATCCAAATTTTTTTTATACAATTCAGTTTGAGTCATGTCCTATAGGTGTTTTGGAATTGGATCACAAATTTTTGACCCAACTCTTAATTTAAGAACATCTCTAACATTAGGTGATACTCTCGTATTATCATGCCAGAATTTTTTGATCAAATTTTTGACTTCACCAGTAAGTTTCATATCAGACCTTGGTAGTATACCACTAAAAGTCCACAATTTGTTTGCCGAATCACTTTCAAAATTAACTCTTCTTTTTACAACTCTTGACAAAGTTTTGCGATAAATATTAAGATATCCACTTATGTTACTCATCATTATTTTATTAGAAGTTGTTTGGCTTACTAAAGCTATTGTTATTTCCCGTCGTGCTTCATTTTTATATTTAGAACGATTTTTCTTTCCAATTGTATCAAAGGCGTTTGCAACAGTCGATACAACTTGTTTTAAAGACTTGTCCTTCTTATTGGGTTTGACATAAAAGCCTAACTTCTCCATCACTTTTCGCATTTTAGTCATTTTAATTAGTTGTACCATTAATTGACATTGAAACCCAAATTTCTTATTATTAAAAAAATATCTAAACAATCTATTTGCATGTATCCTAATCTATCTCCATGAAACCAAGCCAGGAAGGTTGTCTAGTACATCACTTTTAATTTCAAAACTTTCATTCAAACATGTTTCATTTCCAATTGGTGTTTCCATGTCTACATACACATTATTGGTTTTAGTTGCAGGTGGATTTTCAATTTCATTTGGAGTTTCAAATTCAGTTTCAAGTTGAGATCTAGTTTCATTTGGGGTTTCAATTTGGATTTCAATTTCAGTTTCAACTTGAGTTCTAATTTCATTTGGGGTTTGATTTTCAATTAGAATTTCATTTAATAAGTAACTCTCTTCTACTAAATCATCAATTTCTTCATGAGAAAAAACATAGGGCTGTGAAGACATACATGTATCCAATAATAGATTAGATGATGCACCTGAATTAAATGGTTCTATTGTGTTTCCTTCGTCAGCATTTATGGTCTCATTGATGTTCTCCTCTTCTAAAATGATTGTGGAACTTGAAGCTCCTTGTCTCATTCTTGATTTTCTCTCTCATTTATGCATTGCCTCCTTCTCCCTATTTGTTGCAATCTCCCTAGTTGTCAGAACCTTCCTTTGCCTCTTCTTGTGTTTATTTGATCCCATGGCTACACCAAAATTTGAATTCGAATCAATCTCCTTACCAAATCGACAATAAGACAAACAAAGAGAATGATTAATCAAAACATTCTCTTTAAAGATCGTACCTGTCAGGCAATGATTGAAAAATCATTCAATCATTGGGATTTGTGCTTGTGGGCCAGATTCTGGCCCAATGGATCTTTTCAGAAATGGGTGCCTGTTATTGAATGAAACGAGTGCCCATTTTTGAAAACGGGCGCCTATTTTGCTTTCAACGGTACAAAGCGAAACAGGCGCCCATTTTTTGAATTTAAAAAAAGGGTGCCTGTTTGTTAAAATTAGGGGTAGGAAACAACCCTTAGCTTTTTTTTTTCTTCGGGATAGGCTTGGTCCCACCAAGCCTATGCTTGGACCTCCAAAAAAAGACTAAGGTAAAACAACATCAGATTTCTACCTTGGCCTAATTTTTTGAGGGCCTTTCTGATTGAACTTTTTGAGGAAATAGAAACCCATTAGAGTTTTCAGCATCTCGATTTCAGAAATGTAAATTTCATAGTGATAAGGTTACCTTTACTATTTTTGTATTATTTATTAATCAAAAGTGGAACATAAACCTAAAATACCAAGGTTCACTAAAACTTTAATAACTTTTTTGTTTTTTAGGATTTTAGAAAAATAAATTATATGACATCAATCTACATACAATTATTTTGAATATTAAAAAAAATAAATTGAAAAATATGAAAATTTCATCAAATTATGGTGGTCGTACACCCGATGTTTTGAAAATATACTTTATTGTCAGTTGAAAATTAATAAAAAAAAAAAATTTAATAAACAAATAAGAAAAAATATTCTAATCAATATTTGGTGCCTTAGGTATCATTTCCCATAAGGATTTGTAAAAATTCATTTATTTGCATCAAAAAAGGGTGGTCATACACATGCGTGGTATGGTCCTGAAATAGGCATTTTGAAAAACTGGTTTTTAAACATGCCTACTAAAAAGGGATTTCTAGCATGTGGGTATTAAAATAAATTACATATTTGAAAAGTAGACTTCGAGCACTACATTTTCTAGTACTGAAGTTTTTTGAGATTCAATCTATAAGTGCATCAAAGTTTGACATCAGTCGACAAAAAAATTGAAAAACAAAGAAAACACTTCCACTTTTTGCCCAAAAGTGGGTCTCAACTTCTTGCAGCCACCCACATCCTTATGCTCCAAAAAGAATAATTTGTTCTATCAAACAATGGAGCCTTGTTGGAAGAGACTCCTTCTTGGAAAACCTTTTTTTCTCTTAAGATCTATCTTCTAGTGATTAAGATTTACTTCTAATGAACCTTTCTTCGACACCAATTGATGATAAGAAGCTTATATTGAGAGTTGGGGGGGGGGGGGGGGGGATGTGTAAATTTGTATAAGATTATCTTCTAACTTTTTCAATTCAACAAAGACAATAATATCAATTGCACAATATCAACAAATAAAACCACAAAAGGAACCAATATTTATGTGGAAACCTTTTTAGGAAAAGACCATGCAAAAAAAGGATTTGCTTATATAAAAAATTCTCTTACATTATTTTTAGGCACTGACCTACTAGAGACACCAATACCACTTATATTTGTAGGAACCAACACATTGGAGACACTAATACATGATTATAGTTGTAGGCACTAATGAGTTGGAGACACCAATCCCCACAACTAGGAACCAACCTAACAAGTTCTAAACCAAACTCTCCTATTGAGAGACACCAACCTATAGCAATGTCTAAGTTTCATTTTGAATGTTTTTCCTTACAAATACGCCTTAAATATACTGCATTCAACCTTAAATAACCTTAAAATGTTTTCTCAAATTTTGAAATAAATAAACTTATAAATATGACTTAGCTATAAATTTTCTATGTAATACAAGTGTTAAATTACCTTTTTAGTGAGTAGAGACAACTATTACATTGAGGCTATTGAATTAAGGACTGCATGGTTTCTTGAGTTACCTTATGAGGTATCTCCAAAAGAGGTTGAAAATAATATTGATACTTTATTGAAGTTGGAGGTGATCCAAAAGAAGAGAGGTTTATAACTTCCACACAGATCTTGAATAGAATAATAAAGGAGAAAGTTGATAAAGGACATCCAAAGAGAATGGAGAATCTCTATCAAAAGTTAAATTCGCCTACAGTTGAAGAAGTGTTTGGGAAGTATGAATTGAGGAGGACTAGATAAATAGTTGCCTCTCCTTCGATAAAAATTGGTTCCTTCAAAACCCTAACTAGATCCATGACAAGTGAAAAGAAAGGACCAATACCTAAAAAAAGGTGAGAAGAGGAAAGAAAGGTCCATAACTTGTGGTTGAGGAATTTGAGAACAACACCCATGAAGATGTTGAAAAAGGAAAGTTTGTAATCAGGAAGAGGTCTGTAAGGACAAATATAAAAATTGAAGATGATGAGAATGGAGAGGACAATGCGTTATTATTGTTGGTCTCTCCAATAGAGACCCCAACCAAGAAGAGGAAGCAAGTGAAGAAGAAAAAAGTTGTGAAGAAGAAGAAGATAGGTACATGTCCATTTGATGCTAACTAGATCAATTACTTGACCTTGATAGTTTGATAAATGCTATTTGTGTAGATGATTCTTTGGATGAGATTGCAGGGATATATATTTAGTCCCCTCAAGCTGATAGAGGGAAGATAGAAAAGGCTATAATAAAATATTTGATTACCTTTGATAAGACTATTAGTGATATTGTTGAGAAATTTCCCAATGAGTTATTATAAGCTATGACAACAAGGAGGAAGGATGCAGTGATGAATGAGTCCAATATGAGGACACAAGCATTACAAATGATGTACAACCCTCTATCTAAGGAGGATATATTAAGGTTGTGAAGGCACTTAACATAAGATTTAAGACTAAACAAAGAGTAAATTTCATAATTGGAGTAGATCCAGATGAATTTCAAAGGATGATTATCATTCAAAGCAAAAAAATCACTCCCAAAACCCCTCATATTGTGCACAAATTGGTTGTGCAAGGTCTGTACGACCTTAAGCATAGTCCATCTTTGAAGAATTTGAGTAAAAGACAAAAATTATAACATAAAATGCCCCTTGCTAAAAAGGTGAAGATAAATGATACTGATTCAAAGATTGAGGAGATTGATATTGAGGAGGAAGTGAACCTGAAAAATAGGCATGATGTGGCTAGGGATGTTAGTGGTTCTAACCCCATGAGATCTAATAGACTTGTAGGTTGACCGATGGCTAAGGACAAGGAGATCATGAATGTTGCTAATAATGAGATGTATAACATGGAGGAAGATTATGATAAAATTAAGGAGGACAGGAAAAGTTGAGAGAATACTATAAGTAGTCGATCAAAGAATTCTCATGACTTGGACAACACAAATGCAACCTCGAATAACCTGTGTGGTGATGCCCATTGGGTTGGTGATACATACTCCTACATTAAATGTGATGCTACTATTGCTGTACTCTCAACGCTTAAGGTTAAGGTGTTGTATTTGGAGAAGAATCTAGTGAGCGTCTCTAGATTTAGCTCCAAGGTCATGCATAGGTTGGTGACCAAGCTTTGTTTACTGCAAGAGGAGCTTGGTAAAGATGGTGACAAGGATGGATATTATAAGAAATTGTTCAAGTTCCTCACTGAAGTTTGGGGTGATCTCTTTGCTTAGTCCCATACTGACTATTTTTGGGGTCTATTTTGGTCTTGTTGTTTAAAAACTCTTATTGGTTATTTACTCTACAAATTGTTTTTGATATTGAGACTAGTTTATGTTGTTAATACGATGCTAATGTGTTGTTGATGACTTGTTTTTCTGCTTAAGCTGCCTTTAGATTGTTTTATTATAGAGTCAACACCCTTGTTTTACTACTACTAATATAAAAAATACATATAATATATTATTAATAAATATTTAAAAAATCTAGATATTAAATATTAACAAACAATTATATAAAAGATTTTACAAATTAATTTTTTAAAACTCAAAAATATATTTAAAATCTATACAAAATATCAAAGATAATTAATTTATATTTTTTAGAATTCTTAATTATTTTTTAATGTTATAAAATCACCCCATAATTATGCTGTACTTCATTATCCACCCTCAGTAAGGAATAAGCATATCATTAAAAATATTCACACCATTTATTGATAAAAACAGTATTTTAGAAATCAACAGTTCTCACATAAGATTGATAACAATGCAGATACAAATCCCCTCGCAGATCTGCGTGACCAGCAAATATACCAGATATAACCAAAAAAAATCCCATTATATTATGGATCCAAAATATTTGCCAATTGATTGGTGAAAGGATTAACCGTCCACAAAATGCCACATTATAAAGCCATTGCGAGTTCCCACGACAATTTTGACTTTACAAGATCTGACAGATATGATGTATGTGAGGCATTCAAACTGAACGTTGGGTCATTTCTAAAATACGATTTCCAACCACTTCAAGGCCACAACATATTCAAATAAGCTCGCGGGGAAGATATGTTTTTACTGTGGAGTTGAATTCGAGGACACTAAGACATTAAGATTTTCTTGTCTCTTACTATTTATAGAGCTTTATACAATCTGAACCCAAGGAAGTATTAGGGATTGCACAGATAATGGAGAAGAAACCAAGGAAATATGGATGCAAGAATTCAAAATCTGCCATCAAATTACGAAGCATAAGTTATGTCCTTGGAAACATGACGTGACACACCTGTAATATAGGGGAGACTTACGTCGCAAGATTTTACTCGATGACCATGAAATTTAATTCTGGGGATGACATAGGGAATACCAAAGGGATGCATGCGTAGATGAGTTCGAGTTAAGCTTGGGTCAATTGAGTTCGAGTTTTGCACTTGTAGAATCAACATCATTTACCAACATACTCTTTCTTAATATTAAGCACATTCATAAGATGGTCATGGAATGCAAAAGATTTTCTTAATATTAAGCACATTCATAAGATGGTCATGGACTGTAAAAGATTGAACTTTTATAATTACAATTGTAATGATATCTACAAGTTGTTCTTTAGTTGTTATGTATTTCAATTTTTACTTTTTTTTATCAAATAAATTTTTTAAGAAAATGATATTAGAAAAAAGATTTGTTCTATTATTATGAACATAAGTTTTGACAAATTATCATAAAAATATAATATAAATCAAAATTTTTTGTTCATAATTTCTTACAGTACTTTTTAAAGCAATAATATTTTTTGTACTTGACAGAGCCATCATTAAATTTCATCTTGACTCATTTCATATGAACTGCATATGGCTTAGTGATATAACTAGAAATAAGAGTAATTACGTAATAGTATATAATCTTGATGACTAAGAAAAACTAAAATTTCAACAATATTTTTAGATGCTATCTCACCAACTATTTTATCAACATATTCTCAATCTATAAAAAATCTATTCTAAAAAATTACATTTTGTAGGTCAATTTTCATTAGTTTAACTAATAAATTCTTGATTGATTACTTACCACAATTATGTAACAATTCTAGCTTGTTGCCTTTTTAAAGGCCACTACTTTGCATCAAATAGTATAAACATTTTTTGGCTTTTCTTGTTTTGCATTCACTTATGGTATCTGAGCGAATGGATCACGTAGTGTGAACTTAGGAATGAAGGATTTGCCGGTGCTTGGAATTTCAAAGAGCAATACGTTGCAAGAAAGATCAATACCAATCTGCTAAAGGAAAGTTGTAACATTGTCTCCTTCAAAATTTTGTGCATTGGACTTGAAGCCAATCATATTCTTATGTTGTGATACATAGTATAGCATTTGAAAATGGTTCTTTAGCCAAATTCAAGACCTACATTTTTTGTGTGTTTAAAATCATATGGAGGAAAATGTTAGTTGTTGTAGTGGGAGATTAAAGTGAAGATATTTTGAAGGAGTTGCAATGTGTGAAAAACATATAGTTCTTTCACTCAGTAGTTTTGTTACGTAGTACCCTCGTGTGGATGCTTCCATTGTTATACTTGGGAAGTCATACTTAGCAACCATTTTTTGTTAGTATCACTAGACATGTAATTGCTTGATCTAGAATAAAGGTGCAATCAAGTTTCTTTCAGTTAGTAGATATGTTGAGGTTGGTTTTACATTCTAAAAAGTATTATAATGCCATATTTTGAGAATATGCATAAAACTGCGATTTTTATTAAATGTAGAGTTTCACCATTTATGCACTTTTGAGTTGAATAAAAGTTTAAATAAATATAAAAGTCTCATATAATTTATTATTACATGTTGTACTCTTCTCTAGATAATTGGCAAATAAAGTGTAAATGTTTATTATTAATAGTTAAAATAAATTTTTTGTGTGTACCACTATGAGATTAGTGGAAGTGGTTGGGTTTCATAGTAAAGGTGTTATTTAAGTGATTGTTTAAAAGTTAAAATCTCATAAAGATGTTTTGTTGAGAAGTTGGTTGATACGGGTTTTTTAGCATGCTTTCAAATTCATAAATTTGATAGTTCTTTTTGTAGTTGAAGACAAAAGGGTGTAGTTGAATGATAATACACAAGACAAAGTAAGGGGAGTTAGTGTTCACTATACTAAAGGCTTCTTAAATATTCTCTATGGCTAGACAAAGAGAATGATCATCCTAAATATATTAAACTTTTTATTTTAATGGTTGAATTATCAATTCATTCTAACATCCCTATGTACACACACTTTTATGCATTTACCAATGACGCATTCAAAGCTATTAACTTAGATAAATAAAATCTAAGGATTTAATAGGAGGTTGGAGGAAATGGAGGCAGGAAGATATTCATTATCTCAAGCTAGCTTCTTTCTTAGGGATGATTCATTTCATGATAAGAACTACATTTGTGTCCTTGAAGAAAATAGGGGGCTTGATATATGATGGACTTGAAAAGCACTAAGAGGGGGGGGGGGGGGGGGGGTGAATTAGTGACACCAAAAATAAAACTACTTCAAGCACTAACCGGTGGATGAACTTAACAAAGCTTTTTAGCACAATGCATGCAATCCAAAATGATATAACAACATCCACAAAAAGTAAAGCATCCACCATAACACAAACGTTTATACGTGGAAAACCCAAATAGGTAAAAAAAACTGCGGTGAGATGGAACTCACAAGTTAACTATCTGCAGTAATAGATAACTGTCCGGTTAAGGTCTACAAAGTGCTTTGCTAGGAGCGAATCTTGTTAGAGATCCCAAAGCTTGATTAGAAGCTTATACCCTGTTAAGAATAGTACCCTATTAGGAGTAACCTCGGTGGAGGATTTCAGAATCCAAACTAATGGATCACCCTGTTAAAGGATTTATACATTCAATCTTGTTAGATCTTACCCGGTTAGGGGATTTGATTCTATTGTAATGGTTAGAAAACAACAAGAATGGTTTGATCTATTCTGAGTAGCACAATACTTGCTTAATCAGATCCTTCTAAGCATATTCAACACTGCTATTCAACACACTCTTCATCTTAACACTTATCGCTCTTCATGCATACCATCATTTTAAAAAGATTTACTGAGTTGTCAATATATAGATATTTAGATTTCATGTCGGCCTAAGGAAATCATAACACAATTTCCTAGGTGCAGTGTATCTGGATGAGTGACCATAACTCATCACAAAAATTACCGCCAAGTAGTCGGTGTTGGTAACTCATCACAAAAATTAACAAATATCAGTTGGAACAATTAATACCAGTTTGAATAAAACATATCAACCGTTGTCCTTGAGTCTCCGCTTGATCTCCATCTTGATCTTCATCTTGATGCCAACTTAGTATAACCACAGGTTGTCTCTAATGCACATACCGGTTGACACAAAGTACCGGTTAGAGATAAATCTCCAACATACCGGTTGATAGTGTAAACAATTGAAGTTACACCTGTAGTCAATATAATCATATGTGTGTGTGAGAGTGTTTCATCAATGACAACAAGTGATGAATACATTACAATCATCATCAAGCCAACAATCTCCCCCTTTGGCATTGATGACAACACTTAGAAAATTTTACAGTAATACCGCTAAGTGTGCATGCATAACAAATTTACACATTTACTCATGCTCCCCCTTAATGCATACATTATACAAAAATTTTCAGAAACACACATACATATTTCTACTCCCCCTTTGACAACAATGCCAAATTTAAAAAACAATATATATATATATATAAAATTTGTATCACATTTTTTAGCATATACAACAGTAACAAAAAAAACTGTATCAAAATTCAAGCATAAGTAAGTCTCATGAAGATAACATTGTAGCTTATCTTCAATCATGACAAAGTGTTTGTCCACGACTCAAACACATTCTCAGTATACTTGAATGTAGACAACAACTATGAATGGAATTCTTCCATTGAGTCCAGTATGCAAGTTTGAAGGGTTGCTAAGTGTAGCGTCCTAAAATTGTGACACTTGCAATTTCGACTGCATTTGGGTCTTCACGATGGCGATGCAACATGGAACCTGAATGGAGACCCCGAAACCTGTTTATGACATCAAAAACTACATTTCTCAGCACCCTGGCCTGATCCTCCTTGCACCCCGCTGTCCCGGGAGGTGGGACCAGAGCGCCCAACGCCCTGGTCCTTCAGGACTAGGGTGCCCAGCGCCCTGGTCCCCCAGGACCATGGCGCCCAGCGCCCTGGTCCCTAGCCCTATTTTGGGCCTGGTCTTCTATGGGACTTCGGGTCTTTTTGTTTGCAAATTGGAAAATAACATTTCCTGGTCGGCCTAAGGTAGGGAAAATCAGTCTATCAACCCTAATTGGCAAGTATATAAACTACATTTCCTCTCCCATTTTGGGAGGAAGGACATATGTGTACAAGACGCGAAAATGATATTCAAACATTCAAGCATTCAAGCATTCAAGCATTCCTTCAAGCAATTGATCATTCTAAGTCTCCATTCAAGGCTAGGTGTTGCATTCAAGACAAGGATTCAACCATTGAAGAGGAGATCACATACTACAACATACAACATACAACAAACAACAACATCTATACCTTCGCATATAAGGATACAAACGTCCTTACAACAAGGTACTAGTACTTGTTTTACATTACAGTCATTTACATTTACAGCATTTCTCATTTCTTGGTTAATTCCAAAACCGGGGTTTGACCTAAGGGTAAACCCCTAATCCCTAACCCCCCAATCATTTTCACTTTTCTGTGTGTAGGTTGCAGGTACGTGGCTGAAATTGAAGATCTGGAATCCTTGTGCAGAGATGAACAGATCCACCTTCGTTTCGCGGATTTTTCGGAGGACCGTGTGCACGCCGGGCGCCATCGTCCCGTCAACTTTCACTCAAATTTGCAGAACAACACCGTCTCGACATTTTACTGCTAATTCCAGGTCTGCATCTTCATATCATATTCCTATCTCTGTTTATAAGTGAATCTTTCCTACTTTGCATGCATTCCTAGCTTAATCCTTCTATCTACATTTCTTTACAAAAGAGGGTATCCTTGATGTCTTAACCCTTGAAACTCATTTAGAATATAATCTTGCATTGCGTGGGATTGGATCTTGTGGGTTTCAACCCCTCTTTTGAATGTAAAGTCTTTCCTAAGTGAAAACCATCAACCCTAGTGACTCTCCCTTCTCTCTTCTCGGAGTTGTGGAGGGGAGAACGACTAGGGTTCGATTTTTCCACTTTACATTTTGGTGAACCCGACGTGAACATCCTTTCTGATTAGTCATAGTTAGATCTAAAAATTGGATTCCTTGATTACATTGCAAAATTTTAGAGGTTAATTGCATAAAAAACCCTAAATTTTCTTTTTAAGTAATTAAACTTGTGAAATGTTTAATTGTTAATGCTTGTTTCAGATCTGCCCTTCTATTACAAATTATCAAATCATATTTGTGCTTTAATTTTGAAAATTAAGTGGTTAAATGTCAAAACCCTAATTTTTAAAACCTTCTTGATTCAACCTTTGACTGATAATTTCACTGATCAAAACACTTCCAAATCGGCTGTAATTTTGGATTCCGCAATAAAATCACAATATCTTTCATCCTGAAAATTTGGAAAAAAGTTGCGAGGACCATGTGCACCCCGAGCGCCATCGTCCCCGACATTTTTTCCGAAATTTCGGGAGCTAGATCTTACTGTATTTTTCTGCTAAAAGCCAGAATTTTGGCTGATTTTATCAATTTTAACACCTTCAAAATTACAGTCAAAGTTGGTCTAGCGATTGCTTGGATTGAGGCTTCTAATCATTCAAAAATTGTTGAAACTGAAATTCATGTCAAAATTGTGTTTCTTACTGTCCTAAATCTGAAAAGTGTGTTAGCATTCATTCGAAATTTCAGTGATTTATTCAAATTTTTGCAATTTGTGACTTTTGAAATTAAGTGCTTAATTACAACAACTTTGATTTCCGCTTTCAAATTTGAATTTTGCGTGAAATTGAGTCAACTTTCAAATTTCAAAACTTGCATTGCTTTTGGTATTCCCTCTAAAATCATAAAATTCAAAATTTCAGGTTCCCTCTTTTTTTTTCAAAATTCAAATTTTGTATTTTTTGACAATCTTGGTAGGGTTCAATTTTGAGATTGCAACTTTAATTTGGCCTGTCTACAGATCGTAAAATCACTCAATTTTTTCAGGTTAGCTGTAAAATCATCATAACTTTCATCCCTGCAAATTTTGAAAAAAGTTGCAAGGACCGTGTGCACCCCGAGCGCCACGGTCCCGGACATTTTTTCTGAAATTTCGGGAGATTGTCCTGATTGTATTTAACAGCTTAAATCTAGGAGATTGGCTGATTTTACTGAAATTTGCTACCTCTAAAATTCAAAAATCTTCTCTCTCTCTTTAGTGCATGAGTTTTACAACAATAAGCCCTACTTACACTATTCCCATTAGACGAAGCCTTAGAATTAAGTCCTTCCAAGGTTTAATTACTGAGGAGATGGAACCTAATTTGAATGGTCTTTTTAACGAGGACATGGGTAATTCCTCTAATCCTCTTAATGATGAAGAAGCTCTCCATGAGGTTTTTGTAGAACAACTTTCAAAATAGGATAACCAATTTGATGATTTTCGACAGTGGATGTCTCAAGAATACCCCGATAGTCAAGCTCTTTCATTAATTGAGGGTCTAAAACGTATGGTTCAAAGTGATAAGAATGGAATTGATATTTTGCATGGTATTGCACACATTGTGGATTCAAATGTGATGCCTATGAAAAGTTGTGCCGAAACCTTAGGTTATACACAACCTCCTACTCAAGACAATCATTCTATTCCTTTGACGACTCCTATTGCTAGTATACCTACTTTTACATCAAACATAATGACTACTTCAATACAAGACATTCCTCCTATGATCACTAATCATGGGGGCAATCCTTCTTCTTCAATCAACCCTCTTCCTTCATTCAATCCAACTTCTTCATTCATTCCTTCAGTGAGTGTTCCTCTTATATCTTCACAAATGAACATGACACAAGGGGGCAATTCATTTTCCATTCCTCCTTGTAGTGTTCCTCCTATCCAATCATCTCCTATGACTAACTATCATAGTGTCCCACCACCTTACTCTTTACCTTCTTTCAATAACATAACACCTCCATCACAATCTAACACGTCTAATATGAACTCTTTGACTGAAGCGACCATTAACAATCTTGCACAAACTGTCTCTTCTTTACAGCAACAAATTGCCTCTATGAATCAATCTAAGTTTAGTGTGCCCACATTTGATGTTGCGAGTCCACTCTCTTTTGACATTGTTCGAGCTATTCCCCCTAAACATGTTGAAATTCCGCATTTGGAGCTTTATAATGGTAAGGGTGATCCTCTAACACATGTTAAGACCTTTCAAACAATATGTACTGATTTTGCTTATGACCAAAGGTTGCTTGCAAAACTGTTTACTAGAACATTAAGAGACAAAGCCCTACAATGGTATTGCTCGTTGCCTTCCTATTCTATTACTTCTTTCGAACAACTTGCAAATGCTTTCATTCAACAATTTCAAAACAATATAAGTCCTAAAGTTACTTTGATTGATTTAATGCATTGTAAACAAGGTGTTAAAGAAAAAGTGACTGATTTCATTGGTAGATATAAGCATTTGTATGCTCAGATTTCTTTTCCAGTACCTGACAATGATATTCAAGGAATCTTTATTTCTAATTTACAAAAAGACATTAGAGAAAAACTCCTGTTTTCTGAGTTTACTTCTTTCCAACAGTTGTGCGCAACTCTTCACAATTATCAACTGACTGTGAGTCAAATGGAACAATCACATCCTATGGCTCCGAGTGATAAGGGTGATAGTAGTCAACAACCATTTGGGAAGTTTAAACTGAACAGAGAGTCCATTAAATTCAATGAACACATCATCAAAAACAATGTGAATGCAGCATCAGGCGTGTCTCCTATTTCTAAGTTTTTCAAGAAAGAAAGAAAGTTTACTCCTTTGAATGAATCATTGCATAGTATTATGAATAAGTTGTTGGAACAAAATGTGCTTACTCTTCCTCCTATAAGGCAAATTGATCCTGCAAAGATTACTTCACCTTATTTTGATAACAAATCTTTTTGTCAATTTCATCATCAACCTGGGCATGATACTGAAAAATGTTTTGCTTTAAAGGGGAAAATTCAAGATTTGATTGATAATAATACCATCTCTGTTTCTAGAGTGAATGATAAAGGCAATGCATCTGTAGCTCCTCCTAACCAAAATCTTCAGATTTTTACTGATCCATTGCCTTCTCATACCTCTAATGTGATCGATACTACTAATTCCTCTGTCTCACCTGATGATCTTGTGTCTATGACTCCTAATGTGATTAACTTTGTGGAGCAGCAGAAAATCCCTAAAGAACTTTCCATCACCTTTGATTCTAGTGAAACTATCAGGGCACCTGATGGTCCTTTATATATAGTTGCAAAAGTCAAAAATACACCTTGCCGTGGAGTGCTTATTGATCCTTCTTGTATGGTTAATATCATTACTGAAGAATTTCTTTTTACTTTGCAATTGAATCAAGTGATCTATGACAAAACAAATGTGGTTGTGAAACTATTTGATGCATTTTCGTCTCCTGTAATTGGTTCTATTACATTACCTATCAAGGTCCATAACAAAACCCTTGATGTGGACTTTGCTATTATTCCATCATCCGAACAATTTCGTGTGAAGCTAGGCTATCCTTGGCTATCTTCCATGAAAGCTATTGCTTCTCCTATTCACAAGTGTTTGAAATTTCCCCATAATGGTGAAGTTGTTACTGTCAATCATAGTCTCTTTAAACCAGCTGAAAGAATTTCTAACGTTCCTATTGATTACTTTTGGCCTAAACAATTCCAATCTCTTCCTCCGTGAAGTGATCATCTTTTCAAATCTTATCAAAAGTGGAAAAAAGACATGATCCAATCTCTAAGTGAACCTAGAACACCCAAACTTGACATTCCTATCATTCTTGAGAAGGAAGCTCTTCCTTTGAAAGATAAAACTAATGTCTTTCCTCAAGAAGATTCCCAACCCATCCCTATGGATGTGACTATGTCTATGTCTGATAAACTTCCTAAGAGTAGACCTATACCTCCTCATCATGATGGACTTGGTCTCCTTCCTAAACCAAATATTCCTCCTTTATATGGAGCAGTTCCTCCTCCTTCCTTTTATAGAGAGAAGAGACCTTCCTCTTCTCCTATTATTCAACCTAAGAGACCACAACCTAAACACCCAAGTGATAAGGATGAGAACATTCCTCCTCCTCAATCTCCTAATCTTCCTACTAAGACTAGACGAAATCATTCTGCACGTGAACGCCGATGAAAGCGTCATCTTAGAGCTCAGGCAGCTGCTTCTCAGACTTTACAATCCCCCAAAACACCTTCAACAAGCATTATTCCATTTTCTCCCCAGCCGACGATTGAGCCGAAATCTCCTAAACATAAGATGCATGATGGTCTTGATCCTGTGTGGGTTAAAGATCCTATTTTCATAAATCTTGATGATGATATAGATGAAAATGTTATTCATGATGCAAATGTTACTCTTGTTCATTCTGATAGTGAATATGAATATGTTGATGTTGATAACCATTTATCTAACGAATTTTCTAAAGCACTTATCCTAGCTCCTAGACAAGAACACCATGGCTTGGGATATGAACATAGCCCTTGTTTGGATCTTGTGATAGCTCCATCTGCTGTGTTGGATGTTCCTCCTCTAGCGTGTTCCCTACCTTCCCGAAACATTGATCAGCAAGATCGGGGGGTAGATGACGTGCTAGACTAGTTTCATTAGCATAGCAGATTCTCTCCCCCTCTCTTTTGTTACTTCTTCTATATGTTATTCTCATTCTTCTATTTGTTGTCCTTAGTGTTGTCTACTTGAGGACGATGCAAAGCATTGAGATCTCTCGATCTCTCTCATGTTGACTCAAAAGACACATGTGTTCCCTTCTTCTAGGTGACCTTCCTTGATTGGGGAATGAAGAACAATTATGTATACATACATATGATATACATGAATTATCATACAGCATACTGACCCCGAGGAAAGCGAAGTCACCTTGTGCTTTGTGTTTTGTGTCTATTATCCTTGGGCTTATCTCACACTTGGGGGCTAAATCCTTGTGATAACGTGCTCCTTTCCCTTTTTCATTTTCTTATATGTATCACTACCTTAAAGCAATCACCCCCAGTGAGGCGTGTGCGATCGCTTTAACGTAGGGGGGCATACATCCCATTCATATCTTTTCAAGATACTTGAAAATTTCTTGGCAAATTTAACCTTGCCTTGAAAATTTTTGATATCTTTCTCGCATGACTCATAGTGAGGGAACCTTACTACTGACAGTCATGGTTCTCCCTCGTCATCTTCCCTTTTACTTTGTCAATCAAAGTCGTAAGATCCTTAGTCCACTGGGGGCTTGGTGTATCTTGCCTCCTTGACGTGGTGAAAGTTTTTCAATGTTGTTTCCTTGTACTTTACCGGAAGTATTGGCGTACGCTTATACTCCCGCTAAAGTGGGGGCTAAATGTAGTGTCCTAAAATTGTGACACTTGCAATTTTGACTGCATTTGGGTCTTCACGATGGCGATGCAACACGGAACCTGAATGGAGACCCCGAAACCTGTTTATGACATCAAAAACTGCATTTCTCAGCACCCTGGCCTGTTCCTCCTTGCACCCCGCTGTCCCAGGAGGTGGGACCAGAGCGCCTAGCGCCTTGGTCCTTCAGGACTAGGGCGCCCAGTGCCCTGGTCCCTGGCCCTATTTTGGGCCCGGTCTCCTATGGGACTTCGGGTCTTTGTGTTTGCAAATTGGAAAATAACATTTCTTGGTCGGCCTAAGGTAGGGAAAATTAGTCTATCAACCCTAATTGGCAAGTATATAAACTACATTTCCTCTCCCATTTTGGGAGGAAGGACATATGTGTACAAGACGCGAAAATGATATTCAAACATTCAAGCATTCCTTCAAGCAATTGATCATTCTAAGTCTCCATTCAAGGCTAGGTGTTGCATTCAAGACAAGGATTCAACCATTGAAGAGGAGATCACATACTACAACATACAACATACAACAAACAACAACATCTATACCTTCGCATATAAGGATACAAACATCCTTACAACAAGGTACTAGTACTTGTTTTACATTACAGTCATTTACATTTACAACATTTCTCATTTCTTGGTTAATTCCAAAACCGGGGTTTGACCTAAGGGCAAACCCCTAATCCCTAACCCCCCAATCATCTTCACTTTTCTGTGTGTAGGTTGCAGGTACGCGGCTGAAATTGAAGATCTGGAATCCTTGTGCAGAGATGAATAGATCCACCTTCGTTTCGCGGATTTTTCGGAGGACCGTGTGCACGCCGGGCGCCATCGTCCCATCAACTTTCGCTCAAATTTGCAGAACAACACCGTCTCGACATTTTACTGCTAATTCTAGGTCCGTAGCTTCATATCATATTCCTATCTCTGTTTATAAGTGAATCTTTCCTACTTTGCATGCATTCCTAGCTTAATCCTTCTATCTACATTTCTTTACAAAAGAGGGTATCCTTGATGTCTTAACCCTTGAAACTCATTTAGAATCCAATCTTGCATTGCGTGGGATTGGATCTTGTGGGTTTCAACCCCTCTTTTGAATGTAAAGTCTCTCCTAAGTGAAAACCATCAACCCTAGTGACTCTCCCTTCTCTCTTCTCGGAGTTGGGGAGGGGAGAACGACTAGGGTTCGATTTTTCCGCTTTACACTAAGATAGCTTCTGCATTGGAGTAGGCTCTCTGTAATATGTCTACTTATGATATGAGAAGACTCTTGAGTTATTTTAGGGACTAGAGTCTCTTCGTATTCTCATTATCATAGTTATGTAGTCTGTTATACAAATCATCTACATATTTGTTAAAGGCAAGTATAGAGTCCTAGAGTGGGACATATGCCTTGAATATGCTTTCCATCTCTTGCTCTATTTCTGTTTGTCTTTTTGAAATGTTAGAATAAAAGAAAGAAACATTAGAGGTGGAAGCACGATACTTTCCTCCCGTTTCAATAGCATTTCTCAACAAATCCTTATTGTGCGACAGAGCCATTTTCCCACTATCAATATCCTTTACCAGTTTTTCTCCATACTTCTTATTGCACGACTCTTTTTAGCATACAATTGAGTAGCATCTTCTAGTGACTTGATTTGATCAGATGCATCTGCAACTAATTGACAAAGTTTGCTGATAGGTGTAGATATATGTGCTATAGATGTTTCTAGTAGCGGACTATATAAAATATCTACAACAGTTTGAATTGTCTCTGCTTCAACCCTTTTATCTTTCAATCTCTTCTTATGCGTTCTAGATTGCATGACAATTGTAATCTTCATCATTTATGATGCACTCAAATTGTTCATATCGATTGGTCTTGAGATACTTAGAGAATCATTATCATCATCTTCAAGTTGTTTCTTCTTTGCCGGTTCAGGGGATACAACCTTAATTATAGCTTTCTCTATATTCTTCTCCATTTCCTTTTGTGTGACAACTGGTTCAGTAGGCTCCTTCTGAATAGCTTGAATGACCAGTGGAGATTGGGGTTTCTCTAGTTGTTTTGTTGATGGTGGATTATCCACTTTTAGTTGAGTTGCCAGTTGCTCAACTAAGGTAACCTGTACATCAACATTTGTAGGAGGCTCCATATCTGGTATAGTGTTATCTCCAAATAGGTCAACTATGTTCTGAACATCATCAACAACATGAATAATAGAGTCATCCTTTTTCTTGAGAGGATAGACCTCATCAGGTTGAATAATCTCTTCTTCATCCATTTCTAGTCTATTAACATCATCAACAACATTATCCTCATTCATAGAGGATTGGATGAGCTCTTCCATTTGTTTGATTTCACAGGCAATATGATGGGTCTTCATTTCAATGATTTCCCTCTTTCCACTAAGTAACTTTAGTCTTCTTAAATTGAATGTAAACTAAAATTTGTATCAAGCAACTAAGACACTAATATCATCCTTAGTAAAATATTGTACAAATACCTCATCAATGATTTCTTTTTCTAATCTAATAGCTTTCTCCCATTTATTCAAAAGAATAGTGTTCAAAGAATTTGAAATATCATTTTCTAATTCATGTGGATATCTATTGTAATGACATAGATGAGTGAATACCTGTTGAATCACTCGCTCTTTCTCATTTGCAGTGAAGGAATCAAAATGCTCCTTTACATTGCCAAACGTATTCCTCCTTAGTGTCTTCATTGTCCTTTCAAAATGGGTTTCAGGCTTGAAAGATGCTATATCAAGAGGCTCAGTTGCCTTTGGCACTTCCTTAACCTTCTTGGATATTCTTCTGGTTGTTTTTGCCTTCTTTGGTTCTTCATAAGAATTTGTTCCCTCAGACTCTTGTTGCAAATTAAGATTTTCTGCCTCTCTTCTTTGTCTCCTTCTTAGTATATGCTTTGGGTTCCAGTTCCTTTTTGGTTAGGACACTCCTGGTAACCCTAGTACTCTTTGTTGCTAGAGGTGCCTCATCAAAATTTTTATTCTTTCCTCTTGTACTTTTAATAGGTGCAGTAGTGGTTTGTGCAGATGCCTCTTGGACAACCACAATGTCCAATTTTTCCTGCTTTTTGTCTATAGGCGATGCTAATAGGGTATTAACATAACCAACCAGTAGATCATAGTTTACCTCATAACTCATGACTTCCATTTCTTCCTTTCTGGGCTCAATAGCTTGCATCAGGCAAAAATCAGTGGTAACGGTGAAGATTATATCCTTTTTAGAGTTCTTTACCACTTCTTTTGGTAGTCTTATTCTCATACTCATTTTCTTTTGGAACTCATTAAAATACTTATTCATGGCAGCACAGAAAGTATTCTTTACAACCTTGATGTTGTTCTTAATTTGTGTAGAGACTGGTGAGTCCTTTGACCACTCAATGTCTCCAATCCTTGGTAGAAAGTTCTGAAAATAAAAGAAAAATCGGACCAATAGCTGACCATACTTGAAATTTTGACTATTATCCTTTTTAACTAATTGCAAATTTTGAAATAATTGCCTTCTGATGGCTTCACAGAGATCATAATTTGCATTATCAACAATCATTCTGTGAGCAGTATGAATTGCTGTAGATGGAACACTATTAAGTCTACTAGAGTAAAATACTCAGTAGCCTATTACCATTGCTGCTAGTTTCACTACAGAGTCTCTAATATTGTTGATAAAAAAGACATGCTTATCAGAAGTAGAACCGGTTAAGTTGAAGACGGTGTCCTTAGAAATTCTCCTTAACTCAGGCACTTCACCGGTTAAGAAATAGCTAGTTACAGCCTAAATGGCTTCCTTTGTAATTGTGTGAGTTATTTCTAACTACATATTTTCTCCATGAACTCGACTCAAAATGATTCAGATATGTGCTTCTTCAAAATCTTCAAGAAAATAAGAGGCGTTATGAAAACCTTTTTCAAAAACCCTAGCATACTTTTTCTTAATCTTACCGTTCTCATCACAAAGTGATTTCAACTATGTATAAATGTATAGAGATCCTAAATCTTCTATCTTGCAGTCAATGTAAGTAAACAAATCACCTTTGATCACAACTCCACTCGGAACTTGTGATAATGCATTATAAGACACAATTTGTTCTACCTTTGTAGCTTCCATAAGCTCAAAAGTAATCATTAACCTCTCTACAATCTTTGAAGTTGATGCCATTTCAGATGAACAAGATTCAAAGTGATATGTTCAAAGAAATACTTTGTTTCGTGCACGATCCCCCGTTTACCGGTTGAGATGCCCAAGTGCACACCAGTTCGACCTTCTGCAACTTTCAATTCAGTTTAATTTCACAAATCATGAAACAATTTGGCAATTTATAGCAAAACAATCTTTCTCATCTCTACAAAAGCTTTAAATTTCTTTCTCGAATGCGTTACGGTAAAAGTGACAAAGTAAAACTCACTTTTATCCTTTTTACCTACTGCATTAAATTATCGCCCGTTTAGGATTATAAACCCTAATTTCACCACTCAAGTGTAAAACCGGTTGATAACATATTCACAAAAGGTTACCAACATTTCATGTTTCAAAATTCTTTTCTCGCTCATTTTTCACAAGGGGTCTAGAGGTAATTTAACCATTAAGCTCTCCTTAGCCACATTAAAAAGGCTTAAGTTACTGGTGCAGGGTTCTCTTCACTGGGTGAAGGAACAATTTCTTCTCCAAGTGAGTCATCGCTTTTCTTCTTCCAAATCCGATTCATATCCTCTCTGGTTTCTTCAATATCCACTCTTTGCTTTCCTTTTTGGTCCTTAGACTATTTGACTAGTTTGCTATTTCTAGATCTATAAAATTTTTCTAAGTGCCCCGGTTTGTTACAATGATAATAGGCCATACTAGATGATCTCCAAGGTCCTGCGTTTCCTCTTCCTATTCTTCTTCTGCAGTTCATATCCACATGACCAAGGTTATTATAGATGGTGCAAATAACATTTGTTACCTTTTCCATCTCGAATGGACTAAACCAGTTGCCGTAGGGTCTTTGCCAGTTCAGGTTTACCCGGTTATCATAGTTCCTCATTCAGTCACTATTTGGTCTTAGATGGATGTGTAGTAAAGGATTGTTTGCTCCATATATGCACTCAATAGATTTATGTCCATACATTCCACTTGTGAAGCAATGACCTTCAAATTTCTTGGACACATACCTAGTATTAGTATTGTAATTTGCATTTCTATTAGGTTTGTCTCTACAAAAATTTGCAGTGTGACCAGGTTTATGGCAAACAAAGAAGACAGGTTTAAAGACCTTCTTACCAGTAGGATTATTGATCTTAGGAGCAGATTTGTTCTTAGGATTGTTGCTCTTTGTACCGGAGGATTCACCTTTTTCAGTTGTGTGAAAACCAAGTCTAGAGATATCACCCTTCATTCTTTGTGATTTAACTTGTTCTTACAGCATGGTAGAACTTTTGATGAACTTCTCCAATTTCTCGTTGGCTTTAGTAAGCTATTTGGTGAGATCTTCATTATGCTTAGACAGGTTCTCTTTTAGAGATGATGCAAGTTCAAGATCTAGCTGCAGGTTCTCCTTTTCTTCTCTTTCAGCAATCAAATGCTCATGCATAGTGGCATTTTCACGCTTGATCTTGACAATCTCTTGATCTCTTTCTTTGATAAGATCTTCAACAACTCTTATGGCTTCCAGTTCCTGACTCATGCAGATAGTGAGACCTTCTAGCTCTCTCCTCCGATTTAGTTTTTCACTGTTTAACTTTTCAACTTCCTCTTCTAAAGAATCAATATTAGCTTTGTCTGAAGAACTATTATCAGATATCTCTAATAGTTGTTCAGTTAGCTCTCTCCTTTTGACTTGAGAAGCTTTCAGTTTGACCCTAAGGGTTTTAAGTCCATTTCTGCTAGCTTCTAGATCTCTAGCCATCTTGAAGTAGCTCATGTCCCCCATGGTAGTTTCAAGGCTCCCTTCTAAGCGATTAGGATTCAAAGAAGCCAGGCTCTGATACCAATTGATGGACATGAAAAGCACTGAGAGGGGGGGGGTGAATCAGTGATACCAAAAATAAAACTACTTCAAACACTAATCGGTAGATGAACTTAACAAAGATTTGAACACAATGCATACAATCCAAAATGATATAACAACATCCACAAAAAGTAAAGAATCCACCATAACACAAGTGTTTATATGTAGAAAACCCAAATAGGTAAAAACCACGGTGAGATGGAACTCACAAGTTAACTATTTGCAGTAATAGATAACTGATTGGTTAAGGTCTACAAAGTGTTCTGCTAGGAGCAAATCTTGTTAGAGATCACAAAGCTTGATTATAAGCTTATACCCTGTTAAGAGTAGTACCCTATTAGGAGTAACCTCGGTGGAGGATTTCAGAATCTAAACTAATGGATCACCTTGTTAAAGAATTTATACATTGAATCTTGTTAGAGCTTACCTGGTTAGGGGATTTGATTCTACTATAATGGTAAAAAAAAACAAGAATGGTTTGATCTGTTCTAAGTAGCACAATACTTGCTTGGTCAGATCCTTCTAAGCATATTCAACACTACTATTCAACACACTCTTCATCTTAACACTTATTGCTCTTCATGCATACCATCATGTTTAAAAGATTTACTGAGATGTCAATATATAGACATTCAGATTTCATGTTGGCCTAAGGAAATCATAACACAATTTCCTAGGTGTAGTGTATCTGGACAAGTGACCATAACTCATCACAAAAATTACCGCCAAGTAGTTGGTGCTGGTAACTCATCACAAAAATTAACAAATACCGGTTGGAACAATTAATATCAGTTTGAATAAAACATATCAATCGTTGTCCTTGAGTCTCCACTTGATCTCCATCTGGATCTTCATCTTGATGCCGACTTAGTATAACCACAAGTTGTCTCTAATGCACATACCAGTTGACATAGAGTACCGGTTAGAGATAAACCTCTAACATACCGGTTGATAGTATAAACAATTGAAGTTACATCGACAGTCAATATAATCAAATGTCTGTGTGAGAGTGTTTAATGAATGACGACAAGTGATGAATATATTACAATCATCATCAAGCCAACAGTATAATGTGTGACCCTTCAATGAGAAGGGGGGCAAGAGTTCTTATGAGTGTACATGGTGTATTCATGTCTGGTTGGTGATATGTATAGAAAAGGAGGGGTCATTTCCACAATATTGGAGGAGGCATTGGACACACTTAGAGGAGATGTGAAATTTTGGAGGAAAGGTATGTCATGTGAAGCACTAGAGGAGGCACTTGACACACTAGGAAGAGATGTTAACTTTTAGAGGAAAGGTATCCCAATGTGCAAGGATCTTGGGAACACTTTATGTTTTCTCATATTGTGTAGATGGTTGTGGGTTCTATAGTTAGGAGATCCACTGAAGAAGTCATTTTTGGTGTTTCTTGGGTGAGCGAGGAAGATTGGTGAAGGTACCTTATTAAAGTCTACAGAAGGGTTGTGTCCAACCCTTGCATCGTCTTTTTAAGGGATTGAGCTTTGCATTGAATCATATCAATTTATGTTTCAAATTTTTTGTTCTACATTTATAAAGTCCATTAATAATTGGAGTGGAGTTTGGTTTACAACCAACCACACTAAATTTAATATTTTTTTTAAATAATTAAAATTAATTTTTAATTTTTATGAATTTATATTTCTATAAAATTTTGCATGATGTTATATTTAACAATGAACTCAAGCTCCCAAAATCATTTACAAAATAAGAGATTTCCTTCTATGGGAGAGTAGGAAGACAAAAACATCTCTTGATTGTGATGCCTAATGAATTAGATCTATTGTTCAATAATTATGGACTCATTCCATTAGGATATCAAAAGATAAGAATGTACACATTATACCTCACTTATATAGGGAAGTTTGAGAGATATTCTTTAATAGGATGATGACACGTGGCTTAATTCTATGTATTCTAATATCCAAAGGATAAAATTATTGAACACTATTGGAAGTTGAGAGGGGTGGGGGTGAATCAATATTCACAAAGTCTTGAACTTATTTAGTCATTTTAACTATTACAATTATATAAATACATTCACATGAAAGTAAAAAACTCAAACATCAAAACACTCTCATAAGAACACCAAGATTTTTATGTCGAAAAACCAAACTAGGAAAAACCATGGTGAGATTCAACTCACAATATATAATAACTATTTTTACAATGAACATGGCTTCCTACCAAAATGAGCTTACTTCTTCAGGGCAAGATACAAAAATACTCTCACAATACAATAAATTCTGGGAAGGAAATATTATGGCAAGGCACACGTGCTTAATTTGAATGCAATTAAACTCATATTCAACTAGTATGTGAATGATGTAGTAGATGGCTCGTTCTTTTCCTTCATGGTCATGTTGTGTCAAGAGTGCCCCAAATGCTATCGATGTTGCTGATATGTAGAGTAACAATGGTTTTCCTTGGATTGGTGATATAAGCATTGGTGGATTCAAAAGATAGTCCTTGAGCAATTAGAAATGTTATTGGAATTCGTCATCCCACTTAAAATTGATATTCTTTGTGAAGCAAATATTGGAAGGGATGACAATTATTTGTGAGTTGTGCTATGGATTTATGGATTGACTGAAATTTTCTCTTTAATGATCTAAATTGAACGATGTTATTAGGAGAAGGAATCTCTGAAATTGCTATGATTTTTGTTTGATCTATTTTAATACCTCATTGCGAGATAAATTATCCTAGGATTTTCTTGGATCCAACTTTGTACTTTTCCAACTAGTCAAAAACCACTGCTAAGATGCCTAAATGTTCTTATTTGGTAACTTATTTTCCCAAAATATAATCTACACTATCTTCCATGGTAATGTGCATGATATCATGATAGATTGTTGTTAGGGATCTCTGATATGTGGCACTTTCATTCTTCAATCCAAAGGGCATGAGATTACAACAAAAGGTACCCCATGGACATGTGAATTCTATCTTGTGTTGATCTTCAGGTGCTATCTTAGTTTGATTATATTTAGATAATCCATCCATAAGTGATAACATTGCATCGCCTACTATGATATCAACAATCAAATCAATGTTTTGTAATGAAAAGTCATCCTTGAGACAAACTTTGTCTATGTCTTTGAAATCGGTGCATATTCTTATGTTGCCATCTGGTTTGCTAATAGGTACAAAATTTGAAATCCATTTAGGATAGTTGATTGGCCTAATGAAGCCAACATCCAATAACTTTTGAAGATCAACTATTAATAGTAATTATACTTGTGGATGCATCCTATGCAACTTCTATTTGACTGGTTTGACACCTAGAGTATCTGTCAAGTGATGCATAATTAAATCCATATCTAATCTAGGCATATTTGCATAAGAACATGTAAAATTTATTTTTCTCTTTGTGAAGAACTTTGTTAACTTTGGTCGCTCAATTTCTATCAATGATTGTGGAAGGAAGATTTTGTATGATACTTTTTCTATCCCAATGTTTGTTTTGATAGTTCCTTTGATCAATATATTTATAAGTTCTCCTGATATGATGTCATGGGGAGAGTGTAAAACCTTCCATCGTCTAGTTCCTTAGAGAGGTTTTCAGCATCAGATGCATCCTTTCTTTTTACTTTTTCAGGGTCATAAAGTTCTACAATGCGGTTTTCACTAAAGGACCCATTATATCTTTTTATTTAAATATTTTTTTGACTAAAAGGTTTGAAACTCTCTCCAAAATATGCCATGCTATTGAGTTCAATGGTTTATCCTTCTTTATGGTCACCAAGAGGGATATCATCTTGTATACCAAGGTAACCAATGAAGGCCTTGTTATTTTTAAATATGTCAAGTTGTAGAGGTCCTTGTTGGTCCCAATGAACGAGTTGGGGATGAACGAGGACAAGGCCATCAATATATTCAAAGTCATCAAGTATGATGGTAAAGACACAAGAATCTTTGGGTATGTCAATTAGGTCATCAAGGTCATCACTGGTACTCTCCCCATCAGTCTTGATTGTAAATGAATCTAACTCAACATAACTAGAAGGACACTCAACAACAAGAGTTCACACTTTTCATGGTTTTTGCCTAGAACCTCGAAATGTAGAGGGTTTAGGATCCCAAAACATCTTTATCCATGTTTCACCGCTATCTTTCTTATCTTGAGATTGTAAAATTGATGGTGTTTCTTGACCAACTTTGAATAGTTCTCTAAATTTCTCTTCTTTCGTGTGTTCACTAGGTTCTCTAAAAGTTTTTACAAGTTCCTAATCACTGGATGATTTGTCGGAACCCCATTCCCATTCATTTGAATATGTGAAATAATATCTTTCTTGTTGTTGGTCCTTAATGAAAGTGAGATAAGTAATTTTCAATGTTGCTTGGGAATCAAGAACACATAATATCAAAGGTGCAAAACCAAGTAATTTTGTGCATTGTTTCTTTGGCACTAATTCTAAGTACAATAGTTATACAATACCTTTCTTTTGTAGGCCAAAATGAACTTTTCAATCGTATCCCATCTTTTGTAGAAACTTGAAACCTTTTACATACTTTTTAATTGGTATTGTGATGTGATATTGATTGAGTTATTCTTATAGTTCCTTGTAAAGTATTTTGTACTATTACATTGAAATTTTAGTACTATTACAATCAAATTTTAAATTTTTATGAAATAGATTTTTTTTCAAAAAATAACTAGTAGCTTACAAACTAAATTCAATTTGCCATATATTCTATTCTTACATATTTTAAAAAAAATGTAGGTAACTTATTCAAATTTTTATGTCAAGTTGTGTAACTTTGTTTTCTCAATTTTCATTGCCACTTAAGGGCCTGTTTCACCCACCATGATCCTGCACATAGCCAAGTGTTTTAATTAAATGATGTTTTATGGTGTGTTTTACCTGAAATGGTTTTCCTCATGTGTATCTTATGTAATGTGTAAATTTATGCATGTATGCTTATCATTTCATTTATTTTAGGACATTGTTTATAATGATTAGCATTCTAAGACCCTAATATCTAACAATACCCAATGCAACCACTAGACTTATAGAATCCACAAGAGGCAGTTAATCCATGTCATAAACCCAAGCATTGCATTGCATAGAATAAGGAGACCAAGGGTGCACACCTTGCAACAATTCCCCCCACCCCAAGTGCAAGTGAGGGGGTTTGAATGTATGACCTAGGCTCTGATATCACATTTTAGAAATACAGTTGATGTTGCACCAAAAGATCTACCTGTTAATGTACAATACAACCACTAGACTTATAGAATCCACAAGAGGCAGTTAAGACATGTCACAAACCCAAGCATTGCGTTGCACAACACAAGAAGACCAAGGGCACACACCTTGCAACAACTAGATCATTGGTCCCTAAAGATTGAAAATTAATGTTTTTCCATTAGTCATCCAAAACTCATTATGAGTATTTAAAGCTTCAATACACGAGAATAATTTTGTATTCTACTATTAGACACAAAAACTCAAAATCTTGATCACTCTTGTTGAAATTTTTTACTTTGGTTTTATCACTAACAAGTTGATCCTTAGTACCCATTGCTACCCTATAAAGAAATTTGTTCTTAAATATTATTTATTCTTTAAGATTCCATTGGTGATAATTAAATGGGATTAAAGAAGATGATAATTGTCTTAAATTCATACTTTAATGTAATTTGTACATTTAAAGAAAATATAAAAACAAAGAAAGTCATGGTGCTTACAAAATATGCACACAACATGATACACCTCCATTGATTATGCTTATGATTCCTCTAGGTTACAACACTTTCATGCCAATGGTAAGGAGTTATAGGAGAAAAGATTATGTAGAATGAAAATTTAAAAAGTTGAGGCTTAGAAGAAGAATTATCACCTATTGAGGAGAATAAATGCTCATCCACACGCCCTTCACCTAATGAATTTACATAAGAAAATAGATAAAATTGATGAGTGCTTATCATTCTATATTTTGTAAAAACATTTGAATTCATCATAAAAAATTAAATATTATTTTAAAGTTAAAACAATAAAAAAAATATTCTATTATAATAATGTGTTTAACTAATGCTAATTTAATAATAATATATTTTTACATGATAAAAAAATTATATATAATATTTTAAAAATAAAATATTTATTTTATATTATTAATTAATACTTAAGTAACAAAATATTTAGCATCAAAGTAAAATAATATTATTTTTTAAAAAACTTAATATTGATGTCTAGCATTGGAAGAGTTGAAGTTTGGAATTGTTGTAGTAAGTATAAATCAATTATATGGGAATTACATTTTTACATAAATAAATACTCACATTGTAACCAAACATTGTAGTCAAGTACAAATTAATTATTTGAATTCTTTTCTTTTTATGGATACAACAATTCACATTATAATAAAATATAATTTATATAAGATGTAAATAATATTCTAATAATAATTGGTGCTAATTGTTTAAACATGGGCCTAAATCCCTACCTAATCAACAAACTATTTTACATATTTTACCTTCAAAATAGATGGCCAAGGCATCTTAATAAACTAACAAAAATAGTTTTTCTAAGATTTATTTGGGGGGTGGCTATTTGGAAAGAGAACCATACAAAGAAATTGATATTTGACTTATACATATTCCCTCAAATAATTGCAATCCATTATTAAAGAAAAACAAAATCAATATCAATCTAATCTAAATATTTCCATCCAAATATCACGTAGTTTAATTAAAATAATATAAAAATAAGAGTCCTTAAATTAGATATATCATTCTATTTTATAATTTTTTTTTCATATATATAATTTCATTGTTTAAAAAAACTTTTATAAAAATTAAAAAATAAAATAATTCTATATTATTATAAGAAATTAAATTTAGCTAATGTAAGTATTTAGAAAATGCTTTGTTATAAATAATAAATCTTTTTTATAATTTTTTTTAACTTAAAGAGTTAATATTTAATAATTTACATGGCTAATAAAAAATTTATGTAGATTATTATTAATATTTAAAGACATTCTATAATAGTAGAATGTTGTAGATTGTAATAGGGTGAAGGTGTCCACGTGAGTGTGTAAAAGTAAACTTACTATTAATTATAAGCATAATAGTTTCAAAATAAATACCACATAAAAATAAAATGGCTCTCATAAAAATTATAAGTTTTAGATAGACTTATAAATATAAAATAAAATAAAGATATTAAAAAAAAAAAATCTACCACTTCATAATTACAATGTATAGCAAGCCTTTTTTAAAAATATTAATATATATTAAAGATTATTAATTTAATTGAAAACTATTTTCAAATATATATTTTTAAACATTAAGGTAAATAAAATAGTTCTACACATTTATGTAGATAGATGTATTTAAGATATTTATACTAGTTTAATATATTTAAACAAATAATAGTTATTCATTAAATTAAAATAATATATAAAGTTATTTACAAAAAGCTAACATTTAAAATTTAATTTTAAGGAAGAGTTTAAATTTGGGTGGGTTATAGTCAAGTATTAATTTATTGGGCCTTGGACTTTTAATTGAATAATTGTTCACATTATAATTAAACATAATATATTGATCTGTGATTTCTTAATAATTGTATCCAAGTTGTTTATGTTTTGAATTAAATTTGTGGCTATATAAACATTATAATTACATATTCAAGTTGTTTAGGCAAAGAACTATTTAACATATTTAAAAAAAAATGATTTAGTTATAAGACACATTTTATCCAAAGGTAATGTTAGATAATTAGTACAATAAGACTTAAGCTTACTTAGGTCATGTTACTTTTGTTGTCTCAAGTCATGTCGTGAGAACACATGTCATGATCTTGTCTTATCTTCACCTAGGGTTTCTCTAAGGTTACTCTTTATTTAGCTTGTAGGTTTTCTTTACGAGCTTTCATTGTCAAATCATGGTTAATTGATAATGAGATAATCAATATGATTCATCTTTTGAATCAATCCACTTTTGGCCTCCATAGCTAGTTAGTTTTTCTATCACTTTGTGACCATTGCAAGTGATGTTTGAGAGTTGTGGGGTTGAGAGTCAACTCCAACAGCTAGGCATATACAATTGCATGTGATCTTTGGGAGTTGTGGGATTGAGGAATCACCTCCAACAACTAGAATTGGCATCTTCTTTGGCTTTGTGACAGGGGTTAGATTGTAGGTGATTTTTGGGAGTTGTGGGGTTGAAGAAGAAACTCCAATAGCTAGAATTGACATATAACATTTGAAGAAGAATTCAAACTTTAGGTTGGTTGTACTCAAGTATTAGATAACTTTACCAGATACTCACATTGTAATCAAACACCAATTAGATATGTGAAATTTATGTATTTACTTAATTATTATGCATGCCAATTGTTTACGCGTGAACTTAAATCCATACCTAAACAAACATCACATTGGTTGTTTAGGTAAAAGGATATATTACATTTCACAGTTTATGAACAGAAATGGCTTTCTAGATTCTTCCACTTAATTGCAAAACACACCAAGGTAATGCTAACCCTAATTTAAGGTTATCCTTTCATGCATGCCCTTTATCATTATAAAACAGATGAAAAGGGCTCCCTTAAGCATACCTAGTCTCCCTGAGATTGATTCTAATCAGAGCACAGCGACATCAATGGAGAAAGAGAAGCATGATCCCTGCTCAACAAAGGAGAAGAAGACCAGAAGGAGAGAGGAATGCGCTATCCCAGATGAACAGCGTTGCCAACGAGCAGATCGCAAGAAGAATTGGCGATGTAAAAACGCCCGTGTTAATCATATATACTGCCAACACCACAAAGATTTGGCAGCGAGAAATTATTTGGTAAGGAAAAAAATGAAGAAGTCCAGAGAGGACAAAGAATCTTCTGCCATTGAAGATCAAAAGGATACCAACCAGGTTGTTGGAATCAGCAAAAGAGGAATGAAGAATATGTCTAGGATAATAACTCCTGAGATAGCTGAAGAAATTACGGTTCCTTCAGACATATCAGATCTGGGGGAGCTTCTGCCTACTTTATTGATGGAAGCTTGGAATCGAGAGCTTACTCCTATGGAGAAGCTTAGTCTTCGAGAACTTTTGCCTGAAGGTCACCGGGACGATACGGCTGTGATGTCTATTTTCTGTCGAGGTACTTCAAGATTTGGTATAGACCGTGCTGGTAACTGGTGTAGAAGTGTTTGTGAAGGAAAAGAAAGTCCAGATGCGGTGCTAGAAAGGGAAAGAGAGTTGAACATTTTTCAGGCAGAGTATTTGAAGAATTTGGAAGAGTACCATGAGGTTTTTTTGGCCAAGGCCCAATGGTTCAAGCGGCTGTGGTCTGATACATGCAACCGAGATGATCAAATGTTCTCTCATCTACTAGAAAAAGGAAAATATAAACTTAACCCTACTTTGCTTAGTTAATAGGTTCTCTTTTTTATTTTGTCAATGGACTGGTTGTTATGATTTTTGTAAGTGACGAGAAGGAATGAGTAAGATCCGGAAGCTTTTCATTGGCTAATAAAGGACTTCCTGTTATTTTAAGTTCATTCTTATGGAATTTGTTATTTGCTGCAGCCTTAGTTCACAGGCCTTTATGGAAGAATCCTCATTGGTATTTGAAGCAAAATGTGACTCCAGACTTATGTGAATACATTATGACAACTGAATTTTCCATCCATTGCTTGCAATTTTCTTTGATTTTCAGAAACGCATTGCACCAGCCTGTGATATAATTATTTATTGTACTGTGGTTTTAGTCTACACAAGATTTGTTTGTTTTTCTTGGTAAGTAACTATATTAGCTGTGGTTACTTGGCATTCTGTTCCATCAGCAATGCGGCATCCAATTGTTTTTAATTCATGTAAATATTGGAGACCGTATGAAGTATATCAACGGGAATAACGTTTTATTCACAGTTTTTTTTTAATGGAATGGTGCCCATGATATAGAGTTTTTAAGGACCATTTAATATCATTTGAACCCATTGCCAAGGTTGTCTAGAAGTATTGAGCATAGCAATGGCCAAATACACAAAATCGAAAGAATATTAGTGACTTAAAAATAAGGAATTAATATGAAATTAATATTATTGGTTCATAAAAGTGTTATTTCTTAAAAATAGATATTTAATTTTTAGCTTTAAAAATATTTATAAGATTTATTGTAAATTTAAAAGTTTAAATGATAAAATTTATTTATTTATGATAATTTTTAAAACTTGTGTTCATTTTAAGATTGACTTTTAATAAAATGGTATTTATATAAAGTGTAATTTTATTTGAAGCTAGGTTTTTTTCTATTCTTATTGGGTTCATATTTATATATATTCTTATATATTCAATGACACCTTTGTTTACATACATTGTGTAATGCACTTCAAATTTAGTGCACCTTTGATTTCTAGACATTTATTTTCTACATAAACATTAATATTCCCTCATCTCAAGTCAACATTGGTACAAGACTAATCTCACTCCTAAAAAATTGACAGATGAAATTCTGAAATTTAAATTAAAATACGAATACCACTAGTCACTATGCATAGATCAAACACATGTTTATTTTTATCACCATTTGATATTTATATGATTCAATTATTGTCTATGAATCATTCACATTGATATACAGTTTGACTTTTCTTGGGGGTTAATCTAGGACAACATGCCCTCTAGTGATATAACAACATCTGAATGGTATTATAAAATATAACTAGTCCTTGTAGGAAACTAGAGATCATTGAACTTATTAAATGAGAGAATTGAGACAAAAGGTTGTAAGCTCAGATTTTTAGTTCATAAAATAGACCCATGCCTATAGAAATAATTTAAAATTTGTATAAAATATACTAAAAGTTACAAGTCACAAAAAAATCCAAGGTGAAGTATAGAAAATCAATGTTTTTGGTCTTGAGAAAATTGATCTTGAATATGACATTAGAGGTATTATTCTTCATTGATCCTATACCTACATAAATCTCTCCATCACATTTAATTTATTTCTTTGTATTTAATGGTAAACCATTTACTCATGTAATTATTATGTAATTAATAGAGCATAATGTATATTGAGTTATGTGATGTTAATTGATTATCCTAGGGTAAGTTTAAGTGATGATTATTTCTCTTTACAATTTGTGAATCTATTTTCTATTACATAATCTAGTTAACATAGGCTTTTATACAAATATTAAGATATTCAAATTTACAAGTTCAAGATTTTTATACTTATTTGTAAATTTGAACCTCTTTTAATTCATTGATTTTGTTGATAGGTTCTTATTTTTAGATTTAGTGCACTTTTTCCATATTCTATCTTTATTCACCTTGATGCTTAAAGAATCATCTTTAGGTCTACCTTTTTCTCATTTTTTGCATTTGATATACATATTTTTTAATTTTTTTCCATTGAAGAATGATTACTCTTTCTAATACATTTAGACAATGATAAACTCGTAATATTAATATTTTCTTATGAGGACATTCTTGTTAAAACCCTAATCTAGCCTCCTATATATTTAATAGTTCTAATGAAGAAGATACAAAAAAATGCATGACAATATTGAAACTTTAAAAGTCTCCTTACAAAATCAACAAAATATTCCTTACAAAATCAACAAAATATGCTTAAAAATTGGCTTCAATGTACTCTAATAATGAGTTTTTATTCATATCACAAATGTTGCAAAGAAACTCTCCTTAATTTTGAGCTAAGAACAAGGTTTGTTTTACACATAAATAAAAACTAAAATAAACTCCCAATAATCTTTATTTGGGGAAATAAAAAATACTACTGATTTTTTTCAAATTTCTTATTGTTAAGTTAAAACAAATAGATTTGGAAGATTATCAAGAGATTATAAGGAACAAATTCTTATCTATGAGTCCAAAAATATTTAGAACAAAAAATAAAACTACATATAGATAAATAATGCTCTTACATCAAACTAGCAAGGAAAAACAGATTTCTTCTTGGTCTCCTCTCTATGAGGTTATTTATGGTACCAGAGTTCATTTGTATATTTGAAGTTATTATCCACATAACATAATCAATAACATAATCAATATAGGATTGATTCAATCTCCTTTGGCCGTGTTTTAGGTAGTTTATGTTCCCAATTTATAATCTAATCATCCTCAAATTCAAGAACATTTTCCTAATCTTCCTTTTCTTTGAAAGGATACAAATCCCTAACATTGAATATAGAACAAATTTCAATGTTATTTGAAAGGTCAACAACATAGGCATTTGATGAAAAATTCCTCAAGGTTTTTTCTTCTTCCCTTAAAATATTGGTGTATCCTACATCTTTCCACAAACTTCTTCATGTGAGATTTCTTTTTTCAAGAAAAATAGTCTGCACTCAATCTAGCAAGTGTCATATTTTTTTTCTAAAATGTCATCCCAAACTACCACTATGTTTCTCCTTTAGTAAGTTATCTCTTGTGAAAAATCTAGGAATGCATAGCTTACTACTCTTGAATTGTAGTACATCCATGGAATCCTCTCTTTACTTATAGGATCTTCAAATGCTGCATAAGCCTCTCTAAAATTTGAATCTTTTTTGTACATTTCTTTCAGGACATCAAATCCTAAGATATTCACTTTCAATTTCTACATAATAATAATATTTCTCCCACTTAATATATTTTCCACTTTTTTATAGTGTTCACTTTTATGCTTGCTAACAAAGGTAAAATTTGTTGGCAGTGGGCCAACATCCCTCATGGGGATTCGTGACATGGTTTAACAACCTTCTGTGGATTCTATAAGTCTAGTGGTTGTATCGAACATTGAATGGTCGATCTTTTGGTGCAACGACAACCCTAGCTTGTAACAAGTGGTATCAGAGCTTGGTCACAGGTTTGAATCATGAAGGTCGCGGTGAGTGATGTTGGGAGGGGGATTATTAGCAGTGGGCTAGCATCCCTCTTAGGGATTTGCAACATGGTTTAACAGCCTCCTATGGATTCTATAAGTCTAGTGGTTGTATCGGGCATTGAAAGGTTGATCTTTTGGTGCAACGACAACCCTAGGTTGTAACAAAATTTTGTAAAAGCTCAATCCATTTTACATACAATTTATTCATTTTAGTTTGATTACTAATAAGCTATATGACATGGTTATTGGTATACAATATGAACTCTTTAGGCATTAAATAATGCTTCCACTTTTCTAATGCAATCAATAGTTTCTTTTCGCATCATTAATATTTTCACTATAGTAAGCAATTAGCTTACCTTCCTAAATTAAGATAGCACCTATAGAAATTCAACTGGCATCACATTCCACTTTTAAGGTTTTACCAAAATTAGTTAAGACTAGAATAGGTTGTTTTGTAAAAAAAATATTATGTAATTGAAAGATTATTTTAGCTTCCTTAGTCCATTGGAATGGCTACTTATTTCCCTTAATTGTTTCCATAATTGGAGCATGAATTCGATTGAAATTTCTTATATGCTTCATATATAAGCTAGCTAGACCATGAAATCTTCTTACCTTAAATACATTCTTTAGAGTGGGAAGCTATACTATGGCTAAAATAACCAAGATCTAAATGAAGATAAAACATAGGTACAATAAGACCCATATTATGAGCAAAGTCAACCATTAACCAAAGATGAAGAAGAAGATGACATATAGCAAGAGTGATTGGGTCGAATCAGAAGTCGAACCCAACACTCAATGAGTGGTGGTGAGATGCCTCCCACTAAAATAGCATGAAGTATCAAAACTAAGTCGACACCTCTCTAATCGACTCCTAAATGATCTTTACAACTTGCATGGACAAGTATCAAGTAGAAATAGATGATTAAGTAGGCTTAAGTAGCCCAAGTGTTATTAAATAAAATAAATACACTAATATCCCCCTTTAAGCATAACTTAGGTGGATAATAAGAGAAATGGGTCCCAACTAGTAGCCTGGTGAGGTACCCATGTATAATTAAATCTCTCATAAAGTGGACTAAGAAAGAACACCCAATGCGAATTTTTTTTTCCTCCAAAAAGAGATGATAAAGAAATGAATATAAAAGTGAAGAAGATATGTCATAGAAGAAAGGACTGATCAGGGCCTCTTAAGAGGTACTTTTACGCACAAGTACAATGAAAGTTCCTTCAATATGAGAGAAATGAGAGAATATGCAACCCCCCATAACATGATGCTTGTAGACGCTCAACATTAGATGTTGAAGATGATCCATAGTTGTTAAAAACATCACAAATGTGTGCAAGATGACTTCCCATTTTGGATGTGTAGGAAGTGATGTGGCTATCTTTGATGTTTGCACATGATCCAAAGACTGAACCTTGTCATACTAGTTTCCAAACCTGTAGTGCTGAAAACTGGTATGCATATTTTGTTGGAAGGAATCTTGCATACTTTATGTGAAGCATTTCTAGATTCATAAGTAGAAACAAGTAAGGAGATCACAATGCTTGTCATATGACGTACATTGTACATCCTCATAATGGTCAGGAAGGTATGGAAGTGGTCATAACACAACTCATAGAAGTGATCATAGACATGACTCATGATACCACCTCGATTTAATGACCCTCTTACTTTTAGCACTTTATAGGAGTGATTTGTAACCAAATCTAAAAAACACATAAATAGGCACTTTATAATGAGAGTGTGTGAGTGTGCTCATTGGATTTGTTTGCCAAAAAACACACACTTTTACACAAAACAAAACTCAATTTAGAGTGGCTGGGAAAAAGTCATAAGCAAATAATTTTTTTTTTCCAATTTAAAAAAATTTACCAAAAACTCTGGAGCACAATACGACCCCAAGGGTTGAAAGAACCAAGAAGGCTAAAACACCATGTAGATTTTTGAATCCGATTCTAAGAATTTTGGGTTACGATGGGTTTTGGCAATCAAAATTACCTCTGATTCTATCTGTTTCGCGCAAAGGTGGAGCCGTGGGCTGCTGGCGACTGTGTGTGCTGCCTCTCTGTAACCACATCGACGCTAATGTTCTAACCTTGGAGGAGGTCGTCGCTCTGCGTCACTCCCTGCCACCTGGCTGTGGGTGCTCCTACCTCTCTCTGCCACTGGCTCCTCGACCTGTGTGTGAGAGTTATGCATAGGGGTTGTGTGAACCGTGTGGAGTTGGGCAGGAGTTGTACGTTGGGGGAGGCACACGAGGGTCGTGTGCTGCTCCTTCTGGACCTCCAAGCTATCGGCTGCTAGCCGCAACCCTCTTTGACCTCGCCTAAACCTTGCCATGGTGGCAAAATGAATGCCGAGCTGCTGGAAGAATGTCGGTTGTGCTAGTAGGCACTGACCCCTTTGATCTTGGCTAAACCCTAGCACGGTGGTGGGCCCACACACCATGAACGTCCTTTGCAATCTGAGGCTGCATGGGTGCAAACAGGTTCCTGATATGCTAATGGTGAGGCCGCGGGCCGTGTGTGCCGCTTGTGGTCAAGGTGAGAGTGTAGGTTCAAGAGCCAAGTGTGGATGCTCAATTCCGCCTATGGCTTAAATTACCTCAATATTGCTCGGATACCATGAAATAACCAAGATCTAAATGAAGATAAATCACAGGTACAATAAGAATCAGATTATGAGTAAGGTCAACCATAACCAAAGATGAAGAAGAAGATTAAATATAGAAAGAGTGATTGGGTCGAATTACAAATTGAACCCAACACTCAATGAGTGGTTACGTGATGCCTCCCACTAAACTAGCATGAGGTGTCCAAACTAAGTCAACACCTCTCTAATCGACTCCTAAGTGATCTTCACAACTTCCATGGACAAGTCTCAAGTAGAAATAGACCACTAAGTAGGCTTAAGTAGCCTATGTCTAATTAAATAAATAAATACACTAACAATGGCTTTGACCTTTTCTATGTCCATATTAAAATCTTCTTGTGATATAACAAATCACAAGTTTTGGGTTGAGGGAGGATTGTTTAGGTAGTCCGTCTTCTCTCATTGTCCTAGTGAGGTTGCTCTCTCTCCTATTGAGGTGGAGAGAATGCGTGGAGGGATTTTTTCAACTGCTTCTGTTCATGTTGTTGGTTGAGGGAGCCTATCAAAACCCTCATGAAATTATTTGCAGAAGGTTTTGGGTGCCTTGTCAAAACCCTGTGTCTCAGAATGTTCCTTCAGGACTTGCTGCTGTTGTCTGGGCCTTGATAGGTTGTGGCAGCCTTGTAAAACCCACTGTCTCAAGTTGTGGGAGCCTTGTAAAACCCATGCTCAAGGTTGAGGGAGCCTAGAAAAACCATATGTTTTTTGTTTCTCTTAGGGACAAGCCGAATGTTGGCAATTTTCAAGGGTCCAGCTTGGCCAATGTTTGTTTTTGGTTAGGTTCAAGCTTTGTGGTCTTTTGTGTCCTGAAGAGTGTGTTACAGGTTATGAGAGCTTGGGAAAACCCTTCTTGTTGGCTGAGGGTGCTTGAAAATACCCTCGTTCTTTGTTTTTTGAGATCTATTGTTTGCAGACTTAGATCCTCTTCTTGGGCCAGCCTATTTTGTAATGTTTTAATCTTGAAGTTTGGTTGGTGTCTATTTGGATGTGGCTGCTTTGTTTTTTGCTTATGCTTTGTGAAGTCTTTGGCTTTTGGGATCTGGATGCCCGTAAGTCCAAAAGGTTTTAGGTTCTTTCTAAAACCTGTTGTTTGCTGCTAGGTAGTCTAGTCCATTTTTCGATGGTAGCTCTCTGATTGTAAGGGTTTCGAGGCCCGTTCAAAACATGTTTTATCCTAATAAAAAATAAATCACAAGTATATTAATACGTTCATCATGAATGTACACCTTGTAATATTAATTTACAATTTCTCTTTTTCTAGCTTATTTAAAACTACTCTAAGATGTCTAAGTTGATCCTCCTCTGAATGATTATCAACCAAAATATCATCTAAGTAGAAAATAACAAACTTAATTGTGAATTCCTTTATACCACATTCATGAGTCTCATGAAGGTACATGGGGTATTTTTTAGTGCAAATGACATCATTAGCCATTCATAAAGACCATAATTTATCTTAAATGTTGTTTTCCATTCATCACCCTTAATGATTCATTGGTTTTAAAATCTATCTTAGAAAAATATTTTTTATCTCTTCGAAAATCCATCAAATCATCAATTCGTGGTAAAGAAAATCTTTACCTAGTTGTGACTTTTTTCTGGTGTTTGAATCCATAAACATTCTCCAACTTCCATCTTTCTTTGAATTCACTACTCAAAGAACAAAAGGTTTCAAGGTCTCTCTTACTATCCCTTTGATTAATTATTCTTAATCCCGATTATTGATTTGTTCATTTTCCTTTGAGGTCATCTTGTAAGCTACTTTATTTAGTAATTTGGTCCCTAGAATGAGATCTATATGACAGCTATGAATCTCATTGTGGTTAGTTCATTAGATAAGTCATCCACAATAATATCAACAAAATCATTCAACAAATATTAAATTTCATTAAGCAAATCAATCGACTTTGTGTCGAGAATGACTACCCTAGGGTTACCAATCAATGCAAAACTTACGTACTCATCTCAAATTTCTCTTAAGAATTCTTTACCACAGACCATCAAGAGTTTAGGATTAATTTCATAAACTACATTCTCATATTTTGAAGGTGTGAGGTCGTGCTTCTATATCATCCTTTTCAAATGTACAAGTACTACTTCTTCCACCATTAATTGCTTTCCCATCAAATTTACAAGCCCCAACTAAAAAGAATATGACAGACATCCATCGGCATAACATCACATGTTACCATAACATCACATGTTACCTAATCTTTGTAGCATCCTATCTAAAACTTTGCATGGAACTGCTCATTTAGTTATAGCTGATGTCCTTTTGCATTCAAGACAACTTATATGGATTTCGATGTGTTGTCTTCTTTAAGCCTAGTTTATCAATCATTTCAATAGAGACAAGGTGGTTAGTACTTCCACAATTAATAATAACTATACAATATTTACCTTTTATAAATGGCTACTTTTTTTTTTTGAGAAGAATAGCACTGTATGTTTATTTCTGTAGAAGAGCATAACAAGCTTCAGTTAAAAAAGGCACTAGAGGAGTGGGATTTAAAAATAGAGATAGTTTACAACTTATGCTTTTGAAACCACAATATTTATTGTTCTATGATTTTGGACTAAAAAAAAATTGGTGGCTTTTCTTGGGCAAAAAGTTATTATAGTAGTCTTTTCCTTGAAGCCTTGTGGTTGCTTGGAGTGTTGTCCCATTAACAATTAATCGTAAGTCTTTAATGGTTTATTGGAATGTTCTCCCATTAACAATTAACAATGAAGAACATATATAGTAACCAAGAAAATATTTGAAATACACTTGTGATACTACCTGAACCCCTCTACCTTTGCTATAAAACCTCTTTGATACTCATCTTTGAAAAAACAATGACTTACAAAACGTATTTTTTACTAACAAATCTTTATTTTTAACTTTCATTATTGTAGGACTGCGAGTGGATTTTCCTTTTACAAATAGTAGTAATGTATATTGAAAATCTTGTAGCTTCTCTATAAAACATAGACATTGCATCTGAGTTGGGCAAGAGAAGACCAATGTTATGTCTCTCAGTAGGATTAAGCTCTTGATTTCAAGATTTCATCATTATAGAAGACATTATTTTTACATGACGTTGGTGTATAATACCATGCAAACAGTTCACTTAAAGTTCATAACTTGAATAAATTTTATTTTGAGATGCATCGTTTTAGTTTTGAATGCTAATTGCATGGAACAAACAGAGGATGTACACTATCTATAAAGGAGTTTCCTTGTGTTGTTTGAAGGAGTGTAATGAATAATAAAAGACCTCCACATTGAAGCATGATCTAATCCATTGAATCAATAGAAGAATTATTTGTTTGAGTTAAAAGAATTATTTGTTTGTTTATTTGTCTTGTGAAATCTACAGGCTGAAGCTAGATACTAATCTGGTAAAAGAAGAGAATGTGCTGGAGGAAGCTATTGATTTCATTCATTATTCTACTAGGAAGAAGCCATTATTTATTGAGCTATTTCAAGATTTCTTATTAGACCCATATTGTGCATCGCTCTTTGCATGATTGCAAATCACTTGCTTTTGTAATGTACACCCCATAGGATCTTCTACTCTGAAAAAACTATGATTTTTTAAATTTAAATCAAACTAACTTCTTATATAAATAATTAAAAAAACATATTAAATATAGCACAATATACAAAATAACTAAATTTAATAAGAAAAACCCTTTTAAACGGTTTGAGAAGACTGCAGACTGTTAAGTTGTTGTTTGTTTCTTTCCTTTTCATTATAGACTGTTGTCAAATGGAAAGAGCCACATGTTCAACAAGTTTTCAGCCCCTAAAATACACATTTAGATAAAAGAATGAATCCCTCTAATAGTAAGATTAAAAAAATATTACTCTTTAAAGAAGTAATTGCATCGATAAAGAAACTTAAAAAAAATTCTTCTACTTTTAGAAAATTTCTCAGAAGAGGAAATTGCAAGAGCCCTAAATCAACTGCATCCAGATAAAGCTCCTAGGCTAGATAACTTTTTGGCATGTTTCTTTAAAAAAAGTTGGTAGATAATAGGGAATAATGTGGCTGCAGAAATTGAAGATTCTAGATCCCCAGGCAAGTTATTAAAAGAATGAACAATATTTTCATTGTATTCATCCCCAAAATAGAGAAACCATCATTGCTGGATGAATATCGTGTTATCTATATCTGCAATGCAACATACAAGATCTTGTCCAAATATGCTACAAATAGGCTCAAGAAATCTTACTATACCTAATCTCATGTGAATATACGGGGTCATAGTTCAAGAAGCTATTCATTCCATTCAGAAAAGAACAAAGAAAAGTATGATGATTAAATTGGATATTGAAAAAGCATATGACTTATGGATTGTTACTTTTCTTTCACTGTAATGGAGGCTTTTTTTTCCAATAAGGATGGGTTTAATTGGACTTTTAATTGCATTTCTGGTTGTATATTTTTAGTGCTTGTAAATGTTGGAAATGTGCCTCTAATTCACTTGACCTTTGTTCATACTAATCGGGTTAGCTCTGGCAGATGAAATAGTGTGAAGAAAATCTGCGAGCTCTATCAACACAACCTCTGCCGATGACCTAGACATATCAGAGTAGGTATCGGCTATCAGGAGTGGTCTTGGTTTGCTATAATGATACCCGATGAGTCCTCCTTCCTATGTCTTTAACAGAGCTTGGAGTAGCAGGTTTGAAGTCATACTGATGACCCAATGAAGTCGTCTTTGGTCATCAGGATAGCATTGGTTATCAGATGGATGAAAGGATAAAAGGCATGCAGGTTAGATCCAGATCAAACGGTTGTCGCTATACCATGTGATGGAAATGCATGAACATTATCCTCCATGACTTGGTGACCAAGGTGGGGCCTGACAAAAGAGCAACTTAGATGGGTTAACGGGTGAGAAAGTCTGGAATGATTGGACGATTGTCACTATACCGCTATGGCAAGATGCACAAAGTTTATCCTTCACGACTTGGCGACCAAGGTGGGGCCCGACAAAGAGGAGCTTCATTCTGGGAGGTTAGTGAGGTCATGCTAAGGTGGCAGGGAAGGGACCCCGAAGCTAATTAGGGGGTGCCACGTGGTGGAGTGCAAAAAGAGAGATCGAGCAGATCAAGGAAGATCAGACGATTGGGATAGCTGTTTGGTTGTCTTGTCGATGACCCAATGGAATTGCCTTCGATGATTGAGGTATTATCAAATATCGGGAGAACTGGTTGTTTGCTACATTGATACCCGATGAATTCACCTTTGGTGATCGGGTCTGTCATTGGCCATTAGAGATGTAGTTTTGAAGTTACCCCGATACTCGATGGAGTCGATTCGTCTGAGTTGGTGTATTTGAATACGAATCGGTTCGATTCCTAGGTGCATGTGGGTTAATTGTTTTCTCATGAACACAGACTGACGTAGACAGTTATATGTCTAACCAATTGGTGTAAACTGACAGTTGAATGATCGACATGGAAAATGTATATGAAGCCAAGAGGAAACTCGAACATGGTTGCTATTCTGATGATAAGCTATATACTATGGTGTGTAGCCGAGGTGATCAGAGTGAACATTTGTGCTGTGATAACAAAATTTATTGTAAATATTATTTTCTTTGAATAAAGTGCTCTTGTTGTCAGTGGTGGGCTTTTTCCCGAAAGGGTTTCCCACATAAATTCACGGTGTTTATCTCTATGTGTGTTTGAATTCTGATATTGTTGTTGTTTCGTATATGCTAATCTTAGTATCTTGTAAATTTTTAAAACATACTAGTCTTATTTCCCCTGCAAATTGACATTAGGAAAGCATTTCTCCGCGCTTGCTTTCCTTACAAGTGGTATTAGAGCCTGGTCAGTTGTGTTATCCTTGCTGGGTAGGGTTGGTTTTTTGTGTTAATTTATTTTAGTGGGAGTCTGTTAGTGTGTCTACTTGTTTACAGATCAAGATGGAAAGCACTTCTTGAAGAATGGATATTGAGAAGTTCAATGGCTCCAATTTTGAGTTATGGAAACTTAAAGTTGAGGACGTGCTGGTTGACTGAGATTTTTGGATTGCAGTGAGTGGACAGAAACCTTCAGGCATGAAGCAAGAAGATTGGGAATTAGTAGACCAGAAAGCCATAGGACTCATAAGACTAAGCCTTGCAGACTCAGTTCTATTGAATGCACATGAGAAGAAGACTACAAGTGATTTGTGGAAGAAGTTAGGAGACATCTATCAAGGCAAATCCTTCGTGAATAAACTCTTCCTCAGAAAGAAGTTATATTCTCTGAAAATGGATGTAGGAACACCCTTGGAAAATCATTCGAATGCGTTCAACATGGTTCTCACTCAATTGACATCAATTGGTGTGGCTATTCAAGAAGAAGAACATTGTATGTTACTGCTATGCTCATTGCTAGATTCTTGGGAACATTTGGTGATGGCCATTGGAAGCACTACTACCCAATTCAAGATGGATACAGTAGTTGCTTTTTAATTGTCAGAAGAAATGAGGAAGAAATCTTTTGAGACAACTAAAGAGGCACTCTCTGTTCGAGGCATACCAAAGCACAAAGGCATAAAGAAGGAGAAGAAGTCTGAGTCCAAGTCTCAAGAGAGGTCTAAGTCTCCTAGGAAAAGGTCTAAGGTGAAATGCTGGAACTGTGGACAAAAGGGTCATATTCGAAAGGACTGCAAAGAGGAGAAGAAGAGAAAGAACTCTTCTGATAATGAATCTTCTCACAGTGATGTAGATGCCTTTGTAGCAACTCTGGCAGTGCCTTCTTCTGACAATGTGTGGTTGATTGACTCAGGGGCATCTTTACATGTGACATCTCACAAGGAGTGGTTCTCAAAGTATGAACCCTATGCTGGTGGGAAGGTGTACTTACCAAGTGACTCAACACTAGAGATTGTTGAGAGAGGAAGAATTAAAATCCAATTTCCTGATGAAAGAATAAAGGGAATCAATGGAGTTCTCCACATACCAGGTTTGGCAAGAAACCTACTTTTTGTAAGCAAGCTGAATGATGCTGGAGTCTAGGTAACATTTGTGTCTGGTGGTTGTAAGATGACTAGAGGGTCTATTATTTTGGCTAAGGGTGAACACATTGGTACATTGTACAAGTTAAATGCTGAGCCTGTGTGCTGTGATATAGTCACTAAGAAATCTGATAGAACTGTTGAGTTGACATATGATGTAAATTCTATGGAAGCTAAACTTCCTGCAGAAAAGACAATGCTCTAGCATTATAGGCTTGGTCACATTAGTGAAAAAGGTTTGAAAACTGTAAAGAGTAAAAATATGGTAGGACTTACGAATTGTAACTTTGAGTCTGATTTCTGTGAACATTGCATATATGGAAAACAAAACCGTGTTCAATTTTATTCAAGTCCTCATAATTCTTCTGACATTTTGGACTATGTGCATTTTGATGTGTTTGGTCCAACGGATGTATCTTCTTTGTCTAAATCAAAGTACTATGTATCCTTTGTTGATGATAATTTGAGAAGGAAATTTGTTTATTTTATGAATAGTAAGTCAGAAGTGTTCAGTTGGTGTAAGGAATTTAAAAACTTGGTTTTAAATCAGACTGGAAGAAGAATAAAATGTTCAAGAACTGATAATGGTGGTGAGTATTGCAATACAGATTTTGACAAGTACCATGTAGACCATGGAATCAAAAGACATAGAACTATGCCTTATACTCCACAACAAAATGGAGTTGCTGAAAGGTTGAATCGGTCTTTGATGGAGAAAGCAAGAAGCATGTTGAGTAGTACTGGACTGGAATAAAAGTTTTGGGCAGAAGCAATTTCTACAACATGTTACCTGTTAAACTGGTCACCTACCACAACGTTAGTAGACAAGACACCTATGGAAGAATGGTGTGGTAAGAAGTCGTCTCTAAAAAATATTCATGTTTTTGGTTCAGAGGTATATGCACATGTGCCTGATGTTAAAAGATCTAAATTGGATAGCAAAGCAGTCAAATGCATTTTCATTGGATATGGAGTTGGAGTTAAAGGATACAAGCTTTGGAATCCTGAGACTGGAAAGGTTGTGTACAGTAGAAGTGTTATCTTCCAAGAGCTAAAACCTATGTCTATAGATAAACCAACAGAGAAGGAAAAAGAGAAGGATGTGGTTGAAGTTCCACTAGGAGAAGAAGTGAAAACTCCAGATGCATCTGAAGATGAGACTGAAGAGAGTTCAAGTAGCTCTGAAAGTTTAGAAGAAGAACAAAATGAAGCCTCACCACAAGTGTTAATAAGATCCACATGAGAGAGGCGACAACTTGATAGGTTTACTCCAGATAGGTATAATTTTTCAATGTTGAATGTAAATTGTGCCTATGCTTTACTTGCTAATACTAATGAGCCTAGGACTATAAAAGAAGCCATGGATATGTTAGATTTAGATTTTTGGTTAGAAGCCATGAATGATGAAATGAAATCATTGGACAAGAATGGAGCATGGGATCTAGTATCCTTGCCTACAGGCAGAAAGCTTATGGGTTGTAAATGGGTTTTCAAAAGCAAGTATGGTCCAGATGGTAGCATTGACAAATAAAAGGCTAGATTGGTTGTGAAGGGGTATTCTCAAAAGGAAGGTATTGATTATGGAAAAATCTTCTCTCCTATAGCTAAGCTGACATCTATTAGATTTCTTTTGTCACTTGTAGCAGCATATGATTGGGAAGTCAAGCAAATGGATGTGAAAACAACATTTCTTCATGGGGACCTTGAAGAAGAAATCTATATGTCCCAGCCTAAACATTTTGTGAAAAAAGGTAAAGAACATTTGGTATGCAAACTAAAGAAGTCTCTTTATGTTTTGAAACAGTCTCCTAGAATGTGGTATCAAAAATATGATACGTTTGTGTTGTCTTTGGGTTTTGTGAGATCGAAAGCTGATCATTGTGTGTACTACAAGGTTGAAGATGATAAGATACTATTTATTACTTTGTATGTTGACGACATGTTGTCCATTGGAAATAAAAAAGGTATGATCTTAGACTTGAAGGCCTAATTATCCTTGAAGTTCAAAATGAAAGATTTGGGGCTAGCAAACTACATTCTAGGAATGGAAATAAAGAGGGACAAGTCTAAGAGAAAACCTTGGCTCAACCAGAGAAAATACATCACTAGTGTTCTTGATAAGTTTAATATGTCTGACTGTAAACAACAGGTTGTTCCTATTTTGCAGGGAACCAAACTGTCTGTGAATGATAGTCTGAAATCTCCAGAAGAGATAGATGACATGAAGAGTATACCTTATGCAAGTGCTATTGGCAGCTTGATGTATGCAATGGTTTGTACAAGGCCAGACATTGCCCAACCCGTGGGAGTATTAAGAAGATTTATGTCAAACCCAGGAAGACCACATTATGATGCTATAAATAGAGTTTTCAAATATCTGAAGGGTACTTTAGACTTTGCATTATATTATCATGGTAATCTAAATGATTCAAAGAGAACTCTCAGCATTTGTGGTTATGCGGATTATGATTGGGCAGGGGACATTGACAACAGAAGATCCACCAATGGATATGTTTTTGTTCTAAATGGTGGAGCAATAAGTTGGATGAGAAAGAGACAGTTAGTAGTTGCTTTATCCACTATAGAGGCAAAATACATGGTAGCCACACACGCTTGTAAAGAAGCTATTTGGCTTAGGTTTTTGAGTATAGATGTTGGTTTTGATGCAAGGCAAGTTGCAATGCGAAGTGACAGTCAGAGTGCTATATGTTTAGTAAAGAATCCTACATACCATGCCAGGTCTAAACACATAGATGTGCAATTCTATTATGTGTGTGACATGGTAGAAGATGGAAAGGTTAATGTGAACAAGGTAGACACTCAATAAAATGTTTCAGACGCATTAACAAAATCGTTGAGCACTCACAAGTTCAGGTGGTGTTCTAACTCAGTGGGTCTCAGCACCCATCCCTCTCTATATTGTTTGGAAAGTTCTCAAGCAGTCCAGTGAATTCCTCATCAAGTGGGAGTTTGTTGGAAATGTGCCTCTAATTCACTTGACCTTTGTTCATACTGATTAGGTTAGCTCTGGCCGATGAAACAACGTGAAGAAATCTGCGAGCTCTATCGACACAACCTCTGTCGATGACCTCGTAATATCAGAGTAGGTATCGGCTATCGGGAGCAGTCTCAGTCTGCTATATTGATACTTGATGATTCCTCCTTCCTATTTATTTAACAAAGCTTAGAGTAGTAGGTTTGAAGTCATCTTGATGACTCGACAAAGTCATCTTCGATCATTGGGTAGCTTCGGTTATCGGATGGACAAAAGGATAAAAGGCGTGCAGGTTAGATCTAGATCAAATGGTTCTCATTATACCACGTGATGGAAATGCACAAATTTTATCCTCCGTGACTTGGTGACCAAGGTGGGGCCTGACAAAAGAGAAACTTAGATGGGTTAACGGGTGAGAAATTCGTAGATGATCGGACGGTTGTCACTATACCGCTAAGGCAAGATGCATGAAGTTTATCCTCCGTGACTTGGTGACCAAGGTGGGGCCTGACAAAGAAGAGCTTCATTTTGGGTGGTTAGTGAGGTTGTGCTAAGGTGACAAGGAAGGGACCTCGGAGCCAATCAGGGGGTGCCACGTTGTGGAGTACAGAAAGAGAGATCAAGTAGATCAAGGAAGATCGGACAATCGAGATAGCTATTTGGTTGTCTTGCCGATGACCCAATGGAATTGCCTTTGGTGATTGGGGTATTATCAGAGATAAGGAGAAATGGTTGTTTTCTACACCAATACCCGATGAATTCGCCTTCATGAATCGGGTCTGTCATCGACCATCAGAGATGTAGTTTTGAAGTTACGCCGATAACTGATGGAGTTGACTTGTCTAAGCCAGTGTATTTGAATATGAACTAGTTCGATTCCTGGATGCATGTGGGATAATTTTTTTGTCACGAATGCAGACTGACACAGACAGTTAGATGTCTAACCGATTGGTGCAAATTGACAGTTGAACGGTTGACATGGAAAATGTATATGAAGCCAAGAGGAAACTCGAACATGGTTATTGTTTTAATGATAAGCTGTATACTGTGGTGTGTAGCCGAAGTGATCAGAGTGAACATCTATGCTGTGATAACAAACTTTATTGTAAATATTATTTTCTATGAATAAAGTGCTCTTGTTGTTGGTGGTGGGCTTTTTCCTGAAAGGGTTTCCCACGTAAATTTGTGGTGTTTATCTTTGTGTATGTTTGAATTATGATATTGTTTCTATTTTGTAAATGCTAATCTTAGTATTCTGTAAAGTTTTAAAACATACTAGTCTTACTTCCCTTGCAAATTGACATTAGGGAAGCATTTTTCCGCACTTTCTTTCCTTACAGTAAATTGATCCCCAAAAAGAATATATGCAACTATGAGAGGACTAAGACAAGGGGATTCATTTTCTCTCTTTCTCTTAAGCATATTGTGGATGCTTTGGGTAGATCTATCATTATGGTTGTGGTATAAGAAAGAGTGGAAGGAATACAAGTGATGTAAGGAAGAGTGGAAGGAATACAAGTGATTAGCATTTTGTCAGTTATTACATAGCAATAGTTTTTTGATGACACAATGTTATTTTGTGCAACTTTCATAAGAAAGGATTTACAATTCAAGGAAGTATTGAACCTTCATACAATTGATTCAGGCCAAGAAGTCAACAAGACTAAATTTAAAATATTTTCCTTTTTCACTAATTCAATGCATGAAGAAGAGACCATTCATGTTGTCAATTTCAATGAAGGATTTCTTCCATAGAAACATCTTAGGCTTCCTCTTGCTACTAGTTTGAGGATTGGAAAACTTTGGAACCCCCTTGGTGAAATAATTAATAATAATTTTTTTTGTGGAAATTTTGTTGATCGTCATGCAAAAGGAGAATAATGATGCTGAAAGTTGTTATCTTTGCAATTCCAATCTACATATTGTCTCATCATTTTCCTTTTGTGGGAGCTAATCAAAATCTCAATCAGAGTACAACGATGTTTTTCTAAAAGGGGGATTCAAAATAGAAGAAGATTCCTCTCATAGTGTGGGATAATATATAAAAATCCAAAGAGCCTAGGTGTTTGGGGTTTCTTGACCTCTTGAAAAAAATAAGACATTAGGGGTAAAACTCATTTGAAAAATGTACACACCCTTTTGAACTGGTTGAAGATTTTTCAAAACAAACACTTTCACAAACATGATAATATGATTATTCTTGCCTATAGATCGTTGCCTTACGGGTCAATAATTTTGGACTTCATTGCAAGTTGTGAATCTCTCATCATATATTATTTATCTTGGGGCACTCATGATGGAAGATTTACTCTCTTTTGGGAAGATTCTTGGGGCATATTCTCTTATCCTGATTCAATTAAAAATATAGCCTACTCTAATAGAATATTATTGCAAGCTTAGTGTCTCTACTTGTAGGAATTTATCAAGGATGTATAAAAGACATGAAAATGGAAACATCTAAAGTTTATGGGTCTCCCCTTAGATGAGATGAAGAAGATGAAATAAATTCTTAAGGATAGACCAATTGCTATTCATGCAAGAAGAGATACGACAATTGGAGTTTGGATAATACAATTAAATATAGTACCAAGGACTGTTAAAAGGATCTTGAGATGAATGAAGAGAATTCCTCTCTATCACTACACATTTGTTGGAATAACTCTTTTTCCTTCCAAAGGTAGGGACTTTTACTTGAGAAAAACTTCAAAAGAAGATTTTAACTTCAGATAGGTTATTCAAACTAGGATATCATGGTCCCTCTAGGTGCATCCTATGTTAATATTAGAGGATCTGGTTAATACTAAGAGGTGGGGGGGGGTGAGTCAATATTAACAACAATTTCAAACTTAAAACTTGGACTTATAAAATTTCACCAAATCAATCATAAACTAGTAATAAATTATTTACCATTACTGATAATCACTGATAAGCAAATGCTAATCTAATTTATCAAGTCTGTACATTAAGTGTCCATAAACCATGCATAAATTAAAAGTAAACATAACAACACATAAAAAATATTCACCATATGAACACAATGTTTTTCACCTAGAAACCCAAGTAGGGAAAAACCATTGTGGGAATTCGTATCCACATGAATGGTGCACTCTTTTGGAATGTGCCCTATTAGGATCCTAGCCCGGCTATAAGCTTACAATGATTCCCTGTTAGGAAAAGTCCCTATTAGGAGTCAAATGGTTAAGGGATTTAATATGATGAGCCATGGTAGAAGCTTTTACCTATTAGGATCAACCTTGCAAGAGGATTTAATACTTAGATGTTGAGCTACCCAGTTAAGGGATTTACAATGTAAGGCCTGTTAGGACCTACCCGATTAAGGGATTTTGACTGCTGCAACTGTTAGGGAACAACAATGAATGATCTAGGTATAGCACTTAGCTACTTGCTTGATCAGATCCAATTCTAGTCCAAATCTGCAACACTCTAATAGATTTCTCACACTCTGGTTCGACTTCACACTCTTCTAAAAAACCACCAACACAATAAACATCAACTGTACTGACATAAATAACCTTTACAACTTAGTTGATTACAAAACCCTAAGAATTACAACATAGAACATCACAAATATTTTAGAACTCATTACAAATCATCATATGGATGATTTCAATCAATTACAAATCAATATCAACCGTTGAGTGATTGTAACTCATCACAACAACTTGATATGATACAAAGTCAAACCCTTAGCTCATTCTACTAAGAACTTTACACATTCACAAGAAATTCTCTCTAGATCGTGCCAAAACATAATTCAAACATTTCACCTGCGTTGTGCCACATCATTACCAATATTTGAACTTAATATAGATCACCACCAAACCAAAAAACATTATCAGTTAAGTGAATTATTTACCAGTCCTTAAACCCTTCTTAAACCCTAGCCAAAATATAACATAAATTATAAACATGATTTCCTGAGACCAAAACATGATGTAGTTCTAGTCAGATACATATTATAATGATACAAACTCACATTCCAAACCACAATACTTCAATCAGCACCAATCACCATATCTAATCAAAATATTTCCTTGTTTACCGATGAATGTCCTAATTACCAGTTTCCTATTTCTTTACCGGTTATCTCTTTCTGGTAGATCAAAATAGACTAATATGACAAAATACAACATAGTAAACATCAGTTTCCATCAATGACAACATAAATAACATATCAGTGTCATCAAGCCAATCAATCTCAATCTCTTCATCACAACTCAACTATATCATCACCAACTGTCCTATACCGGTTCAACCATCATTCTCCATCTGCATCAACAGTTATGCCAATCATGCCAACATTCTCCCACTTTGTCATTGATGGCAACACCAACATATTCAACTATCAACTGCACTCATCATGCTATACTATTCTAAAACTTCTCGGTTGCACTCCATTCTTCTGGTATCATATCTTCTGCCGATTCTAATTCATCTTCATTTCTTCTCCCCCTATTTGTTATAGTTCATCTCCCCTTTGACAGCAATACCAAAGGTTCATATGCATCGTTGGTCATCAAATCTACTATTATTGTCATCAACATCTTTGCAAATCTTATCTAAGCTGCTCCCCCCTGTGGAGTAGCTACCATTCCATCATTCCATAGTAAAAGTTTTCAGTAAGCATACTAAATTGATGCATCTATTGCATCCTAGTTTTTCTTGTGTAGGGCTCTGACCCCTAATTTATCTTTAAGGTTCTGAAAGGTAGTCTTTGGAAATGGTTTTGTAAAAATATCTTCTAACTGCTCTTTGCTTTTCACATACTCCATTCTGACTTGTTTCTCTTGTACTCTCTCCCTTAGAAAGTGATATTTCAATTCTATGTGCTTTGTTCTTGCATGTAATATTGGATTTAAATTTGGTAAATTAAATGCACTTGTATTGTCACAATAAATAGTTACCGGTTAGGACATATCAAATCTAAAACCTTCTAACACATATCTCATCCAAATTGCTTGCGTGCAATTCATTGATGCAACAACATACTATGCTTGCGTTGTTGACTATGAAACACAAATTTTCTTCTTACTTGTCCAAGAAACCAATCTACCTTGAAGAAGAAAATCTCCACCGATAGTGCTTTTCTGGTCATCAACATTGCCTACCCAATCTGCATTGAAGTAAACACATTCAAAGAAAAATCTCCTTTATAAGGATACCATAAACCATAATCTAGTGTGCCTTTCAAGTACCAGAATATCTTTTTCACTGCTACCAAGTGAGTCTCCTTGGGATCTTTCTGAAATATAGCAACCAAACCAACAACATGTACAATATCAGGCCTACTATGAACAACATAATGCAACTTACCAATCATTGACCTGTATTCTTTCTCATCAACAGAGGGTGAATCATCCTATTTTGATAATTTACAACCTGTCACCATTGGAGTACCAACTGGTTTACAATCTTCCATGCCAAATGTTTTCAACACTTCCTTTACATACTTACTCTAATAGATAAATATTCCACCATCCAATTGCTGGACCTCCAACCAAATGAAAAATTTAATCACCAATAAGAGACATCTTAAATTATTTCTTCATCTCCTCAGAAAAATCCATACATAAAGCATCATCACCCCCAAAAATTATGTCATCCACAAATACTTCAGCTATCAATACTTTGTCTCCATCAGTCTTAAGATATATGTTACTATCCTCACTGGTACATTGGAATCCTATCTTGATCATGTGTGCATGCAATCTTTCAAACCATGCTCCTGGTGCCTGTGTCAATCCATAAAATGCCTTATGTAACTTCAAAACCATATCTTTATCCTCAGACAAAGCAAATCCATCTGGTTGTTATGCACACTTCTTCCCCAGGGATGCCATTACGAAAAGCAGATTTAACATCCATTTGGTAGATCTTAAATCCTTTAAATGCAACATAAGAAAGTAACATTCTTACACCTTCCAATCTTGCTATAGGTGCAAAGGTTTCTCCATAATCTTCTCCTTCTTGTGCATAGCCTTTGCATACCAGCCTTTCTTTATTCCTCACAACCTTGCCTTCTTCATTCAACTTATTTCTAAAGACCCATTTAGTGCCTATCACCTTCTTGTCTTCTGGTCTAGAAACAAGTGACCATGTCTTGTTCTTCTCTATCTGATCCAATTATTCATTCATAGTATTAATATAGTCATCATCCTTCAATACCTCTCTTACTATTTTAGGCTCAATAGATCAAATCACACAGGAGTTTTCTCTGAGTTTCCTTCTTGTTTGTACACCAACATTTTTATCTCCAATAATTTGGTCTTTTGAATGATTCAGTTTGACATATCTTGGTATTACAAGTTCCAGTGTTGTGCCTTCTACTTCACGTTCTTCATCTTCTTAATCTCTTTCTTCATTTACCGGTTGGGCACCTATTTTTGCATTGTTCTATTCATCATCCTTATACACTTCTGGTTCTATAAACACAAGTTTTTCTAGACATCTTTATCAGGTTAAGATCTGCAAATCTCATCAAGTTTCTTAGAGATCGCATCAATATTAACATTTACACTCTCAATGATCTTCTTAGTTCTCTTGTTATAATATTTGAAAGCCTTACTCTTTGTAGGGTAACCAAGAACTAAACCTTCATCACACTTAAAATCAAACTTTCCAGTGAAGTCATCACATTTAATGAAACATTTACTCTCAATTTTTTTGAAATAACTTACATTAGGAGTCTTGCAATGCCACAATTCATAAGGTGTTTTGTTGTTACCTCTCTTGACAAGTACCTAGTTCAAAGTGTAAACATCAGTGCTAACTGCTTCTTTCCAAAACATTTTTGGTACTTTCCCTTGAATCAACATGGATCTAGCAACTTCAACAATTGTTCTATTCATTCTCTCTACTATCCCATTCTGTTGTGGAGTTCTAGGAGCTGACATTTGTCTCTTGATTCCCTATTCATCATAAAACTTCACAAACTCATCATAAGTAAATTCTCCTTGACCAGATCTCAAACATTTCAAATTCTTTTGGGTTTCTTTCTCAACTAAAACTTTTAATTCTTTGAATTTACTAAATGCCTTAGACTTTTCTTGTAGAAAAGTTACCCACATCATCTTGGAAAAATCATCAGTCAAAATCATAAAATATCTATCATTGCAATAGCTCTTATTCCTCATAAGACCACAAAGATGAGTATGAACTAGATCAAGAATATTCTTTGAAGAGAAAGACTTTCTCTTAAAGATAAAAAATTCATCTTACCCATCTGACAGTATTTACATAGCACATTATCCAGTTTAACAAGCTGGGGCAAACCACTCACAATATTTGATTTACTAACCTTTATCAAATTGTCAAATTTAACATGACAAAACCTCTTGTGCCATAACTCGTTATCTTCAATCTTTGCCACCAAACAACTATTCAATTAGTATTCAGATGAAAAAGATTACCTCTTGTTTGTTTTCCAGTAGCAATCAATTCTCCATTATTTCCAAGAATCCTGCACACTCCACTCTTAAATTCAAGAAGATATCCCTTGTTATTTAATTGACCAACATTCAAAAGATTATGTTTTAATCCATCAACCCAAAAGACATCATCTGCATTACTTTTTTCATTTAATGAAATACATCCTTTACCTTTAACCATGCAGGGTAAGTTGTTACCAAACCTTACTATACCTCCATCAAAATTTTCAAGGTATAATAACTTAGATCCATCGCCAGTCATCTGGTATGAGCAACCACTATCTATTATCCATCCATCACTGCTATCCATGTGAGATACTAATGTCTTTTTATCAGTTCGATCTTCCTTCACAACAACAAAGACTATCTCCTCATTGTCATCTTCTTCTGATTCTTCATCAGTCACACCTTCATCGACTATAACATAGCATTGATTCTTTCCTTTACCCTTAAATTTCCTGAACTTTTCCTTTTTATCATCGTTAGGATAATTTGCAGCAATGTGTCCAATCTTATTGCAGGAAAAACACATCAAGGGTAATTTACCTTTATACTTACTGGTGCCTCTAGGGAATCTTTTAGCCAATAATGCCTCAAGTTCCATCAGATAATCTTCATCATCACCGTCAACTCTGCTACCTCCATAACTAGACCCCCAGTCATTATTATGACAAATATCCTTTCCTTTCCTCAAAGATGTACTGGTAATAGAAGCTTTAAAAGTAGATTCAAGCTGTTTTGAAACACTATTATCAAAGTTGTTTAACTCAAATGTAGTCAACTTTCCAATAAGAGAATCAACAGTGAATTATCTTTAGAAATAGATCTCAGTTCTTGAATTGTAGAAAGTCTAATAGCATATTGTGGTAAAAGAGTTCTAAGAATTTTACTAACAATAACATCATCTTCAATATTACCTCAAGCACTCTTAATACCATTTACAACTTCTTTAATCCTTTGACCATATTATGCAATGTTCTCACCATCAACCATTTTCATATCATCAAATTTACCTCTTAAAATTTCTTCTTTTTCTCTTTGTACATGTTCATCTCCTCCATAAATCAACTCTAATTTCTCCCATATCTCAAATGTAGTTTCTAATCTATGAACATCTATATATTTAGAGTCAAACAAAGTACTTAAAATTGCTTCAAGTATCTGGATGTTTTCTTGTTGTTCTTTATGTTAGCATTTTCACAAAGGGAGATTGTTGGCATTTCAGTAAGTTTGTTGGTATGAGGATATTGAGAAGGTTGTTGGAGATTGATGATATAACTGATAAAGGATGATTACTGTCTTAATAATATTATTTTGTCATTGATGTCAAGAAATTGATTTTCTGATTCAGTATGATATTGCCATATCTTAAAGAGTATATTTTGATGAGTATAAAGATGTCGTTAAGTGACACAGAATGAATGTGAAAATGAAGGGAAGTAATAAGTTATTCAATGGGAAACTATTACTGAGTTAGACAATGATGTGATCTTGTTGTTTTGATTATTTTGATATCTTATATATGAGTATTCGAAGACTGAACAAGAAGGAGAAAATATTTCAAGCCATAGAATTAGTTAAGGTTTGATACTATTCTATGATACTGAGCAAGATTCTAGTCAGTAAACCCTAAGGTTATCACTATCGATTAAAGAAGGCAGAATATCTACCGAGTGAAGTTTAGTATTTAGCGAGTAACAACCGAGTAATAGCAGAATGCATTGGATGGATAAAAGCATTATTAAATGAAGGATGCCAATGAGTTGGAGTTGAATAGATGATTGGTATGTCATGCAAAAATTTTGTTGAGGATCTACGACATTGAAAACATAGGAGATAGATCTACAGTGTAGATTGAACGGTCATAACCTAGCACAAGTTCTGAGGAAGGAATGCAAGTTCCAAGGCGAGATAAAAGGTTTTCAGATCGAAGGATACAATGAACCTAGTCAAGTTTGAAGATATGATGGCTAAGATTGATCATGGGGAATGTGATCAAGGAGATTAAGCGGTTAAGAATTGTTTATAAATAAGAAATTATTGATGAACAATGAATGCAAGCAAATAGAAGAATAGTGATACTACAGTAGTGATCACCAAGCACAGAAGACTAAATATCTTATTGAAGAACAGATTGAGAAGCCCAACAAGGACCAAGATAAGTCTTATGACAAGATTATTTTGAGCACATAGAATCTGCTTTAGCATTTCAGATGTGAAGTTGCAGATATATTTTATACTGTTATTTATTTTGTAAGTGACAGGAAATCTCTTAACCGAGTGGACCTAATAGTCTTATTTGTAAATCCTCTAGCAAGGTAACATTCTGAATGAGTGTTTGAAATGCTTTAACAAGGTCACTTCTAACAAAGTGTAAGGCTCTAACATGTCTGAGGGAAATCCCTTAACCGGGTCACATCTAGCAATGTGTTTATGTAATCTGTAATAGGATTGGCTTTTAACCGAGCATACTCTAGAAGGGTATATTTCTTAGTGGGTCCGAAATCCCACAGTGGTTTTTCCCTATTTGGGTTTCCATGTTAAATCTAGTGTTAAATGTGTTATGATGTCTTAAGTGTATCTGTTTATGAGTTTGAATGATTAACAGTCATAGTTCCATATCAGTAAAGGCTACTGAGGTTGAATCTGATAAATATATTGCATTGTGAATTTTTATGATTCACCCCCCCCCCCTCTCATCTTAACTAACAATTGGTATCAGAGGTTTGGACTTTGGAAGAAAAGTTTAAGGGTACTTGAGGCAAGATCCGAAGATGTATAAAAGGAATGCACCAAAGCTGAACAAGTCTAGTTTCTCCACATGGCAGAAAAGGATGAAGCTGCACTTATCAAGAATTAGAGAATATGCAACATATTATCTGGAGAATGATTATATTGCACCTAGCACCTACCTGATGACAATGGAAGAGATAAAGGCAAAGCAAGAACATATTCAAGCAATGATTGAAATAACATCAGCATTAATCGACTCAGAGTTTAACGATCTAGAAGGCTGCAATGATGCCAAAGCAATGTGGAACAAGCTTATATCTGTGTATGGTGGTGATGAACATGTTCAGAGAGCAAAAGTAGATAGTCTAAGAGGTCAACTTGAATCCATGAAAATGAATGAAGGTGAGAACATAACCCAATATAGTACAAGGTTAAAGGAAACTGTCAATCAAATCAAAGGAGCAGGAGGAACTATTGAAGAAAAGGATGTAACAAGTAAGTTGCTTAGAACACTTCTACCCGCTTATGCCATTCGAGTCTCTGCAATCAATGAATTAAGGTCTGTACCTAACATGCCAGTCTCTTTGGATGGTACTATTGGTAAGCTACATGCATTTGAGTTAAGTAATTTTGATAACAATGGGTCTTCGGTAAATAAAGTTGAATCTGCATTCAGTTCTTTTCATATTGGTGAATCTGATGATTACAATGATAGAATGTATAAGTATACTGAAGGAAATCACAATGGAGCAAGTGAGATATTTTGTAAGTACATGGAAGAGGTACACAAACTATATGAGGAAATCAGAAAGCAAGAAGAGTTTGAAGCACTATTAGCCAGAAGGTTACCAAGAGGCAAAGGTAAGTATAAAGGAAAGTTACCTTTAAAATGTTTTAACTGTGATAGAATAGGACATATGGATTCTAACTATCCTGACAAGGAATCTAGTGAAAAGAGAGAATACCGAGATGACAAATAGAAAGACAACCAATATAGAGGACACTGAAACTTCAAAAGGAGAGATAGAAAGACATGCCTAGTAGCTGATGAGGAAACCAACGATGATAAATCTGATGGGACTGAGACAAAGAAAGTTGTTTATGTGGCTATCAAAGATGGATCAGATGAAGAAAGGCATGAGGAAAAAGCCTTAATATCTCACATAAATAAAAATGATTCTTGGATCATAGATAGTGGATGCTCACATCACATGACAGGTGATAAACACAAGTTTGTTAAATTAGAAGACTATGATGGAGGCTATGTAAGATTTGGTAATGATGCACCATGTTCGGTGAAAGGTAAAGGTAACATAACACTTCTTGACAATACTAAATGTGATGATGTATATTGGGTTGAAGGTTTGAAATACAATTTGTTGAGCGTAGCATAGCTAAACAATACAGGATACCGAATATAATTTCAGAAAGGAAGTGTCGAAGTTCATGATAAACATGGAAAGCTGGCTGCTACTGGGACACAAACAAAAGGTAATACATTTCATCTTGACTCAACTCAGAATAATTGTCTGTATGCTAAAATAGAAGATACCTGGTTATGGTATAAAAGGTTTTGTCATGTAAATTTTGATAACATGATCAAAATAAGTAAGAAGCAGTGAGTAAGAGGTCTACAGAGCTTGGAAAAACCTGAGAATGCAATATGCCAAGGATGCTAGATGGGTAAGATGACAAATTCAAGCTTTACAAGTAAGTCCTACACTTCTAAAGGAATTTTAGATCTTGTGCACATTGATCTTTGTGGTCCTATGAAAGTTCAAAGTTATTATGGAGATAAATACTTCATATTATTTGTGGATGATTACTCAAGGATGATGTCAGTTATGTTTTTAAAAGAGAAATCAGAGCCTTTCAAATGTTCAAATGGTATAAGGCTAGAGTTGAAAAAGAAACAAGAAGACAGTTGAAATGTCTAAGATCTGATAGAGGAAGAGAATTCATTTCTGATGAATTTAACCTATTTTGCAACGATCATGGTATAAAGAGACAAGTATCTGCACCGAGAACACCTCAGCAAAATGGGATAGCTGAAAGAAGAAACAGATCAATTATAGATTGTGCAAGAACCTTGATGATAGAAAAGTGGGTACCTCAAACATTTTGGAGAGAAGCAATCAACACTACAGTTGACACCTTGAACCAAGTACAACTAAAGAAAGGAACTTTGAAGACACCGTATGAAATCTGGTATGACAAGAAACCTAATGTAAGTTATTTTAAAATATTTGGAAGTAGATGTTATGTTCACGAAGATGACAGAAATGGAAAGTTTGATCAGAAAAGTGAGGAAGGAACATTTCTTGGTTATTCTTCTAGAAGTAAAGCATTTAAATGTCTGATCAAATCATCTAACAAAATGGTGGAAAGTACAAATGTGAAAATTGATGAATTTGCAGAAAGAAATGATGAAGGAAATCCCAAAGAACCAGAAGATTATGAAGAGTTTGTATATGTTCAACCGAGAAGTCCTACCGAGAAAGTTGATGAAGAAAATGAAGAAAATACTTAGTTACCGAGTGATGAAGAAGATCATACAGAGCCTACCAAGCCTATATTAGCCAAATATGTAAGAAGAAATCATGCATCAAGTCAAATTATAGGAGATAAGGATGATCTAGTGATGACAAGGAACAAACAGAGACAAAACACATGTCTGATATCTAAATTTGAACCAAGGATAGTAAAAGAAGCATTTAGTAATGAAGATTGGGTAAATGCTATGACATAAGAGATTGAACAAATCAAGAAGAATGAAACATGGACACTAGTCCCAAGACCAAAAGAGAAAAATGTAATCGGTACAAAGTGGATTTTTAGAAACAAGCTAAATGAAAAAGGAGAGGTCATTTGGAATAAAGAAAGACTAGTTTGCAAAGGTTATGCTCAAGAAGAAGGAATTGATTATGGTGAGACTTTTTCACCCATGGCAAGACTTGAAGGAGTGAGAACATTGTTGGCATATGTTGCTTACAAACATTTCAAGGTATATCAAATGGATGTTAAATCTGCATTTTTAAATGGTATATTAGAAGAAGAAGTTTATATTGAATAGCCTGAAGGATTTATTGAAGACAAGACTAAAGATCAGGTATGTAAGTAGAACAAAGCATTATATGGTCTAAAGAAAGCACCCAGAGCATGGTATGAAAGATTGCACTCTTACTTAATCAAGATTGGATTTATAAGGATAAGTGAAAACAACAAAATGTATATGAAGAATGATGAGGACAATGGAATATTGCTTTTAGCCATATTTGTTGATGATATTATTTTTTGTGGAAATGATTCTTTATGCAAGAACTTTGGAAATGAAATGTGCAAAGAATTTGAGATGTCCTTAATCGGTGAAATAAAGTATTTTATAGGTTTAAAGATACTGCAAATGAAAAATGAGATTTTCATTACTCAATCCAAGTATATAAAGGAAATCTTGAAGAAATTTGGAATGGAGGATTCTAAACCTGTAAGTACTCCTATGACTACCAATTGTAAACTATCAAAGAGTGATGAATCTACATCTGTTGATGAGACACTTTACCGATCTATGATTGAAAATTGTAATATGTGGTTCACAACAGGTTGGATATAGCACATGCAGTAGGTATAGTTGCAATATTTTCTGCATATCCCAACGAAACCCATATGATAGCAATCAAGAGAATTTTCAGATACTTGAGAGGCACTGAAGATTATGGCTTAGTATATCAAAAGAGGAATGTTTTTGACTTAAAAGTCTATACTGATGCTAATTGGGCAGGAAACATTGATGATAGGAAAAGGACAAGTGGTGGAGCTTTCTTTTTAGGAGATAGACTAGTAAGTTGACTTAGCAAGAACCAAGGATGCCTTTTATAGTCAACAACTGAAGCTAAATATGTCACTACAACATTGAATTGTACCAATATAGCTTGCATCAAACAATTGTTGGAAGGTATGAATGAGAATGTTACCGAGCCAGTAACTATATTCTGTGATAATACTAGTGCCATTAACATTTCAAAGAATTTGGTAATGCACTATAAGACAAAGCATATCTCTATAAAGTATCATTATCTCAGAGAAGAAGTTCAAGAGAAGAAAGTTGTGTTGGAATATATTAGTTCAAAGGAACAAATAGCAGAAATTTTCACAAAGCCACTACCAAGGGACACTTTTGAGTATCTCAGAAGTAAGTTAGGGGTCCTACCCCTATCTAGTACTCACTGACAGAGTTCGGTGAAAGTATCAATTCTATGAATTTATAGGATAACTATTTATGAGTTGATGCTTCTTTACACACTTTAAGAGGTTGCCTAAAGTTATGCAGGAAATAGTGATTGAAGACAAGCTGCTCTGACCGAGAATGAGTCTGTGAGGAAATTACTTCACAGAGGAAGAAATCATGAATTAGTTTTACTTTTTGGCATTGTTGTCAAAGGGGGAGAAGACTAATTTGTAGAGACTAATAAGAGAAGATGGGAGAAGACTAATGATTGGGGGAGAAAATTTCAGTAGAAGTTTTTTGAATCTGAAACAATTGAAATAAATCAAGTTGGTATTGCCATTAAAGTTGGTTTTGCCATCAATGCCAAAGGGGGAGATTGTTAGCATTTTCACAAAGGGAGATTGTTGGCATTTCAGTAAGTTTGTTGGTATGAGGATATTGAGAAGGTTGTTGGAGATTGATGATATAGTTGATAAAGGATGATTACTGTCTTAATAATATTATTTTGTCATTGATGTCAAGCAATTGATTTTCTGATTCCATATGATGTTGCCATATCTTAAAGAGTATATTTTGATAAGTATAAATATGTCGATAAGTGACACAGAATGAATGTGAAAATGAAGGGGAGTAATAATTTATTCAATGGGCAACTATTACCGAGTTAGACAGTGATGAGATCTTGTTGTTTTGATTAATTTGATATCCTATATATAAGTATTCAAAGACTGAACAAGAAGGAGAAAAGATTTCAAGCCATAGAATTAGTTAAGGTTTGATACTGTTCTATGATACCGAGCAAGATGCTAGTCAGTAAACCCTAAGGTTATCACTATCAGTTAAAGAAGGCAACATATCTACTGAGTGAAGTTCAGTATTTACCGAGTAACAACCGAGTAATAACAGAATGCATTGGATGGATAAAAGCATTATTAAATGAAGGATGCCAATGAGCTGGAGTTGAATAGATGATTGGTATGTCGTGTAAAAAGTTTGTTGAGGATCTATGACATTGAAAACATAAGAGATAGATCTACAACGCAGATTGAATGGTCATAACCTAGCACAAGTTCCAAGGAAGGAATGCAAGTTCCAAGGCAAGATAAAACATTTTCAGATCAAAGGATACAATGAACCTAGTCAAGTTTGAAGATCTGATGGCTAAGATTGATCATGGGGAATGTGATCAAGGAGATTAAGTGGTTAGGAATTATTTATAAATAAGAAATTGTTGATGAACAATGTATGTGGGCAAACAGAAGAACAGTGATGCTACAGTAGTGATCACTGAGCACAGAAGACTGAATATTTGATTGAAGAACAGATTGAGAAGCCCAGCAAGGAGCAAGATAAGTCTTATGACAAGATTATTTTGAGCACATAGAATCTGCTTCAGCATTTTAGATGTGAAGTTGCAGATATATTTTATACTGTTATTTATTTTGTAAGTGACAGGAAATCTCTTAACCGAGTGGACCTAATAGTCTTATTTGTAAATCCTCTAGCAAGGTGACATTCTGAATGAGTGTTTGAAATCCTTTAACAAGGTCACTCCTAACAAAGTGCAAGACTCTAACAAGTCTAAGGGAAATCCCTTAACCGGGTCACATCTATCAATGTGTTTATGTAATATGTAACAGGATTGGCTTTTAACCAAGCATACTCTAGAAGGGTATATTTCTTAGTGCGTCCAAAATCCCACAGTGGTTTTTCCCTATTTGGGTTTCCACATTAAATCTATTGTTAAATGTGTTATGATGTCTTAAGTGTATCTGTTTATGATTTTGAATGATTAATAGTCATAGTTGCATATCAGTAAATGCTATCGAGGTTGAATCTGATAAATATACTACATTGTGAGTTTTTATGATTCACCCCCCTCTCATCTTAACTAACACTTTAAGCTCATCCGGTGTCAAGGGTTTGGTTATAGGAGAAACATACTTGTTTACAACATGATTCCAGTACTGAGAACCCAATCCTTTAATGTATATCTTCATCCAGTCTTTCGATATCCAGTAGTTGTCCTTGGTAAACTTGGGACCCTCTTTCTTCATCATTATACTCATGATATTTCCATCAAGATGTTAATCTTTTTGCAAATAGAGGACCAATTATCTGATACCAATTGTTAATCTTAGAGGATATGGTTAATACTGTGAGGGAGGGGATGAATCAATATTAACAACAATTTCAAACATAAAACTTGGACTTATTAAACTTCACCAAATCAATCACAAACCAATAATAAATTCTTTACCATTATCGGTAATCACTGATAACCAACTTCTAATCTGATTTATCAAGTTTGCACATTAAGTGTTCATAAACCATGCATAAACTAAAAGTAAACATAACAACACATAAAAAACATTCACCATATGAACACCATGTTTCTCATGTGGAACCTAAATAAGGAAAAACCACGATGGAAATTGATACCCACAAGAATTGTGCACTCTTTTGGAATGTGCCCTCTAAGGAGCTTAGCTCGGTTAGAAGCTTACAATGATGTCCTGTTAGGAGAAGACCCTATTAGGAGTCACCTAGTTAAGGGATTTAATATTATGAGCCCTGTTAGAAGCTTTGACCTATTAGGATCAACCTTGCAAGACAACTTAACACTCAGATGTTGAGCTACCTAGTTAAGGGATTTACAATGTAAGGCATGTTAGGACCTACCCAGTTAAGGGATTTTGACTACTGCAACTATTAGGGAACAACAATGAATGATCTGGGTATAGTACTTAGTTACTTGCTTGATCAGATCTAATTATACTCTAAATCTGCAACACTTTAACAGATTTCTCACACTTTGGTTCAGCTTCACACTCTTCTAAAAAACCACTAACACAACAAACATCAACTGTACCGACATAAATAGCTTTTATAACTTAGTCGATTACAAAACTATAACACTTACAACATAGATCATCATAGATCTTTTAAAACTCATTACAGATCATCATATGGAACATTTCAATCAATTACAAATCAATATCAACTGTTGAGTGATCATAACTCATCACAACAACTCGATTTGATACAAAGTCAAACCCTTAGCTCATTCTGCTAAGCACTTTGCACATTCCCAAGAAAATTTCTCTAGATCATGCAAAAACATAATTCAAACACTTCATGTGGGTTGTGCCACATTATTACCAACATTTGAACTTGATGTAGATCACCACCAAACCAAAAATTATTACCGGTTAAGTGAATTATTTACCGGTTCTTTATACCCTAGCAAAAATATAGCAGAAATTATAAACATGACTTCCTTAGACCAATACATGATGTGGTTCTGGTTAGATACATATTATAATGATACAAACTCACATTCCAAATCACAATACTTCAATCATCATCAATAGCCAGATCTAATCAAAATATTTCCTTTTTTTACTGGTTAAGGTCCTAATTCCCAGGTTCTTGTTTCTTTACTGGTTAGCTCTTTCCTGTAGATCAAAAAAGACTAAGATGAAAAAATACAACATAATAAACATTAGTTTCCATCAATGACAATATAAATAACTGATCACTATTATCAATTCAATTAATCTCAATCTCTTCATCATAACTCAACTATATCATCACCAACGTTCCTATACCGGTTCAACCATCTGCATCATTAGTTTCACCAATCATGACAACATCCTATGCAAGTCCAAGAATGAGGATGCCTCATACTTGCTACTACAATTCCCCTTTGCATAAGAGTGTTGGAGGTGGTTGTGTGCTAGATTGGGATGAGATAGATCTCTATCCAATGATAGTGTCACTCTCTTAAAAGCATGGTCATAATTAGGAGGAAGGCATTGTTCTTAAGTGTATGGGTAGTAATTCCTTCCATTCTTCTATGGGAATTTTGGAGGGGAAGGATTAGGAGATTATTCCATTTGAAATAAATGTGTTTGTCGTCCTTTCTAAACAACGTAGAGGCTACCATAGTAGTTGTAAATTGCAGAGCAATAGGACAAAATCCCTCTATGAACACATTTATAATGTGGGATACCAAGATCAAGAAATTGTGGTTTTCATTGTGTATTCATTCTTTCTTAGGGTAGGGGATAAGGTTAACAGGGCTTAGAGAGCTAGGGTAGTTTGGAAACCACCAATTTTTGGATGGCTGAAGTTGAATTTCAATGGGGATTCTAGGAAACCTCATATATTAGTAGGATGAATAATTAGAAACTAGAAAGAGTATATGATTAGTAAACTTTCTTGGCCTCTCCCTAAAGGCACCAACAATGATGCATAATTTTAGGTAGTAATTAGAGGGTTGTGTCTTTGTTATTAAGTAAAGGTAGAGAACATAGAGATTGAAGGGGAAATTACTACCATGGTGAATGCAACTAGATCTACAAGAGTGGTAAAGTATAAATTACAAAATTATTTTGACATGGCTCTTGATATTATATATGTATTTAAGCTCTACTCCATCAACCATGTCAACAAGGAAGAGAATGTAGTTGCGGATAAAGTTGTCCAACACATTCCAACCATATTAACTCAAGAATTATACTTTGGGGGTTGTGTTGCAACAAAACTCTTGTCAATGTCCCTTTATTATTATGGTCCATTTTCATGCCCTTGGCCTCGTGGCTTGGGTAGGCCAATGAAGATGTCAAGTGTTGTCTCTCAACTTTATTGTGCCTTTAACTTTTAGAGAATTTTGGCATTGATTAGGATTTGTTCACTTGGCATGTAGGGTTAGCCTTGTGCAATTTTTCTAGACATGAGGATGTTTCTAAGGTTAGAGATAATTTTCTTAGAGGTAACTGCATTGGGAGTGGGTCTTAGAGTTTTGTCTGAGTATTTGGACTCATAGATTTTTTTGTGGAGGTTAGTTTGACTTGTGCCTAAGGGCATCAAAATTACATATTAGTTTCTAGGAAGCCAACACCTACTTAGATGCTCCTATATTTTTGGAAGTTGATGTCATAAATTTATATTTTGGGGTGGAAATTGATTTGGCAATTTCCTTTATGGAATAAAGAGTCTTGTGTTGTAATTTTTATTATGAATTGGAGTTGAATTTAAGCATCTAACTATGGTGTACACTTTTAACAAGTCATGTGAGGTAAGGAAGGCACCTATTATTTGTTATGATATATTCTATGGTGAACATCCATTGTATTAGGAAAGATGATTATCTTATATGAGATAGGTATTAGTGCTATGGAAGTTACTATGTACACCATGTAATTAGAGTGATTTTTTTTTTAAGTATGAATTATGTCTCATGTGTTGAATTTTATTTTGTAAAGCATGTGCATATGCCTTTTCATGTTCAAATATATAAATATTTTGATTCCTTAGCTCATTTAGTATGATAGGTTGAATATTTTTAGAGACACGATTCCAAAAATTTTACAAAGTACTATAATAGTGTGAAGACTCTAAAAGAGAATAGATAATATGAGATTGTACTATAACTATTGTTGCTGATAATTAATAAAAATTAGCTATTTATCTGTAGTGTGGTTTTTTTATTCTAAAATGATCCCCCCATGTATATGTTGTGTTACATTGAGTTTATCTCATATTGAATATTTAACTATGTTTATTTCAATGTACATCTAAATATGTAATTGTTAAAGGTTTTAACTATACTTTTGTATTTAGTCTCAAGTATATATCAGTGTAGGAAGTTGTATTCTATCACCTACTTTTCGTTTAGTGTTATTAGAGCCTAATCAACTTTTATCACAATTTTGGGGTTTGTTGGGCTTTATGCACTAGCCTATTTTTTAGTGGGAATTTTCAAGAAGTAATTATATTGATATCCTATTGAAAAAATAGATGGAAAGCACATTTGGTATGATTGAACTAGACAATGTTTATTTTAGTGAAGCATTAGGTGCATCTTTGGAAAAATATACATTATAATCTATGTAGATTACTTACTCTTGGGAATATTTTTACATGACCTTGCATAGAGATTAGTTCTCAAGATATGAATAATATGATTCTAGAAAGGTGTATCTCAATGATAGATTTCATCTAGAATAATTGGTCATCGAAGAGTTAAAATTAAATTTCCTGCTGACAAAATGAAGGGAATTGATGGTGTGTTGGATATCCCAGTTTGGTAGGAAACCTCCTTTCAATATAATTGACTGATGCAGGTTTCTAGGTTGTATTCTCCAGTGGAGGATGTAAAATGACAAGAGGAGATATGGTTTTGGCTAGAGGATTTTCAATAAGAACTTTATACAAGTTCTATGCATTCACTATTAAGTGCAGTAGCTCTTTTAACAAGTTGAAAGAAAAGTCTTTAGATTCTTCAACCTCACCATCAAGTAAAAATATAAAAAAATATATTGCATGTACTTTAGATGGTCACTCTTTTTCGGTATCTAAGTGTGCTTATCCTTTTGTGATGGGATTTCCTATAGAGGAAACAATTTAATGACACTAGAGACTCCTCCATATTGCTAAGGAGGGTCTTATAGCCTTGAAATATAAGATCCTTTAGAATGCCTTGAAAATTGCAATATCGAGTTTGACTTCTATGAGCACTGTATATTTGTTAAACAAAACCATGTGCAATTTATTAAATTTCTCAAAGTCTTTTGGGGTGTTGGACTACCCTCATGCAAATATTTTTAGTCCTATAATTATTTCATTGTTATCAAAATAATATAATTTCTTATTTCATAGATGACTAGAGTAGAGGGACATTTATTTACTTCCTCAAGAGTAACATTGAATTTTTAAGTAAATTTAAGGTGTTTAAATCCTTGATTGAAAATAAGACTGATAGAAAGATTAAACATTTTAGGACTAACAATGGTGGTGAGTTTTGTTCTGTAGAGTTTGGAAATCTCTATAAATATCATGAGATTTATGAAAAAAGAAATCTCCATACACCCATCAATAGAATAGATTTGTAGACGGTTTGAATAGGAGAATGTTGGAGAGGGCTAGGAGTATGATTAGTGGTGTTTGTTTTGAAAAGAGGATATAGGATAAAGTTATAGACTTTGCATGTTATATGATTGACAAATCTCCTCCATTAGCTATTGTTGATAAGATACCCATGGAGGCATTGTCTAGTTAAAATCCTTTAATGAAATCATCTTAGAGCATTTATTTATAGGACATACGCAGATGTTGAAAATGAAAAAAGGTATAGGTTGTAAAACAAGGTGGTAAAATATATATTTATTGGCTATGGTTTCAGTTTTAAAGGGTAGAAGCATTGTGATGTAGTGGCCCATAAGGTTCTCTATTGTATTTAATGGTAATTTTTTTAGAGATGAAATGTTCCACTTTTTTTTGTAGCTATAGAAACAGGAGAAAGATAAGGAGGTAGTGCTAGGAAAATGGTGTCTCAGCCTTGCAATAGAAAAGGATACTAATGTGTTTAGATGGATAGATAGGAACATATTTTGTTCACTTCAAGTACATTTTAATTTTTGGACAAGGAATGCTAGATTTTTCCTATTGGTACATTTTGCATGCTCTGGATGTGCATCTAGAGTGCTTGATAGCTTATAAAGCCACATTTTTTGTATAATTTATCATTGTAAATATTGACCATTTATCTTTAGGTCATAGATCCAATGGTGGATATTTTGTATTATTTGTTTTCTTTAGAAGGAAATCCAATATAATGAGGCCATTGTACTAATGCTACACATTGTGATGTATTATGACGGTCTAATAGATGTTGAGTTACTTCTAGATCTCCATTGGTAATACTCTTGTGAGAATCTTTCTCTACAAGTATATTGTAATCTATTTTTGATTTCTAAATAATATATTGGATGAGTTTTGGAGTGTGGGATTTTTCTCTTGAAAGTTTTTTCCCCATTTAAATAACTATATTGTGGTATGCATGCTATTTATGTTTATTTTTTTAACTGATGCAAAGATATTTAAAACAATTTCATTATGATCCTTTGAAGATTAGTGTACAATTATTTTCTGCTACCACAAATTTCTTACAAGTTGTATCAGATCTTGATCACATTTGGTTTCAGTTGGGGGTTGTTGGGATTTTTGAACTAATCGAGATTTAAGTGGGAACTTATGTAGAAGATACTTTGTGATCTTGTTGCAAGAATTTTTAGATAGCAAGTTTGTCAGGGAGAGTAAAGGTGCATAATTTTTTTGAAAATAATTTTGAGATGTAGAAGCTAAATATGGAGTGGTTGCTAATAGATTGAGACCTATGTGATGCTATTGATGACAAGGTCTCCAGTCCTATTTATCCTATTGTGATTGTTGAGTTTGACATTATAGACAGGAAATCCAAGGGTCTAATCATAGTACACTTGGAATAATATATTCTAATCAATATCCATGAAGAGACCTATGCAAAGAATCTACATAAGAAACTTGTTTAGATGTATCAAGCCAAATCTTTAGTGAATAAGATTTTCTTAACGAAAAATATATATTCTTTAACAATGGAAGTGGGTGGATAAATTATAGATATTTTGAAGCATTCAATATGTTGGTAGCTCAATTGACATCTATTAGTGTCAAGATGGAGGAAGAAAATTATCAAACATTGCTTGTTCTTTGATTGATTTGTGAAATTCTATTTTTATGGTAATCAATAGTGCTTCTATTGTTTTGAAGTCTCAAGATGTGGTGGATGCCTTCCTTGGTAAAGATATGTGGAGGAAGGTATCCATCAGTTCAAAGGAATTCCTAATTGTTCGTAAAACGCTTAAGGAAAAAGGAAAGAGAAATAAGAAGTATGATACATACAAGTCCAAGAGGAGATCCAAATCTTTGAGAAAATACAAAGTCATTTGCTAGGATTGTGGTAAATTTGGACACTTTTGTAAGGATTGTACATAAAAGAAGGAAGTTTGATTTTGTTTCTCATTCAGAGAGGGAAGATGGTGATGTACTCATTCAAGCTTTGGCTACTCATGCATGCAGTAATCGATAGTTAATTGAATTATGTGTATCTTTTCATACGACCTCTAATAGACTTTTGTTTTATGAATATGAAATATTTAATGAAGGTAAGGTCCACATTACTGATTCTCATTTAGATATTATTGGTTGTAGTAAATTTAGATTCAATTTTATGAATGGTAGAGTTAAAATGATTAATGGTCTATTGCATATCCCTATACTAGCATAAAATTGGCTATTTATGAGAATATTGATAGATGTGTGTGCAAGTAGTTTTTTCTCATGCATGATATAAAATAGTTAGAGGAGCTATGACAATTGCTAGAGGTGTCAAATTTGGCACATTTTATAAGTTAGAAGAATATATTGTTGACTGTAATAGAACTTCTATATAAATCAAATCAATAGATAGTTCATTAGAAATGTGAGGATTTCACTTCTAGTATATGGACATGGATTTTGTGTACCTAAGGTTTTTGATTTATTCTAAACAAAAGTCACCTACAAATAAGACTATGTTACGGGAGAAAAGAATTAGCCACATAGGAGAAATAGATCTAAGGACCTTGTAAAATAAAGTACTTGTTAAAGGTTTAAATGATTGTATTTTTAATTTTGATTTTTGTGGCTATTGCATTGATGGAAAACAAAACCACATTTAGTTTTACTCAAGCTCTCATAAATCTTGTTGTGTTTTGAATCTTATTCATTATGATTTGTTTGGTTTTGTAGATATTTATTTGATTGAAAAATTCACATATTATGTTAGTTTATTGAGAATTACAACAAAAGGATATGGGTATATTTTCTAAAGAGTAAATCTAATTTTTTTAGTTGATTTAAAAAATTTAAAGAAATGGTTGAGTTGCAAACTCGAAAGAAAATTAAATTTTTGAGGACTGATAATGATAGTTAATTTTGTTGTAATGATTTTGATATATTATGTAAAGACCATCGCATTAATAGACAAAAGATAAATTTGTATTCTCCATAGTAGAATGGAGATGTAGAAATAATGAACAAGACATTTATGGAGAAATCTAGGAGAAGGCTAAATGTTACTACTCTAGAACAAAAGTTTTGGGTTGAAGCTATTGTCATTGCTTGCTACTCAATCAATAGGTCTCTTTCATATTAGTTTGAATATGCACATTTTTTAGGAAAATTATTTTTAATATGTTTTCAAGAGGATTTCATAGGTCTAGTTTTCTTAGGTGCTTATTTTGCCATGTCATCCATGTTTGTAAGGTTATAAGATATGTAAGAGGCAAACTACCTGTTGTTTGTTCCTGTGAAAATATACTTCAATGTTTAATCTTCTATTCATCACAAATATTGGTATATCTTCTCCATATACAATGTTTTGTTCCAACTTGGCACTCATCCCAAAATGATCACATTAATCATGAAGGTTGAATCATCTTCTATATTGACCTCATTCAAATTTTCTCTTCTTAATAACTTAAGTGCTTCAAGAAGAGAACTAAACTCAACACCATTATGTGTACCCAAGGCTAATTTAGTGAATGTTTCCTAAAATAACCATCCATATCCATTTCTCTCAATGAATTTTGCACTATAAGCCCTAAGATTACCCTTGGATGCTCTAACAAAATTCACTTTGAATCTTTTCTCGGAGGTAATGACCACTTGACCCTTTTTCCTTTGGATAGGCCCTATTGTAGATTTCATCCAATATTTTTTGGTACTTCAAATCAAATTAAATAGTGTGTTCCCATGCAAAGAAGAACTTATACATTTTTTATACTTTCAAATTTTGATGTTCAAAAACATTGATCTCATTTTTTGTTAAGATAGTAGTATTAACTTATCCTTACCTTTGAATACTTGTGTGTTCCTTTCTTTCAACAATTTGTATATGATCATTTCTAAAATCTCACTTGAATTGCAAGCTCAAAGTGATCCTATGTGAATACTAGGCTCTATTTAAAATACATCCACAACATTATTTTTGTAAGGAAGCCAACATTCTTGGGTGACCGAACATTGTATTGTAGGTGGATGATACACTTTTTGTACATTTTGCATAGGGGAAATCAATGAGGGTTTGGTATATAAATCTTTTGAAATTTGTCACTTTTGAGAATGCATTTGTAGAGACAAACCCATGTCACTGCACCCACTTTAGGGAGAACATTGGCAATCTGATAGAAATATTTTTTTCCATGGGGCATCATTGATAAAAAAATGGCAAGATTTGAAAACTAGGTTTTAGGCTAGGTTCAATGTTACAAAAGACGAACATTCCCCTTTGGCTCAGTTAGCTCAATTAAAAAAAGAGATCCTTGAATCTATGAGAGATTTTGTGGCCAAATTTGATTAAATTGTCCATAAAATTCCCACAAATCAGAAACCTTCAGATGATAACTTGAAATGTTTCTTCATAAACTCTATGCCCTCAGAGATAAGTTTCTTGATTCGCAGACAAAGAGTTGCAACTCTGAATGATGTCAAAACACTTGTTGTTGAGTTAGTAGATCACTTAATTACTATGGTAAAATGGAAAAGGGAAGTGCAAGTAGCTAATGCACAACCCTCTACCTCCTCAAACCCTATAATTCAAAGGTTGATGAATGGTATCATAACACTAAAAAGACAGTTACCCAAGGCTAGTACATCTTACCCACAACCTTATCAAGGCATACCAAGGAGGATTACTAATCAGCATATGGGAACTAGGAATAAAGAACTATAATTACCTCTGGCTCAACAAAGACTAGCAATTGAAGCTCCACCACCTAAGGGGAATATGTGTGTTTTCTATTTGACTGATGATCATGATGGTAGTTCTTGTCTAGAGATGGTACGACATGCACAAACGATAAATACAAGAGAAGTCATAAGTGAACTTGGTCCAGAAGAAGAAGTACATGGGCAACCTGGCGACTTTGGAATATGCTTCCTGGAGTATAATCAGATTCAGATAGAGGAGGTGATATATTGGTGACCCTTGGAGACCCTTCTTGTGCCATCCTCACTATAAATTAGCATCAATCTAAAATAAAAGGAACCAACACTTTTCCCAAAGTCATAGCTAAAGGTAAAGAACTTGTGAATCAAAATTTAGAGAATAGTTCAAGAGTTCAAGAAGTTCGGATGTTGAAGCGTTCTAACCCTGATACTTCTTTTGATATTGTTGAATTTTGTAAGGCATCTAAAATGCAAATTTCTCCTACTGAATACCTTAGGTTGAATCCTAAAGAGTTAGAAAATTTAATTAAATATGTACAGGGGGAAACTTCTTAGTTGCAATTCACCAAAATACCATTGATTAATCTTGAGTCCTCACATGATGAAAATGAGACCAAATCTAGAGAGTTGTCTAATACTGCTCTAAAGGCATTAGCTAATGAACCAATTTAACCACCATTAGTACCCGATCAAAGGCCTGATCCATTCTATGTGTCTTTATTTATCAATAAATATAAACTTAATAATTGCATCATTGATTCAAGAGCCTCTGATAATATTATGCCTTCTGTAGTTGCTAAAGAATTAGGTCTTTCACTCACTAAAACATTTGGTAAATGTTATTCCATGGACTTAAAGAAAATTCCTTTGCTAGGGCAAATCAAAGATACACAAATTGCTCTGGCGATACATCCTAACAAAAGAGTGAAGTTGACTATTTTGATTGTTGTTATTCCCGCAAGTTATGGAATGTTGCTAAGTAGGGCTTTTTGTAAGGATTTGGGAGGAGAGATTAAAATGGATTGGTTTGAGGCAATAATTCCCATTGGTAAGAAAAACATTGCTCTTCAACCTGAACCAAAATCAAAATATACATTTTTTCTATAAGGTGACACAAAATCTCAAATATTGTATCAAGAATGTGATTTTGGCAATTATTTGATCTTGTCTGATGCTAAGAAAGAGACACCAGAAGATGTAGTAGATCCTGTTGTAGGCTTATGCGTAATGGATTTTGATGGGAGCTATGCATCGCTTGGATCTGGTGCTAGAGTGGTGCTCATTTCTCCAGAAGGTGAAAAAATTCCTTTTTCATTCAAAATAGAATTTAAAAACACTAATAACACTGCAGAATATGAGGCATTGTTATTAGGAATTGAGCAGGATAGAAAAAGAGGAATCAAATTATTGAGTGCCAAAGGTGATGCATAATTGATTATTAATTAGGTACGAAAGCTCTTCTCACTAAAGAATGAAAGACTTAGACATTAAAATTATAGAGTTTGGGATGAGATTGAATACTTTGATGCTTCCTCAATTGAAGCCATTCCTAGAGATCAAAATTCTCATGCAGATTCTTTGGTAGTGTCAGCATCGTTATTACTCCCACATCTAGATTTTGGTACAAATGTTTATAGGATTGAAGTAGTATATCACCCTAATGTACTTGATAATTCATATTTATGGAAAGTGTTTGTAAATGACAAACACATCAATAAGTTCTTGCAAAATTATGAAATTTTTGCTTCTTTCTTCAAAGGGTCTGAGAATGAATGTAATAAATTTTGTTCAAATATAGGGGGAGGATCTAAAAATGAAGTTTTTCAGTTGAAGGAAAATCGAATTGCAAAAGGCCTGGTATACTTAGAATGCCTCTTTGATCACAATGACATGTATGTCAAATAAAATACCTCTCGAAATGCTAATACATTAGGAGAATATGAAAAGGTTAATATGGGTGATGAAAATAACCCAAAGATGGTCAATTTAGGCAAGTGTTGCACCCCTAAGGAAAGAAATTTGTTTATTAAACTGTTATAGAAGTTTTTTGATATTTTTATCTGGTCTTATGAGGATTGAAAGACTTTAAAAATGGTCAATTTCAACATCATATTCTTCTCAAGCCCGGAGTGGCTCCTTTTAGGCAGAAATTGAGAAATTACAATCCCAAGGTCGCAGATGTTATTTTCAAAGAAATAGACAAGATGCTTTAGGAAAGGATAATCTATCCTATTCACCATTCTACATGGGTCGCCAATATTGTTCTGGTTTGTAATAAAACTAGAGAAATAAGGATCTGTGTGGATTTTTGAAACTTGAATCAGGCTAGTTTGAAAGATAACTACCTATTGCTAGCGATCGATCATATTCTCCAAATTATTGCTAGATCAAAAATAATATCGATGCTTGATGGTTTCTTTAGATATAACCAGATAAGTGTAGCAGAAGGAGACCAACACAAAATGACCTTTACAACACCTTGGGGAACTTTTGCCTACAATCATATTCCATTTGGCCTAATAAATGCAGGAGCAACTTTCCAAAGGGCGATGAATCTCTCATTTGGTCATCTCATTGGTAATATCGTAGTGATCTATCTGGATGATTTGACAGTTTTCTCTAAAAGAAGGAAAAATTACCTAAGAGATTTGGAGACCATGCTAGAAAGATGCAAAGATCATGATATTTCCCTCAACCCAAAGAAGTTAGTTTTCTGTGTTACAGAGGGAAAGCTATTAGGGTATATAGTTTCGCAAGATGGTATACAAACTGACCCTGATTCGGTACTATCCAATAGTTAAGTTTTCCGTAGACAAAAGTGGTGTCAAATCATTCTTTGGGCAAGTGATTTTTCTCAGGAGATTTGTGCCAGACTTTGCTAAAATTACCAAACACATTGTAGGGATGATGAGTGAAAAGCATATTTTCAAATGGAAGGAAGAGGCAAAAAGAGCCTTTGAAGAGGTATGCAAAAGAATGAATTGAATGAAGAAATCCCTATTGCGTTCATGAGCATTCCGCTCAAAAAATATGAATTTAATTACTCATTAGTCAAGAAACATGCCGTTGTGGTTGTTAAAGATTTCAAGCATTTTAGGTATTATATACCACAATCCCATTCAATTGTCTTTGTGCCAAACCCCACTATGAAAAGTATCTCAACTGAGCAGGAGGTGGGAATGAATAATAGAGTGACCTGGGTTTCAAAGGTTCATGAATTTGATCTGGATATCAGATCAACCAAGTTAGTCTAGGAGCAAGGATTATGTCGTTTAATAGGTGAAAACAAGGAACAAGAAGACAAACTACCACTAACTTTATTTGTCAGCATGCAAAATGAATGGTTCACTGATGTGGCTTATTACCTGACATATGGAGAATGTATTGAGCATTTAAGTGCAAAAAGAGAGAGAAATATCATATTGAAAGCTTCCAAATATGTGATTGTGGATGATATCTTATATTAAAAAGGTTTGGATGGGTCATTCTTAAGGTGTGTTGACAAGGAGCAACAGGAGAAGCTTTTACAAGCTTTTCATAATGAGGCATATGGAGGACACTATTCATCAACCATAACAACTTTCAAAATCCTTAGGAGTTGTTACTATTGGCCAGGTATGTTTAAAGATGCATATAAGTGGGTTGCAGGCTGTGAGAAATGTAGGCTATTCTCAGGAAGACCCCAATTATTTGTATTACCATTAAAGTCGGTGATCATAGATGAACCCTTTAAACAATGAGGTTTAGATTTTGTTGATCCATTGAATCCCTCATCAAGTGTTGGGCATAGTCATATCCTCACAACTACATATTATTTTATGAAGTGGATAGAAGCAGTCCCCATTAGAAAGACTACTTCAGAAATTGTTTGTAACATCCTGAAAGAGAACATCTTGACTAGGTTTGGTGTACCTCGGAAGATCGTGACCAATAATGCCCCAAATTTCTCTTTTGAAGAACTAAACATATTTTATTATGATCATGGAATCCTCTTATCTCATTCTTCACATTACTATCCGCAAGGAAATGGCTAGGCTCAATCTAGCAATAAGAATTTGATCTCTATAAGTCAAAATTTGGTGGCTAAGAATGCAAAGGATTGGCAAAAAAGAATATATGAAGCACTGTGGACAGACAGGACCTCGCCTAAAAGGGTCATAGGTATGACACCATTTGAATTGGTATACAGAGTAGAAGATCGATTATCCTTACCCTTGGAATTATCAGCTGCTAGGTTGTCGAAAGTGATAGAAGATGAATTATTCCAAAATGCTCTGGAAAAGAGAATTATGTACCTTTCAAAAATTGAGGAAGAGAGGCAAGATTTGGTGGATCACATCACAGCTCATTAGGCTAGGGTAAAGAAAATTTTTGATCGCAGAGCGAGACCATGACAGTTTATGTTGGAAGATCAAGTCCTCCTCTGAGACAAACACAGGCAACCAAAAGAGCTCATGGGAAACTTGATTCTCTATGGAAAGGACCATTCATGATTAAATAGGTATTAGGCCCTAACTCATTCAAACTTGAATACCCAAATGGAACTTCACTTCCCTTGTCCTACAATGGGCAGGATTTAAAGTTGTATCAGTTAGAAGCAGGTCTCCTCCTTCTTTGTACATAGGTTTTTGATGTGTTGTTTGTTTTCTTGTTGTACGGTTTGTTGTGGTCATATCTTTTTCCTTCTCTGCTTGCATGTGTAACCAACTATTATAGGTTCCATTCCTAGTCCTTCTCAGTCCTGGTCCTTAATCAGAGCCGATGTTACCTCATTCTTTTGTTGATAATTAAAGTCTTTGTCTTGAGAAAAATAAAATTTCATTAATGTTGCCTCCCCCATTCAGCTTGATCCATCCTTGGCTATGTACCTATTTATTTACTATTCACTTTGTATGTCCCAATGAACCTGTGTCATTAATGTTGAACCTGTGTCTTGGTTTAGGGTTCAAGGTTCAACTGGTGCCTTTGTGTGTGTCACGGTTTCATTTTGTTGTTAAGCGAGCAAGCATCAATGTCTTAAGTCAACTTTGAACTTGAACCTTTGAACCATTCTTAAAGTTGTTCAAGGTTCAAAGTTCAAGGTCCTCCTTTATGTGTGTCTAAAGTCTTTGCTCATTCCCAGCTTAGTTGTGTTGAGACGCAAGATGGCAGTCCTTTCATTCTCTCATGTTGAACTTGTACCATTGAAATTCTTGTTAAATGGTTCACGGTTTAAAATTTTATTTCAAGTTGGCTCCGAGGACATTAATAAAGCAAAGGTGGCATGACAAAAGGAATATTATCAGCATATCATGTTTTAAAATTCTAGAATTATGGAAAGAAATCATGAAAACTCAAGCTGTTTGTGTGGATTTGATATGTAATAAAGAAAGTTGTTAGAATTCTATCAAATCCTGGGTTATCTCACATGCTTGAATGAATTGTTATGAGGTGTGCATAGGTATTATTCAGTTTTTCCAACTAGTGATATGTAAGCACTCAAATTGTGAAATTACTAGTTGTTATTGTTGGAGAAGTGGAGGCCGTCGAAGGTAATTTTAACTCCATACTTCCAAGATTTACACAGATTTGAAGGTAGCAACAAGTGAGTTTTGATAATTTCTTCTCCACTGTGTTACTAGCTCAAAAAGTCAGTATAGTAAAATTCTTTGTTTTGGAATAGAATTTTGTCCTATCTAGAAATTGTTTGATGAATACAAAAGTGGCCATCATGAGGCCGACTCTTTCAAATATTGGCCACACATCATGCTTAGTCAGTACTCTTCTAGAACTGGGTGACACTTCTTTAGCCTAAGAAGACGGGCAATTTTTTGGAAAGAGCTAGAAACCCTGAGGCTAACTTCCCAGAATTGGTGATAGCATGTATGAATAGGTATGATGCTGGAAATAGGTGCATTAGGACCAATAGTGGTGAATTGTTAGTGAAAATCAATAGGGAAATAGTGATGGCCACAATTGGAATTCCTCATAAGGAGCTGTATGAAGATTGGTCCATTGGTACTTAATAATCATTCTTCTCTGAGATGAAAAGAACCTACAAGAGTGTCATTGCTAGGAATTGGCTCCTAAAAGTTCAGAAAGGGGGTTCTCGATTACCCAAACCTCTTACAAGAGAGCCTTTCATAATGGTGGTGTAGGATATTGTGATTTTGTTAGACAAACTCAAAGGGAATTCACATGCTTTCTACTGGGAGGATTGGAAGTGTTTTTACATTCAGGTATCGTTGGCTAGTGAAACATATGTTGACTGGGCATAGGTTATTGTTGAAAGGCTTCATGAGGGTTTCAGTAATTTTGTTGGAATGTCTATTTTAACATGTGTTCATATCTATTTTATATTATGGCTTGTACCATAGAGTGGCAAGGGTTACATCATGAGCCTTTGGTGGATGGCATGAAGGTTTAAGATTATTATCCACACCTACAACAATAGATATATGTTGAAAATGTTACAAGATGGAATGATGTTTTCGTAGGTAGACTTGTCTTTGAACTGCAAGGAGACACAAGAAAAATAATGTCATCCGAAGCCATGGAGGTAGTCAACATATATGGAAGCTATTTTATTCAATTTCCAAGATTTACCTACATCAGAGTAGGGGGCTTTGAAGGTCAACCATTCAAATTGCCCAAGTATTCTCTCGATAGCTATATGCTTATTGAAGTTTGCAGACAACTTGCCCACATTGATAAAAAGTTAGGGGCAAAGATTAAATCTGGTGTAGCTTTTCCAATTGAACATGGATATTATTGTTGCAAATCTATTTCTGATGCTTTGAACCTAGAATTAGAGTTCAAGAAACTGAATTTATAGCCCTATATTGCCCAATGTAAGTTTGATAGTAGAGGCTATGTTGTGGAACATTTAAATGTTGTTGCAAATTTCTTTCATGAATCCCAATTAGAAGACTATTGAGAAAATTGCTGTGATGAATTTGAAGTTAGAAGGAGATTGTGGTCAAGGTTCACTTTGTAGCAGATTGTTAAAATGAAATTGTGAATAAATGTGGCAGGAATACAAGAAGAAGAGGGGGAAGATGTGTTAGACCCTGAATATAATTTAAAGGTTCAAGGGAAACCCATCTTTGAAATTTATTGGGACAGGAGAGAATAAGAAAGTATGCAGGCCAAGTCATTTAATGTTATAAGGAGAACGAAGAAGTGGTTGAGAGACCGCAAATTTAGCAAGGAGTCAATCATTACTCTTGAAGAGATAATAGTTGGTCCACTTCATGTTGCAACACAAATTCCCACTTCCTCCTCTAATGTAATTGTTGATATTGCAAGTGCCACAAGGCTGAAAGTTGGAAAAGTTCAAACCAAGAGGTCAAAGAAATCCCATTGAGTTCCTTAGCGGTTCGAGTCACTTGTTCTTGGAGAAGAAAGAGAAATAGGGAACCAGTAGCAGACCAAATTGTTGTGGACCTAGATTCAAGTGAGGAAACCCAAGTGGCCATGGATGAGCAAGTGTCAAATAATCCTTCAGTTCAGGATATAGATACAGAGAAAGAGTCTAAAGTAAATCCAGACCCAATGAGCACCATGGTTGTTGTTGATCTACCTGATTACCAGACACCTACGTCCAAAGGAACTTCTAGTGTTTCTCGATGGCTTGGAGCTTCTATTGGCAAGAAATGTAGTATGGTTCCTATTAACATTCCCATGGAATATATGGTTAGTAAGTGTCTTGGAAAAATATCCAAACCCAAAAAGCTTAAAACAAAGGCTATGATGGACGTTGATGATGACATAGGGTACTTGCTAGCAAAAGTGGCAAAGCGTATCTCAGATAAAGACCAAGAAAATGCCACTGAAAAATATTGTTGTTGAGAAAATTTACCTAGGAGCTGCTTCAAGAGTTGCAGATGCAAAACATTTAGAATCCTCCACCAAAAGAATGCTATCCATAACCTAGAAGGATGACAAGGACAAGCGGGAATTTAAACAGGTTGTAAACAAATGGCATAATATATCAATTCCATACATCACCCGAGTCCTCTGCCTCTATTAGAGATCTCATTGTCTTTTAATCCTAAATCACCTGTAAACCAGAAGCTATTGGATCAGGTTCAAAGAATTCATATGATAGCTAAGATTTTTGATGAATGGCTTGACTCCATAGTGTAAAAAGGCATAGATTACACTGCTAGCTTAATCAAGGTGTATGAGAATTCTATAGTTGTGAGTAAAGAGTGGGAGCTAGAAGATACAACATGGGACAAAGAAAGAAATAAATGGGTAGCAGTTTTAGAACAAATGAATGATGTACATAAATTTGGAATCATGAAATTTCTTGTTGAGAAGTTTGTGGATAATTTGGATGATAATGTACTATATGTATCAAAGAAAAATGTTGAATGACGAAAATCAATCATCAAACAGGATCACAAAGAATCCATCAAATTATTAAAAGGATTGAAAGATATCATCAATACGATGCAGAAAGATTAGAAATGCATCGATACACACCTCTTGAAAGATGATGGATAGACAATCGAGCATGCAATAAACATGTTCAAAACTTTCAAGGAGAGAGTGCAACTCATTAAAGAAAAAAAGTCTCTAACTACAGATGACTTCTCCAAGGTGGCTAGGATTGAGTCAATGTTAGAAGTTTTCTTTGATCATTTGGAATAACATAAAATAAAATTCATGCAAGTAAATATGGACAAAGAATTTTGGAAACAACACATTTTGCATATTGAGCTCCCGCATTATCAGGTCATCCTCAACTTTTCAATGACACACTTGGAGTGGTGGAATGTACGTGGCATTGCGGCAAAATAGGATAAACTAGTCATTTATTCTACCATGTTGGAATCTTGATCGGGTTATCAATGAGTTGTCATTCTATCCGTGGCTCTTGGCAATTTAAGTTTTATTCAGTTTTAAACAAGACAATTTCTTTAACTCTAGGATAGAGTTAAAAAAAATGAACTTTGGTTATTTCAAAAAACTGAGCATGTAGGCTATTTATGCAATTAAGCAAGCTTTTATGTAGGTCCAAATTTTTTTGAATTAGATTAGCAGAGTTAGTTTTCTTTTGGAATTTTTAGTGAAGACATTTTATTTGTGAATGAAATGATATATTTTGCACAACCTTCAAATCTGTGTGTTTGAATGAAAGAACAATTCTCTATTGGGATATATGTTTGTGTGCAAAATATTTTCCTTGTTTGATTATCCGCTTATTATAAGTCTATGAATTGATTTGATAAATGGAATTAGTTGTTTGTTGTTTGTTTGGATGTTCTGATCCCCCTTGTCATTTGCGGCTTGAGTGAGTCTTGATCAGAATTCATAATACATTAAGCACACTTTGTAAAGTTAGTTTTATAAGAGTGAAACATTTGAAGTTCAAGTTTGTGGGATTTATATTATGAATAATTATTTCGTAGCTTTCATATTGTGTTGACAAATGGATGTGAAAATCCTTTCTAAGCTTTTTGGTTAAAAGTGCATTTCTTTGTGATTACTTTGCATAAAAAATCATTGAATATCATACGGGGAGTTCGACCCTTATGAAGAGGGTAAACCAATAACCGGTTCCCCCAACTGTTGGTTTCTTTTTCTTTTCAATAGGGGTATGCATGAGTCATTATAAGAAAAAATTAGAGAAAGGAAAATTTGTTAACCAACAGATTTTTGGCGACTCTGTTGGGGAGTCGAACAACAAGATTGGTCACCTGGTCACAGGATATATAGGACTATCTTGTGAGCTATTTAAATTTTTTCTAGTTTTACCAGAACTGTGCATTATGGATAGGCTAGAGCCAAGAAGATACACTAGCTTTCAGAGGTGTGAGGGGATATTTGACTCAGTCTTCCAGTATTTATAAAATTTGAACTCCTAACCTTCTTTTATACCAAAGAGATGAGAAAGAAGTAGACCTCCTTCCCCTTCCCCTTCATTTCTTGTATCTTTAGTTTGTCAAGCCCTAACTTTTCACAGTGTTATCTTACCCAATGTAATCAATCCAACACCCCTTAATATCATTCTTCTGATGGTAGCCAACAATCCTTGGGGACCCACAATTAGCTACTTGATCAATCCCAAAGACACTGAGAGGGGGGGGGGGTGAATCAGTGTCTAACTGATTAACAGAATATTTAAACTTGTTTGCAACTTTATAACCTAAATTAATATACCTATAAACAAGTAATAATATAGTAAAGAGAAATAAGAGAGACAACATCAATGCACACCATAACACGAGATATTTTGGTGAGGAAACTCGGTAGGGATTTGTGACCCACAATATTTACTCACTGGACAACATGAATAAATATTACTTATAAAATAGGGGCCTTACATGCAGGAAGGCCAATAACCTATAACTCACTACTCAACAACAAAACTGGAGTCCCACTGACTACAAAATTGGATGATTAAATCCAATGACAATGTACTACTCAAAATAGAATATGCAATGCTGGATTCAGTGTCAGTTTAAACTCTCTCAAATACCTCTTCCATAAACCTTTCTTTTCTCTGATCTTCTTTTATTCACTCATAAAATACTTACATCAAAATACATATACAAATATTTGCTCTCATATTCATTACCTAATTACATACTCATCTCCTACAAAATGACCTACAAGATCTCATACATATATGAGTCTTTACAATACATCATGTCGACTACAAATAATTAATTACATTACAATATAATTTTCATAAACAAAACTTTATCTTATGTCGGCCTAGGTGTCAGTATGATTTATTGTCGATGTAAACTGGATGCTGGTGTGAACGAACTTTATGTAGTTGCTGGTGCCGGTATGCGAAGTTTGTTGCCGTTATAATCAATAGAATCTTGTAGAACCATGTTACTAGTTGGTTTCCATCAATGACAACATCAACCATTATCATCTAAATGTGTAATGCCAACAATCTCCCCCTTTGGCATTGATGGAAACACTCATGAGAAAAACCAAAAACCAAAATTGCCAAAATTGAAAGTGCTCCTCCTTAGCAAATGATCTCCTTTAGTATACCTTTTCCTTTTCTCTATCACTCCCCCTTTGACATCAATGATAAAGGTTGTCAAAAAGAATAAAAAAAAATTCAAAACTTCTACCTAGAAGCCTATAACCATTTATGTACAATCTGAAAGGTATCTACTACAATCAAATTAAGTCCTTGCAATAATTTAGAACTATCAGAAATGATATCCTCAGTCTGTCAGATCATGCTGGTTAGATGATGCATTTGTTCCTCTAGTGATCTTCCTCTTGAAGTAGTAGCGTTAGATATTCCATTCAAATGTGTCAATGTGCCTAACTTACCAATAGAGCCTACAACATCATCTACATTACATGTCAATGCTATTTGTTGTAAAATAGGTAAGGTGTCATCAATAGTGTTAAATGATAAGGAATTGCATTCAGTGATCTTCTTGATAGAATCTAATAAAAGATCAGTCACATTGGTAGGTCTTTAATCCATGGTGAAAGTGCTAGATAGAGTGAGATGTTTTGCAGTAGGTTTCTTATCCTCTTTGGATGTCTACACATTAACCACTTATGCTAACTTACTACCATCATTTATGTCTTCTTTATTTACTGTTACTTCCTTATGATCACTCTATTTTTTAATTTTATTTTCAACTTTACCATCATCCTTGCTCTCTTCCTTGCTGACTACCGGTTCAGCTATACTTTGTTCTTGTCTTTTTCTTATTTCAGTTTGTGCTTCTATTTTTGCTTCTACTTCTACTTGTGCTTCTATCAGTTTCTCAATGTTCTGCTGAGAGTCAATAGTGTTGACCGGTGACTCAGAGATCTCAATGTTTGTAGCTCCAATTTTCTTTTCTTCAACATTCTGAGAAGATTTATCTATAATTACATTGATATCCTGAGTGTCCACATTCATGGTAAACATAATGTCTAACTCCAGATCAATATTCTCAGTGTTCAACCTATGCCTCAACTTGTTCTTTAACCTGTTCCTTTGCTTTTTCATCAACTTGTTTCTCTGCCACTACTGGTGGTGTGTCTTCAGCTAGTGGGGGTAGGTTATCCTTGATAGTCAAGTCAGGAATACCACCAACTTTGTTCTTACCCTTATCACTTTTTTGATATACTTTAGTGAAATATTTGTCTATTTTTTGTCTATTCTTCTCTTCCTTCTTCTCCTTTTCCACAAAGAATATATCCCATTTGTCAGTCATTTCATCACCAATTTCTTTGACTTTGCCTGCCATTAAGCTAACCTGTCGGTGACCACTAGAAAAAACTGACTAGTTGGATTTTATAATCAATTCATCAATCTCCTATTGGGAATTGTCAGGGCGAACCACCAACAATGCTTCAACTTTTAATTCTTGTCAAGTTCCATTATAAACATTCTTTTTGCCTCAAGTCTCAGATAAAGATCATCAGGCAAATCATCAATGACCTCAATTAAAACTTTCTTGTAAATATCAAGATGTCGAATTATACTTTCCTCAATTGTTCCCTTATCAGAATCTTTGAAAGTATGATAATATTTGTTGATATTGCTAAGGTTTCCATCTTGGGTAATTTCATTTATAAGTTCTTCCAGGGATAGAATATCTAATACCTTAGGTGTCGGTTTCTTTGGTGTAAGTTTTTTTCTCTGAATGTTGGGCTCTCTCATAGCTTGTTGTTTATTCCTTAGTGTTCTTGTCCCCTTTGGAGAAGGAGTAGGTGTCAGTGAAGGTTTCCTTTTCTTTCTTTCAACTCTTTTGAATTCTACTGCTTTATCACTTTCTCTCTCAGAAGAAGTAACAACCGGGGAAACATGAGCTACCAGTTGTTGTCCGGTTTTACTTTCTTTCATGCTCTCAGCAATGCCACTCATCTGTTCAAATCCCATCAATCCTTTCTTAACATCTGCTACAAACTTCGAAGCATCTTTCATTAATTTTTCTCTTTTCTTCCTTTCCTTCATCATGGATACATCACTCTCAATTGTTGCAGCTATGCCAAATATCTTCTCAGTTGGTTCCCTTGGTGCATCAAGAAGTATCCTTGCATAAGACTCAAGAATGTTCAAATCTACTTCATAGCCCATCTATGTTATCCAACTGGTTCGAGGAGTAACTACTTCCATCCATGTCTCATCTCTCTTTATTAGTATAGCATCGTAAATTGTATGCACTTGCTAAAGCAGTACAATTTCTCACCTAGTTTAGCACCCGCCTTGGCACATTTTGCATTTTGCATTGCATTTCCCCTTTAGCACTTAATTAATTAAATTAATTAGGTCTAAGGTTCTATTTTATCATCTCCCATATCATAAAGTTGGGCCCTTTTCATTAAAGTGTGCCCCTTTCATTTTATTCCTCCAATACATCATTTAATCAAAAACCCTAATTAGGTCCTATTTTGAACTTGGGGGCTTGATTTCGGGGGTCAAAACATCTCGAAATCACCTGTAACTTCGGGATTCGCTCTAAAATCATCATATCCAACGGCCCTGAAAATTTGGTGAAAAGTTGTCGGGACCATGGCGCCCGGCGTACACATGGTCCCAGACATTTTTCTCGAAATTTTAGGAGCACGACCCAATCATAAAAAAAAGCTTAACCCCAAGAAATTGGCAAGAGATTCAATCTCTAGGTCGGCCAAAAGTTGAAATTAAGACCTAGGGTTTCATATATAAGAGTTCTCTTTCTTCATTTGAAAGGATCCAGAATTTTGGTTTCAAGGGCTTTCTACGCAGCGAAAGAGAAAATCTTTGAAGACTTCAACAACATTCAACATCCATCCATCAAGCATTCATAAATTTCATTCATCCATTTAGGGCTTTGAAGACATTGAAGAGCAATAGGGGATCACTGACTGAAGATTGGCTTGTACCCCTCCCTTGGGGTTGGGTATGATTTCATGTTGTTTTCATGTCTTTGCATAAGCTTCATTATATCACTTGTATTCATGCTTTAGATCTCTTTACATCTTGATTTGGAGCATTTACATTATCATGTACAAGCAATTAGGGTTTACTTTCTAGGTTGCTCTAGTTTGCTTGCATTTTAGGATCTTGCACACACACAAGGTCTGCACACACTACTTTTACAATACAACTTGGCTATTCGTAGAGGTGGAAATCACCAAAGCAGGGGTTTGACTAAGGCAAAACCCTATATAGCCACCTAACAACCCTTTTCAGATATAAGTGCAGATTTCCGAATTCGAAGGATGCCACAAGTTGCAGATCTGATGGAAGTGGATCGAGACAAAACTTCACACCAAATTCCAACCCAGAAAGCTAGGACAGGGGCATGGGGCGCCCTGGTCCTGCCAGGACAGGGGCGCTGGGTGCCCTGGTCCTTCTGTCAGACAGCAAGTTTTAGCATTTTTCTGACAGCTTTTCAGGCTGCAAAACAACAGTTTCAGGAGCAGAATCAGGATAGTGGTGCCTGCGCCCCCGTCCCAAACATTTTCAATCAGATTTTAACTCCGGGTACGCATCTTCATTCTTGTCTTGTCCTTGTGTTTACAGCTTTCCATTGTTTAATATTAATTCTGCAATCTTGTTACTAGTTCATACTTGCACTCTAGGGCTAGTAGTTGAACTTGCATCATTTTATCTATCATTTGCAACATAGGAATAGAAATCCTAATAGGTAGCCCGTGGCTCTCTCTTCTACAAAAAGAAGTAGCCAATTGTGTGATACCTCTAGGCTCTTTCGTATTCCACAAGTGTGTGATTGAAAGTGAGATTAGGGCATGTTTGCTTAGTGTCACTTTTTCCCCTACACATTTTGGTGAACCTGACGTGAATTCCAATCTTCTCTAATTCTGATTGATGTTTTCAAATTTGAGTGTTTATGCTATTTCAAAATCAAATTTGTATTTACAAGTTTTAATTTCTTGCAAGATTCAAAAATTTAGAGGAAATTTTTGCTAAAACCCTAATTTTTCAATTCAAAGTTGAACTTGTGGATAGCTTAATCAGGATCAATAATTTCAAATTTGATTTCAGAACTCATTTGAATCATAAATTTCATTTTTCTAAATCTACATTCTAAGTGCTTGCATTGGTTAAAATTAAACATTTCCTTCTATTTTACATGTGTTATCATTTGAAAAAGGAAAATTGTTGTCATGATGCATTCATTTCATAGATGTGATAATGGGTTAGCTTCCCTTGTTTCAATTTTTCCTTCTCCTAAAGAACCTCCCCCCATCTATAACAACATTTTAGTGCCTAAAAGAGTTGCCATCAATCCCTTTGAGACTCTCCCATGCTCTAAGGATGAAGACTTTAAGAGTGATCTTGACAATTCTCCTAAAATGTGCCCTTCCTATTTAGCTATCCTAGAGGAAGAGAATGATATCATAAACACATTTCTAAATGTTACTTCACCTTCCCTACATGATGCCTCTCTAAGTGAAAAGGTATTGATGGACATTGACTTATTTTCTCCTAAAGCTGGTCCTTCCAATGGGGGCATGTTAGTGCAACAAGAGGTTATGAACACTTTTTTCAAAGATCTCCTTCCTAAGCATGAATCTTTGGAGAAATATGTTCATGTTCCTCCTAAAAAAAACTCCCTTCATGAGGATCCTTTTGTGCAAGAAGATGACATGATCACTACATTCCCTAGTTATTGCATTTCCTTTTCCAACAAAATTCCCACTATAGATGATGAAATAATGACAAATGCTTACCCTTCTCCTAAAGTTTGTCTTACCCATAAGCATCCCTTAGAGAAAGAAGATGAAATAATAAGCAATTTCCTTAATTTTCTCTCCCCTAAAGATCATATTGAACATATTTTGAGGAAAGAGGATGAGTTTAACACATCTATTGATGCTCTCCCTCCTAAGGATGAGGAATTAATAAACAATGTTATCTCCTCTCCCGAAATTGACAATACTTCAAACATTCCTTTCAACAACTTCGCTATTTGGGATGAACCATTAGAAGAAGGTGTAGATTATTCTCTACCCCATGAGAGAATCCTAGCCAAAGGGGATGAAATCAAGATTGAAAACTCCCTTGATAGTTTCTCACCTTCCTTGAATCTCAATTATTCTCCCTCTAAAAATAAAGCATCTCCCTCTCCTCAACTTGGTTCTACTCATAAGGAAACCATAGTTCAAAGCAAGATGGTTAACATCTCTTTCAAAGATCTCCCTCTCAAAAGTGAGACTTTAGAGAGTAATGTTGATCCTTCTCCTAGAGAGTTTATTCCCCATGTAGATCCTTTGATGATAGAGGATGATATGACCTTTCCTAGTATTACTCTTCCTACTAGAATATCAATGCCTACCCCTTGTCTCTCTCCTAAAATTGATTTAATCTGTGATAAGATTTTAGTGCAAGAGAAGACTATCAATAATTCTTCCAACACTTTTGTTCATTCCCCTAAACCATCCTCAATCAATTTGATACATGTGAATGAAACACCTAACAAACCTCTCTTCACTGTCCAAGGTGCTTGTCCTTCTCAAAATTCTCAACCTTTAAATAAGCCTATCTTAGTGGTTCAAGGTGGTTATGCTAATGATTCTTTTTGCACTCCTAAGAAACCTATTATTACTGTGCAAGGAGGTTATTCTACTAAGAGCCCTTATGAGTATGCTAAGCAACTGACTAGAGAGAGTTATCATGCGGTTGCCCATACTTATAATACTAGAAATAATAGGCAGCCTAATCTTCCTCCTGTTACTCTAGTGTCTCTTCCTCCTTCCCAACCTATCCTTCCGCAAGCTCCACGCATTTCACAAGTTCTTGGTAAGGAATATGATCTCATAGAACAACTTAAAGCTACCCCTGCTAAGATATCCCTTTGGGATTTGATCCAAACTTCTTCCGCTCATCATGGAATGTTACAAGATGCCTTGAAAGATTTGAATGTTCCTCCACCTAATACATCTAGTAATATAGTGTCTTTGGTTAACTCTGTGATGAATCCTAAAGCTCAAATTGTGTTTACTCAAGATGAGTTGCCTACTAGTGAAATTCAACATCGATATGATCCCTTGATGATTGTGGTTATCATAAATGACACTGCTATAAGACAAACACTAGTAGATAATGGTTTTGGCCTTAATGTGTGTAGCATTAATCTATTGCATAAGATGAATGTGGATACATCCCTTATTGAGCCTGAATCTCATCCCATTCGAGGCTTTGATAATGTGGCTAAGTCTTCATTAGGTATTATCACCTTACCCATCACAGTGGGACCTGTTACTTTGCCTACTCCTATCCATTTTATGTCGGGAAATCTAACATACAACTTGTTATTAGGGAGACCTTGGATTCACAGTATGCAAGCTGTCCCCTCTACATTGCATAGACAAGTTAAATTTATTTATAATAATAAGACACATACCTTGATAGGTGATACTAATTTTCAAACTTGTTTGCAAACATCTAATTCCAAAGGGAGTTCTTCTAATCCTTCCTCTTCTAGTGATGACTCGTTAAACAAGATACCTATGGATGAATCATCACCCGCTGATAATCAAAATTCTTTGGATGAGTCTAAAGTTCCTGAAGAAGATTCTTCTCAACTTGAATCTACACATGAAAAGGCTTTTGATCCTGAGAAGGTCCTCGTAGAAGATGATTGGGGATCTCTTGATTTCAATCCCACCTTTGTAGGTGAGTATAGGGTTCCTCCTAGAGAGCTTAAAGTTAAAAAGAAGGAAGAAACTAGAGATCAATCAGTCTTACCTGAACCTATGAGCAATAATTTTGTGGCTGCTTCTCAAACTTCTTCTCTTCATACCTCTAATTTTGAAGAATTTGATTCTTTGTCTTATGAAAAACCACCTTTTCTTTCTAAAATGGCTAACCGTTATGGTCGTGGTTTTCATATGTTGGCTAAGAGTGGCTATAGTGGAAATGGTTGTGGCGCAAATGAACAAGGAATTAAAGTTCCTTTAGAACATAACATGCATGAATATTCATTTGGACTTGGATATAATCTTTCTAAGCCCACCAAAGTATCTAAAAGACCATCTCTCAATGTGAATGCTATATTTAGTAGTGATGATGATCTCACTTCAACTAAATCATTTTCTACTTCTATCAACTCTCATTCCCCTCATAAGGAAATCTTGGCGATGAACATTTTCTACTTCTACTTCAACTAAATCATTTTCTACTTTTATCATTTTATACATGTTTTTGATCTCACTTATAGTTGAGCATTTAGCATGTCATATTCAAATACCTCATTCAATCTATCATGTCTTTAAATAACATTAATGGCTATTATGTTGCTCATCATTATGTGACATTGGTAGCTCATTTACTGGGGGCTCATTGTCATTCATGATGGTACAATTTCAAGTGCAATCATATTTTTGGAAGCAACATAATAGCCTAATTTTCTATGTTATCTCTTGTTCCTATGGGGACAAGAGGGATTTCATACATCTCTTCTTTTTATGGTTAAAATTTCCCTTTGGGGTAATAGTGTGGAAATATTGATCATCTTTTCTTTAGAATCCTCTTTTCCTAGATATGGGAGAAGATGTGTATTCTCTTTCTTATCCTACCCACTTCTTGTGAGGAGCATTTTACATACACTAATGTCTTGCTTGCATGAACTCATGTGAGTATGTAGTACATTTTGCTTATGTCTAAATCTCTCCCTAGAGGATTGTGTAAGTCCTTCTCATTGTCCTTATCCTTGGGAGGCAATGATCTTTCCTTATTTTTATCTAAGGATCCACTTTTTCCTATTTCGTGGATGGTGTGAACTTTATTACTTGATGTTATTCCTTGTATGCATTTGTTGTTGTTTGTTCAAGGATTCTCTCTTACAAGAGGTGTAAGTCCTTGACTACAACCTCTTTTGCACTTGGTAAAATACATCCATAATGAATTCACTCTCCCAATTGGGTTAAAAAGAGCGTCATCCTTCATCAAGATATCCCTTTTCAACTATCTTATCCTTGCTTAAAGAGTGCAAAACTCTCTTGCTTGGATCTATGACATTGTTGCATTTTTGGGGTATCTTCTTTTGTGATGAAGGTAGGTATCCTTGTTCTACTTTGCTTATGACATAAACATTACACTTTTTGAGCAATGGGTCATTCTCGGAACCAGAGCACAGACTCTTAGAGCGAGATGTCACACTTTTGTACTATACATATATAGGTTGTAGCATACTCGGGCATAGACTCCTATGAGGTGATTCTAACCTCCCTTACACACACATGCATGAGGTTGAGTGGAACTAGAGGCATAAGGCTAGACTTTCTGACTCTCCTCCCTTACATGGATCACCTAAACAGACTCTAGGGGTTAGTTTTCCATGTCCTTTTCCCATGGATCACCTAGAAAAGATCTAGGGGCGAGAAGTCCATGTTTTCTCTCTCACTATTCTTCTCATGGATCACCAATGTGTGTATTCATGCTTTTTTCCTTTCTTTTCTTCTCTTTGCATTTTGTTTCCATTTACATCCTTCATCATGTGTTAGAGAACTCTCAAACCCTCGCACTCTTTGTTGTATTGGAATTGAGATTTAGTCCTCTTTCTTACCAAATGATTCTCCATTAGTTTTTGATCTCATATCAAATCTTCTTGTGAGCATTTGTCATCAATATTATTTAACAATTTGAAGTGGTAAACATGATACCCTATTTCAACTCACTAAAATTAGCAAGCCGAAATAGGGGGGGGCATATAGCTACCCTCGAATTTTCATCACCTTCCTTAGTAAGCATTAGGTGATTTTGTGATCTAACGTGTGTTTTGTAGGGTGCGGTTCCTAACTGTGTACTGCAGATACCGCTGGGGGCTTCGTTCGACAGACTTATGGATATATCCTTTTTTCAAATAATGTTTACTTTTCTGTACTTTAGCTTGCATATGCATGTAGTGTTCATATGACCGCTAAAGTGGGGGCTAAATGTAGCATCGTAAATTGTACGCACTTGCTAAAGCAGTACAATTTCACACCTAGTTTAGCACCCGCCTTGGCCCATTTTGCATTTTGCATTGCATTTCCCCTTTAGCACTTAATTAATTAAATTAATTAGGTCTAAGGTTCTATTTTATCATCTCCCATATGATAAAGTTGGGCCCTTTTCATTAAAGTGTGCCCCTTTCATTTTATTCTTCCAATACATCATTTAATCAAAAACCCTAATTAGGTCCTATTTTGAACTTGGGGGCTTGATTTCGGGGGCCAAAGCATCTTGAAATCACCTATAACTTCGGGATTCACTCTAAAATCATAATATCCAATGGCCCTAAAAATTTGGTGAAAAGTTGTCGGGACCATGGCGCCCGACGTGCACATGGTCCCGGACATTTTTCTCGAAATTTTAGGAGCACGACCCAATCATAAAATAAAGCTTAACCCCAAGAAATTGGCGGGAGATTCAATCTCTAGGTAGGCCAAAAGTTGAAATTAAGACCTAGGGTTTCATATATAAGAGCTCTCTTTCTTCATTTGAAAGGATCCAGAATTTTGGTTTCAAGGGCTTTCTACACAGTGAAAGAGCAGATCTTTGAAGACTTCAACAACATTCAACATCCATCCATCAAGAATTCATCAATTTCATTCATCCATTTAGAGCTTTGAAGACATTGAAGAGCAATAGGGGATCACCGACTGAAGATTGGCTTGTACCCCTCCCTTGGGGTTGGGTATGATTTCATGTTGTTTTCATGTCTTTGCATAAGCTTCATTATATCACTTGTATTCATGCTTTAGATCTCTTTACATCTTGATTTGGAGCATTTACATTATCATGTACAAGCAATTAGGGTTTACTTTCTAGGTTGCTCTAGTTTGCTTGCATTTTAGGATCTTGCACACACACAAGGTTTGCACACACTACTTTTACAATACAACTTGGCTATTCATGGAGGTGGAAATCACCAAAGCGGGGGTTTGACTAAGGCAAAACCCTATATAGCCGCCCAACAACCCTTTTCAGATATAAGTGCAGATTTTTGAATTCGAAGGACGCCGCAAGTTGCAGATCTGACGGAAGCAGATCGAGATAGAACTTCACACCAAATTCCAACCCAGAAAGCTAGGACAGGGCCGTGGGGCGCCCTGGTCCTGCCAGGACAGGGGCGCTGGGTGCCCTGGTCCTTCTGTCAGACAGCAAGTTTTAGCATTTTTCTGACAGCTTTTCAGGCTACCCAACAGCAGTTTCAGGAGCAGAATCAGGACAGTGGCGCCTGCGCCCCCATCCCAAACATTTTCAATCAGATTTTAACTCTGGGTACGCATCTGCATTCTTGTCTTGTCCTTGTGTTTACAATTTTCCATTATTTAATATTAATTCTGCAATCTTTTTACTAGTTCATACTTGCACTCTAGGGCTAATAGTTGAACTTTCATCATTTTATCTATCATTTGCAACAAAGGAATAGAAATCCTAATAGGTAGCCCATGGCTCTCTCTTCTACAAAAAGAAGTAGCCAATTGTGTGATACCTCTAGGCTCTTTCGTATTCCACAAGTGTGTGATTGAAAGTGAGATTAGGGCATGTTTGCTTAGTGTCACTTTTTCCCCTACATAATTACAAAAAATATTTGTTTGTCATATTTGTCCACAATGCTTTGAGTAATACTTTCCCTTGCCTTCATGTTAGTTTGAAATTTCTTGAAATAATCTTTTACTAGGTTGTCACCATCAGCACCTATGCTAGTAATTGCTTCCATAATCTGCCTTCCAATAGGGATGTCATAAGAAAAGTCCTTGTGACCAATACCGAGAATCTCCTTTGTGAAATAAAGCATTAGGCTTACAAGTAAGTTACGAAATATAAAGGTTCCTTTCTTATCACCCTTGATATTCCCCAAATTGTCTAGCAGTTCATCCTTTAGCCATTCACAAATGTCAATCTGTGCATTGTTCTTCACCATTTCATATGCGTTATGTATACACATGCTAGAAACAAAATTTAACCTATTTCTATGAGAAACTCTATCACCAATCACCATACTTACATATTTCACATTCTCATTAGTGATATCACTAACCCTAAGGGATATACTATCAGATGTAGCACCGGTTAGGTTCATAAACACCTTGTTTGGGATCTTTGTCTTCTTGTCAGGCCTAGTACCGGTAGAGGGTAAACTAGTGACCGCCTTGATTTATTCCTTAGTAATTTTGTAAACAAAATCTAACCACATAAATTTTCCATGAACCCTGCTAAGTACAAGATGAACTATCTCATCCAAAAATTCAGGAATGTTCAAGATATCAACAAATCCTAAATCCTCAACAATCTTATGCTCTGGCTTGATTAAACCTTGTTTATCAGCTATAATGTTCTAGTATATGTTTTTCAAATCATCAGACCCTAAATTCTCTATGTTGCTATGAATATATATCCTCAGATCTTCAACAAAAGCAACTCCTTTCAAAATTTTAGAAAATGCACCAATAGAATCATCCTTTTTTGCCATCTTAAAAATGATCATAAAAATGGGTCTAGGACGCTTTACATTCTCTATCATAGTAAGGTTTGCAATGAATTCAGGAACAGAAGATGAAGTAGACATGATACTTAAATAAATACCTTTTCTGCAAGTGAAATCCTTTGAAATACCTTGAAAATGTCTTAGTTGCTTCGCCTCTTGAATGCCTTCACTCTCTTCACGCTCTTCATAAATTGGAATGCTTTGTGATTCAAAGTGAGGGATTTTTGCGCTTTATAACCAAAATTTTTGCCAACAACCACATTAAATGCTTCTGGTTAAGTGAAAACTTAAAATATCTTCCGGTAAAGAAGAAATATAGATTCTTACTATCAACCAAGGGTAAAATGCATGATTTTCAATTTGTTGCCTTACCCCTAAGGATTATTTCTTAGTTAGATGAAGTACCTCCTGCCGATGTAGGACTACCCTTCTACCAGTGCAGAGACAAATTCATCTCCTCTCTGATCTCTCTTCCTAATCCATTGTTTTGAAAAGTCTTGCTCGATTTCTTTTACCTTCTCTTTCCCTTTGTTATTGGAACCTTTATTGTTTGCCGGTGAATTCTTGCTTCTACAAAATTTTGTAATATGCCCAATCTTGTTACATGCATAGAAAGTTACATTATTTCTCTGAATAGCCTTTCCATAACCTTCACTGGTTTGAGTTCTACAGTGATTAGATAAATGTCCAAATCTACCACAAACATAGCATTTCACATTCATTCTGCAATTGTGACCATTTTTATTACATTTGGAACATTGACTAGTTGGTGAGTTTATATTCTGATTATTTGTAAATCTGCACTAATTTTCTCTATGAACAAATTTGTTGCAATTGAAATATTTCCCATTAAATTTATAAGCATTAGGTTTCCTTACCATTTTGCTGTAATCATAATTGTTTGCAGTCCCGGAGCTTTCTCCATGTTCAAATCCAAGTCCAATTGTTTCTCCACTAGGTTTTTGACTTTTCAGCATATCATCAAGATTATCTAAACTTTTCTTGAATTTTCCTTTGTATTCATTTACAGTGACCAACTCACTTTCCAAGGTGCTAACTTGTCTCAAAAGTTCCTCTTTTTCATGTTGCATGTGAATCAAATCTGTTTTAAGCATATCATTTTCATAACTAAGCCTTAGAGATTCATCTGAACTTTCATTAAGTCTTCTGGCCAAATCTTTCTCATTCTTCTTCCTATCTTCAATATCTTTGCATAGTCTCATGGTTAAATCTTGCATCTCATTCTTCATGTTATTGTTCTCTTGTCTCAATTTCTCTACAATATCTCTAAGAGTTTCTTTTTCTTCATCATCTTGATTTTGCAATTGCACATGTAATTCTTTTCTCTTATTCTTTGCTATAACGAAGTTATCTTGAAGTTCTTTGATAAATTCCTGAGTAGTTCCGAGTTCATCTTCTAGTTTGATATTCTTCAATTTTTCTGCATGAAAATCATCAAGAGCTCCTTCCAATTGTTGTCTCAAACATTCCATTGGTACTAGTTTCAGAATCTTCCTCAAGTTGTTAGGCTTTTGTAAATAGAAGACTAGGCTCTGATACCAATTGTTAGATACTTGATCAGTCCCAAAGACACTAAGAGGGGGGGGGGGGGTGAATTAGTGTCTAACTAGTTAACAAAAGATTTAAACTTGTTTGCAACTTTATAACCTAAATTAATATACTGGTAAACAAGTAATAATGCAGTAAAGAGAAATAAAAGATACAACATCAATGTACACCATAACACAAGATATTTTGGCGAGGAAACCTGGCAGGGGAAAACCCTCGGTGGGATTTATGACCCACAATATTTACTCATAGGACAATATGAATAAATATTACTTATACAATAGGGGCCTGCACATGTAGGAAGGACAACAACCTAGGGCACACTTCTCAATAGCAAAACTGGTGTCCCAATGACTACAAAATTGGATGATTAAATCCAATGACAATGTACTGTTCAAAATAGTATCTGCAATGCTGGATTCAGTACCGGTTTAAGCTCTCTCAAATACCTCTGCCATAAACCTTTCTTTTCTCTGCTCTGCTTTTATTTGCTCATAAAATACTTACATCAAAATGTATATATAGATATTCACTTTCATATTCATTACCTAATTACATACTCATCTCCTACAAAATTGTTGGCATTTTGAGTTTTTTTGGCATTTTGCATAGAGATTACATTAATGATATGTTGTCATTGATGTCAATTGAACCGATAATGGTATTCATGTTATTGCTGATATTGTTGTTTTTGGTATTGGCTAGTAACAGATAAGAAGAGCTTTGTGGAAGTTTTTGTAAACCGATATGCAAAGTTTGTGAGTTAAACCGGTGAACCGGTGTAAAGGGTTAAACCTTTCTAAGAAATGTAACTAGTAAACCCTATCAGCTATTAAACCCTAACCGATCAAGTTTTATGGTTTTTTATCTATTAAGCAGTAAGGATGAAGACACATGAGATCATTGTATGAGGATATGTTCAAATTGTTTTAGCACATTTTTTTTTGTTTAGGGAAGAAGCAAAGTGGATTGCATCTAATGCACAATGCATGATGAGTTACAAAGTTCAATGAAGTAGTGATCATGGAGTGGATGGAATTTTCTCGATGAATGTGAAGAGATTGTCATGATTTCTAACGGTCAAGATTTTACCAACTTGTTTGTAATCTTGATGATGAGAATTAGGTTTTTGTTGTGTTACCGAACTAATTGATTTGTATTTAAGGTTGATGAAGTTGTTTGTAAAGATGGTTGAAAAGATTGATTGAAACCAGTTGAGTATGTAGTTGCCTAACTACTAAATGGATCTACACTTTGAGTGAAGGAATATTAAAGCTTAGAAGGATCTGATCAAGAAAATGTAGTGCTACTCAGAAAGATCAAGAAAACCTATTGTTTTCTAACAATTATAGAAGAAGTGAAATCCCTTAACCAGGTAAGCTCTAACAAGCTTGGTTAATCATTAAATCCTCTAACAAGGTGGTCGATTAGCTTGGATTCTTAAATCCTCTAGCTAGGTTACTCCTAATAGGGTATTGTTCTTTTCATCAAGGCATATTTGTAAATCCCTTAACTGGGTGATTCCTAACCAGAATTAGTTCTTAACAAGACTTATTGTAAAGCTTTAACAAGCTTGGCTCCTAACAGGGCAAACTTCAGAAGAGTTCAGATAGCTATCCTTGTGAGTCTCATCTCACCATGGTTTTTACCTATTTGGGTTTTCCACGTATTAACATTTGTGTCAAGTGGTGAATGCATTTGTGGTTCTGATATTATTTGTTGATTTGGTTAACTTCTGATAATGCATGATAAGAAGAAGCATTGAGAGATGAATATGTTGGGTTATGATTAAGCATTGTTGATGTTTACAAGATTGAAGTTGTTTACTGTTAAGTTGTCATAACAGTTAAACCAGTTGATGTTAAGTATTCTTATGAATATTGATCTTGACTAAGATATGTTTACTTTGTTTGTTTGAGTTTGAGCTTGGGAACTTTGTATTGGTTTTTTAATATACTGATTCACCTCCACCCTCTTAGTATTCTATCGGATACTTATTCTTTCATCATACCATCAATTGGTACCAAAGCATCTCAGGTCCTCTTAATCTAAAAGCCTAATAGGTTGAGGAAAAGATCTTGTAGATCTTGATGAAGAAAGAAGGTTCGAAGTTCAACAAAGATAACTATATAATATGGAGTGACAGAATGAAGATTTATATTAAGATTCTTGGTAGTCAGTATTGGGATCATATAGAAAATAAGTATATTACACCTATTGGACCCTTGACTAATGATCAGAAGAAAGAACACCAAGAAAATCACCAAGCATTAGAGGCCATTATAAGTTCCCTGTATGATGCTGAATATGTAGAGATTCATGGTCATGAAACTACATATGAAGTATGGAAGAAATTAGAGGAGATTTATAGTGGTGATGAACATGTTAAGATTGCCAAAGAGGAGAGTTTAAGGGAAAATTTGATGACATGAGAATTTTTGAAGGTGAGAATATCCAATAGTACAATCAAAGGATTAAAGAGATAGTTGGTGAGATAAAGAGTGCAGGAGGGAAAGTAGAAGATGCCACAATAATCTGTAAGGTACTGAGAACCCTGCTCCCGGTCTATGCTATCAAAGTTGTAGCTATTCAGGAGCTAAAATCCATTGACAAGACAAAGGTAACTCTTGAATCTATTATTGGCAAACATACTGCTTTTGAACTAAATGGCTATGATGGTAGTGTATAGAAATCATAATCTACATTTAGAGCTTCTGTCTCTAACCCATCTATGAGAAGAAGTAGAGATACTAGCCATAGCTATGAATCTAGATCCAACAGAGATGCTGAAGATGAAGATAGCTTAGTGGAACTTGAAGCATTGTTGGCAAAATGACTACCTAGAGGCACTGGTAAATATAGAGGTAATCTACCTTTAAAATGTTTTTCATGCAACAAGATTGGTCATATAGCAGCAAATTGTGCTAATGGTGAAAATGAATACAAGAGACAAATTTAAGAAGTATAAGGGTAAAGGCAAGAGAGATTATCTTGTAGCCATTAATAGTAGTATTACTGATGAAGAATCTGAAGATGATGCTAGTGAAGATATTGTGTTTCTAGCTATTAAGGAAGAAATATCATATCAGAAGGCACTAGTATCCATAATGGATAACTCTGATGATTGGATCATTGATAGTGGTTGTTCACATAACATGTCTAGTGATCAGAGAAAATTTATTTCCCTAAAGGAATTTGATGGTGATGTTGTCAGATTTGGCAATGACTCACCTTGTATGGTTAAAGATAAGGGAGTTATTTCTCTTAATGGGAAGAGTAGTGCTGATGACGTCTATTGGGTTGAAGGCCTAAAGAACAATCTTTTAAGTGTGACACAACTTAATGATAGAGGATACCCACTGGAGTTTAGAAATGGAATGTGCAAAATCTTTGACAGCAAAGGTGAATTGATTGCAACTGGGAAACAAACCAGAGGTAATGTATTCCATCTCAATCCTAAAGTTAGCAACTGTTTGATTGCAAAAATAGATGATAGCTGGCTTTGGCATAGGAGATTTTGTCATATAAATTTTGACAATATTATTAAAGTAAGTGAGTCTAAGAGAGTAAGAGGTCTGCCTCAGCTAGACAATACAGTTAATGCTCTTTGTAAAGAATGTCAGCTAGGAAACATGACTTCTTGAACTTTCAAGAGCAAGTCCTTCTCAGCAGAGCACTTGTTAGATTTGGTTCATACAGATCTATGTAGACTAATAAGAACAAGAAGCATTGAAGGTGATAGATACTTCATGATATTCACTGATGATTGTTCAAGGATGATGTGGGTCACATTCTTGAAGGATAAGAATAAAGCTTTTTGTAAATTTAAGGCCTTCAAAACCTTAGCTGAGAAAGAGAGTGGCAAAAAGATAAAATGTATAAGAACAGCTCAAGGCAATGAATTCACTTCTATGGAGTTCACTAAGTATTATGATGATAATGGTATCAAGCAGCATCTTTCTGCACCAAGGACACCAAATCAGAATGGTATAGCAGAGAGAAACAATTGGTCAGTGGTTGAAGCTGCTAGGACTATGTTGATACAAGGAGGTGTAGAAAAAACATTTTGGAAAGAAGATTTAAGTACAACTATCTACACAATGAACCGAGTTCTGGTGAAAAGAGGTAAGGACAAGAGCCCATATGAGTATTGGTATAGGAGATCACTTGATGTTAGCTATTTTAAGATATTTGGAAGCAAATGTTTTATTAAAAGAGGTGATTACATAAGGAAGTTTGAAGCTAAGAGTGATGAAGGCATATTTCTTGGCTATTCCACCAAGAGTAAGCCCTATAAATGCTTCAACAACCAGACACGGAGAATTTTTGAGAGTGTTGATGTTCGTATAGATGAATGTCCTGAAGTTATAGAAGGAATCAATTCAGACAGAAAGGATGAAGATCCTTGCATTTTGGTGTTGGAACCTGAAACTATTAAATCAAAAACTGGTAAAGCAAATCCTAATGTACTTATTCAATCGAAATAAATAAATTCAGAGGAAGATGATAATGAAGAAGCTAAACGTGGAGAGAATAATCATGGTATTCCCAAGTATGTGAGACTGAATCACAATCCTGAACAGATAATTGGAGATAAGGATTCTGGTGTACTAACTAGAAGGAGAATAAGAGAGAACTCTTGCATGGTCTCCAGCTTTGAACCTAGAAGTGCTAAGGAGGCATTTGGTGATGATCAATGGGTGAAAGATATGGAGGAGGAGTTGGTTCAAATTGAGAAGAACAACACTTGGACCTTGGTACCCCGACGGGTAAACAAGAATGTTATAGGTACTAAATGGGTGTTTAGAAACAAATTAAATGAAGATGGTGTTGTAGTTCACAATAAGGAAAGATTAGTATGCAAATGTTATCCACAAGAAGAAGGAGAAGACTATGGAGAAAATTTTGCACCAGTAGCAAAACTAGAAGGCGTAAGAACATTACTTGCATTTGCAGCTCATAAGAAGTTCAAGGTATACTAAATGGATGTTAAGTCTGCATTCTTGAATGGGATACTAGAAGAAGAGGTTTATATAGAGCAACATGATGGTTATGCATTGATAGATAAGGAACACATGGTATGCAAATTGCATAAAGCTTTGTATGGATTAACGCATGCACCCAGAGCATGGTATGAATGAATTCATACTCATCTGATGAAGATAGGCTTTTCTATAATCAGTGATGACAACAACATTTATCTCAATTCTGAAGGAGATGAAATACTTGTTAGTGAAGTATTCGTAGATGACATTATATTTGGAGGTAATGATAACATGAGTAATTGTTTTGTAGATGAAATGAAAAATGAATTTGAGATGTCATTAGTAGGGGAAATAAAAAATTTCATAGGCTTATATATATAGTAGATTAAGAATGGTATTTTCATTACTCAATCCAAGTATGTGAAAGAGGTTTTGAAGACTTTCGGTATGAGTTCCTATAAACTAGTTGGAACCCCAATGGTTACAGGCTATAAATTTTCCAAGGAAGATGCATCTAAGTCTATAGATGAAAAGGAATATAGGTCAGTGATTAGAAAATTACACTATGTTCACAATCGATCGAATATTGCTGATGCAGTTGGTATTATTGCTAGATTTCAGAAGAATCTAAAGGAGGCACATCTGATGGCAACTAAGAGAATTTTTAGATATCTAAAAGGTATTGTTGACTATGGGTTACGGTATCCATATGGTGGAAATTTTGATTTGAAAGCATACACGGATGTTGATTGGGCAGGAAATATTGATGACTGGAAGAGTACTATTGGTGGAGCATTCTTTCTAGGAGGAAGGCTAGTTTCATGGAGTAGTAAAAAGAAGAGTTGCACTTCACAATCCATTGCTAAAGCTAAGTATGTAGAAGCTTACATGAATTGCACACAAGCTATGTGGATGAGGCACATTTTGGAAGGTTTGAAGATGGAAATCTCAGAACCAATAAAGATTTTGTATGATAATACAAGTACCATAAACATTTCTAAAAATCTTGTTTTGCACGCAAGGACTAAGCACATTGAATTGAAATATCACTTCTTGAGGGAAAAATTTCAAAGTAAAGATGTTATCTTGGAGCATGTCTCTACCAAGGAGTACCTTGCAGATATCTTTACCAAATCTCTACCTAAGATCACTTTCGAGTATATTAGAAGTCAATTGGGGGTTGTCCCTCTTCATGAAGTTAGTTGAGAATGATACTAATTGCATCAGTCCCTAAACCTCTTGCAAAATTTTACATGGATTGATGAAGAAGTGGATGTATTGCAGAGGGGGAGCATCAAGTTGCAGAATGATGTTGATGCATAGTGAGAGAAGAATTACATGTTTTACTTTCACTTTGGCATTGCTGTCAAAGGCAGACAAGAATTATATGATTGAGGAGAAGAATTATGTTTCTGATTAGGTGAACTAGCGACATGATGAAGAGAGATAGAGCAAGGTGAACACTTGGTAATGTAAACTAGGATTCATATTCAGTAGCAATCAGAGGCGTTGATATGTATTGCCATCAATGCCAAAGGGAGAGATTGTTAGCATTTTTCATAGAGATTGCATTAATGATATATTGTCATTGATGTCAATTGAACTGGTAATGGTATTCATTTTATTGCTGATATTGTTGTTTTGGTATTGGCTAGTAACCGGTAAGAAGAGCTTTGTGGAAATTATTGTTAATCGGTATGTAAAGTTTGTGAGTTGAACCGGTGAACCGGTGTAAAGGGTTAAACCTTTCTAAGTAATGTAACTAGTAAACCCTATCAGCTGTTAAATCCTAACCGATCAAGTTTGATGGTTTATTATTTGATAAGCGATAATGATGAAGACACGTGTGATCATTATATGAGGATATGTTCAAATTGTTTTGGTGAGATTGTTTTTGTCTAGGGAAGGAGCAAAGTGGATTGCATCTAATGCACAGCACGTAATGAGTTACAAAGTTCGATGAAGCGATGATCATGGAGCGGATGGAATTTTATTGAAGAATGTGAAGAGATTGTAATGATTTCTAACAATCAAGATTGTACAAAATTATTTGTAATCTCGATGATGAGAATTAGGTTTTTGTTGTGTTACTAACCTGAATTGATTTGTATTTAAGGTCAAGGAAGTTGTTTGTAAATGTGGTTGGCAAGATTGATTGAAACCAGTTGAGTGTGTAGTTTCCTAACCGGTGAATGGATCTACACTTTGAGTGAAGGAAGATTGAAGCTTAGAAGGATATGATCAAGCAAATGTAGTGCTACTCAGATAGCACAAGAAAACATGTTGTTTTATAACAATTACAACAGAAGTGAAATCCCTTAACCAGGTAAGATCTAACAAGCTTAGTTAATTATTAAATCCTCTAACAAGGTGGTCGATTGGCTTGGATTCTTAAATCCTCCAGCTAGGTTACTCCTAACAGGGTATTGTGCTTTTCATCAAGGCATATTTGTAAATCCCTTAACTGGGTGATTCCTAGCTGAAATTAGTTCTTCATAGGACTTATTGTAAAGATTTAACAGGCTTGGCTCCTAACAGGATGAACTTCAGAAGACTTTAGATAGCTATCCTTGTGAGTCTCATCTCATTGTGGTTTTTACCTATTTGGGTTTTCCACGTATTAACATTTGTGTCAAGTGGTGAATGCTTTTGTGGTTATGATCTTATTTGTTGATTTTGTTTTTTGATAATGAATGATAAGTAGAAGCATTGAGAGATGAATATGTTGGGTTATGATTAAGTATTGTTGATGTTTACAAGATTGAAGTTGTTTACTGTTAAGTTGTCATAACAGTTAAACCGATTGATGTTAAGTATACTTATGAATATTGATCTTGACTGAGATATGTTTACTTTGTTTGACTGAGTTTGAGTTTGGGAACTTTGAATCAGTTTTTCAATATACTGATTCACCCCCCCACTCTTAGTATTCTACCAAATACTTATTCTTTCATCATACCATCAAATGGTTTTAGAGCATCTCAAGTCCTCTTAATCTAAAAGCCTAACAACTTGAGGAAAAGATCTTGTAGATCATGATGAAGAAAGAAGGTCCGAAGTTCAAAAAAGATAATTATAGAATATGGAGTGACAGAATAAAGATTTATATTAAGAGTCTTGGTAGTCAGTATTGGGATCATATAGAAAATAAGTATATTACACCTACTGGATCCCTGACTAATGATCAGAAGAAAGAACAACAAGAAAATCACCAAGCATTAGAGGCTATTATAAGTTCCCTGTTTGATGTTGAATATGTACATGTTCATGGTCTTGAAACTGCATATCAAGCATGGAAGAAATTAGAAGAGATTTATAGTGGTGATGAACATGTTAAGATTGCCAAAGAGAAGAGTTTAAGAGGAAAATTTGATGACATGCAAATGTCTAAAGGCGAGAATATCCAGCAGTACGATGACAGGATTAAAGAGATAGCTGGTGAGATAAAGAGTGCAAAAAGGAAAGTGGAAGTTGCCACAATAATCAATAAGGTACTAAGAACCTTGCTACCGGTCTATGCTATCAGAGTTGCAGCTATTCAGGAGATGAAATCCATTGACAATATAAAGGTAACTCTTGAATCTATTATTGGCAAACTTAATGATTTTGAACTAAATGGCTATGATGGTAGTGTACAGAAATCAGAATCTGCATTCAAAGCTTTTGTCTCTAAACCATCTGTGAGAAGAAGTACAGATATAGGCCATAGCTATGAATCTAGATCTAGTAGAGATGTTGAAGATGAAGACAACTTAGTGGAACTTGAAGCATTGTTGGCAAAATGACTACCTAGAGGCACTGGTAAATATAGAGGTAAGCTACCTTTAAAATATTTTGCATGCAATAAGATTGATCATATAGCAACAAATTGTCCTGATGGTGAAAATGAATACAAGAGAGACAAATATAGGAAGTATAAGGGTAGAGGAAAGAGAGATTGTCTTAAAGCCATTGATAGTGGTATTACTGATGAAGAATCTGATGATGATACTAGTGAAGATATTGTGTTTGTAGCTATTAAGGAAGAAATATCATATCAGAAGGCACTAGTATCTAGAATGGATATCTCTGATGATTGGATCATTGATAGTGGTTATTCACATCACATGACCGATGATCAAAGAAAATTTCTTTTCCTAAAGGAATTTGATCGTGGTGTTGTGAGATTTGGCAGTGACTCACCCTGTATGGTTAAAGGTAAGGGATTTATTTCTCTTAATGGGAAGAGCAGTGCGGAGAATGTTTATTGGGTTGAAGGCCTAAAGCACAATCTTTTAAGTGTGGCATAACTTAATGATAGAGGATACCCATTGGAGTTTAGAAATGGAATGTGAAAAGTATTTGACAACAAAGGTGAATTGATTGCAACTGGGAAACAGACCAGAAGTAATCTATTTCATCTCAATCCTAAAGTTAGCAACTGTTTGATTGCAAAAATAGATGATAGGTTGCTTTAGTATAGGATATTTTGTCATGTAAATTTTGACAATATTATTAAAGTAAGCAAGTCTAAGACAGTAAGAGGTCTGCCTTAGCTAGAAAACCGTTTAATGCTCTTTGTAAAGAATGTCAGCTAGGAAAGATGACTTCTTGAACTTTCAAGAGCAAGTCCTTCTCAGCAGAGCACTTGTTAGATTCTGTTCATACAGATCTATGTGGACCAATAAGAACAAGAAGCATTCAAGGTGATAGATACTTCATGATCTTCACTGATGATTGTTCAAGGATGATGTGGGTCACATTCTTGAAGGATAAGAATGAAGCTTTTTGTAAATTCATGGCATTCAGAGCCTTAGCCAAGAAAGAGAGTGGCAAAAAGATAAAATTTCTAAGAACAGATCAAGGCGGTGAATTCACTTTTGTGGAGTTCACTAAGTATTGTGATGATAACATTATCAAGCGGTAGCTTTCGGCACCAAGGAAACCATAGCAGAATGATATACCAGAAAGAAAAAATCGGTCAATGGTTGAAGTTGCTAGGACTATGTTGATACAAGGAGGTGTAGAAAAAACATTTTCAAAAGAAGTTGTAAGTACAACTATCTACACAATGAACCGAGTTCTGGTGAAAAGAGGTAAGGACAAGAGCCCATATGAGTATTGGTATGGGAGATCACCTGATGTTAGCTATTTTATGATATTTGGAAGCAAATGTTTTATTAAAAGAGGTGATTACATAAACAAGTTTGAAGCTAAGAGTGATGAAGGCATATTTCTTGGCTATTCCACCAAGAGTAAGGCCTATAAATGGTTCAATAACTAGACACAAAGAATTGTTGAGAGTGTTGATGTTCATATAGATGAATGTATTGAAGTTATAGAAGGAACTAGTTCAGACAAAAAGGATGAAGATCGTTGCATTTTTCTTTTGGAACCTGGAATTGTTAAATCAAAAACTGGTAAAGCAAATCTTGATGTACTTGTTCAACCAGAACAAATAAATTCAGAGGAAGATGATAATGAAGAATCTGAACCTGAAGAGAATGGTCATGTTATTCCTAGGTATGTGAGACTGAATCATAGTCCTAAACAGATAATTGGGGATAAGGATGCCAGTGTACTAACTAGAAGAATTATAAGAGATAAATCTTGCATGATCTCCACCTTTGAACCTAGAAGTGCTAAGGAGGCATTTGGTGATGATCAATGGGTGAAAGCTATGGAGGAGGAGTTTGATGAAATTGAGAAGAACAACACTTGGAACCTAGTACCCTTACTAGTAAACAAGAATGTTATAGGTACTAAATGGGTGTCCATAAACAAATTAAATTAAGATGGTGTTGTAGTTTACAATAAGGCAAGATTAGTATGCAAAGGTTATGTGCACGAAGAAGGAGAAGATTATGGAGAAACGTTTACACCAATAGCAAGAATGGAAGGTGTTCAAGGTATACTATATGGATGTTAACTCTGCATTTGCAGCTCATAAGGAGTTCAAGGTATACTATATGGATGTTAACTCTGCATTCTTGAATGGGATACTAGAAGAAGAGGTTTATATAGAACATCCAGATGGTTATGTATTGATAGATAAGGAAGACATGGTATGCAAATTGCATAAAGCTTTGTATGCCAGCGATTTATGTAATTAAGAAAGCTTTTATGTAGGTCCAATTTTTTTTGAATTAGATTATCAGAGTTAGTTTTCTTTTGTAATTTTTAGTGAAGACATTTTATTCATGAATGAAATGATTTATTTTGTACAACCTTCAAATCGGTATGTTTGAATGAAAGAACAGATCTTTGTTGGGATATATGTTTGTGTGCAAAATATTTTCCTTCTTTGATTATCCACTTATTATAAGTCTGTGAATTCATTTAATAAATAACATTAGTTGTTTGTTGTTTGTTTGGATGTTCTGATCCCCCTTGTCCTTTGAGGCTTGAGTGAGCCTCGATTAGAATTCATAATACATTGAGCACACTTTGTAAAGTTAGTTTTATAAGAGTGAAAAAATTGAAGTTCAAGTTTGTGGGCTTTACATTATGAATAATTATTTCATAGTATTCATATTGTGTTGAAAAAAGGACATGAAAAGCCTTTCTCGCTTTCTGGTTAAAAGTGCATTTCTTTGTGATTACTTTGCATAAAAATTCATTGAATATCATACAGGGAGTTGCACTCTTATGCAGAGGGTAAACCAATATCCGGTTCACCCAACTGTTAGTTTCTTTTGCTTTTCAGCAGGGGTATGCATGAGTCATTATAAAAAAAATTAGAGAAAGGCAAATTTGTTAACAAACAAATTTTTGGCGACTCTGTTGGGGAGTTGAACAACAAGATTGGTCGCCTTGTCATAGGATATATAGGATTGTCTTGTGAGCTATTTGAAGTTTTTCTAGTTTTACCGGAACTACACATTGTGAACAGGATAGAGCCAAGAAGATACACTAGCTCTCAGAGGTGTGAGGGAATATTTGACTTAGTCTTTCAAGATATACAAAATTTGAACTACCAACCTTCTTTTACACCCAAGAGATGAGAAATAAGTAGACCTCCTTCCCCTTCCCCTTCATTTCTTGTATCTTTAGTTTGTCAAGCCCTAACTTTGCATGATGTTACCTTACCCAGTGTAATCAATCCAGCACCCCTTAATATCATTGTTCTGATGGCAGCTAACAATCCTTGAGGACTCGCAGTAGTGTTAGATACTTGATTAGTCCCAAAGACACTAAGAGGGGGGGTGAATCAGTGTCTAGTTGGTTAACAAAATATGTAAAATTGTTTGCAACTTTATAACGTAAATTAATATACCAGTAGACAAGTAATAATTGAGTAAAGAGAAATAAGAGAGATAACATCAATGCACACCATAACACAAGATATTTTGGCGAGGAAACCCAGTAGGGGAAAAACCTCGATGGGATTTGTGACCCACAATATTTACTTAGTGGCCAATATGAATAAATATTACTTATACAATAGGGGTCTGCACATGGAGGAAGGCCAACAGCCTAGAGCTCACTGCTCAACAACAAAACTAGAGTCTCGCTAACTAAAAAATTGGATGATTAAATCCAATGACAATGTACTGCTCAAAATAGCATCTGCAATGCTGAATTTGGTACTGGTTTAAGCTCTCTCAAATACCTCTACCATAAACCTTTCTTTGCTCTACTCTTCTTTTATTCACTCATAAAATACTTACATCAAAATCCATATATAGATATTCGCTCTCATATTCATTACCTAATTACATACTCTTCTCCTACAAAATGACCTACAAGATCTCATACATATATGAGTCTTTAAAATACATCATGTCAGCTATAAATAATTAATTACATTATAATATAATTCACATAAATAAAACTTTATCTTTTGTTGGCCTGGGTGCCGGCATGATTCATTACCAGTGTAAACTGGATGTCGACGTGAATGAACTTTGTGTAGCTGTCAGTGCCGATATGCGAAGTGTTGCCGGTATAATCAATAAAATACTGTACAACCCTGTTACCAGTTGGTTGCCATCAATGACAACATCAACCATTCTCATCTGAGTGTGTAATGCCAACAAATAGGTCCATTAAATCTTGGTCTAAATTTGAATGCTTTACCCAAAGGAGCAAGGGATTATTTGCCTAGGTTTAGTGGTGATGGGAAGGTCACAGTCAATGAACATTTAAATGCATTTAATGTTGCATGTTGTGTAATAGTCATCCAACATGAAGATATGGGAGTAAGTTTTTTTGTGCAGACATTAATTGAGGTAGGTGTAGATTGGTTTTATCATTTGCCGAATAGCGTAATAACAAACTAGTTTTATCATTTGCCGAATAGCATTAAGAAATATTGGAACCAAGTTTAGTTTGATAAATATATTCATTATCAACCTCTCCAATCTCTCCTCTACTCTGAAGACATCCCTATTGGGTCTTTCATATGGAGTAGTATTATCAAATCCACAAAAGTTACCAAAGCTGGAGCTGGATGGGTCCCTAGCAAAGGTGACAAAATTAGGTTCTGGGAGGATCCTTGGATTAAAGATGAACCTCTCTTTAATCAAGACTATAGTCAATTCATTGATGAATGTAAAAAAGGTTTGGGTCTATGGTTTGTAACTACTAGAAGGAGAATAGATGGGTTAGGCTTGATGCTATTTATGCTACGTTTTCGCTGCTTTAGTAGGATCTGCTGTCCTTTTCTATTAATAAAGATTTTGATGATGTGTTCCTTTGGAAGAGTAATCCTAGGGGTAACTTCACTGTTACCTCAACCTATAAAAACACTTTTACCCAGATCAGCAACCCAATATGGGGTAAAGTTTGGAATAGAATTCTTATTCCTAAAGTTAACATGTTTTTTTAGCTTGCTATTCATAATAGGATTCTTACTATTGATAACTTGGCCTGAAGAGGTTTTATGTTCCCTAATAGGTGTGAGCTTTGTCAAAAAGAGGAAGAATCAGTAGATCATCTACTCATCCATTGCTCCTTCACTTAGGATGTCTGGAGTAAGTTTTGGGTGAAATGGAAAGTTGATTGGGTTATGCACAATAGTCTCAAGGAAACTATTAGGCAATGGACCTTTCCCACCAAATTTCCTCTTATCAAGAACCTTTGGTCCCTGATCCTTCCCATGACTTGCATGCTGGAGTCTTTCAATTGTCAGAAGTGGGTCATTGATAATATTATCAACATACAAAGAAAACAACGAGACCTGGGGTATAAGATTCACAATTTGATCAAGGATACTAATTCGAGGAAAAAGAGTGCAGAGGTGGAAACCAGTGAAGCTGAGGATGAAATTGAGATGCAGGACTGGTTGGACAAAGATCTTATAAAAGGTGATTTGAAACACCTAGAAGAAGTGGTCAGAGATGTCAAATACAAGACTAAGGAAGATAATGAAATCGTCATCAATCGGATTACTAAAATTGAGAAGGTGTTGAAGAATTTTATGAATCATAGTCTTGAGGTCTTGAGGACCTCATCTCAAAATATGAATGCCTTGGTGGATTACTTGGAGAGGAAACAACATAATAAGGAAATGGTAATCATTGATAATATGCTGACCTCCAGCTCTACTCCACAAATCTCCATGCGAAGGACCAAGCAGACGACTAGTGATTTGGAGATAAAGACGAAAGACATTCAACTTAAGAAGGAGAACAAAGATCTAAGAGAAGCCACTAAGGCCATGATGATGTTGGTTAAGAATGCAGAGGAGTCCATAAAAGTGTTTATTTGATATGTAATGTTGGTTTTTGGCTGCCAGTTTCTCGCTGTCTATGTGCTGTCCTTTTTTCCTAGCTACTGGTTTTTCTGCTGGTTTTATTGTAGCTTTTCTATCTAGGTCTTGTCTTATCTAGTTTCTTTCTTGCTTATCCTTCATTTTGTAAGCTAGTTTCGGGTCCCTTAAAACCTATTTTTACTTAATAAAAAACAAACTGTTAAGATTCAAAAATTAGCTTTGACGCTAGGTTCAAGGTTGTAGAAGATGAACATTCCCTTTTGGCTTAGTTAACTCAATTAAAAAAAGAGATCCCTGAATCTATGAGAGATTTTGTGGCCAAATTTGATAAAATTATCCATAAAATTCCTGCAAATTAGAAACCTTCAGATGATAACTTGAAATGTTTCTTCATAAACTCTATGCCCTTAGAGATAAGTTAGAAAATGACTTAATTACTGTGGGAAAATGGAAAAGAGAAGTTTAAGTGGCTAATGTGCAACTCTCTACCTCCTCAGACTCTGTAATTCAAAGGTTGATGAATAATGTCATAACACTCAAAAGATAGTTACTGAAGGCTAGTACATGTTACCCACAACCTTATCAAGACATACCAAGGAGGATTACTAATCAACCTATGGGAACTAGGAATAAAGCCTTACAATTTCCTCTGGCTCAACAAAGACTAGCAATTGAGGCTCCACCACCTAAGGGAAATATGTGTGTTTTCCATTTGACTGATGGTCATGATGGTAGTTCTTGTCCAGAGATGGTGTGATATGCACAAATGATAAATACAGGAGAATTCATAAGTGAACTTGGTCTAAAAGAAGAATTACATGGGCAACCTGGCGACTCTAGAAGACACTTCCTAGAGTATGAATTAGATTCAGACAAAGGAGGTAATATATTGGTGACCCTTGGAGACCCTTCTTGTGCCATCCTCACTAGAAATCAATGCCAATCTAAAAACATAGGAACCACCACTTCTCCTAGAACCGTAGCTAAAGGTAAATAACTCGTGAACTGAAATTCAGAGAATGATTCAAAAGTTCAATAAGTTTAGATGTTGAAGTGTTTTGACCCTGATAATTCTTTCGATATTGTTGAATTATGTAAGGAATCTAAAATTCAAATTTCTCCTACTAAATACCTTAGGCTGAATCCTTAAGAGTTAGAAAAGTTAATTAAATATGTACAGAGGGAAACTTCTCAGGTGCAATTCACCAAAATACCATTGATTAATCTTGAGTCGTCACAGGATGAAAAGGATACCAAATCTATAGAGTTGTCTAATACTGCTCTAAGGGCTTTAAATAATGATTCAATTGAACCACTATTAGTACTTGATCAAAGGCCTGAGCCATTCTATGTGTCTTTATTTATCAATCAATATAAACTTAATAATTGCATCATTTATTTGGGAGCCTCCAATAATATTATTTCTTTTGCAGTTGCTAAATCATTAGGTCTTTCACTCACTGAAAGATGCACAAGTTGCTCTGGCAGTACATCCTAACAAAAGAGTGAAGTTGACTATTTTGGTTGCTGATATTCCCGCAAGTTATTAAATGTTGCTAAGAAGGACTTTTTGTAAGGATTTGGGAGGAGAGATTAAAATGCAAAAAAATGCTCTTCAACCTGAACCAAAATCCAAATATATAGTTTTTCCCTCTGATGACCCAAAATCTCAAATATTGTATCAAGAATGTGATTTTGCAAATTATTTGCTCTTCTCTAATGCTAAGAAAGGGCTACCAAAAGATGTAGTAGATCCTGTTGCAAACTTATGGGTAATAGAGTTTTATGGGAGTTGTGCATCGACTGAATTTGGTGCTCATTTTTCGACAAGGTGAAAAATTCCTTTTTCATTCAAATTAGAATTTAAAAACACTAATAAAACTGTAGAATATGAGGCATTGTTGTTAGGAATTGAGTAGACTAGAAAAAGAGGAATCAAATTGTTGAGAACCAAAGGTGATGCAAAATTGATTGTTAATTAGGTACGAAAGCTCTTCTTGGTAAATAATGAAAGACTTAGACATTATAGAAATAGAATTTGGGATGCGATTGAATAATTTTATTCTTTCTCAATTGAAGCCATTCCTAGAGATCAGAATTCCCATGCAGATTCTTTAGCAATAACAGTGTCTTTATTACTCCCACATTCGTATTTTGGTACTGATGTTTACAAGATTGAAGTAGTATATCTCCATAAAGTACCTTATAATTCATATTTCTAGCAAGTGTTTGGAAATGATAAACACATCAATAAGTTTTTACAAAATGCTGAAATATTTACCTCTTCTTTCTTTGAAGGGTCTGAGAATGAATGTAATGAATTTTATCCATATACAGGGGAAGGGTCTAAAAAGGAAGTTTTTCAATTGAAGGGAAACCAAATTCCAAAAGGCCTGGTATCCTTAGAATGCTTCTTTGATCACAATGACAAGTATGTCAAAGAAAATAGCTCTCAAAATGGTAATACATCAAGAGAATATGGAAAGGTTAATATAGGTGATGGAAATAACCCAAAGATGGTCAATTTAGGCAAGTTTTGTACCCCTAAGGAAAGACATTTGTTTATTAAACTATTACAAAATTTTTTGATGGTTTTTCATAGTCTTATGAGGATTTGAAAGACTTTAGAAATGGTCAGTTTCAACATCATATTCCTCTCAAGCCCGGAGCGGCTCCTTTTAGGTAGAAATTTAGAAATTACAATGAGAAGGTCACAAATGTTAGGATTCCCAAAGATACGGGGGGGGGGGTTGAATCAGTATTTGACTGGTAAAACAATTTACTTGAATTATAACATGAAAATCATTTCAAAACTGTGTACCAGTAAACCAAAAATAATGCAGTAAATAAGAACAACAACCACAACATGAAAGACACACCATAACACAGTGTTTTTAACAAGGAAACCCGGTGTGAGAAAAAATTTGGTGGGATTTGTGACCCACAATATTTGCTTACTGGCCAATAATAGAATATTACTGTTTACAATAGGGGCCTACACATGCAGGAAGGCCAAGTGCCTAGAGCTCACTGCTTAGTTACAAAGAAGTCTCACTAACTTACAAAAATGGATTACAAATCCAAAGTCATGTACTACCTTAGATCAGCATCTACTATACCAGGTTCAGTACTGGTTTAAGCTCTACAATATACATTAACCCTTATCCAATATCTTCCTTACAATTTGCATATTAGGTCTACATTAATCCTTCCATGTATCTCTCTCCTAAATGATCTGGAAGATCTCATACTTATATGAGTCATATTACAATCCACCATGTCGGCTTACAAAAATATTTTACAATTAATTACAAAATATAATTAGACAAAATTCCTGTCGGACAGGGTGCCGGTAATCTTCCTTTTCGGTGTCGGTGAACTGTATGCCGGTGTAGAGTCTACCGATGCTAGTGCCTGCCTGTATCACATGATTGTAAGGTTTCCATCAATGACAATACCTTCAATCACCTACAATTTCTCACTCGAATGTGCATTTTCAAACAATATCTCCCTTTGGCATTGATGACAGCACTCATGAGAAAAAGCCAAAAAGTATATCCAAAAGTGTTGTCCAAAATTGTCTTACCAAAATTGTCAAAACTGTATTATCAAAAATGTCTGCTTCATAATTGAGTGCTCCCCCTAAGCAGATGATCTCTTTAGTCAACCTTTTTCTCATCCCAACTACTCCCCCTTTGACATCAATGACAAAGGTTGTCAAAGTGTCAATTGAGTGCAGTTTCATCTTGATCCTTGTAACTAGTTGGTTACAATCTGGAAAAGGTCTGCCAATACAAAATTCAGGCTCTTAGTGAACCTTTCACTGTCCTTCAATGTAGCTTCTGTTCTTTGAATTGTACCATTGAGGTGATGCATTTTCTCTTCCAATGTCTTCAGTCCTTGAACAAGTTCCTCAGAGATCTCTTTTCTCAAAGAGATGAGGTAGTCCAATTTGGGACTGAGTCTGCATTTAAGATCTTTTGCCTTTCCTTTTATTCTTTCCTTCTCTTTTTCTAAATTTTCTAGTTTTTCCTCAAAACCTGCTATTTCTTGCTCTATAACTAATAATGGTTCAGATGAGCCAATGATGTTGTCAACTATATCATTTATTTCTATCTGTACCTTACTCATCTCCTTGACTATATTAGCTGTCAAAATATTGGTCTTACATGTGTCATTATACAACTCTTTAAACTCCATTATTGTTTTGCCTAGTGTTGGTAAAAGGGTATCAATTTGTCCCATGCACTTCTTTATTCTCTCATCAAATAATTTATGTTGATCTTTCTCCATTTTCTCTTCGAATGTTTCCTCATTTATCTGATCAATAGTCAAAATGTTACTGGTGATATACTTAGACAATGTGTCTAGTTGATTTAACGAATCTTTATTTTCCACATTGCACTTGGATGCTATCAATTTTAAAATAGGAATTGTATCATCAATATCCTTATAGGCTTGTGCATTACACTCTGTGATTTTCTTAATAGAATCCAATAAAACATCTGTCACATTTGTTGGTCTGAAATTTGTCATGGAAGAACGAGATGATTATCCAACAACCTTAACAATCTGCATTTCTTTGGTGTGAGTAACCTCTTTGCTTGTATTGACCTCTGGTAGGTTAGTTTGTTTTTCCATTTCTACTAGCAAAGGCTTGGGTTTCTCAGCTATTGTCGGTGGCACTGTCTTTGTATGAACCTATACCTCAACCTATTCCTATTTCTATTTCTCAACCTGTGCCTCAGAGGGTTTCACTATGATTTCTCCTGCTGTTTTTTATGATGAAGTCTCAGTATGCACTATCGGTTTCTCAGTATGCACCTCTGCACTGTCCACTGCCGATGTCTCAACTGGTTTGTCAGTCTATTGCTCTAGGTCAGTGGGTTTAACAATGTCTATAGCCAGTGACTGAGTAGCCACATCCGTCTTCTTATCCTTAGTGATTTCTTTATCCACCACAATGTTTACCTCTTGAGTGTCTATATTCATGGTGTACAAAATTTCAGACTCAGGATTTGTATCCTCTTGAGGAGTCTCCATACTCTTTGTTGTCAGTTGTTTGTCAATAGTATGTACCGGTGGAGTATCAGAAGGAGGTGGGGGCAAGTTATCAGTTATTTTTAGGCTTGGAGGTCCACCTACCTTACCTTTCCCCTTATCCCTATCCTTTTGGTAGACTTTGATAGTCTTAGGTCTTTTAAGTTCTTCTATTTCTCCTTTTCAACAAAGAATATGTCCCATTGATCTGTAGTTTCTTCAAAAATTTCATTCACTCTTCCTGCCATCAGTGCTACATGCCGGTGACTCATTGAAAATACTGTCTAGTTGTCCTCACTGATTAATTGATCTATCTCTTCAATGGAGTTCACTGGGTGAATTGCAAGTAATTTTTCTATTTTTATCTTTTTGTCTAACTCAACAATAGCTACCCTTCTAGCTTCTAGTCTTCTGTATAAATCATTTGGTATTTCATCAACAATTTCCATCAAAAATTTCTTGTATATGTCCAAGTGTTAAATTACACTATTTTCTATGCTTTCTTTATCATCAGTGGAAAGTGTGTTATACAACTTACTAATATTTTTTCAGTTTTCCATCCTCTGTTATTTCACTTAGGAGTTTGTCTAGTGGAGCAAAATCCTATTTTACCTTCTTTTTCTTTGGGGTTAACTTCTTAGCTGGAGGTCTAACTGCCTGTTTCTTTTTCCTTGTTCTTCTGGGTGTAGGTGAGGGTGCTGGTGAGGGTTTTCTTTTCCTTTCTACCCTTTTGAATTCAGCCGGTATATCACTTTCAGAAGAAGTTGCAACCGGTGAAAGATGAGCTTCCGATTGAAGTCCTTCCAACTCACTTTCCTTGATACCAGTTTTGCTAAGTACATCTTCTTTGATAGCTTTAGCTTGTCTTGTACCTTTCCTTACTATTTTTTCAGTCTTTTTGACTCTTTTCTGAGACTGAATACCACTCTCAATTGTTTCTTCATTGCCAAAGACTTTCTCAGATGGTTCCTTTGGTGCTTTAAGGAGGGCTTTTGCATAAGTTTCAATTATGTTATCATCTGTTTCATATCCCATTTCAGTTACCTAGATAGTCCTAGGGACAACTGCCTCCATCCAGATTTCATCTTTCTTAATTACAAAACATATTTCCCTTTTGATATTTGTCAACAATTGCCTAAGACAACCTTATTCTTGTCTTCATTCGAGCCTTCAGTACTTGGAAATGTTCATTTATATTTTTCTCTCTATCTTCTCCCATGTTGTTTAATATATCCAATAGTTTCTTTCCTACTGGTATATCAAAGCCAAAGCCTTTCCTACTAATACCGGGTACTTCCTTGGTAATGTACAACATCAAACATACAAGTAGATTTCCAAATCTGGAAGTTCCCTTCTTGTCTCCTTTGATCTTATTCAGGTTGTCTATCAATTCATCTTTAAGCCATTCACACACATCTATTCTTGCATTGTCGTTCACCATGTCATATGCACTTTTAATACATAGGCCATAAATTGAGTTTAACCTATTTGCATGTGTAGCTTTATAGCCAAGAATCATATTGACAAATGTAACATTGATGTCCTTCACATCATTGACTCTTAGGGACCTTTTGTCAAATGTTGCGCTGGTTAAGGTCATCACTATGTCATTTGGGACCTTTTTAGTTCTGTCAGGCCTGCTATCGGTGGAAGGTAACCCTGTTACTACCCTAACTACTTCTTTGGTGATCTTATGGATGGAATCCAGCCAAAAGAATTTGTCATGGACTCTACTTAGGACTATTCTTATCACATTTTTAGGAAAATTAGGAATGCTAAGAATATCCACAAAACCTAGGGTTTCTACTACCTTGTGTTCTGATTTGATATTACCATTTACATCACAAATCATAGTCCTATACATGTTCTTGATTTCATCATCTCCTAATTCCTCTATATGACAATGTATGTATATCCTAGGATCCTCTACATAAACTACTCCCTTAGGTATTTTGAAAATACACCTATGGTATCATCCTTCTTTGCTATTTCGGGAACAAGTTTGAATACGGGTCTAGGGCACTTGACAACTTCAATCACAGTAGAGTTTGCAATAAATTCAGGTGTGGATGAGGAAGCCATAGTTATAAATACCTCAATCTGCCTTTAGGATGAATGCTTGGATGAACTGCTTCACTTTTTCACTAAGGATGCCTTTGCTCGGGAATTTTCATGCTCTCGAAGATTTGGATGATCGGTGAATGAAAAAGGAGCCAAACCACTTACTTTATAATCTTAATTTCTCCAACTACCACATTTAATGCTTGTCGGTTAAGTTAAACTTAACTCATCTGGTGGTAAGAAATAATTCAACTTCTCACCATTAACCGAGGGCAAATTAGCATGTTTTTTAATTTGTTGCCAAACCCCCAAAGGATTTTCCTTCAGTTAGATGAAGAGTCTCCTGCTGGTGGAGTGATACTTTGTTCTGCCGGTGGAGGAGTATTCCCATCAACATTCTGATCTGACTTTTCGATCCATTGCTTTGAGAATTCTTTCTTTACCTCTTCAACTTTTTCTTTACCTTTCAAGCTGGGTCCTTTTTTATTTATCGGTGATGTCTTGCTTCTACAAAATTTTGCAATATGTCCAATCTTGTTACAAGCATAACAAGTCACATTGTTTTTCTGAATAGCTTTCCCATATCCTATACCAGTTTGTGTTCTGCATTGATTAGATAAGTGTCCAAATCTTCCACAAACATAACATCTTACATTCATTCTGCAATTTTATGAATTATGACCAACTTTTTTGCATTTAGAATATTGACCGGTGGGTATATTAGTGTTCTGATAATTTCTAGATCTACACTGATTTTCTCTATGACCATACTTGTTAAGGTTAAAGCATTTCCAATTAAATTTGTAAGCATTAGGTTGTCTTACCGGTTTACTATGATCATGATTGTTTGCAGTACTAGAGCTTTCACCAAATTCAAACCCAAGGCCATTTGTATCACCATTAGGTTTCTGATTCTTCAGCATGTCATCAAGTTCTTTTGAACTTTTATTGAATTTCTCCTTGTGTTGATTTGTAGTAGCCAATTCATTTTCCAAGATTTCTTTCTGTCTCATGAGTTCAGTTCTGTCATTTTGTGTATGCATCAAATCTATCTTTAACATATCATTTTCATGACTAAGTCTTGTGTTTTCATTTCCAGCATCATTTATTCTTATAACCAAGTCATCTTCATTCTTCTTCCTATCTTCAATTTCTTTACAAAATCTCATAGTCATATCTTGTATCTCATTCTTCATTGTACTATTTTCTTGTCTCAGTTTGTTCACCAGATCATTAAGAGTTTCATTTTTATTATCATCATTCTGCATCTTTTCACAAAGTTCTCTTCTCTTATTCCTTGCAATAGTGAGATTTTCTTGAAGTCCTTGAATGATATCATGTGCAGCCTTTAGATCATCATCAAGTTTGATATTCTTCACTTTTTCTACATCAAAGTCTGAGAGTGTTGTTTCCAATTGCTTTCTTAATTTTTCCATCTCTACTGATGTCAGGATCTTCCTCAAGTTGTTAGGCTTTTGAAAATAGATGACCAGGCTCTAATACCAATTCTCAGGATTCCCAAAGATACTAAGAGGGGGGGGTGAATCAGTATCAGACTGCTAAAAGAATTTACTTGAATTATAACATGAAAAGCATTTCAAAACTGTGTACCGGTAAACCAAAAATAATGCAGTAAATAAGAATAACAACCACAACATGAAAGACACACCATAACATAGTATTTTTAATGAGGAAATTCGGTGTGGGAAAAACATCAGTGGGATTTGTGACCCACAATATTCACTTATTGGCCAATAAGATAATATTACTATTTACAATAGGGGCCTACACATGCAGGAAGGCCAAGTGCCTAGAGCTCACTACTCAATTACAAAGAAGTCTCACTGACTTACAAAAATGGATTATACAAATCCAAAGTCATGTATTGCCTCAGATAAGCATCTACTATGCTAGGTTTAGTACCAATTTAAGCTCTGCAATATACAAAAACCCTTATCCAATATCTGCCTTACAATTCACATATTAGGTCTGCATTAATCCTTCCCTCTATCTCTCTCCTAAATGATCTACAAGATATCATACTTATATGAATCATATTACAATCCGCCATGTCGGCTTAATTACAAAATATAATTACACAAAATTCATGTCAGCCAGGGTGCCGGTAATCTTCCTTTTCAGTGCCGGTGAATTGTATGCCATTGTAGAGTCTGCCAATGCCGGTGCCTATCGGTATCACATGATTGTAAGGTTGCCATCAATGACAATACCTTCAATCACCTACAATTTCTCATTGGAGTGTGCATTTGCCAACATAAGATGCTATTTTCAAAGAAATAGACAAGATGCTTCAGGAAAGGATTATCTATCATATTCACCATTCTACATGGGTGGCGAATATTGTTCTGGTTCATAAGAAAAATGGAGAAATAAGGATCTTTGTGGATTTTCAAAACTTGAATCAGGCCAGTTTAAAAGATAACTACCCATTGCCATCAATGGATCATATTCTCCAAATTATTGTTGGAGCATAAATAATGTCAATGCTTGATGGTTTCTCTGATTATAACTAGATAAGTGTAGTAGAAGGGGACCAACACATAATTACCTTTACAACACCTTGGGCAACTTTCCCCTACAATTGTATGACATTTGGCCTAATAAATGCAGGAGCAACTTTCCAAAGGGTGATGAATCTCTCATTCGGTCATCTCTTTGGTAAGATCATAGTTTTCTATCTGGACGATTTGACAGATTTCTATAAAAGAAGGAAAAATCAGCTAAGAGATTTGGAGACTGTGCTACAAAGATGCAGAGATCATGGTATTTCCTTGAAGCCAAAGAAGTCAATTTTGTGTGTTACAAAGGGAAAGATATTAGGGCATATAGTTTCACAAGATGGTATCAAAATTGACCTTGATTGGGTAAAAGCTATCCAACAATTAAGTTTGCCATCAGATAGAAGTGGTGTCAAATCATTCTCTGGGCAAGTGAGTTTTCTCAGGAGGTTTGTGCGAGACTTTGCTGAAATTACCAAACACATTGTAGGGGTGATGAGTGAAAAGCAGATTTTCAAATGGAAGGAAGAAGCAAAAAGAGCCTTTGAAGAGGTAAAGGAAGCAATTTCCCATGCTGCAAGACTAATAAATCCTAATTTTAAGAGAGATTTTATCATGTATTATTATGCTTCACAGCACACAATGTCCAACATTCTTTTTGCAAAAGAATGAATTGAATGAAGATGTCCCTATTGCATTTATGAGAGTTTTGCTCAAAAAACATGAATTGAATTACTCATTATTCAAGAAATAGGCCTTTGCAGTTGTCAAAGTTGTCAAGCATTTAATATATTGCATTCTCATTCAATTGTCTTTCTGCCAAACCTTAGTGTGAAAAGTATCTTGACTCAACATGAGGTGGGAATGAATAATAGAGCGAACTGGGTTTCAAAGGTTCAGGAATTCGATCTGGATATCAGACCAACCAAGTTAGTCTAGGGATATGGATTGTGTCATTTAATAGCTGAAAAAAAGGAGGAAGAAGACAAAATGCCACTAAGTTTATTTGTCAGCTTACGAGATGAATGGTTCACTAATGTGACTCATTACCTGACATATTGAGAATGTCTTGAGAATTTAAGTGCAAAATAAAAGAGAAATCTCACATTGAAAGCAACCAAATATGTGATTGTGGATGATATCTTATATAAAAAAGGCTTGGATGGCACATTCTTAAGGTGTGTTGACAAGGAGCAGTAGGAGAAGCATTTACAAGATTTTCATAATGAGGCATGGGGAGGACACTATTCATCAACCGTAAAAGCTTTCAAAATCCTCAAGAGTTGTTACTATTGGTGAGGTATTTTTAAAGATGCATATAAGTGGGTGGCAACCTACAAGAAATGTAAGCTATTCTCATGAAGACCTCAATTAGTTGCATTACCATTAAGGTTGGTGATCATATATGAACCCTTTAAACAATGGATTTTAGATTTTGTTGGTCCATTGAATCCTCTATCAAGCAATGGTCATACTCATATCCTTACAGCTATATATTATTTTACAAAGTGGGTAGAAGCACTCCCCATCAAAAAGACTACTTCGGCAACTGTTTGTAACTTCCTGAAAGAGAACATCTTGACTAGGTTTGGTGTACCCCAGAAGATCGTGACTGATAAAGGCCCAGATTTCTCTTCTGAAGAACTCAAAATGTTTTATTATGATCATGGAATCCTCTTATCTCATTCTTTAGATTAGTATCCACAAGAAAATGGCCAGGCTGAATCTAGCAATAAGAATATGATCTTTATAATGTGAAAATTGGTCACTAAGAATGCAAAGGATTGGCATAAAAGACTATATCAAGAACTATGGGCAGATAGGACCTCACCTAAAAGGGCTATAGGTATGACACCATTTGAATTGGTATACAGAGAATTAGCTCAATTGTGCTTACCCCTAGAATTATCAGCTACTAGGTTGCCAAAAGTGATAGAAGATGAATTCTTCAAAAGTTCTCTTGAAAAGAGAATTATGTACCTTTCAAAAATTGAGGAAGAGAGGCAGGAGTTGGTGGATCACATCACAGCTCATCAAGCCAGGGTAAAGAAATTTTTTTATCGCAGAGAGAGACCATGACAGTTTATGCTAGGAGATCAAGTGCTCCTTTGGGACAAACGTAGGGAACTAAAAGGAGCTCATGGGAAATTTGATTCTTTGTGGAAAGGACCATTCATGATTATACAGGTATTAGGCCCTAACTCATTTAAACTTGAATACCCTAATGGAACTTCACTTCCCTTGTCCTACAATCGGTAGGATTTAAAGTTGTATCAGTTATAAGCAGGTCTCCTCCTGCTTTGTACATAGATTTTTGGTGTATTGTTTGTTTCCCTATCCTGTGGTTTGTTGTGGTCGTATCTTTGTCCTTCTCTGCTTGTGTGTGTAACCAAAGATTCTAGGTTCCATTCATTGTCCTTCTCAGTCCTGGTCCCTAGTAAGAGCCAATGTTACCTGATTATTTTGTTGATAGTTACAATCTTTGTCTTTAGTAAAATAAAGTGTCATTAATGTTGCCTCTCCCATTTTGTTGGCATATGCACACTCCAATGAGACATTGTAAGTGATTGAAGGTTTTGTCATTGATGGCAACCTTGCAATCCTATCGCACCAGCAAGGCATTACACCGACAAGTTAAGTACACCGACATCAATAGATCACACTTTACATCGGCACTAAGAACACTGGCACCGACACAAAGAAAGGAAGTATACCAGCACAGAGGCCGATAGGATTTTGTTATATTATATTTTGTTTATTATTGTAAAAACTTTGTAAGCCAACTTGGCAAATTGTAAAATGACTCTTATATATAAAAGAGATCATTGTAGACATTTTGTAGAAGATAAGGAAGCGATAAGAAAAAAATATAAGGTAGACCTATTATGCGAAATATAGGTTGAAGGGTTTATGTAAGAAGCAGAGAAGCAACCGGTATTGGATTAGGCATTATAGATGCTATTGTAAAGCAGTACAAGATATTGGATTTGTATAATCCACATTTTAAGTCAGTGAGACTTCCCATTGAGTAGTGAGCTCTAGGCAATTGGCCTTCCTGCATGTGCAGGCCCCTATTATAAGTAATATTTTCTTGTTGGCCAGTGAGTGAATATTGTGGGTCACAAATCCCACCGAGGTTTTTCCCACACCGGGTTTCCTCATTAAATCATTGTGTTATGGTGTGCTTTTCATGTGGATGTTCTTGATTCTATTTATTGCATTATTTCTTGTATACCGGTACACTATTATAATATATTCTGCATGTTTTAAGATAAGAAAATCTAAACACCGGTTAGATACTAATTCACCCCCCCTCTCAATATCTGTGGGATTCCTAACAATTGGTATCAGAGCCTGGTCCTCTATTTTCAAAAGTCTAATAGCTTGAGGAAGATCTTGACACTGGTAAAGATGGAAAATATGATGAAGCAACTTGAAGGAGCTCTTTCAGACTATGATGTAGAGAAATTGAAAAATATCAAACTAGAAGATGATTTAAGAGCAGCTCAGGATATCATTCAGGCACTTCAAGAGAATCTTACTATTGCAAGAAATAAGAGAACAGAACTTTGTGAAAAGATGCAGAATGAGAATGATGAAAAATAATTACTAAATGATCAGATCAGCAAACTAAAACTGGAGAACATGACAACAAAGAATGAGATGTAGGATATGACTATGAGATTTTGAAAAGAAATTGAGGATAGGAAGAAGAATGAAGAAGAATTGACCAGAAGACTAAGTGATGCAGCAAATGAGAACACAAGACTTAGCTATGAAAATGACCTATTAAAGACAGATCTGATGCATACACAGAATTACTCAAATGAACTAATGAGGCAGAAAGAGATCTTACAAAGAGAACTGGATATTGCAAATCAACACAAAGATAAATTCAAGAAAAGCTCAAAGGAACTTGGTGACTAGTTGAAGATTAAAAAACCTAATGGTGACACTTGTGGAATTGGCTTTGAAGTAGGAGAAAGCTCCGGTACTGCAAACACTCAAGATCACAACAAATCGGTAAGGCAACCTAACGCTTATAAATTCAATGGAAAATGCTTTAACTATAATAAGTATGGGCATAGAGAAAATCAATGTAGATTTAGAAGTTATCAGAACATCAACACACCCACCAGTCAATGTTCAAAATACAACAAGGTTGGTCACAACTCTAAAAATTGTAGAATGAATGTGAGATGTTATGTTTCTGGAAGATTTGGACACTTATCTAATCAATGTAGAGCACAAACTGGCATAGGTTATAGTAAAGCTATTCAGAAAAACAATATAACATGTTATGCATGTAACAAGATTGGGCATATTGCAAAATTATATAGAAGCAAAGGATCACCGGTAGACAACAAAGGTGCTAGCGTGAAAGGGAAAGAAAAAGTTGAAGAGGTAAAGTAGGAATTCTCAAAACAATGGATTAGAAAAGCAGATCTAAATGTTGGAAATACTCCTCCACCAGTAGAATCAATTAACACTCCACCAACAGAATAGAGTAGTACTACACCGGCAAGACAGAGTAGTACTCCACTGGTAGGAAGTTCTTCATTAGATTGAAGAAAGCTTCTTTGAGGGTTTGGCAAATTAAATGACACATGTGCTATTATTCCCTTGTTTAAAGATGAGAAGTTGAAAGATACTCATATACCGGTAGAAATGTTAAGTCATTACTTAACCAGCATACATTTAATGTGGTAGATGGCAAATAAAGTTTATAAATTTGTGGTTTTGGCTCCATTTCACTTCACCGAGATTTCAAACCTACAAAGAGTGCAAAGATTCTGAGCTAAGGCATTCTGAGCAAGAAGCAAGAACACTCCAAGCAATCATTCATCCTAAAGGTAGTAAAAGGTATTTTATCATGGCATACACCTCTGCAATTGAATATGTAGCAAACCCTACTGTTGTAGAAGTTTTAAAAATACCTAGGCCCATATTTCAATTAATTCTTGAAGTAGAAAAGAAAGATGATGCTATAGGTGCTTTTTCTCAAATTCCTAAGGGAGTTGTTTATGCTGAAGACCCAAGAATTTACATTCACTGCAACATTGAGGAACTAGGAGATGAAGAAATTAAGACAATGTTTAAAACTGTGATATGTGATGAATCCGGCAATGTAAAAGATGAACATAAGATCATCGAAACCCTAGGATTCACAGAGATCCTTAGAATTCCTGAATTTCCCAAGGATGTTATTAGGATAGTCTTAAGCAAGGTGCATGGAGAATTTTTCTGGCTAGATGCAATCCACAAAATCACTAAGGAAGTTGTGAAAGTTGTCACAGGGTTACCAACCACCGGTAAAAGACCAAATAAAACTAAGAAGGTATCCAATGACCTAGTTACAAACCTAACTGGTGCCACATCTGATAAAAGGTCCTTAAGAGTAAATGATGTAACAGACATTAATGTGAGATTTATTAGCATGATATTAGGGTATAAAGCTACTCATGCAAATAGACTTAATTCAGTTTCAAGTTTATGCATTAAGAGTGCTTATGATATGGTCACAGATAATGCAAAGATTGATGTATGTGAGTGGTTAAAGGATGAATTAATTGATAACCTTGGAAAGATTAAGAAGGACAAGAAAGGAACTTTCAAGTTTGGAAATCTGTTAGTATGTCTAATGCTACATATAACCAAGTAGGTTCCCAGTATAGGCTACAAAGAACTTGGATATGATAGTTCTCTCGAAAAGAGAATTATGTACCTTTCAAAAATTGAGGAAGAGAGGAAGGAGTTGGTGGATCACATCACAGCTCATTAGGCCATGGTAAAGAAATTTTTTGATCGCAGAGATAGACCACGATAGTTTATGCTAGGAGATCAAGTGTTGCTTTGGGACAAACATAGGGAACTAAAAGGAGCTAATGGGAAATTTGATTATTTGTGGAAAGGACCATTCATGACTATATAGGTATTAGGCCCTAACTCATTTAAACTTGAATACCCTAATGGAACTTCACTTCCCTGGTCCTACAATTGGTAGGATTTAAAGTTGTATCAGTTATAAGAAGGTCTCCTCCTTCTTTGTACATAGGTTTTTGGTGTATTGTTTGTTTTCGTATTGTGTGGTTTGTTGTGGTCGTATCTTTATACTTCTCCGCTTGTGTGCATAACTAGAGATTCTAGGTTCTATTCCTTGTCCTTCTCAGTCCTGGTCCCCAGTAAGAGCCGATGTTACCCCATTATTTTGTTGATAGTTAAAGTCTTTGTCTTGAGTAAAATAAAGTGTCATTAATGTTTCCTCTCCCATTCTATTGGCATATACACACTCCAATGAGACATTGTAAGTGATTGAAGGTTTTGTCATTGATGGCAACCTTTCAATCCTATGGCATCGGCAAGGCATTACACTGACAAGTTAAGTACATCGGCATCAGTAGATCACACTTTACACTGGCACTAAGAACACCAGTACCGACACAAAGAAAGGAAGTATACCGACACAGAGGTTGGCAGGATTTTGTTATATTATATTGTTTATTATTGTAAAAACTTTGTAAGCCGACTTGGCAAATTGTAAAATGACTCTTATATATAAAAGAGATCATTGTAGACATTTTGTAGAAGATAAGGAAGAGATAAGAAAAAAATATAAGGCAGACCTATTATGCGAAATATAGGTTGAAGGGTTTATTTAAGAAGCAGAGTAGCAACCGATACTGGATTAGGCATTATAGATGCTATTGTAAAGCAGTATAAGATATTGGATTTGTATAATCCACATTGTAAGTCAGTGAGACTTCCCATTGAGCAGTGAGCTCTAGGCAGTTGGCCTTCCTGCATGTCCAGGCCCCTATTGTAATTAATATTCTCTTATTGGCCAGTGAGTGAATATTGTGGGTCACAAATCCCAGTGAGGTTTTTCCCACACCGGGTTTCCTCGTTAAATCCTTGTGTTATGGTGTGCTTTTCATGTGGATGTTCTTGATTCTGTTTATTGCATTATTTCTTGCATACTCATATACTATTATAATATATTCTGCATGTTTTAAGATAAGAAAATCTAAACACTGGTTAGATACTGATTTACCCCCCCTCTCAGTATCTGTGGGATTCCTAACACATTCGACTTGATCCATCCTTGGCTATGTACCTTTTTCTTTAGTATTCACTTTTTTTCCCAATGATCCTGTATGTTGAACCTACGTCATGGTTCAAGGTTAACCGGTGCCTTTGTGTGTGTCATGGCTTCGTTTTGTTGTTAAGCGGGCAAGCGTCAATGTGTTAAGTTGGATTTTAACTTGAACCTTTGAACCATTCGTAAAGCATTTCAAGGTTCAAAGTTCAAGGTCCTCATTTATATTTGTATAAAGTCTTTGCTCATTCCTAGTTTAGTTGTGCTGAGCTGCAAGGTGGCAGTCCTTTCATTCTCTCATGTTGAACTTGAACCATTGAACTTCTTGTTAAATGGTTCATGGTTCAAAAGTTAATTTCAAGTTGGCTCCGAGGATATTAATAAAGAAAAGGTTGCATGACAAAAGGAATATTGTGAGTATATCGTGTTTTAAAATTCTAATTATGGAAAGAAATCATGAAAACTCAAGCGGTTTGTGTGGAGTTGATATGTAATAAAGAAAGTTTTCAGAATCCCATCAAATCATGGGTTATCTGACACGCTTGAATGAATTGTTATGAGGCGTGCGTAGGTATTATTCAGTTTTTCTGCCTCTCGATATGTAAGTTCTCAAATTGTGAAATTAGTAGTTGTTATTTTTGGAGAAGAGAAGGACACCAAAGGTAATTTTAGCTCCATACTTCCGAGGGTTACATAGATTTGAAGGTAGAAATAAGTGAGTTTTGATCATTTCTTCTCCACTATGTTACTAGCTCAGAAGTCAGTATAGTAAAATTCTTTGTTTTGGAATAGAATTCTATCCTTTCTAGAAATTGTTTGATGAATGCAAAAATGGTGATCATGAGGCTGACTCTTCCAAAGCTTGTCTTTATATCATGCTTAGTCAGTGCACTTCCAGAACTAGGTGACACTTCTTTAGCCCAAGATGACTTAGGAAATTTTTTGGAAAGAGCTAGAAACCCTTATGCTAACTCAATGATGGAAATAATTTTAAAAAGTGGCTTGATTGAAGCTGCTACATTCCCAACTGCCGCCCCTTGCCCATAATTGGTGATAACATGTATGAACAGGTACAGTGCTGGCAATAGGTGCATTAGGACTAGCAGTGGTGAATTGTTAGTAAAAATCAATAGGGAAATGGTGATGGCCGCAATTGGAATTCCTCATAAGGAGTCATATGAAGATTGGTCCATTCATACTTCATACACCTTCTTCTTTGAGAAAAAAAGCACCTACAAGAGTGTCATTTCTAGGAATTGGCTCCTAAAAGTTCAGAAAGGGGGTTCCTGATTACTCAAACCTCTTATGAGAGAGCATTTCATAATGAAGGTGTAGGATATTATGATTTTGTTAAACAGACTCAAAGGGAATTCACATGATTTGTAGTGGGAGGACTGGATGTATTTTTACATTTAGGTATTTTTGGCTGGTGAAAAATATATTGACTGGGCATAGGTTATTTCTGAAAGGATTCATGAGGGTTTGAGTAATTTTGTTGGAATATCTAGTTTTTACATGTCTTCATATCTATTTTATATTTTGTCTTGTACCAGAGAGTGGCAAGGGATACATAATGAGCCTTGGGTGGATGGCATGAAGGTTTATGATTATTATCCACACTTGCAACAATAGAGATATGACAAAATTATTACAAGATGGAATGATGTTTTCGTAGGCAGACTTGTCTTTGAACTATAGGGAGACACAAATAGAAGAATTTTATCCGAAGCCATGGAGGTAGTTAGCATATATGGAAGCTATTTTATTCAATTTCCCAGATTTACCTACATCAGAGTAGGGGGATTTGAAGGTGAACCATTCAAATTTCACATGTATGTGCTTGATAGCTATATGCTTATTGAAGTTCGCAGACAACTTGCCCACATTGATAAAAAGTTAGGGGTGAAGAGTAAATCTGGAGTATCTTTTCCAATTGAACTTTGATATTATAGTTGTAAATCTATTTCTGATGCTTTGAACCTATAATTAGAGTTCAAGAAACTAAAATTATAGCCCTACATTGCCCAACGTAAGTTTGATAGTAGAGGCTATGTTGTGGAACATTTAAATATTGATGCAAATTTCTTTCATGAACCCCAATTAGAAGACTATTGGGAAAATTATTATGTTGAATTTGAATTTAGAAGGAGATTGTGGTCAAGGTTCACTTTGCAGTAGATTGTTACATGAGATTGTCAATAAATGTGGCAGGAATACAAAAGATGAGGGGGAAGATGTGTTAGACCTCGAATTTAATGTAAAGGTTCAGGGCAACCCATCCCTAAAATTGATTGTAATAGGAGAGAAGAAGAAAGTATTCAGGCCAAGTCCTTCAATGTTATAAGGAGAACGAAGAAGTGGTTGAGGGACCACAAATTTAGCAAGTAGACAATCATTACTCCTAAAGAGATATCAATTGGTCCACTTCATGCTGCAATATAAATTCCCACTTCCTCTAATGAAATTTTTGATATTGTAGGTGCCACAAGGCTGAAAGTTGGAAAAGTTCAAACAAAGAGGTTAAATAAATTCCCATTGAGTTCCTTAGTGGCTTGGGTCACTCATTCTAGGAGCAGAAAGAGAAACAAGGATCCAGCGGTAGACAAGATTTTTGTGGACCTAGATTAAAGTGAGGGAACGTAGGTGGCAATGGATGAGCAAGGGTCAAATAATCCTTCAGTTGAGGATGTGGATATAGAGAAAGAATCTAACGAAAATCCAAACCCAATGAGCACCATGTTTTTTGTTCATCTATCTGATTACCAAGCACCTCAGCCCAAAGAAAATTCTAGTGTTTCTCGATGGCTCGGATCTTATATTGGCAAGAAACGCAGTGTGGTTCCTATTACCATTCCGATGGAAGATATGGTTAGTAAGTGACTTGGAAAAATATCCAAACCCAAAAAGCTTAAAACAAAGGCAATGATGGAGGTTGATGATGACATAGGGCACTAGGTAGTAGAAGTGGCAAAGCCTATCCTAGATAAAGACACAAAAAATGCCACTGAAAAAGATTTTGTTGTTGAGAAAATTGACCTAGAAGTTGCTTCAAGAGCTGCGGATGCCAAACATTTGGAATCCTTAACTAAAAGAACGCTATCCAGAACCTAGAAGGATGAAAAGGACAAATGGGAATTCAAATAGGTATTTAAACAAATGGAAGAATATATCAATGCCATACATTACCTAAGTCCTCAGCCTCTATCATATATGTCATTGTCTTTTGATCCTAAATCATTAGTAAACCAAAAGCTATTGGATTAGGTTCAAAGAAGTTGTATGATAGCTAAGATTTTTGATGAATGGCTTGACTCCATAGTGCAACATGGCATAGATTACATTTCTAGCTTAATCAAGGTGTATGAGAATGCTATATCCATGAGTAAAGAGATAGAGTTAGAAGCTACAACATGGGACAGAGAAAGAAAAAAATGGGTAGCATTTTTAGCACAAATGAATGATGTACAAAAATTTGGAATCATGAAATTTCTTGTTGAGAAGCCTATGGATAACTTGGATGATAATGTACTGTATGTATCAAATAAAAATGTTGAATGGAGAAGTTCAATCATCAAATAGGGTCATGAAGAATCCATCAAATTATTAAAAGGATTGAAAGAGCTCATCGATACAATGCAAAAATATTTGAAATGCATTGATATACACCTCGTGAAAGATGATGGGCAGACAATCGAGCATGCAGCAGACATGGTCAAAAATTTTGAGGAGAGATTGCAACTCATTAAAGAAACAAAGTCTCTAACTACGGGTGACTTCTCCAAGGTGGCTAGGATCGAGTCAATGTTAATTGTTTTCTTGGATCATCTGGAAGCACATAAAATAAAAGTCATACAAGTAAACATAGATAAAGAAGTCTGGAAACAACGCATTCTTCATATTGGGCTTCCGCATTATCAGTTCATCCTCAACTTCTCAATGGCACACTTGGAGTGGTAGAATGTACGTGGCACTGCGGTAAAATGGGATAAACCAGTTGTTTCCTCTATCGCGTTGGAATCTTGATTGGGTTATCAATGAGTTGTCACTCTATTAGTGGCTCTTGGCCATTTAAGTTTTATTCAATTTAAAAAAAGATAGTTTCTTTAACTCTAGGACAGAGTTAAAAAAAATGAGCTCTGGTTATTTCAAAAAACTATGAGCCTGGAGGCTATTTATGTAATTAAGCAAGCTTTTATGTAGGTCCAATTTTTTGAATTAGATTAGGAGACTTAGTTTTCTTTTGGAATTTTCAGTGAAGACATTTAATCTGTGAATGAAATGATATATTTTGCACAACCTTCAAATCTGTGTGTTTGAATGAAAGAACAAATCTCTATTGGGATATGTGTTTGTGTGCAAAATATTTTACTTCTTTGATTATCCGCTTATTATGTCTGTGAATTCATTTGATAAATGAAATAAGTTGTTTGTTGTTTGTTTGGATGATTCAGATCCCCCTTGTCCTTTGAGGCATGAGTGAGTCTTGATCAAAATTTATAATACATTGAGCACACTTTGTAAAGTTAGTTTTACAAGAGTGAAACATTTGAAGTTCAAGTCTGTGGGCTTTACATTATGAATAATTATTTCGTAGCATTCATATTGTGTTGACAAATGGATAAGAAAATCCTTTCTTTCTTTCTAGTTAAAAGTACATTTATTTGTGATTACTTTGCCTAAAAATTCATTGAATATCATATGGGGAGTTGCACCCTTATGCAGAGGGTAAACCAATAACCGATTCACCCAACTATTGGTTTCTTTTTCTTTTTAGCGGGGGTATGAGTCACTATAAAAAAAATTAGAGAAAGGCAAATATGTTAACCAACAACATGATAATAGGATAGGATAATGAGAGAGTGAGAGAGAGAGAGAGAGAGAGAGAGAGAGAGAGAGAGAATGGGATAGGGAGAGAGAGTAGAAGGAGGAGAGGGTGAGAGACATGAGGTAGAGAGCGAACAAGAGGAAAAGAAGAGAGACGTGCATGTATACAAACATATATACATATATCTATATAAATATTTGTATATATAATTATAGATATGCATATATACATACATAAACACATATTATATATGTATGTCTATACATATGTGTAGTAAATGCTAAGTTTACAAGCATACAATTTGATGTCTTCATAACCCGTATGAGTTTTGTGAAACTCAAATTTATGTTTTTCATAACTCATATTGGTTCTAAAAATTATGGTTTTTCATAAACATATGGGTTTTGTGAAACTCAAGATGATGTTTCTGATAACCCGTACTATTTTTGTAAAACTCAAAATGATGGTTTTTCCTAACCTGTATGGGTTTTGTGAAACTCAAAATGATGGTTTTTGTTCTACATAACTCGTACGGGTTATGTAGAAATATGAATGGTACTCTTTGTTTTTCAAAACCCGAGCGGGTTATCTTGCACATCAGAACCCATGTGGGTTTTGGATTGGTAAGAGGGTTGGAAAGTGACCCTAAGGCTTGCAAGCCCATTTTCCATCAATTTTTGTTCCTTTACACTTTTTTTCATCTTCCAACATGATTTCTTGACTTAACCATCATCAAGTTTACAAATATCAAAAGAGTATCTCCAAAATTACCACCATAATCTCACACGTCTTCTCAACTTTCTGACCATATAAATTTTCTATTTTTGGACAACATTAGGATAGTAGACTTTTATTTTCTTTACCAGTGCCTTGATAGTCCTCACAGACATATGTCTACCAATTTTTTAATAAATTTTGAAATACTTGACCAAATTCAAAATAAATTACATATTATTGTTCTATACTAGATTCTATACAATTTAAAAAAAAAAAGTTTTCATTTTCGATTATTTTGATGCAAGTTATGCCCAACGCACAAACTGGTACCAAATTTTCAGGATGCGGTCACTTCAAAAAAAAAAAAAAAATCAATGAAAAAATTATAAATAAATACACAAATTCTAGATCTTAATCTTACCTATCATCCTACCAAAGGGTTTTGTAAAATACTAAATCTAACTATATATTTTGTGTAGCGCACGAAAACAGCCATGTTATGTTTTTATGAAAAAATCAAGAACATTTTTTCCTATGAGAGAAGTTTAACCCTCTTAATTTTATCCAATTTTAAAAAACTTTAGTATTTTAGAAACTAGATTCAGAGTACTACAATTCTTATTCTATTCTCAACTACTAGTTTTTAGTGTGTGACCTTCAAATATCTCTTTGAAGTTCAGGTTTACCTGTTTTTCAGAAAAAAAAACAAAAAACAAAACAAAACAAAACAAAACAAAAACAAAAACAAAAACAAAAAAAGGTGGCCACTTATACCCCCCTTTTTGTTCACCATCTTGGTGCACTTTACCCCATTTTCTTGAGCACCAAATCCATTACCATTATATCCACATATATCTAGGATGTGAAAAATAGTACCATAAATATTAGCCATTTCCACAGAAGGAGGATTTTCATAAAGCGAAGGGTCAAAGTCCTCCGGATTAGAAATAAGAGATGAAGTCTAGGAAGCCACCACAAAGTTATTACTCAATGGCCTAGAAAAATCATATTGCACCTTAGGTTCTATAGGGGGAATTATATATTCCCCTATGAAAGTAGGATTTAAATCAAGGGATCCTCAATCATCTTCTGCAAGAACCTTCTTAGGAGAAAAGGTGTTCTCAGTAGTAGAATCAGGCTGAGAAGATTCTCTCTCAAGAATCTTAGGTTCACCTTTGGAAGTATTGGGAATCGATTCGGATGTAGGAGATAATTTTGATGAAGTGGTCACATTATTAGGAGTAGAATCTTTAAAGGAATTATCTAATACAATTGGGGAAGAACCAATTGAAGAAGATTTAGAACTTGATGTTTGTAGACAAGCCTAGATACTTGTGTCACCTAGCAAGGTATATGTTTTATTGTTGTAAATGAATTTAATTTGCCTATGCAATGTAGAGGGGACAACTTGCATGCTATGAATCCAAGGTTTCCCTAGCAACAAGTTATATGTCAATTCTCCAAGCATGACATGGATAGGCGTGACCTAAGTAGCAAGACGTACCTTATTAGGCAAGGTAATGATACCTAATGAAGATTTAGCAACATTGTCAAAGCCCCAGATAGTAAGATAATCAGGCTTGATAAGAGATGTATCAACATTGATCTTATGCAGCAAATTAACGTTACAAAAATTAAGGCTAGAACCATTGTCCACTAGTGTTCACTTTATTGCACTATCATTTATAATAACCACAATCATCAAAGGATCATATTGTTGTTGAATTCCACTAGAGGGTAGCTCATCTTGTGTAAATACAATATGAGCCTTAGGTGTTGTGATAGAATTAATCAAGGAATCCATATTATTAGATGTCACTATAGGTGGGACATTTATTGTTTTCAATGCATCTTGTGGTATTCCATGATGAGTTGAAGAAGTTTGAATCAAATCGCAGAGGGATTTCTTGGTAGGAGTAGTGTTAAGTTTTTCAATTAGGTCATAGTCCTTACCATGAGTTTGTGAAATGCGAGGCGCTTGAGGAAAAATAGGTTGAGGATCAGGAAGAGAAGTTGGAATAACTATAGGAGAATTAGGCTACCTATTGTTTCTCATATTATAGGTATGGGCAACTGCATTATAACTCTCCTTAGTTAGTTGTTTAGCATAGCTATAAGGACTCTTAGAGGGATTCCTTCGTTGAACCATAATGATGGGTTTGTTTGGATTACTAAAGGAATCATGACTATATCCACCTTGAACCGTAAAAAGAGGTTGATTAGGAAGAGGTGATGTTAGAGAAGGACAAGCACCTTGGATGAAAAAAAGATGTTTTCTCTGTTCATTCACATTGATCATGTTGATTAACCTTTTAGATGCATTATTCTTGTTTGAAGGTTAAGGCAAATACATAAAGTCATCAAGCGCATCATCCAATAAAGAATGACCATAGTGATTGAAAGGCTTATCTTTGGACTCAAAAGGAGACATAACCTCATAAAGGGAATTGTGAAGGTCAACCATGTAATTAGATTTAGGGGAGGAGTTTATAGGATTGTACCCATGAGAGGAATCATTCAACTTATCTTTCTCATCACCATGAAATGGCATGGTAATAAGGTTGATTAGTTTTTGGCAAAATGAGGGTTTAGAAGGTTTAGGGTTCAAAAAATCATCTGGATCTTCATCTAATTCATCCTTTCTAAACTCATAATCAACAAAATTGCATACATCATCAAAAACATGAACATCTTGCAAATAAAAATCTAACATTTTGAATTGAAATGAAATTTAAACACACAATACAAGAAAATAAAGGAAAATCTCTTTTTTTTTTTTTCCTTTTCTTGATTTTTTCACTTTTTTATTTATTTTTTATTTTTTGAATTTTATGTTTATAAAGAAAAATGAAAAGATACCAGAGCTAGATCTATCAATTCAATGCAATTAAAATGCAATTGGATTCATGTCGAGTGCACCAAAGATGTGTAGGGGAAAAAGTGAGATTGAGTATGGAAACCCTAATCCCACTCTCATACACACTCATAGAATACGAAAGAGCCTAGGGAGGTGACAAACTTTGGGCTACTTATTATGTGGAAGAGAGAGCCGAGGATAACCTCTTAGGTTTTCTATTTCTTTGTTGTAAATGGGAGAGATGAATGATTCAAAAATGCAATCTAACCTAAGATGCAAGTAAGCAAGCAAACCCTAATCTGAAAATGCAGATCAAAGGAAAATTGATATACTATTGAAAAGTACAAATTAGGAGGCAAAATCAGAGGTGCACCTATGTCTAAAATCTGAGAAAAAATGTCTAGGACCAAGGTGTCACGCTACTGTCTTGATTTTGCAAGTCTAGAGCTGCAATTGACAAGATAGGTTCTGAACCCTGCAAGACACTGTTCTGCCAAATCCTATTGACATAGGGCAGGACCAAGGCACCACTCCCCTATCCTAGGTAGGAACAGGGCATCATACCCCTACCCTAGGTAGGATTGGGGTGCCACGACCCTGTCCTAGGTAGGATTAGGGCACCATGCCCTTGTCATTAGGTTTCTAATGAATTTGCACCCAAAAACTATTTGTTAGGATTCCCAAAGATACTGAGAGCGGGGGGTGAATCAATATCTTTTTGGTTAATGGATTTTCTTGACATATTAAATGAAAAGCATTCCAAAACAGTGTACCGGTAAACCAAAATTAATGCAGTAAATAAGAGCAATAAACACAACATAGAATGCACACCATAACACAATATTTTTGGCAAGGAAACTTGCAGTGGGAATAACCTCGGTGGGATTTGTGACCCACAATATTCTCTCACTAGCCAATAAGTGAAAATTACTTATAAAATGGGGGCCTGTACATGCAGGAAGGCCAAGTGCCTAGAGCTCACTGCTCAAATACAAAAGAAGTCTCACTAACTTACAAAATGGATTATAAAAATCCAAGATGATGTATTGCTACAAAAGGGCATCTGCTATGCCAGATCCAGTACCAGTTTAAGTTCTACAATAATCATAAACCTTACTTCAAAGTATGTCTGAATATTTACACATGATATCCATCTATATATCCTATTTTTAAATGTTCTACAAGATCTCATACTTATATATGAGCCTTATTAAAATATGCCTTGTCATCTTTCAAAAAGATATTACAATTAAATACATTTTGCAATAAATAAAATCCTGTCGGCCAGGGTGCCGGTAATCAATCATTTCGATGCCAATGAACTATATGTCGGTGTAGAGTTTGTCGGTGCCAGTGCCTGCTGGTATCATATGATTGTAAGGTTGCCATCAATGACAATACCTACAATCACCTACAATTTCTAATTGGAGTGTGCATTTGCTAATAGTCTCCCCCTTCAGCATTGATGGCAACACTCATGAGAAAAATCCAAAAAGTATATCCAAAAGGTGCTATCCAAAAATGTCTTACCAAAACTGTCAAAACTGTGTTACAAAAAAAAATGTTTGCTTCAAAATTGAGTGCTCCCCCTGAGTAGATGATCTCTTCTATCATTTCCTTTTTCTCATCTCTACTACTCCCCCTTTTGCATCAATGACAAAGGTTGTCATTCAATTCCAATTGAGTGGAGTTCCTGCCTGGTTCCCTGTAACCATTGGGTCACAATCTGATAGATGTCTGCCAATGCAAAATTTAAACTATTGTTGAACCTTTCACTATCCTTTATTGCTGCTTCTGTTCTCTAAATTGTACCAGTGAGTATCTGCATTTTCTCTTCCGGTGTCTTAAGTCCTAGAACAAGAGCCTCAGAAATCTCTTTTCTCAAAGAGATGAGGATATCCAGTTTAGGACCTAGTTTGCACTTTAGTTCCTTTGCTTTAGACTTTATTCTCTCCTTATCTTTTTCTAGTTTTTCTATTTTCTCCTCAAAAATAGCAATTTCCTTTTCAACTACCGGTAATGAATCTGATGATCCTATTAAATTGTCTACAATATTATTGATTTGTTTCTGTGCTTTGTTGATCTCTGAATCTATATCCTCTGTCAAAAAGTTAGTTTTACATGCATGTCTGTATAGTTTCTTGAAATCCAAAATTGTCCTGCCAAGTACCGGTAATAAGGTGTCCATGTGTTCCTTATTTTTCTTGACTGTTTCCTTAAATAATTTTTCCTTTTCTTTCTCATTCTCTCTCTGAAGGTGTCTTCATTTATTTGATCAAGTGTTATTAGGTTGTCGGTTATATACTTAGACAATGTGTCTAATTGGCTCAAAGAATCTTTATTTTCTATGTTATACTTTGGAGCTATCATCTTCAAAATTGGTAAAGTGTCATCTATAGCCTTATAAGCCTATGCATTGCACTTTGTTATTTTCTTTATAGAATCTAATAACATCTTTGTTACATTAGTTGGCCTAAATTTAGTCATGGATGTTCTAGATGACTATCCAACTATCTTTACAATTTGTAATCCGCCAGTGGTAGCGATAGCTTTGCTTTCTTCTTTCTTTGGAGGATCAGTTTGAGTATGCATTTCTACTACCAAAGGCTTGGGCTTGTCAGATGTGGCCGGTGGCACTGTCTGTGAAGGAGCCTGTTTCTCTACCTATTGCTCTGTCAGTTTCTCTATGCTCTCTCTTGATGGTATTTCTTTATTTGCCTTTGTATTGTCCATTGTTGGTGACTCAGTAGGTTTTCCAGTTTCAGTAGTTGTTGGTGGCTCAGTAGATGCATTAGTATGCACACCTATGCCATCTGTCTTTCTTGTGTCTAGGGGATCATTTGATTTTTCAGTTTGTTGTTCTGCCCCAATTTCAATGTTTTCAATTGCAATATTTCCTACCTGTGGCTCAGTTGCCACATCTCTCTTGTCAGTTGTTCCTTTATCCACCACAATATTGACTTCTTGTGTGTCAATGTTCATTGTTTATAGCACCTCAGAATTAGGATTTGTATCCTCATGTGGTTTTTCCATACTCTCTTTTGTTGGTGGTGTGTCAATAGTTTGTACCAATGGAGTATCTGAAGGAGGTGGGGGCAAGTTATCAGTTATCTTTAGGCTTGGAGGTACACCTACCTTACCTTTCCCCTTATCCTTATCCTTTTGGTAGACTCTGATAGTCTTTGGTCTTTTAAGCTCTTCCAGTTTTTCCTTCTCAACAAAAAATATATCCCACTGATCTGCAGTTTCTTTTGATATTTCATTTACTCTTCCTACCATTAGTGTTACATGCTGGTGACCAGTTGAAAATATTGTCCGTTTGGCCTCACTGATTAATTCATCTATCTCTTCTGTAGAGTTCACTGGGTGAACTACAAGTAGTTTCTCTATTTTTATCTTTTTATCTAGTTCCACAATAGCTCCCCTTCTTGCTTCTAATCTTTTGTACAAGTCATTGGGTATGTCATCTATAATCTCCATCAAAAATTTCTTATAGATATCAAGATGTAAGATAACACTATTTTCTATGCTTTCTTTTTTATCATTTGAAAGTGTGTTATACAACTTGCTGATATTTTTCAATTTCCCATCCTTAGTTATCTCATTCAGAAGTTTGTCCAAAGGTGGAATAACTTGTTTTTATTTCCTTTTCTTTGGTGTTAACTTCTTAGCTAAAGGCTTAACTGCTTGTTGTTTTTGTCTTGTCCTTTTGGGTGTAGGTGAGGGTACCGGTGAGGGTTTTCTTTTTCTTTCTACCATTTTGAATTCAGCCAGTATATCACTATCAGAAGAAGTTGCAACCATTGAAAGATGTGCTTCCAGTTGTAGTCCTTCCAACTCACTCTCCTTAATACCATTTTTGTTTAATACATCCTCTTTTATTGCTTTTGCCTACCTTGTACCCTTCCTAACTATCTGCTCAGTTTTCTTGATTCTTTTCTCAGATTGGATTTTTCTTTCTATGGTCTCCGCATTGCCAAAAACTTTCTCAGTTGGTTCCTTAGGTTCTTCTAAGAGGGCTTTTGCATAGGTTTCAACTATGTTGTCATCATCCTCACATCTCATCTCTATGACCCAAACAGTCCTAGGGACAACTGCCTCCATCCAAATTTCATCTTTCTTGATCACAAAGCATATCTCCTTTTGATACTTGTCAACAATTGCTTGAGATAGCCTTATTCTTGTCTTCATATTAGCTTTCAAAGCTTTAAAATGTTCATTTATATTCTTTTCCCTATCATCTCCCATGTTGTTCACTAAGTCTACAAGTTGTTTTTCTACCGGTATATCAAAACCAAAATCTTTTCTGCCAATACCCGGTACTTCCTTGGTAATGTACAACATTAAACACACAAGTAGATTGCCAAATCTGAAAGTTCCTTTCTTATTACCTTTGATTTTCTTTAAGTTATCTATCAGTTCATCTTTTAACCACTCACATACATCAATTCTTGCATTGTTATTCACCATGTCATATGCACTTTTGATACACAAGCTGGAAACAGAGTTTAGTCTATTTGCATGTGTAGCCTTATAACCAAGAATCATGTTGACAAATATAACATTGATGTCTTTTACATCGTTGACTCTTAGGGATCTCTTATCAAATGTTGCACTGGTTAGGGTCATCATAGTGTCATTTGGAACCTTTTTAGTTTTATCAGGCCTCCTACTGGTGTAAGGTAAGCCTATCACTACCCTAATTGCCTCTTTGGTAATCTTAGGGATGAAATCCAACCAAAAGAATTCCCCATGTACTCTTCTTAACACAATCCTTATCACATCCTTAGGAAAATTAGGAATATTGAGAATGTCCACAAAACCTAGGGTTTCCACTATCTTGTGTTCCGGTTTAACATTTCCATTTTCATCACAAATCACAATCCTATATATTTTCTTAATTTCATCATTTCCTAGTTCCTCAATATGACAATATATATACATTCTAGGATCTTCTACATAAACTACTCCCTTAGGTATTTTCGAAAATGCTCTTAGGGTATCATCTTTCTTCGCAATTTTGGGAATAAGTTTGAACATGGGTCTAGGGCACTTAATAACTTCAATCACAGTAGAGTTTGCAATGAATTCAGGTGCAGAGGAGGAAGCCATTGTTATAAATACCTTAATCTGCCTTTAGGATGATTTTCTTGGATGACTTGCTTCAATTCTCGCTATGGATGCCTTTGCTTAGGATTTTCGTGCTCTCTAGAGATTTGAATGCTTGGTGAATGAAAAAAGAGCCAAAATACTTCCTTTATAATGTTATCTCCTTCAACTACCATATTTAATGCCTGCTGGTTAAGTTAAAATTAACTCATTTGTCGGTAAAGGAGTAATCCAACTTCTCACCATCAACCAAGGGTAAATTAGCATGTTTTTACAATTTGTTGCCATACCCCCAAAAGGTTCTTTTCAATTAGATGGAGAATCTCCTACTGGTGGAGTAATACTTTGTTCTACCGATGAAGGAAAAGCTTCAGTAACATTTTGGTCTAACTTCCTAATCCATTGTTTTGAAAATTCTTGCTTTACTTCATCAACCTTCTCTTTTCCTTTCAAGCTGGGTCCTTTGTTATTTGTTGGTGATGTCCAATCTTGTTACAAGCATAACAAGTCACATTGTTTTTTTGAATTGCTTTTCCATATCCTATGCCGGTATGTGTTCTGCATTGATTAGATAAGTGTCCAAATCTTCCACTAATATAACATCTTACATTCATTTTGCAATTTTCTGAGTTATGACCAATTTTGTTGCATTTAGAGCATTGACCGGTGGGTGCATTATTGTTCTTATAGTTTCTAGATCTGCACTAATTTTCTCTATTACCATACTTGTTACAGTTAAAGCATTTCCCATTGAATTTATAAGCATTAGGTTGTCTTACTAGTTTATCATGATCATGATTGTTTGCAGTACCGGAGCTCTCACCAACTTCAAAGCCAAGGCCATTTGTATCTCCATTAGGTTTCTGATTCTTCAGCATGTCATTAAGTTCCTTTGAGCTTTTCTTGAATTTCTCTTTGTGTTGATTTGCAGTAGCCAGTTCATTCTCCAAGATTCCTTTCTGTCTCATGAATTCAGTTCTGTCATTTTGTGTATGCATCAAATCTGTTTTCAACATATCATTTTCATGACTGAGTCTTGTGTTTTCATTTCCACCATCATTTAGTCTTCTAACCAAGTCATCTTCATTCTTCTTTCTATCTTCAATGTCTTTACAAAACCTTATAGTCATATCTTGCATCTCATTCTTCATTGTATTGTTCTCTTGTCTCAATCTATTCACAAGGTCATTAAGGGTTTCTTTCTCATCATCATTGCTTTGCATCTTCTCAGAAATTTCTCTTCTTTTGTTCCTAGCAATAGTGATATTTTCTTGAAGTCGTTGAATGATTTCTTGTGTAGCCTTCAGATCATCTTCAAGTTTCATATTCTTCAACTTTTCAGCATCATAGTCTGAAAGAGCTGTTTCCAATTGCTTTTTCAAGTTTTCCACTTCTACCATTATCAGAATCTTCCTCAAGCTGTTAGGCTTTTAAAAATAGAGGACCAGGCTCTGATACCAATTGTTAGGATTCCCAAAGATACTGAGAGGGAGGGGGGGGAGGGGGGGTGAATCAGTATCATGTTGTTTAATGGATTTTCTTGACTTATTAAATGAAAAGCATTCCAAAACAGTGTACCGATAAACCAAAATTAATGCAGTAAATAAGAGAAATAAACACAACATAGAATGCACACCATAACACAATATTTTTGGTGAGGAAACCTGGTGTGGGAAAAGCCTCGGTGGGATTTGTGACCCACAATATTCACTCACTAGCCAATAAGTGAATATTACTTACAAAATGGGGGCCTGCACATGCAGGAAGGCCAAGTGCCTAGAGCTCATTGCTCAAATACAAAAAACTCTCACTGACTTACAAAATGGAATATATAAATCCAAGATGATGTACTGCTACAAATGGGCATCTTCTATGCCAGATCCAGTACCGGTTTAAGCTCTACAATAATCATAAACCTTACTTCAAAGTATGCCTAAATATTCGCACATGATATCCATCTACATATCCTATTTTTAAATATTCTACAAGATCTCATACTTATATATGAGCCTTATTACAATATGCCTTGTTGGCTTTTAAAAAGATATTACAATTAAATACATTTTCCAATAAATAAAATCTTGTCGGCTAGGGTGCCAGTAATCAATCTTTTTCGGTACCGGTGAACTGTATGCCGGTGTAGAGTCGGTTGGTGCCGGTGCCTGCTGGTATCCTATGATTGTAAGATTGCCATCAAGGACACTACCTACAATCACCTACAATTTCTCATTGGAGTGTGCATTTTCTAACACTGTCTCTGTGTGTTCCTTTGGTCCCGCAACTTCCAGCAACACTCGGATCCGAACCTATATCTAAAGCTACAAAATAAGGTTTTGGGTGGCTATATAGGGTTTTGCCTTAGTCAAACCCTTGTGTTGGTGATTTCCACCTCCACAAATAGCCGATAATTTATTGAAAATGTGTGTGCAAGATCCTACAATGAAACCAAACAATCTAGAGTAACCGTAAAGAGTAAACACTAATTTCTTATAATTGACAAGGTAAATTCTCTAAATCCATGATGCAAAGTGATATAAAGCATGAATATGAATAAAAATGAAGCTTATGCAAAGACATGAAAAGAACATGAAACCATACCCGACCCCAAGGGAGAGGCACAAGCTAATCATTAGTCAGTGATCTCCTATTGTTCTTCTATATCTCCAAAAGCCCTTAATTAATTAAATGATGCTTGATGAATGTTTGATGGATGAATATTGAATGTTGCTGAAGACTTCAAAGATCTACTCTTTCATTGGAAAGAAGGTTCTTTATGCTCCAAAAACCTACTCCTAGATTCTTAGAAGAAGACCATTTCAAATGAAGAAAGAGAGCTCTTAAGTATGAAACCCTAGATCTTAATTTCATGTTTAGGCTAACCTATGATTTGAATTTACCACCAATATAATAGGGTTAAGAATTATTATATCATAGGATTATGCTCCCGAAATTTTGAGAAAAAATTCGAGGACCATGTTCATTCCCGCTACAGTTCGACCAACTTTTCACCAAATTTTTGGGGCTGTTAGATATGATGATATTAGATCGAATCCCAAAGTTACAACTGATTTTGAAATGTTTTGATATGAAAAATTGGGCCTTAAAGGTCAAAATAAGACATGATTAGGGTTTATGATTAAATGATTTATTAGAGGAATAAAATGGAAAGGGGAACGCTTAGGGTAAAGGGCCCAACTTTATAACATGTAAAGTGATAAAACATGGCTTTAGATTCAATTAAATTAATTAATTAAATTCTTAAAGGGAAATTAGAAATGCAATCTGCAAGACACACTAAGGTGGGTGCTAACCTAAGTATGAAATTGTACCTCCCTAGCAAAGGTGTACAATTTACGACACTACAGTTGTATGCAGATTGATTATGGTTGGATCGATGGATCCTATTGGAAAAAGTTAGAAAATATGTTGATAAGGTTGTATAAGCCTAAATGTTCGGATGTGAATAGAAGAAATGATAAAAAATGGATTCGATGTTCGAGTCAAGAATGTCTGCCTATGATTGGTCTAAAAATATTGAGTTTGCAAGATAATTCACATTGAAGTTTTGAAGGTTTGAAGGACTACCGTGGTAGTTGGAGGAAGGCAAAAGAAAGGAAAGATCAACAAATCTATAGATGGTTAGAAGTTATCAAGTAAAGAAAATATTGGAGAAAGTCTAAAGACTTGGTTATGGATATAAAAAAGAGACAAAAGAAAACACTATAGTTACTAGCAAGTGAATTTTAAATGTAGTAGCATATGGTAAAAATTAAGGGAGAGTTATTGAGAGTAATTTCTCCTAGTTCCACCATTTACAAACTCCAGTCTCACCATCATTGAACTAGATGTTACCATTATGCAACATTTTAATGAATTATCAGTTGTAATCCACTAAATAATGCAAAGATCATGCATAGGTTAGTAGATAGTTAGCTCTAGCTAGCAATCTGTTCGGACCACTGATCCACCATAAAAACTAGTATGTTAAACAATTTGTTTTGTTTTTTTAATCTCCTAATTGGTGGTGTCAAGTTTCTTATTAATAAAGACAATGTAATACAATTTTTGGTAACTAATGAAAAGTTAAAATGATTTTTTTTCTATAGTAATATATTTCTATGTTTTATTTCTTTCCCTTCTTTCAAAAGAAATGTCAGATGTGGTGCTGGAAACGGAAAGGAAGTTGAAGAATTTGGAGTTACCATGAGGGTTTTATTGCAAAGGAAGAATGGTTCAAGCGACTCTAGTCCCATATGTGCAATCAAGATGATGAAATGTTCTTTGAACTATTGGAAAAATTTAGATGTGACCCAACTTTGTTTAGATTATGATTTCTCCTTTTCCTTTAATTTTTTTCATTGGATCTATTATTTTGATAGTTCTTCTTATTTTTAGTTCCTAGGCCTTCATGGAACAATCCTAAATGCTAGTTGAAGATACATGTGAATACATTATGAGAGATTATTGTAAATAAATTTCCCATAAATTCCATGGCTTTGATTTTGTAAATGTCTTCTCGTACTTAGAAAAGCATAGCATTACATGTTTGTTTATTTTTTTCTATAAAAACGCTTAACAAACTCCAGAAGAAAAAGGCCACAACCTTAATAGCGCTTGATAAAATAGCGATTATGGATTCAAGATTGGATATATTTACTAGGATAATATTAATCCTTATACTTTTAATGCGATTCATAGTATTGTAGTTTTTTTCTACACAAGATTTGTTAGTTTTTCTTCATAAATATCTACAATAGTTGTGGCCTTGACATTATGTTCCACCAACAATGCTGCATGCAATTCATTTTAATTCACATAATTATTGGTGGTCGTGAAGTAAATTAATAGAAATAACATTGTATTCTCAAATAATAAAGTTTCTATAATGGAATTGTGCCCATGAAGTGGACTTTTAAGGACCATTTTGAGCATAGCAATAGAAAATACACAAAATCTAAAGAATATTAGAGATTTGGAAAATAAAAAGAAAGGAAAATAAAATCAATATTATTGTTGGTTAAAACATGATGTTTCTTAAAAGTACATAATTAATTTTAGTTTAAAAAGTATAAAGGTATAGGGTTTAATGTTATTTTAAAAGATTTTAGTAATGAAATGTTGTATATTTATTGTAATTGTTAAATTGTGATTTTATTTTAAGATTTATGTAAGAAAATCATATTTAAGTAATTGTATAATTTTTTTTAATTGTGAATTATTTATTTAGTATCTATATGTTCATATTTATATATTTTAATATATTCAATGGTATCATATATATTTCTACATACTGAATAATACATATTATATTCAGTGTACCTTTTGTATTTAGACAATTATTCTCTACAAAGACATTAATGTTGACTCATTTGAAGTCAAGTTACATCGATACAAGACTTAAAATTATAAAATTTAAATTCAAATGTGACTTAACACATACCAATATCAGTAATCGTTATGCATTGAATAAATGCATGTTTATTTCATTAAAATTTGTTTTTTGGATGGTTTCTTGCTTTGCTAGGGTTTCCTTTCTATGTTTGTACTTTTGATTTGCATCTTGCATTTTTTTTGTCATACCACATTTGTTGGGATAAGTTTAGCCTTTTTATTATGGCTTCGGCCATTCCCAGCCCAATACTTGATGTTCGTGCTAGTGTTTTGGCATTTGGAGACCATGGCTCCTTTAAACAAATGACCCCAAAAGTTTATCTTGAAAGTGTTTTGTGAGGTATTGTTTTCGATACCTCTAATGTTATTTTGTCTTTACAAGATTTTGATAGTGCCTCTGATTGGCTTGAAAAGTATACTTTAATAGGATATTTTGTGGGGAGGGTTCTACCTAAAATGATGTTGCAAGATTGGATTGCCAAAGCTTGGGCCCCTCATGGGCTCCGACTTGAGGGCATTGAGAATTTTACCAAGGGTTTATTTTTGTTTCTCCTTTCCAATCCCACCGATGTTGAGGGGGTCCTCGAGAATGGGCCATGGTTTGTAGGTTTGTCCTTCCTTATTTTTCAACCTTGGTCAAGAGAATATATAGTCTCTGATGAAAAGAAGCTCAAGGTCTCAGTCTTGGTTGAATTCCTTGGTCTTCCTCTTCCTTGTTGGTTGTTCGTGCAAACTATTGTTCTATCGCTTGGAAAAGTGGTTTAAGTGGAGCCAGACCATTTTTTCATGCTCATCCTCAAAAGACGGTTTGCATTGATCTAAAAGAAACTATTGATATTCAAGTTGGTAGGAAATGCTTTTCTTAGTGTACTGCTTTATTTTAATTTGCCCAATACTTGTTATTTGTGCCAATCCTCTAATCACAAGATTAGGGATCACCCTCTTGTCACACCGTGCATTAAGTCTCCACCTAAAGAAGTCACACTCTCTTGTCCCTCTGAGTCTAGGTTAGAGGAAGGATGGACCACTGTGGGCCAACAAAATAAGCCCAAACCAGATGCTTTTGTTGTTTCACAACCCTCATAGCAAGCTACTATTTTGTCCAAGCCGGATTCTATTCAGGCACAAGCTAATATGCGATTGGATGTTTCAATCCCTATTTTTAAGGGGAAGGGTTCCACTAATGGGAGCTCCCACTCTTCTTGGGTTTGCACCGCTCAAGTGACTTCAATTATAGCTACTCAGTCGGTTTCATTATGTCGTTCACATATCCCCTCTAGGGAGGATGATAGTGATGGTGAAGCTCATGACAAATAGAGGGTTCTTCCAAGGGATTCTTAGCCTAGTTTTTGACTTGCTATAATATTTCTACAAAATCTAGATACTCCTCTCTTGAGGATGAGGAGTGTATACAAGATTTTGAATGATAAATTTCCTATCATGGAATGTCCATGGTCTCACTCACCTCACTTGGAAATATTCTATGCAAGATATTAGACAAAAGTATCTTGGTATTGATGTTTTTGTCCTTCAAGAAGTTAAAATTGTAGCTTTCATGCTTGTTGTTGCATAACGTGTGATTTGGCTAGATGGCCTGGTTTTTGCTTCAGAATAAAAAGCTAGTTAAGGAGGTGTTGTCACCCCACTCTCACCACATTGGAATTATACTATAGTTGATCATGGTTTGGATCCCTTTCAACAGCTAGTGTGGGTCATATTGTTAGTCAACAATCATTCTTTTGGGATCATTAATGTTTCTACTCCTAATGATGGTGTTGAGCGATCTTGTTTGTGGTGGTGGATTGCTGACACTTTGCCACCTGCCACTTGGGTTATGTGTGGGATTTTAATATTATTGAAATGGCCTCTAATAAAGATGGTATTCTACCTTTTCAATGGACAACTCATGAGTAGGAGGCATGGTTTCATAGGCATAATAAATTGGGTCTTTTCGATCCCAACACTAATTGTCATCCTTCTCAGGGTATTTGGCATACTTGGTGTAATTACAGAGCTGGATTTGATAGGTTTTTCAAATTCCTTAATTGTGCCATGATCCTGGCCCAAACCTTTTTTTTATTTTAGGGAAAATCAAACCCTTTCGGTTTTACCTCTTACTGAGGTCACCTTATTAGATCATTTTCCTATCAAATTCAATATTGAATTTCAGCCAAGCTGTATGCATCCTTCTAAAATATATTTTTTTTCTCAATACTTGTTTTCTTAGTGATCTGCCCATATTTTCCCACATCCAACAATTATGGAATCTTGAAAGCCACAATACTTAGCCTATTGATTGGATTACATGGTGGAATGATCCTATCCAATGTACAACCTTCTTTCTTCATATTTATGGTAGACAATTAGCTATGTATCGTAAGCAGTTTTATGATGCTACCACCAAGGATTTGAAATCTTCTAATGAAGCTTTAATGGCTAACCCTTTCAGTTTTGAGTTATAGGTTCAAGTTCCCATATTTGATATAAAAAATAGATAGTAGATAACCATACTGCTAGAGGGGCATAGATTAAGGCCAGGTTGCACTATCTCAAGATTGGTGACTGTGCATCTAAAGAATTCTTTTTGGTTCTCAGATCTTGCCATTCATCTCTTGGGATCAAAAGGAGTAAGGATGGTCATGTTCTCTTTGATTTACTAGATATTGTTCAAGCTTTTATTAGAAATTATGAGAAGGTGTTCACATTGCAAGAAAATTCTCCAGAGAGTGATTGGACCTTATAGGAATGCCTTGTGGTGGTTCCTTCTTGGCTCTCTAAAGCTCAAAAAAATTTGTGACCAATTTCTCACTCTTGAGGACCTTAGAGAGGCTACTTTTTCAATGGTAGATGACAAATCTACTAGGTGTGATGACTTTCCTTGTAAATTTTATAAAGCCTTATGGCCTTATGTTGGATCTGACTTGCACAAGGTTTATTTGGAGACTTTTTACTCTCTATCATTGGGACATATTATTAACAAGGGGAATATAAAATTCATCTCTAAAGATGGTGACCCTGAGGACATTTGTAATTTGTGAATTATCACACTATTGAATGTTTCCTACAAGATCATTGTCAAGGATTTGGCCCTCAAAGTCAAACATCTCTTTCCTCAGATTGTTTGGCTCGAATAGACTAGTTTCATCAAATCCAGGTTTATCCTAGATAACATTAACGCAGTTTGGGAAGGTATGGGGTGGGTTCGATGTTCTTCTTAGAAATCCCTCATCCTTAAATTTGATTTTTCCAAAGCTTACGATAGCATTGAATGGCCCTTTATTCTTGCGATGCGCAAAGCATTAGGATTTGGTCCTCGCTTTATCTAGTTTGTTCATATACGTTTTGGTGATGCTTCAACATGAATCACCATCAATGGTCACTAATCTTCAACTTTTGGCCTTTCTATCTCTATGCACTAGAGTTGTCCTCTTTCTCTCTCTTTGTAGGTTCTTTTTGCTAAAGGATTGTGGTATCCACTTACCTCTTCCATTTAGATTGTATGCGTCAAAGGGATTTACCTACCCGAGTCACCTTGTCAGCTTGTCAAAAGCCATTTTGCATATGATTCCTTTCTTACTCTCATTAAAGAGGAGAATAATGTCAATGAAGTGATTCATTATTTGGATATTTTTTGTTTGGTATTTGGGTTGGCTATCCAATGGTACAAAACCCAATGTTACATATAGTCTTTCCTTCCTTCTCTTCCTTGGATTCTATAGTATGGTTGGAAATGGATCCAAGATAGGGATATATTTTTGGTTTCTAGGAATTTCCTTTCCTTTTCAAGGGTCTATTGTGTCCCTCTTGAATGTTGTGTTAGCCACAATTGAGAAGAAGCTTTCATATTGGATTTACAAACTACTCTCCTTGGCTGGAAATTTTCAGATTTGTTCCAAGTTTTGTGCATCTACTCATGTTTATTATTATTCTTGTTGGGATCCTTCCAAATCCTATTATAGAAAGCTCAAGAAGATTCTACAAGAATTTTTGTGGGCCAATGGATTTTAACATCATGGTTTTCATAGCGTGTCTTGGGATTATTGTTGTCTCCCACATGAATCTGGCAGGCTTGACTTTTATTTTACCCAGAAACAAGGGATTGCCTTATGTGCCAAATGGTTTGTCAAAGCTATTTCTAGAAATGTATCTTGGGAAATTCTACTCGAAAACTATAATTATTCGAGGCACCCAGTCAATAGTTTGGCCTAGAAGGGGATTGGCTTTCAAACCCTTCTTGTTAAGAAAGATTCTATGCACATTCAAGGCACTTTTGTTGCTAAAAGAATTTGATAGGCTTGGGAAGCTATTAAGCCTTGGCTTCACTAGGATGGATTAGGATTTCATGATGGTCTTACATTGAATTATCACAACATTTAGTGGTCTTCTCTTATAAAGGTCCAGGGTCTTCCTCTTCCCTGTGTTCTTGTAATTCCTACTCTGAATTATAACAAACACTACATTTGCACTCCTCAAGATCTTTTCTCTCACACCACTATGATTCTCCATTCTTGGGAAGATTTGTAGACCCAGTATTGCCTTGCTTGACCAGATTGATAGACATTTAAGTTTGTGTTATCTATTACACACAATGTACCACTGAGAGGGGGAGGGGGTGAATCAGTGGTTCTAAAAAAATTTCTACTTAGCTCTCCTTTGTGAACAACACCGGCTTGTGAGACAAGCATAGAGAAGTCTTACCCATTAGTAAGGAAACTAACTCAAATATACATGCAGAGACAAGGAAACATCACATAACACCAGTATATATGAGGAAAACCCAATGTGGGAAAAAACTCAGTGAGCATTGTTGCTGGAGTCTACTGCTCCAATCCAACCTCACAGTAAAACATAGTTACACAGTTTAGGGCACCAACCCAAGGAGCTACAACCCTTGACTTTAGGGCACCAAACCAAGGAGCTACAACCCCTAACAGATTTAAGGGCTATAACTGAAAAGAGCACCAACCCCTACACTGAGCAACAACACAGTGTTCTCAATGCAAACTTCAAATACATAATTTATTATCATGTTACAAGTGAATCTTACAACATTATTGTTAGGTTCTAGAGATAACTGAGAGAGGGGGGGGTGGGTGAATCAGTTGTCAAGTAAATTTAAATCCAAACAACTTGAAACAACCTGTATGCTTAATACCAATAATCCAAACTTTATGCCGGTAGACAGTTTTGTCAGTTAATTACAATACCGGTAAAGATTAATGTATGAAACAGAAAGATAATAACATCCACAACACATAACACCAATATTTGTAGGTGGAAACCCTGTAAGGGGAAAAACCACGGTGGGAAACCTTACCCACAATCAGATGATACTACTGTAGATAGTATCTGTATACAAATGGGGTCTGCACATGTAGAAAGGCCAAGCGCCTAGAGCTCACTGCTCAATCACAAATGACAGTCACACTAACTACAATTGGATGGTTAAATCCAATGATGATGTACTTCTCAAAATAGCACCTTCATATGCTCGATTTAGTACCGGTTTGGTTCTGATAAGCCTTCAAAAACCTTCCATAAACCTTCAAGAGATGTCTGCATGTATAGCTCTGCTTATTTTCGCATATACCGAATTACAATCCTTCTTACATTTGCATTTTTGATCTTACAAATAAGATCTTATATTTATACCATAACCTAAGACCAATTTTCGTAGGTCGACTCTAAACGATATTATAATAAAATCAATTTACAAATAAAACAATAACCGATGCAATAATCGATACAACATGTCGGCTTAATGCATTTACAATAATAATAAATCATCTCCTTGACTTGCCTTGCTGATCTGAAATAGATAAGCATGTCGGTGCTTAACCTGGACCTATTTGCTGGTAACAATAAATATGTAATTATGAATATACCAATGAAAAATTCTCCAAGACAAAGTGTCAAAATGATGTCTTTGACATAACCAAGTGTTCTCCATGTTACTCCAAGTGTCGGTGTACAATATATCCTACCGGTGAACCAGATACTAGTGTCTGTGCATAAGTCACTTGTTTGCCGGTGAACATTGTCAATTCTCTAGAGTTGATAAGTGCTAATAGGTTTGGACATCAATAACAAAACCATATCAACATATCCAAAATACCAACAATCTCCCCCTTTGGCATTGATGGCAACACAAGATGGTAAAACCATCAAAGTGCCAAAACAAAAATGCCAAATACCAAAAACCAACAATCTCCCAAAAGGATCATAACCAAATTCAAATGCAGAGAGTAATCAATCTCTCCCAAAATAAAAATCTCTCCCCCTAGGAGTAACATTGTGTTTTCAATGTGTTTTTCCATATCAATCTCTCCCCCTTTGACATCAAATGCAAAAGTTACTACAAAACTAAGTATAAAATACCAACCAATTCAGTATACCAACTACTCCCCCTGAGAAGTAGCTAACCTCATCAAAAACAAGAGTAAAAGATTTCTCTGTTAGTTTTGTTGGTTGATGATAAGCATCAACTGTCTAAGTCTCTACCAGTGGGGGTATGACCCCAAGCTGATCTCTTAGATATTCAAAAGTATCCTTAGGCAAAGGCTTGGTAAAAATATCTGCAATCTACTCTTTAGTATTTACATAAACCAGTTTTACTTCTTTTGCTTCAACATTCTCTTTCAGAAAATTCAATTTGATAGAAACATGTTTGGTTTTAGAATGTAGTACCAGATTCTTAGATATATCAATTGTTGCAGTGTTATCACAATAGATAGTTATAGGTTCCTTGAATTTTACTTTTATGTCCTTCAACATTTGTTTAAGACATAATACTTGTGTACAGTTTGTTGTTGCTACAACATATTCTGATTCAACTGTTGATAAACATGTGCAACTTCCAAGAAATTAATCTGCTACCAAGAAAAAATGCTCTGCCGGTGGTGATTTTTCTGTCATCTACATCTCCTGCCCAATTTGCATCTGTGTATGCACATAATTCAAAGTTTTCATCTCTGGGATACCATAAGGCAAGATTTGTAGTGCCTTGTAAGTACTGAAAAATCCTTTTTATTGTTGATTCATGATTTTCTCTAGGATTACTCTGAAATCTTGAAACAATACATGCTGCATTCATAATATCAGGTCTTGTTTGTGTCAAATACAGTATCCCTCCTATCATAGATTTGTACCTAGTTGGATTAACAGGTGTTGATTCATCCCTTTGTGATAATTTGTCATTTGTAGTCATAGGTGTGCTTACTGGTTTAGAGTTCTCCATGCCAAATTTCTTTAATAACTCCTTCAAATACTTGGATTGACCTGAGAATATACCTTTATCAGTCTATGAAATCTACAATCCTAAAAAGAATTTAACTTCTCCAATCATAGACATTTCAAATTCTTGTTGCATTTCAATAGAAAAGTCTTTACATAATCCATCTTCTCCTCCAAACATTATATCATCAACAAAAACTTCTATAACCAAGATGTCATCATTAGTTACTTTATAGTATAAATTACTATCATCATTACCTTTAGAAAAACCAATTTTTAGAAGATATTTATCCAACCTAGCATACCAAGCTCTTGGAGCTTGCTTCAATCCATACAAAGCTTTCCTTAATCTGTAAACCATATTTTTATTATCTATTAAAGAAAATCCATTAGGTTGTTCAATGTAAACTTCTTGTTCAAGATCTCCATTCAGAAATGCACATTTGACATCCATTTGATATACTTTGTAGTTATTATGTGCTGCAAAAGCAAAGAATAATCTAACTGCCTCAATTCTAGCTACCGGTGCAAAGGTTTCATTATAATCAATTCCTTCTTTCTGTGAATATCCCTTACACACTAGTCTTGCTTTATTTCTGATTACCTTACCATCTTCATTAATTTTGTTTCTCAATACCCATTTAGTTCCAATTACATTTTTCCCTTTAGGCCGGGGAACTAATGTCCATGTGTTATTTTTCTCAATTTGTTCTAATTCTTCTTCCATAGCTTTAATCCAGTGTTTATCCTCATATGCTTCATTAATTGATGCTGGTTCAATTTGAGAAATAAGACATACCTCTTCATTTTCGAGACTTCCTCTTGTCCTAACTCCTTGATATATTTGTTCCCAATTATTTGTTCTTCGGAGTGGTTCAATCTTACATACCGGGGTGTCTTTGTTTGCTATTGTTCATCAGTTACAGTGGAATTTTTAGATGATACCGGTGTAACTAAATCTTCATTTTGTACTAGTGTGCTCAATGTAGGCTCATTTGTCAGTATCTTTGTTGCCGGTTCAGAGTCTATGTATCTTGAAGTTCCTCTAAATTGTTCATCAACCTTAGCATTTGTGCTTTCAACGATTTTTTGTAATCTTTTGTTAAAACATCTGTATGGCTTGCTTTTAGATGAATAACCAAGAAATATTCCTTCATCACTTCTAGGATCAAATTTGCCAATATACTCATCCCTTCTAATATAGCATTTACTTCCAAAAATTCTGAAATATTTAAGAGTAGGAGTAATACCAAACCATAGTTCATGAGGGGTCTTACCGGTTTCACCTTTGATGTGAACTTTGTTAAATGTGTAGACAGTTGTGCTTACTACCTCTCTCCAATATACATGTGGTAGATTTGATTCTGATAACATACTCCTTGTTGCATCCAAGATAGTTTTGTTTTTCCTTTCTACAACTCCATTTTGTTGTGGTGTCCGAGGTGCTGATAATTGTCTTCTGATTCCATTTACTTCACAAAATGTATTAAATTCCTTAGATGTAAACTCACCTCCTTGATTTGATCTTAGACATTTGATTTTCTTACCGGTTTCATTTTCTACCATTGCCTTGAATAGTTTGAAGTTCCCAAGTGCTTCTTATTTTTCTCTGAGAAAGGTAACCCAACACATTCTAAAATAGTCATCAATGATTAGCATGAAATATCTATCACCTTGTAAACTTTTAGTTCTAGCTGGACCACATAAATCAGTATGAATTAAGTCAAGAGAATTATTAGATTTTTCTGGAATGCTTTTAAAATATGCTCTTACTTGTTTTCCAAATTGACATTCATTACATACCGAATTGTGAGGCTTAACAATTTTAGGTAAATCTCTAACTGCCTTAGTAGTATTGATCTTCACAACGCAATCAAAATTTACATGACAGTCTCTTATGCCATAGCCAAGTTTCATCAATATGTGCAATCAAGCATGTCTTTTCATTGTTATTCAGATGAAAGATATTACCTCTAGTTTGACCAGTGGTTGTAATTTCCAAACCAGATCTGTTCATGATTTTGTATTTACCATTTTTGAATTGTAACTAAAAACCTTTTTCAACTAATTGACCACCACTGAAAAGATTATGTTTTAAACCTTCAACATAGTAAACATTATTAGTATTGTTCTTACCATCAAGAGATATTGTACCTTTTCCTTTGATCAAACAAGCTTTATCATCTCCAAATCTTACTAGGCCTCCATTATATTCTTGAAAAGTCAAGAATTTACTTTTATCACCAATCATATGATGTGAGCATCCTGAATCAATGATCCATTCATCCTAAACTTCTATTTTAGCTGTCAGGGCTTGCTCTACCAGTTGAACAGTTGGTTCCAATTGATCTTTTGTTATAGCAACAAAGAGCCATCCATTATCTGTCGAATCCTCATCATAATTATTAGTGACTCCTTCATCAGCAAGATAACAGGATTTGTCTTTATTCTTCTTAAATTTGTACCTCTGATATTCAGGGTTAGGTTTGTATGTTCTTCTAGCTTCTTCTCTTAGTCTAGCATGTCTATCAGGGCATCTTGAAGCCATATGACCAATCTTATTATAGTTAAAACATTTAAAGGGTGCTTTACCTTCATACTTACTTCCAACTGGACCTTTAGGCATTTTTATTGCAAATAGTGCTTCAAGTTCTTCAAGCTCTTCATTTTCTCTCCCACTTTCTGCAAGTTCTCTTGCATAAAAGGCTTTCCAATCAGATTTGTCAAATAACGGTGTAGATGATGTTGATGCCTTAAAAGCTAAATATGTTTTTATAGTAGCAACAGGACCAAATTCCTCAATTTCAAAGGCTGAAAGTTTTCCAATCAATGTATCCCTAGTTACTGATGTATTAGGCATTGTTCTTAGTTCATTTATAGCAGTAACTTTCATTTGTATGCTGGTGGTAATCCTCTTAAAACTTTTGAGACAATTTCATCTTCACTTAAGGTTCCTCCACAACATTTAATACCCAAAAAAATTTCATTCTTTCCATAAAAGCAGAAATTCTTTCATCTTCTTCCATTTTCAGATTTTCATACCTGACCCGAAAGCTTTCAAGTTTTGCAATTTTGACTGTGGAATCTCCTTCATTCAATGTTTCCAAATGGTCCCAAATGGCTTTAGTAGTAGACCTATCTGATAATCCCATGATTTGCTGATCTGATAATGCACTCAAGAGTGCTTCTCTTGCCTTGCAATCATTTTCTTCATCTTCAGTCAGATTTGGTGGATTAGGCTGACTTTGAGTAGGAGCAGTATAGTCATTCTTTATAACTTCCTAGATATCCTTTCCAATGCAATTCAAATGTGTCTCCATCCTAATCTTCCATATCCCAGAGTTGGTTCCATCAAGTTTAGGACTGTTCTTCCTGAAATAGTTAGAAGACATTAGATCTCCTCAAGCTGTTAAACTTCTGCAAAAAGAGGACTTGGCTCTGATACTAATTGTTAGGTCTCGAAGACAACTAAGAGGGAGGGGGTGAATTAGTTGTCAAGTGAATTTAAATCAAAACAACTTTAAACAACCTTTATGCTTAATACCGGTAATCCAAACTTTATGTCGGTAGACAGTTTTGTTAGTTAATTACAGTACCGATAAAGATTAATGTATGAAATAGAAAGATAAAAACATCCACAACACATAACACCAATATTTGTATGTGGAAACCCTATAAGGGGAAAAACCATGGTGGGAAACCTTACCCACAATTAGATGATACTACTGTAGATAGTATGTGTATACAAATGGGGTCTGCACATGCAGAAAGGCCAAGTGCCTAGAAATCACTGCTCAATCACAAATGGGAGTCACACTGACTACAATTGGATGGTTAAGTCTAATGATGATGTACTGCTCAAAATAGCATCTTCATATGCTGGATTCAGTACTAGTTTAGTTCTGATAAGCCATCAAAGACCTTCCATTAACCTTCAAGATATGTTTGTGTGTATAGCTCTGCTTATTTTTCCATATACCGAATTACAATCCTTCTTACATTCACATTTTTGATCTTACAAATAAGATCTTATATTTATACCATAACCTAAGACCAATTTTAGTAGGTCCACTCTAAAAGATATTATAATAAAATCAATTTACAAATAAAACAATGACCGATGCAATAACCGATACAACATGTCAGCTTAATCCATTTACAACAATAATAAATCATCTCCTTGACTTGCCATGCTCATCTGAAATAGATAAGCCTGCCGATGCTTAACCTAGACCTATATGTCGGTAACAGCAAATATGTAATTACAAATATACCAATGAACAAATCTCCAAGACAAAGTGTCCAAATGGTGTCTTTGACATAACCAAGTGTTCTCCATGTTATTCCAAGTGCCGGTGGATAATATATCCTATCGGTGAACCAGATACTAGTGTCTGTGCATAAGTCACTTATCTGTCGGTAAACATTGGCAATTCTCCAGAGTTGATAAGTGCTAATAGGTGTTAACATCAATGACAAAACCATATCAACATATCCAAAATACCAACACTTATCATATGTCTTACTTTGTCGGTGAAGTACTTCTCTCTTCTACCGACTCACTCTTCTTCCTGCTCTGCACCTATTGCTTGTCTGCTGGATTTGCACCTTACTCTTTGCACATCACTAGTTTCACACTCTACTGGTGTAGTCACTACCGGTTCTTCTTTCCAACTGGTTGAAATCTTCAACTAGGTTCACTCTCCCTCTCTTTCTCATTGAGCACTCAGCTGATCTTATCTCTACTTGTAGAAGTCTACAACTTTTCAATAACACAATATCCTCTCTATTCCGTAGCAAACAAACAATCTCTTAGGCCATTTTACTTATAGCCCAGATTTCCCACCAAACACAAATTTAAAACTTAGGTAGTTAGGGTTTCTTCATCATCCTTGAGGAAAACCAAATCCAATCAGATCTTGCAAGATTTGATCTTTCTGACATTTGAATGTATATCTCCACCATAGTCACATCTCCTTGATCACACCCTTTAATCCTAGCAATTTGCTTTTTACCTTCACAACAAATCCTTCGGTCAATCACAAAATATCTATCAGGTTGTTTCCTTCATCGTATCGATCTTCTCAATATCTCTTAGCTGGCTTGTAGTTGTCTTCCAGACCTTGAGCCTCAAACCCCTACAATCCCTCTGCAACATGCCCCGTGATTTAAGTGACTTTCCATTAAAGCTGACCAACCCTACAACAACCCCTTCGTTGTAAATTCTATCTTCATCCAACCGTGGGTATGCCATGTTGACTCTGTTGGTATTTTGGATATGTTGATATGGTTTTGTCATTGATGTCAACACTTCTCAACACTTGTCAACTTATCAACACTTAAAGATTTGGTTATGTTCACCGACAAGCAAGTGACTTATGCACAGTCACTGGTATTTGGCTCACCGGCAGGATATATTGTTCCCCGACACTTGGAATCACTTGAAGACTACTTGGTTATGTCGAAGACATCGTTTTGACATTTCATCTTGGTGATTTGTTCATTGGTATATTCGGGTTTGCATTTTTTTTTTTACCAGCAAATAGGTCCAGGATATACACCGGCAGGCATATCTATTCCAGATCAGTACGACACATCATGGAGATGATTTATTATTATTGTAAATGCATTGAGCCAACATCATGCATTGGATATTGTTTAATTTATAATTGATTTTATTGTAATATCTTTTAGTGAGCCAACCTACTCATTTGGTCTTAGGTTATGGTATAAATGTAAGATCTCATTTATGAGATTAATATATGTAAGGATAGAGATTGTAATAAGGTATATGCAAATATTAGCAGAGCTATACATGTAAACATTATTCAAGAATGAAGGAAGGTTTGAAGAAGGCATATCAGAGCTAAACCGGTACTAAATCTAGCATATGGAAATGCTTTTTTGAGTAGTACATTATCATTGAATTTAATCATCTAATTGTAGTCAGTGTGACTCCCATTTGTGATTGAGCAGTGAGCTCTAGGCACTTGGCCTTTCTACATGTGCAGACCCCTTATTATACACACATACCATCTATAGTAGTATCATTTGATTGTGGGTAAGGCTTGTTATCATGGTTTTTCCCCTTACAGGGTTTCTACGTACAAATATTGGTGTTATGTGTTGTGGATGTTATTGTCTTTTTGTTTCATGCATTAATCTTTACTGGTACTACAAGTAATTGATAAACTCTCTACCGGCATAAAGTTTGGTTTACTGGTATTGTGCATTAAGTTTTGGTTAAGTTAATTTTGGTTTGAATTTATTGGACAACTGATTCACCCACCCCCCCTCTCAGTTGTCTCTAGGACCTAACAATTGGTATCAGAGCCTAGTCCTCTTTTTGCAAAAGTTTAACAGCTTGAGGAGATCTAATGTCTTCAAACTATTTCAGGAAGGAAAGTCCTAAACATGATGGAACTAACTATGGCATATGGAAGATTGGGATGGAGACACACTTGAATTGCATTGGAAAGGATATATGGGAAGTTACAAAGAATTTTTACACTGCTTCTACTCTAGGTCAGCCTAATCCACCAAACTTGAGTAAAGATGAGGAAAATGATTGCAAAGCAAGAGAAGCACTTTTGAGCGCACTGTCAGATCAGAAAATCATTGGATTATCAAATAGGTCTACTGCTAAAGCTATTTGGGACAAACTAAAAACTTTGAATGAAGAAGATTCGACAGTCAAAATTACAAAACTTGAATCCTTTCGGGTCAGGTATGATTATCTTAAAATGGAAGAAGATGAAAGGGTTTATGCTTTTATGGAAAGAGAAACTGAAATTGTTTTGTGTATACAATATTGTGGAGGAACCTTAAGTGAAGATGAAATTGTTTCAAAAGTTTTAAGAGCATTGCCACCCACATACAAAATGAAAGTAACTACTATAACTGAGTTGAGAACAATGCCTAATACATCAATAACTAGAGATACATTGGTTGGAAAACTTTCAGCTTTTGAAATTGAGGAATTTGGTCTTGTTGCTACTATAAAGATAGATTTAGCTTTCAAGGCATCAACATCATCTACATCATCATTTGACAAATCTGATTGGAAAGCCTTTTATGCAAGAGAACTTGAAGAAAGAAGGAGAGAAAATGAAGAATTGGAAGAACTTAAAGCACTATTTGTAGGGAAAATGCCTAAAGGTCCAATTGCAAGTAAGTATGAAGGTAAAGCACCCTTTAAATGTTTTAACTACAATAAGATTGGTCATATGGCATCTAGGTGTCCTGATAGACATGCAAGATTGAAAGAAGAAGCTAAAAGAACATACAAGCCTAACCTTGAATATCAGAGATATAGATTTAAGAAGAACAAAGACAAATCTTTTTATCTTGCTGATGGAGTCACTGATGATTTTGATGAGGATCCGGTAAACAACGGATGGGTTTTTGGTGCTATAACATAAGATCAACTGACACCTACTATTCAACCAGTAGAGAAGGCCCTGGCAGCTAGAATTGAAGATAAGGGTGAATGGATCATTGATTTAGGATATTCACATCATGTGACTGGTGATAAAAGTAAATTCTTAACCTTTCAGGAATACAATGGAGGTTTAGTGATATTTGGAGATGAAAAAGCTTGTTTGATCAAAGGAAAATGAACTATATCTTTTGATGGTAAGCACAATACTGATAATGTTTACTATGTTGAAGGTTTAAAGCATAATCTTTTGAGTGTTGGTGAATTAGTTGAAAATGGATTTTAGTTACAATTCAAGAATGGTAAATGCAAAATCATGAACATAATTGGTTTGGAAATTGCAACTAGTAATTAGACTAGAGGTACTATCTTTCATTTGAACAAAAGTGAAAAGAAATGCTTGATTGCACATATTGATAAAACTTGGTTATGGCATAAGAGACTTTGTCATGTAAATTTTGATTGCATTGTGAAAATCAGTACAACTAAGGTAGTAAGGGATTTGCCTAGAATTATCAAACCTCACAATCCGGTATGTAAGGAATGTCAATTTGGAAAGCAAGTTAGAATGTCAATTTGGAAAGCAAGTTAGAGCATCTTTTAAGAGTATTCTAGAAAAGTCCAATAATGTTCTTGACTCGATTCATACTGATTTATGTGGTCTAGCAAGAACTAGAAGCTTACAAGGAGATAGATATTTTATGCTAATAATTGATGACTATTCTAGAATGTGTTGGGTTACTTTTCTCAGGGAGAAATCAAAAGCACTTGGGAAATTCAAGCTATTCAAGGTGATGGTAGAGAATGAAACCGGTAAGAAAATAAAAAGTCTGAGATCAGATCAAGGAGGTGAATTCACATCTAAGGAGTTTAATACATTCTGTAAAGTGAATGGAATCAAAAGATAGTTATCAGCACCCTGAACACCGCATGAGAATGGAGTTGTAGAAAGGAAAAACAAAACTTCTTAGATCTAGCTAGAAGTATGTTATCAGAAGCAAATCCACCTCATGTATATTGGAGAGAAGCTATAAGTACAATGGTTTACACATTGAACAAAGTTCACATCAAAGGTGAAATCGGTAAGGCCCCTCATGAACTATGGTTTGGTATTAACCCTACTCTTAAATATTTTAGAATATTGGGAAGTAAATGCTATATTAGAAGAGATGAGTATATTGGAAAATTTGTTCCTAGAAGTGATGAAGGAATATTTCTTGGTTATTCATCTAAGAGCAAAGCATATAGATGTTTTAACAAGAGATTGCAGAAAATTATTGAGAGCACATATGTGAAGATTGATGAATAGTTTAGAGGAAATTCAAGGTACATGGATTTTTAATTGGCAATAGAGATAATATCAAATAAACCTACAATGAGTACACCAGTACAGAATGATGACCCAACTACATCGGCATCATCTGAAAATTCCACAATAATTGAGGAACAATAGCAAACAAAGACACCCTGCTATGTAATATTGAACCACTCTAAAGATCAGATAATTGGGAACAAATATCAAGGAACGATGACTAGAGGAAGACTGGAAACTCAAGAGGTATGTCTTATTTCTCAAATTGAACCAACATCAGTTAATGAGGCATGTGAAGATAAACACTAGATTAAAGCTATGGAAGATGAATTGGAACAAATTGAAAAGAATAACACATGGACATTAGTTCTCTAGCCTAAAGACAAAATTGTAATTGGAACAAAATGGGTATTCAGAAACAAACTTAATGAAGATGGTAAGGTAATCACAAATTAAGCAAGACTAGTGTGTAAAGGATATTCACAGAAAGAAGGAATTGATTATAATGAAACCTTTTGCACTGGTAGCTAGAATTGAGGTAGTAAGATTATTCTTGGCTTTTGCAGCACACAAGAACTATAAAGTATATCAAATGGATATTAAATGTGCATTTCTGAATGAAGATCTTGAAGAAGAAGTTTATATTGAACAACCTCATGGATTTTCTTTGACAGATGACAAAGATATGGTTTTCTGGTTTAAAAAAGCTTTGTATGAGCTAAAGCAAGCTCCTAGAGCTTGGTATGCTAGATTGGATAAATATCTTTTGAAGATTGGTATTTATAAAGGTGATGCTGACAACAACTTATACTACAAAGTGACTAATGATGACATCTTGGTTATAGAAGTTTTTGTTGATGATATAATCTTTGGAGGAGAAGATGGTTTATGTAAATACTTTTCTAATGAAATGCAACAAGAATTTGAAATGTTAATGATTGGAGAGATAAAATTATTTTTAGGATTCCAGATTTCACAGGCTGATAAAGGTATATTCTTGAGTCAATCTAAGTACTTGAAGGAGTTACTAAAGAAATTTGGTATGGAGAACTCTAAACCTGTAAGCACACCTATGACTACAACTGATAAATTATCATTAAGGGATGAATCGACACTTGTTAATCTGACTAGGTACAAGTCTATGATAGGAGGTTTACTATATTTGACACAAACAAGACCTGATATTATAAATGCAATATGTATTATTTCAAGATTTCAGAGTAATCCTAAAGAAAATCATGAATCAACAGTAAAAAGGATTTTTTGGTACTTACAAGGCACTACAAATCTTGGCTTATGGTATCCTAGAGATGAAAATTTTGATTTATGTGCATACACAGATGCAAATTGGGTAGGAGATGTAGATGATAGAAAAAGCACCACCAGTGGAAAATTTTTTCTTGGTAGCAAATGAATTTCTTGGTTGAAAAAGAAACAAAGTTGCACATCTTTATCAACAGTAGAATCAGAATATGTTGCACTAGCAACCCATTGCACACAGGTATTATGGATCAAGAAAATATTGAAGGACATAATGGTAAAATGCAAGGAACCTATAACTATTAACTATGATAATATGACAACAATTGATATATCTAAGAACCCAGTACTTCACTCAATAACTAAACATGTTTCTATCAAATTAAATTTTCTGAAAGAGAATGTTGAAGCAAAAGAAGTGAAATTGGTTTATGTGAATACTAAAGAGAAGATTGCAGATATTTTTACTAAGCCTTTGCCTAGAGGGACTTTTGAGTATCTCAGAGAGCAGCTTGGGGTTATACCCCCAATGGTAGAGACTTAGACAGTTGGTGTTTGTCATCAACCGACAAAATTAATACAGAAATATTTTATTCTGGCTTTGATGAGGAGTGCTACTTCTTAGGGGGAGTAGTTGGTATTTTGTATTTGAATCTGGTATTTGTATTACTTTGGCATTTGATGTCAAATGGGGAGAGATTGATATGGAAAAACATTATCCCTTGGGGGAGAGACTTTACTTTGAGGAGAGATTGTTGGAGAGATTGAATTCTCTATGTATCTATATTTTGATTTCTCGTTATGATCTATTTGGGAGATTGTTGGTTTTTGGCTTTTGGCATTTCTATTTTGGCACTTTGATGGTTTTTCCATCTTGTGTTGCCATTAATGCCAAATAGGGAGATTGTTAGTATTTTGGATATGTTGCTATGGTTTTGTCATTGATGTCCACACTTATCAACACTTGTCAACTTATCAACACTTAGAGATTTGGTTATGTTCATCAGCAAGCGAGTGACTTATGCACAGTCACCAGTATTTGGTTCACCAACAGGATATATTATTCACCAGCACTTGGAATCACTTGAAGACTACATGGTTATGTCGAAGACATCGTTTTGACACTTCATTGTAGTGATTTGTTCATTGGTATATTTGGGTTTGCATATTTGTTGTTACTGGCAAATAGGTCCAGGATATACACCGGTAGGCATATCTATTTCAGATCAGCATGACACATCATGGAGATGATTTGTTATTATTGTAAATGCATTGAGTTGACATCATGCATTGGATATTGTTTAATTTTTAATTGATTTTATTTCAATATATTTTAGTCAGCCAACCTACTCATTTGGTCTTAGGTTATGGTATAAATGTAAGATCTCATTTGTGAGATTAATATATTCAAGGATAGAGATTGTAATAAGATATATGCGAATATTAGCAGATCTATATACGCAGACATTATTCAAGATTGAAGGAAGGTTTGAAGGCGGCATATCAGAGCTAAACCGGTATTGAATCCAGCATATGTAGATGCTATTTTGAGAAGTACATTATCATTGGATTTAATCATCCAATTGTAGTCAGTGTGACTCCCATTTGTGATTGAGCAATGAGCTCTAGGCACTTGGCCTTTCTGCATGTGCAGAACCCTTATTGTACACACATACTATCTGCAGTAGTATAATTTGATTTTGGGTAAGGTTTCCCACCATGGTTTTTCCCCTTATAGTGTTTCCACATACAAATATTGGTGTTATGTGTTGTGGATGTTATTGTCTTTCTGTTTCATGCATTAATCTTTACCGGTACTAGAATTAACTGATAAATTGTCTACCGGCATAAAGTTTGGTTTATTGATATTGTGCATTAATTTTTGGTTAAGTTAATTTTAGTTTGAATTTATTGGACAACTGATTCTCCCCGCCCCCTCTTAGTTGTCTCTGGGACCTAACAGACTCCATGGCGACTATCTACCATCTCGATACTTCAAGTTGGTCCAAGTAGGATCACCGACCAACCACCTTACTAGTTCCTCACTTTGGCCGGTTTTCTAACCCTTCGGGTCTCAACCATTCTACTGGTTAATTTGTCATATCTTCTCTCATCTTGAACTGTAGATGGAACTCTCAGACCAGTCTCTAGACAAGTATGTCCTAAGTATGTGTAAAGCAGAAAATCGCGATCGAACCCTAGTTGCTCTCCCCTCTTCCAACTCCAAGGAGAGAGAAGGGAGATTCACTAGGGTTGATGGTTTTCACTTAAGGGAGAGACTTTACATTCAAAAGAGGGGTTGAAACCCACAAGATCCAATCCCACACAATGCAAGATTGGATGCTAAATATGTTTCAAGGGTTAAGAAAGCAAGGCTACCCTCTTTTGTAAAGAATGTTGATAGAAGAATTAAGCTAGGAATGCATAGAAAGTGACAAAGATTCGCTTATAAACTGAGATAGGGATATAGGATGAAGCTGCGGACCTGGAATTAGCAGTAAAATGTTGATACGGTGCTATCCTGCAAATTTGAGCAAAAGTTGACGGGACGATGGCGCCCGGCGTGCACACGGTCCTCTGAAAAATCCGCGAAACGAAGGGGGATCTGTTCGTCTCTGCACGAGGATTCTAGATCTTCAATTTCAGCCGCGTACCTACAACCTACACATAGAAAAGCGAAGACGATTGGGGGGTTAGGGATTAGGGGTTTGCCTTTAGGTCAAACCCCGATTTTGGAATTAACCAAGAAATGAGAAATTGCTATAAATGTAAATGTATGTAATGTAAAACAAGTACTAATACCTTGTTGTAAGGATGTTTGTATCCTTATGTGCGAAGGTATAGATGTTGTTGTTTGTTGTATGTTGTATGTTGTAGCATGTAATGTGTTGTAAGTGATCTCCTCTTCAATGGTTGAATCCTTGTCTTGAATGCAACACTTAGCCTTGAATGGAGACTTGGAATGAATGCTTGAATGCTTGAATGCTTGAGTATAGTTTCCACGCTTTTTCCATCATATATCCTTCTTACCCAATGGGAGAGGCAAATGTAGTTTATATACTTGCCAATTAGGGTTAATAGACTGATTTTCCCGACCTTAGGCCGACCAGGAAAGTTAATTTTCCAATTTGCAAACATAAAGACCCGAAGTCCAAAAGAGACCGGGCCCAAAATAGGACCCAGGGACCAGGGCGCTGGGCGCCATGGTCCTGGGGACTAGGACACTGGGCGCCCTGGTCTTGAAGGACCAGGGTGCTGGGCGCTCTGGTCCCACCTCCCGGGACAGCAGGGTGCAAAGGAGGTTCAGGCCAGGGTGCAAGAAAATGCAGTTTTTGGTGTCATAATCAGGTTTCGGGGTCTCCATTCAGGTTGCATGTTGCGTCGCCATCATGAAGACCAAAATGCAGTCGACATTGCAAGTGTCACAATTTTAGGACGCTACAGTATGCTCATTTCCACAATGGGGAGGTCTTCCACAAATACACTTTTCTTATATAACCGATGGACTCATACCAGTTAAAACTCTTGATGACATCATGTCATTTACCTTCACAAGACTCCTATCTTCTTTCAGAGAGATCGGATTCCTATACTTACATTTACACATCCTTTCTTCCTAATCAAGGATGTCCCTTCCTCTACCGGTTTGTCAGGGTGACACACACTTTAGACTTCCTCTGACTTTTCTCAAGATGACTACAACTTCTTCCGGTGGGAGTCCTATTGTTCTGCAACCTCATAGCATACTCGTTTATTCTTCTCTTCCAGTGTTTAAGTGATTTAGATAACATTTTCCCTCTACATCACAAGTAACCACTCACAACACTTCTCCATCTCTTCACACAAGTCAGGCACTAGCTTGTGTACTGATAGCCTCTGAGGTCATCTTCCTTTCCTTTACCAGTGTTCAACACCACAAGGCGATATCTAAGATATCACATCCTATACTCCTTCATAATATCATTGCACATACATATCTTCTATCGATAATCATCCCATACTGGTTGACATCAATGACAACACAATGCCAAAAATCTCCCCCTTTGGCATTGATGTCAACACTTGTAGTATCTAACATACTACAAAATTCTTCTCCCCCTTTGACACAATGACAAAGGGCACTTTCAGGATATTATTTTTCTTTGTATCAACCGATCACTGATAGATTACTTTCTCCCCCTTTATCTTCATTGGATGTAACACTTCCTTTGATACCACTTGTTATCTAGTCACCAGTTGTTACATCTTCTCAAGTCATAGCACTTGAGATGGGGAACTTAACCATCAACTGACAGCAATTGAGTATGCAGTGTCTGAAGTCAAGAAAGACTAATACCAATTGTTAATATGTCAGTGAATATTGTCCTTCTATTGATCAAACTACAACACCTTTTTAAATTCCATCTCTTTTAGCTTGGGCAGTCAACATTCTTACTAGTTCAAACAAACCAGCTCTTCATCACGAGACATTTCATGACGAGCACTTGAACTCTGCCCGAGTCATACATCTTAGTTCCTTACCTCTGTTCAGGTGCAATACTAGAAATCCATTCTTCACATTGTACTGGTTGAGCTATTCATAAGTGATCATCTGATGATCCTTCAACTCCATTATATCTATCACAAATTAAGACATGATCCTGGATCTACATAATGCCAGACAATGTTATCATCATGCCATAAATCAAATTGATTATCCCAAAAGTATGCATTCCAACATGAACAATCATGGGCCCAACATATGTCATTTAGGTCTTTTCCAATTCCACCTGAGACATAAACTCATCATTTAGTGCTACTGGGGTTATTACAATGATTTTCAACTTCATTGTCTTACATAACGTGTTCTGCATACAAGCTGGTAACATCTTGCACATACCAGTTAACACTTGATACCAATTGTTAACCTTTACTCATTGAATCATGTAGTGGTGATCCATCACTGATTTGTAGGTGTGTAGTCAAGCAGACACCTACACACTCATGTCATCTTCTTCCTTTATGTCGGCGACAACATAATCTTCCTGTTGCCTTTATTACTGAGGGGTTGAATGATAAATTTGGTGAGTTACTCCCCCTAAGAACCTGCATCTCCTTTAGGCTTTAGGAGATATCACCTGTTCCTTGAATGCATAGTGCTAATCCATGGTCTTCTTCCTCCATACCTTCCTGATCTCACTTTTCTTCCTCTTTTTAGTACGGGGGCAGATCATTCCTTCTTCTGTTGAAGGGTCTTTTCTTTTCTGGTCTCTGCATTACAACCGGAAATGGTGTTGTAGTAGCACACAACATCCATCCCAACTTCATGTTTGGGGAATCTTCTAACATACCAGTTTGACCATCTCCTCCTGTTTATGCTACTTTGACTAGCAACAGGAACCGGTGGACGTCTTACTCCTGCAGGGACATATCTCCTCTGGTTCCATGTAGATCTTTGCCTTCCATATGCTCTGCTTTCTCATTTCCACAGAGCATGGCCATTTTTTTGGCCTCCATGTAGCTGTAGGTTCCTCTTCATGCACTCAAACTCTCTATGGCCAAATCCATTGTAGTTATGACAACCAATCTTTGCATAGCTGGGAGAAGGAACATGCATGTATCTACTTCTGGATACATTCTTCCTATCAACATGTTTTCTATGAGATCTTACCTTATTCTTTCTAGATCTCATTCTACACTCCCTTACCTTATGGCCATAAACATTACATGTAAAGCAGTAACCGATAAATGATTGCATATCAATTACATGTTTATATTGCAATACATGAGGAGATCTTGCCAGTTTTCCATCCCCATCTTTTCCTTTTCGAGAAGAGGCCCAAGGTTGTCCATTCTGAGTAGCTCTTCCATCTAATCTCTTCTTCTTCTCCCATGCTTTCTTCTCCCTATGGGTGGTAGCATTTCTTTGCCCTTTGTTGATGGGAGGTCTCTTTTGCTGCCTCCTCATCTTCCTACTTCCAGTGAGATTTTCTTCTTCCATCTTCCCCTCACCTCTGGGCTCTATGTGGAGGTACCTTCTTGCAACATTGATCTTGATTTTTGTCTGCAAGTCCACAACGCTTGTGGTCAGGTCAACCTTCTTTCAAGGAGCACATCTAACTGGAGAGCTCTCCCCTTTGTTTTCTTCAAGTAGACACTAAAGTTTTTTGTCTCTTATTTATAGTTGAAAGGCCAGATCTTTACACCAGCATACCTCGATGTCTTTTGCCCGAGTCTTCAGCTCTAAGATGCATTTCTTCAATTCTTCAAGGCATTTGACTAACTTGTTCTATTCCACAATAGAAACATTCTTGAATAGCTTATATTATCTTTTAAATCTATTGAGTTCTTCAAATGTATTTACAAGCTCTCCTTCAAGGTCAACTTCTTCTTCTTCCTCATCATCAGAAGGATCTTGATGACTAGATATTTCTACGATGTCTTCCTCTTCATCATCATCATTGCTCAACTTATCTTGTTGAGGAGAGATGGTTGCCCAGCCACTTTCAGATTCTTGGGCCACCAGAAGTTGAGCACCATCTTCTTCACAACAGCGGCTGTTGGAAGCACCATCTTCCTCATCCAGATAAATATGAGATGTATCTCTCATATCTCCTTCAAATGCAGGATCTACTGTTGAGGGTTCATTTCCATAGAGCTTCTGCAATCTTTCCCATAAGCTCTTTGTTGACTTACACCTATCAGCCTATGAAGAGACATCATTGGTGAGCACACTAAAAATAGCCTCCATGGCTTCTTCATTGCACTGGTTTCTTCTTTCTTCTACACATCTAGTAGGAAAACTGATCTTTCTAGGGAGACCATCAACTACTGACATCCATACATTGAACCCTAAAGAGGATGAGAAGACTTCCATTCTGCAACTCCAAATAGAGATATTTGAACCATCAAATACTGGAGTAGAAGTAAATGTTGAACAAACCATTGTGTCCTTAGGTCGGAATCTACCCAAGTTGTAGAAAACTCTTCTAACTGTGAACCTACGCTCTGATACCAATTGTTAGACACAATGTACCACTAAGAGGGGGAGGGGGTGAATCAGTGGTTCTCAAAACTTTTCCACTTAGCTCTCCTTTGTGAACAACACCGGTTTGTGAGACAAGCACATAGTAGTCTTACCTATTAGTAAGGAAACTAACTCAAATATACATGCAAACACAAGGAGACATCACATAACACCAATATATATAGGGAAAACCCAATGTGGGAAAAACCTCAATGAGAAATGTTGTTGGAGTCTACTGCTCCAATCCAACCTCATAGTAAAACATAGTTACATAGTTTAGGGCACCAACCTAAGGAGCTACAACCCCTGACTTTAGGGCACCAACCCAAGGAGATACAACCCCTAACAGATTTATGGGCTACAACCCAAAAGAACACTAACCCCTGCACCGAGCAACAACTTAGTGTTCACAATGCAAACTTCAAATACATAAGTTATTATCATTTTACAAGTGAATCTTTCAACCTTATCATATGTCTTACTCTGTCGGTGAAGTACTTCTCTCTTCTACCAAATCACTCTTCTTCCTGCTCTACACCTGTTGCTTCTCTGCTAGATTTGCACCTTACTCTCTGCACATCACTAATTTTACACTCTGCTAGTGTAGTCACTACCAGTTCTTCTTTACAACTGGTTGAAAGCTTCAACCAGGTTCACTCACCCTCTCTTTCTCATTGAGAACTCGGTTGATCTTATCTCTACTTGCAGAAGTCTACAAATTCGTAATAACACAATATCCTCTCTATTTAGCATCAAGCAAACAATCTCTTAGGCCAATTTACTTATAGCCCAAATTTCCCGCCAAATGCCAATTCAAAACTCACACGATTAGGGTTTCTTCATCATCTCGAGGCAAACCAAATCCAATCAGATCTTGCAAGATCTGATCTTTCTGACATCTAAATGTATATATCCACCACAGTCGCATCTCCTCGATCACGCCCTTTAATCCTAATGATTTTCTTTTTACTTTCATAGCAAATACTTCGGTCAGTCACAAAAGATCGGTCGGGTTGTTTCCTTCATCACCTTGATCTTCTCAATATCTCTTAGCTGGCTCGTAGTTGTCTTCTAGACCTCGAGCCTCAAACCTCTGCAATCCCTCTACAACATGTCCCATGATTTAAGTGACTTTTTATTGAAGCTGACCAACCCTACAACAACCCCTTCATTGTACATTCTATCTTTATCCAACCGTGGGTTTTACATGACTCCATATCAATTGTCTGCTAGCTTGACACTACAAGTTGGTCCAAGTAGGATCACCGACCAACCACCTTACCGGTTCCTCACTTCAGCCAGTTTGCTAACCCTTCCAGTCTCAACCATTCTACCAGTTACCTTGTCATATCTGCTCTCATCTTGAACTGTTGATGGAACTCTCAAACCGGTCCCCAGACTAGTAAGTCCTAAGTATGATCATTTCCACAATGGGGAGGTCCTCTACAACTGCACTTTACTTATATAACCAATTTACTCATACTGGTTAAAACTCTTGATGAAATCATGTCATTTACCATCACAAGACTCCTATCTTCTTTCAGAGAGATCAGACTCCTATACTTACATTTACACATCCTTTCTTCCTAATCAAGGATGTCCCTTCCTCTTTTGGTTTGTTAGGGTGACACACACTTTAGACTTCCTCTAACTCTTCTCAAGATGACTGCAACTTCTTCCGGTGGGAGTACTACTATTATGCAACCTCACAGCATACCGGTTCATTATTCTCTTCCAGTGTTGAAGTGATTTAGATAACATTCTGCCTCTACATCACAAGTAACCCCTCACAATACTTCTCCATCTCTTCACACAAGTTAGGCACTAGCTTGTGTACTAATAGCCTCTGAGGTCATCTTCCTTTCCTTTATCGGTGTTTAGCAACACAAGGTGATATTAAAAATATCACATCCTATACTCCTTCATAACAGTTTTACATATACATCTGTTCTACCAGTAATCATCCCATACTAGTTGACATCAATGACAACACAATGCCAACATTATCTACTTTGCCTCTAAATATGCTACACAAGCTTGGTATTCATTCTATGAGGCCTTGGTGGAAAGCTTGGCATTGGTTTCCTAACACCACTTTTTGTAACTACAAAGCCAAGATGGGCTACCATTGGTTTCTGCCTCATTTTCCTATGGTTCCCATTTTGAATCACATGAAGTACATGGAGTCACAAATTTCTTACCCTCTGGTTTGCTATTCTTGAGCCTAAAGTGGCTCATTTTTCTTGGTGTATTCCTTTCCAAGGCTTTCCCTTGGGTTCTTGTCTCAGGAATCTCGGTGTGCTAGACCCTTGTTGTCCCTTTTGTGGGTTTCTTGAGACCTTGATGCATCTCTTCTGGTTCTGCAGATGAGCTCGACAACTGTAGAACTAGATAAGTGATTTTTTACCTGAGCCTTTTTCTTGGCATTTGGTTCTTGTTGGGAGATTCCCCTCATCTCTATTTCAAGTTCTCATAGATATGGCATGCTTTCAGGATGGAAATCCTCTTCAACCTATGGAAAGATATAAATGTTATTTTATTTTCTCACAAATCCTTTTATATTCATGTTTCTTTGTATGCTAAACCTTGTATGTGCAATAATGTGATATTATAGATTCAAGTACAATCTAATAAAGTGGCTTTTGAAGTGTACCACTTACAAGTGCTTCTGGATCACTAGGGTAATACCCCTTTTACAATTTCCAAGATTTCATAAGACCCTTCTACCTCTGACAATCATTCACCGACTGGTGGTTATTTGTGAGGTCCCAGCTCTTCTATTGGTGGCTTCCACACACCTTGCTCTTAGGATCCTCACCGCCACTCTAGCGAAGGGAGAGAGTTTTTTGTATCATCGCTTTGACTCTCTACCTTAGGGTGGCTTTGCCTTTGGGTGGCCTACAGGTGGTGGTTCTTCTTCAGCTCCTGGTGGTTTTGGTTTGGCTAGTTTCTGATTGGTCCAATTCTTCTAAAGGGTTTCCCCAGTTTGTTCTCATAATTTTTTCAGTGAGAGAAGATAAATATGATAAAGAAGAGGATGTTGAGGATGAGTGGTCTCTTCCAAACCCTCTTGATGCTGTTGATGTATAGGGTAAAAAGGATGCCATGGATTTTCCTCCTCCTTATACTATTACTGCTTTAGCCACTTAGGCTTTTCTGGATGTTTCTAGATTTCAGGGCTAGGCCCATATTTTTTTTACTATTTCCAGGCCATGCCTATGTGACTCTTGGGGAGTGACTCTTCCCTCTCACTTTTTTTTGTGAATAGTGTACTCTTGTATACTTAATTTAATGAAAATGCCTATTCATCAAAAAATAAATGTATGTTTGTCTTATTTATAGTTTTTCAATCAATTAATAGACATTTTTTCCATTCATTTAACATCCTCACAAATAGAAGCATTATTTAGAAATCATTTACATTTCAAATGTTATTCCCTTTTGGGAATCTAGAACATTGTGTAAATTTTAAATGGAGGATCTAAATTTTGGTCACATCATCCTTTGATATTTATATGATTCACTTATTGTTTATCAATCTTTGATATTTATATGATTCACTTATTGTTTATCAATCTTCACATAACTACAAAGTTTGCATTTTTTAGGAGTTAACCTAGAAGATCCTGTGTTGGGACTAAAGTGTTAGTTGCTAACTCTTATTATGTCATATTACTTTGTGGAACCTTTTGGTGACATGGTATCTTATATGGTAAGTGGTGGCTATGACAAAGTTCCTTTTTTTACAAAATTTGGCACCCACCTTGGAGGACCTATAATTTAGGATATTTTAGCATGTCTCGACATTATTTAAGTAAATTAAGTATAATAGGTTATGATGTGACTCTATATTGGGAGTATGATAGTTCCGTATCACGAATTTGATAGCCCATAGATCATTATAAGAGTTGCAAAGATTTACTTTTTCTATCTCATTTTCAGTACACTTGTTAAACATGTGGCATGTTGAGTGGATATAACCCCTGCATGTTATATGTATTGCTTGTGCATGTTAGTCATTATTAAAAAGGTGAATATTTTGGACACTAGTATGTGCAACATGTTGTATTTATGATAGATTTTTTTTTGGACACTAAACAAACTATTCATGTGTTAGAAATATTAATAACCGGTGCCCTAGAGTTTTTTGTATCGTACGTTGCATATTTTCTTAGATGTCATTATGCTGAAAAAATTTCTCAAGAATTATTAGTTGTTATAATTACTCTTCTAGTACATTGAATATAGAAATTGTATTTTAACACTTGCTGATGGTATTACAATTGAGGTAGAGTGTGTCTTTTTTTCTAAAATGGTTTTTTCACTCAAATATTTTGTTATGGTTTGGATTACTTTTAATTTTTACCTTGGATATAATGTGCATCGAAACTATAACTATCAAGCATTAAAAAACTTTTGTGCTCGCTCTCCTTATTTGACTAGTGTTGGAAGTAGTATTGCACACCTAAGCTTCTATTTATTTTGTATGATCGAGATTCACCAACTTTTAATCATTTTTTGGGTAGAAGGTGTAGACATATCAAAATGACCATATTCCTAAATGAATATTTTATGTTCATTTCTCTATTTAATTAAATCTAATTTAATTGAATCAGCCACATTCTTCTATTTAAATTAAGTAAATTACTCAATTTATTTAAATTAAATTCACTAGACTTCTTTTTATCATTTAATGAATAAATAATTTTATTCAATCAAATCCCTTCTATCCACTTTTAATTAAATTCAAATTTAATTAAATAGTTTATCCTAAATTGAATAAATCTAATTTATTTGATTTCCCCAATTACAACCAAATTGAATGAAATTCATTTTATTCAATTAAAATCCTATTATCCCTCCATCCACTTGCAAAATCCTACATCTCCCACTTGCTTCCTAAACCCTATTCCTAACCCCCCTTCTAGACTTTTCTAATCACTTCTAAATAACCTAACCCATCTCCTAAATATTGTCGCATCCCTAAACAAAGGGAAGTCACTTCTCAAACCCTCAAAGTCTTCAATAACCATTAAAGGCTCCAAGTCTCCAACAACTTTCTCTTACAAACCATTAATGGTTAACTCAACCCCCTTGCATGATTAGAGACTTTCTCTAAACTCAACCTCCATGTAACCCAAGGGTCTCATCAAGCATTCATTGCTTTGACCATGGTTATCCCTTAATTATTTGCACAAGGGTTTATCCTTTGATAAAATCTTAATCCAATGGGTAATCTTAACTTAAGCTTGACCCTTACCCCGTAAGATAACCATGAGGTCTTCTCAGGCATTTAATGTCTCCAACCCCTTTTCTCGACTAGTCTTATGTTGACATTTGTCACCATTTCATTGGTGCCAATTGTAAACATGGATTCCCAACTTTCAAACTCAACCCTTGATTAAACCTTTCAATGATGGCCATCCATTGCCCTATTTTTGCTATAAAAAGAGCTCTCATTCCTCCATTTAAACATCCAAGTCTTTAGTATCATACTTATGCTCAAATACATTCAAGTTTTCACATTTGATATATGCTCATCATTTAGCCTCTCTTTTAAAAAGGAATTAATCTAAATATGCTAATTTAGAGTATGTTCCTTATCATATCGCTTAAACCATTGAACTAATATAGTATGCTAGGATAGTTTGTTTACTAACCTTGTCATCTTATAGTTAGTTTATTGCATTTCTAGAACCATGCATAGCTTAGGATGCATCTCATATTAAAATCAACAAAAGCATCCCTCGTTATTGCATTTGCCATCCCTAAACCATTTCGCTTAGTGATCTGAGCTCAAAAACATTGGTTTGAGGGACCGTGCAAGATAGAGAACTGTGGAACCATCCTTGGGAAGCTGAGTCATACTTCATGACTCCATAGCTTGCACCAAGAAGTCCTGTGGGTGTGTGAGCAAGGCTCCATAGAGCTCCATTTTTTGCATTTTAAGTTCTATCGACCCGCTTTTCCCACATACATAAGGTTCTTGTGCATTGATATATTTTCAATAAGATTCTTTTAAGGTTTTCTTCATAACCTTGTTCTAGCTACAAAATGGGAAGCACATCTAGTATATTTCATATTGATAAATTTAATGGAAATATCAAACTTTGGAAGATTAAAATGGAAGATATGGATAGAGATCTATAAGCTTCAATATCTAAAAAAATCATCTTACTATATCACAAGCTGATAGATAAATTATGGATATAGAAGATAAGGGTGCACTAAGACTTTATTTAGTTGATTTAGTGCTCTTGCATCTCCATGAAGGGAAGAATACAACTTGTTGGTATTATTGTCATTGACATCAATGAGTTTTACAGGGATGTCAAGACGTTGCAGAGAAATAGGTAGCTGGTGTGCATAACACAAAGACATGGGAAGCACATAACACGTAGGTTATATAGTAAGTAAGGTTGTAGGCTGCAGAAGAAAATGGAGTGTAATCAGTGTTGGAGGTGATCTATATATACCTCACAATTCATTGAACCCATTGGTTTTAATTCATAAGGACTGCACACTCAAATATGTTGATTCATGGTAGTTCGACTAGAATGGCAGTTCAACTCAGAGTATTGTTCTTAACTAGAAAGTCCAAGTTGGATTTGAGTGGTCCCCATCTATCTAACTATATACATATGTACATGTGTTGGCGTCTTAGTGGTTTTCTCATGCTAAGAGTGTGTTTATGTGGTTTCTGTGATGTGTTCATGAGCACGGAAGTGACCGTGCAGGGTAACTGTAATGTAAAGCAAATGGTGTTTCCCTTATCCCGCAACATGTTGATTGAGTGTTGAAAGTCACGCGAGACAAGATTTTCATTGAGTTCGAAGACTCCCCACTATCCCATGATATAATGAACAAGGACTTGTGGCCTTGCAGGATATCAAAGTCAAAGGAAAATGTGTTCCCCTCTATCTCACACTATTGAAGACAAGGGTTATATAACCGACGTGGGGAAAGAAAATTCAAAGGGAAATGTGTACCCCCCTGGTATCCTATACCATTCAAAGTATGTGCATGGTGTGCGTGCGGGATAACTACAAGCAGGGCCTAGCGACTCCCGCTATCTTGTGGCTTGTTTGACTTGAGATTGAAGGCAATGTGGGGTAACAGAAGAAGAAACAAGGAATGCTTCCCACTATCCTATCACATTCAAATTGAGGAGAAATATTTATGCAGAAAAATGAAAGGTGGAGCGAGATATATATCCCTCTATCCTGCATTGCTAAGGAAGACAAGATGATGGTTGTGTGAGGTAATATGAAGAGAGCAGTGAATGTTACCACTATCTCGCAACTTACAGATGGAAGTAAAGAAGAACTCGTGGGGATGTTAAAAGGTGAAATGGTGTGCATCTTGCTATCCCACATCAAATGAATTTAAGGTCATTGTGACCACCAAGGATGTTTCAGTCAACACATCTATAAGCCGATAGACTCAAAGGTCCACATGGATTGTTGACTAGGTTTAACCAAGTGACTTGGATGTTGAATAATAACATATTTGCATGTCGATTGGAGAGCTAATCTACATGATGGAAAGGTGACTTTGATCGAATGATCTAGACAAAAGAAATAGAAAGATATGGTACCTTGGAAGATTGAAGAAGATATATGATACACAAAAGTTGGTGATGGTTGATCTCAGTGTGGTAGTTGTCAAACCTTTCAGAGAGAATGAAAGATGCATTGATGGTGATCGTATTTTAGGTAGGTTGTGTGTCTCAAGGAAGGAGGGAAAATTGGTTTGGGTAGAGTAAGATTACTAAACTTAGTAATCTAGGTATAGAGAATGATCTGAGGATAGACCAGATACATTTATCACAGAAAACTAGTATGAGATCTTATTCAGGACAAAAAATGAAATCTCCAAAGTTGTAGATCTCCAAGACAACTGACTTGAATTAAATATTCAAGATTGTTGTAGAAGATAAATTTGATATGCAATGAGTCAATCCAATCAAGTAGTTGCTATAAATGTGACTCGATATTGGTAGGTGTGGTTGATGAGACAGTTTCTAAGGTAGAAAACAAAGATATCTCCACGAGTTGAAACAAAAATATAGAGTAGAGATATAGTGTGGTATTGTTACTACCGAAGGTAGAGTGAGTATTGAGCGATAGAAAAAGACAGAGTGTGCATCTGCAAAAGAGGAAAATAAAGCAAGTGTTAGGTCCCAGGAAGGACAACTGAGAGGGGGGGGTGAATCAGTTGTGAACCTGTTGTCAATAATTTATAATCCAAATGCAAGTTATTCCAATTTAAACTTAATGCTGGTAAACCAAACTTAAGTGTTGTTAAAACAAATTAATATATATAGCAATACCATATAACTTAATGCATCAAACACAAAGATAAACAACATCCACAACACATGACACAGAGCAACGTTTCTGGAACACAGAGTAGCGCATCCTAGAGATAGTATAGCACATCATTGATTTATTTTAGCGCATTGCCGTGATTTTGTAGTGTGTATAGTTTGTTCTATAGCGCATCACAAACAGAAATAAGAAAAATAAAAATTGTAACTGAAAGTTAAAAATTAGACTTGTGGAAGTCCACCAAGTTATCTAACATCTTTCACTGGTTATTTTGCAGGATTCTAAGAACTTTATTGCAGATGGGAGCTTCATCTTAGGATCAAGATAGTTAGGTTTTTACTAACTTACTTAAGTTAGCTTAAAATTTGATTTTCTTTACTTTAAAATTGAACTCACTTTGTTTTTAGGCTATAAAAAGAACCACTATCAGAAATTTTCTTGCTTTCATAGGAGAAAACCTTTATTTTAGGCTCTAAAAGGAACAATACAAACTTTTCTTTTTGCAAACGTAGCTTTAAAAAGAACCTCACCATCCTTTGGTGTATAAAAGGATTCATTTTAAATTTTGCAAGGGAAAGAACCTCACTTACGAAGTTTTGTTCGCAATCAAAAGAGGGAAGTTATTACCCTTTTCATGATTTACTTTGTTGACCATGTTTATTTTTTGAAGCTTTTCGGAAATACACACTTTGCTATGAAGGGTTAAAAGGAACACCATACTTTTTTTTTTGGAGCAACATCTCCAAATAGAGGTTAGCAAATCACTGAATTGAAGGTTTAAAAAGAACTTTGATTGCCTTGTATCGAAAGTGGAAGGTATATGCTCTCCCCTTAACTAGGTGATCAAAAAGCCAGACCTCTCTTAAAAAGCTTTCTTTCCTTCAAGCATTTACATCCTTTAGCAGGCCTGCCTTCGTGAGGAGTTGAAATCAACTCTTAAAGCTATTTATGGCTGGTGTGAAGGGAATGACCTAAGTGGGAAACGACTTTGATGCCAAATGTTCCAACCCACTATAATCAAAAGTGAAAAGTGATGAAAGTCCTTTTCAACGGTTGCGTGCAACGATTAGCCTTTCCCTAGTATCCTCGCGATACATAAAGCCTTTGTTCTAAAGGTTGGGAAGCCTCCCAAGGGAGTTTATCACTGATGGTCGAACAGGAAGCCTGATTACAAGCCATAGAAATTGAAACTTTGCACTGAGTTAGTAACCAGACATTTATAACATCATAGTGCAAGGGTGGGGAAGAATCCGCCCCCAAGATTACTCACCATATATCTCCCAAGATAACTACTCAACTGTGAAGCAATTCACTTTGGGTTAATTTCTGGCAAAAGGCAAAAAAATGGGCAGCCTCTAGGGGGTGACACGGCTACTTGAGCTGATGGAGTATTGAGACTAGTGGGCTATGATGTTATTTATGACCTTTGAATAAAGAGTCTTTCTGAAGTGTATTATTCATATCAAAACCTGTTAAAACATTGGGGATTTGAACACATCCTTGCAGAACATACACTTTTTGTTAGATTAGGCAAAATGGCTGTACTTTTTGTGTTGTGCTTACATTTACTACTTCAGAAAATCATCTATCAAAGCTGAAAAACTCACAATCAAACACAAAAATTGTAAAAAAACCAACTGAAGGAAAAATCAGGACAGATTAGCATGTGGGGACAACTCCTTAGCGCATAGGGTATTTTAGTTAGCGCATAAAACCATCCAGTTAGCACGTCTATTCCAAACAGTAGCATTTTATCCCAAGTCCAAAATAGTGTTAAAACATTTAGCGCATCAGAAAAATAGTCTAGCGCATTGAAGCATTGGCTTAGCGCATGGAAACCAAACATTAGCGCATTAGGTTTAACTATTAGCGTGTCATACACCCAGATTAGCGCGTAATTTTTCAAACAGGCAGAAAACAAATTTTGAAAAGTCAAAACTTTTGGCACATGGCTGGGGACAGCCTAGCACATGTGGTCATTCTTTTAGCGCGTGGAGTAATTTTGGTAGCACATTTCATCCCTGTTTTAGCACATGACCAAAAACATATAGACAGGGGGCAAAACAGTGAGGAATTTTAAAATTTTTGAAAACATTTTCAGAAGTCTCTTTTCATCAGCATCAATTCTCATCAAAGTGGAGTAGCGAAAACAAGACTTTAAAAGCTATTTCTTGAGCCAAATTTGTGTCAAAACAAACGTTGTAAAAATCCAAAACTGATCACATGGTAAAACATATCTATCCTATCATAATCCGAAAACCTCATCATAAGTATCAATAGAATCCTTTACCATCTTACGGATTTCATCTCAAAAACACTTGTTTTAAACAATATCAGGTTGTCAAATCAAGTCTCCATATCGGGAGGCTTTTATCCATATCATTTGGCACACTTTTTCATGAAGGGGAGTCTAAACCTTCATTTTGATAGAGTAAGACTTGAACTTTTCAAAACAAGATCAACTGAATCCAAACAAATCAAAGGAAACCATTGATCACTCATGTATGACTAATCCCCATATTCTGAGAAGAAAGAACCTTTACCATAACATCACGTTGAAGAAACAACAACCTAGTTTTTCCAAATTCATCAAGAGAAATAAGTTTTTATACATCAATCGTCAACTCTTCAAATCTCATCGAGTATTCCTTCATCACGTCAAACGTTATATCCAAAACAAATCCAATGAATTTGACAAAGAGCCTTTAAAGACTAGGGCATATTGTCAAAAGTCCGCTTTTAATCAAATCATAAACCATGGAGGAAGGATCAATCCGACATTCTTACCCGATGAGTGTATCACTTATAACACACCCCGGCCAGAACCTCCAACCCCCAAGCACCACATTGAAGAGGATTTTGTCCCCTTCGTCACTGAAAGTTTCTACTAAAATGCCTATAACTCACTCTCAACAAAGCCGATAGAGCAAGACACACACGGAGTCTAGTATGAATCAAAGGTTGTCAAATCCTTTTGAGGGTCCACACCTAGAGGATACTAAAATTTCTGAAGTGCTTCTTTAGGAATGTTAGGAAAATGCTTCATTCCAAAAGCTTGTAGAAATGCTCATGGAAAATGACAAAGACAAATATTTGCTCATGCTCACAAGTAAAGGAGTAAAACTCCCTGACAACTTTGATGCAGATGTGTTTAGGACATACCCTCAGCATTACAAATATCAAGAATGACAATGAGAAAGGGAAATCTGAAACCCTGAACAAAACATCCTGGATCAAAACATACCCGAACAACATACACCAATGCAAAACATCCCGGATCAAAACATACCAGAGCAACATACACCAAGATAATACATTCCTGAACAAAACATACCATTCTAAACACCGTTCCAACCCAGGATCAATACAAGGGAAGAACTTTTCCCTCGGCAAAATAATGTACCTTTGGCTGCCCTTACTCAACAAATGCAAATGTTGCAAAGGCAAATGCAAGACATAAAACAAGGGACAATAGTACGGTACTCTTTAAACAAAATATTCCCTTATCCTTTTGACAGGAGATTGCACATGATCCCTTTTCCTCCAAACTCAAATGTGCCTAAATTTGACAAATACAATGGAAAAAGTGATCCCTATGATCATGTCAGAGAATTCTGTACCATGAGTCTTGAGTTTGCTCATGATGACATCTATCTGATGAGGTTATTCCCAGAAAGCTTGGGAGGACAAACAATGGAATGGTTATCCAAAATTACACCACCTATTAGATCATTTGATGAATTGGTTAACAAGTTCATAACCCAATACTCCTATAACATCCAACCTGCTATAACCATGCTAGACGTCTGCAACACTAAACAAAAGAACAACGAAACATTCATGATATTCCTTCAATGCTGGTGATGTATGGTATCACGATATCCTCGAGATATTCCCGAAAAGGAGAAAATGGAAATCTTCATTGACAATTTGAATGGTGAAATGAGTTATAGGCTAAAACTCCAATGTATACCATCTTTTGCTAAATTGATTGAAAACAACATTCAAGTAGAGGAAGCGTGTGTCAAAAAGGGAACACTCAAATTCTTCAAGGAAGGAACAAACTCATCAAACTACAATAACCAGAACAATAGCAACTTGGACAAATCTCGATTCTGGACTCGAAACAAAAACGAAGGCAACAATGAATCACATGATCCAAAATCTAAGCAACCAGTGCTTGCATTATCCGGAAATCCTCAGAATATGAAAAATGCTAAAAGTACTAATCCAAATGCTAACGCATATGCACCAAACACTAATCAAGGACAACTCAACACAAACAACACCAACGATACTCAAAGAAAAAAAATGAATCCAGGACCTAACAACAATTCACGCGACAGCACAAACAATTTCCAAAAGCGTGTCTTCACACCACTGGGGCAATCACTAGAATCAGCATTCAAAGAGCTTCTGGCAAACAAAATTCTCTCCTTTCCTGCAATCAACAACTATGAACCCCAAATCAAACCACCGTGGTAGAATGATTCGCACTATTGTGATTTCCATTGTAACAAGGGTCATCGGATGAACGATTGCATGAGATTGAAAAACATTGTGCAAGACATGATTGATCGAGTTGACTTAATGGTAGATGGTCTCAAAATGAATGGTGACCATGGAGCCTTTAAAAATCCTCTTCCAAATTACAACAAAGATGGAGCTTCAACCTCGAACGATACATGCGAATCTCGTATCAACCATATCTACAATAACACCATAAATCACATATCAACTGAAGATCATCAAGTAAATGTCATCACCATCTGAGATCAGTGTGATCATGAATTTGTCAATGTAACAACCCAAACTCAGAAATATGTCTTAAAAGGACATACAGCGCCTACAACTACTACACCAAAGATCCAATATGATTTGGTTAGCCAACTACGCAAAACTCCAGCTCAGATATCTATACTAGAATCGCTGAAGCTATCACCCAAACACAAAAACATATTGGAACAAGCGCTATTGGAAACCAATGTACCTCAAGATCTAGATATAGACAGATTTCAAGCTATGGTCACCCATATGATAGGACCTCATAATCTCACCTTCTCAGAGCAGGATAATACTTCCTTGAGTCATTTGCATAACACTCCTCTCCATATTGAAGTCATCATTTGCAAACACCAAGTAAAAAGAGTCTTAATAGATGGAGGAGCTGGACTTAATATATGTACTTTAAAGCTTATCTGTGCATTAGGCTTCTTAGAAGAGTCTATTGATCCCTGTAAGAAGATTACCATAAAGGCCTATGATGATGATGAAAGGTCCTCTAAAGGAACTGTGATGTTACCCATTCAAGTAGGACCAGTGCAAAAGGATACTATGTGTCAGGTCTTAGACATAGATCTCACCTACAATATTTTATTAGGGTGACCCTAGATAAATGAAATGCAAGCAGTGCCTTCTACATATCACCAGTATGTCAAATTTCCTTATGATGGACAAGAAATCTCCATATCTACTGATCACAATCCATTTCAACATTGCAACATAATGGGGGCAGCCCAGGATAGTTTAGTTCCTCATAATAGAGAAAAACAACGATCTTCCACATTAGATCTACAAAGAGCAGAGCCCAACTCATTATCTGGAGATTTCAAATAGCAAATGCAAATCAAAGACCAAGGTATGGGAGAATACTTTTTGGAACCCCTATTTTTGGCCAAATTACCAATGTCACCCAGATCTCATGGATTTCCTACTACATCAACGCATCTGGTAACTCAACCCATCACCAAATTTGATGGTACCTTCATCCAATTGGGCACTCTAGCACGTGAATCAGAAGATAAGGACATTCTTAGTTGGTTATACCAAGATGAGGAAGAAGATAATAGAGCAGCTACTTTGGACATTGTTCTACCAACACACCTATATGGAAAAGGATACTTAATCATGCAGCAAATGGGATATGATGATAAAGGACCTATTGGGAAATGCAAAGAAGGAGTCACTGAACCCATAGATCTTCCTTCATAGCCCAGTAGAGACAAAATAGGATTGGGTTGTAAGCTCACTTTCCTATTAAGAAAACCGCCACGCATAACTGCAAAACCTCAATGGAAAGTAAAGAAGAAGTACAAAGAAGAATCCTGGTAGGAAGCACTATTTGAGTCAGCAGAAACAATCCGCAAGGCACTGGAACATCAAGAATAGAAGTTACATCAGGACAAGCTTCTAAGCCACAAGAAGGCCATATCTATAGCAGTAGCTCATATTCAAAATCCACTATGTCAAGAACAAATAAAATCATCTTAGGATACCATTATTTCTCCCCAAGGAGGCACAGTCTATGAACAAATATAGAAAGTAGAAGCAGGATCTAACACCGAATCAACAAAACCTATCAAAATGGTATCCATTATCAAAGATTTATTTTCACCATACAACATACCAGTTTACAACACTGATAGAATCTAGGATGATGCCTCAGAGACTGATTCTAATGAATATGAGTGGGGCACCTGCTCAAATGCTACTATAGATATCCCTAATAACATTGGCACCATACCCCTTTCTCAGGAAGAGCATAACACAGAAGATAGACCTCTTGAATTTAGACCACAAAACATCTATGATGCCAAGGAAAGTGAATAGAAACATTATGAACAAGTCTATACAGAAGATAATACTATCGAAGACCTCAATGAAATCCTGGACTTCTTTAAAACCAAGAACAATCATGATGAAACCTCTATCTTGACACTTATAGTAGCAGAACTTGATCCACCTAATGATTCCTTACCACTTGTCTTTCCTGACCTCATAAACTGGGATGAACCTGAAATCCATGATATACTGATTTTCCCAGATGATGAATCTATTATCCACTACCTATGTATCGTTAACCCGAAAATAGGCTCTACCAGTGAACAAGGTAATGATGTCTGCCAATCAGGGAGTGCCAAGTCTCTCAGTCACAAAAATGAACCAAGTAAAAGATCTGGTGCTTAAAACCAGTCAATGGAAGCTCTAGATCACAAAAAAGTAAAAATAAAGGACACATCTGAGGGTGAAAACCTTTTTAAGGCACCTAACGATGGGAGACTTGACACTCTTCCTAAACACTTTCATGAGCGATCAACCATATTGATTGAGCCCACTCAATCAATCAACATTGGTACCATAGAAATAGTCAAAAACATACACCTTGTAAAATCTCTGACAGAGGAGGAAAGATCAACATTTATCATTTTCTTTAAAGAACAACAAATTAACTTTGCTTGGTCATATGCTGATATGCCTGGAGTCGATCCACACTTAATCATGCATCACTTGTCCATCTCTCCAGGAGTTAAACCAGTCAAACAAAAGCTACGAAAGATGAATCCATAGGTGGCACTCATGGTCAAAACTAAACTGAAGAAACTATTAGATGTCGGATTCATCTAACCCATTGACTATGTAGAATGGATTTCTAATATAGTACCAGTATCAAAACCAGATGACAGTATCAAAAACTGCATTGATTATCGAGATGTCAACAAAGCTTGTCCAAAAGATGACTTTCCTCTACCCAATGTCGACATAATTATAGACCTCACAGTGGGCCATGCAATGCTCTCACTAATGGATGGTTTTTCAGGCTATAATCAAATCAAAATAGCCCTAGAAGATCAAGATAAAGCCACATTCAACTGTCCTTGGGGAACGTACTATTGGAATGTTATGCCTTTTGGCTTAAAAAATGTAGGGGCTACTTATCAAAGATCAATGACAACAATCTTTCATGACATGATGCACACATTTATGGAAGATTACATGGATGATTTACTAGCTAAATCCTTCACTAGAGTGGAACATCTAAGCATCCTCACAAAGATCTTCGATCAATTGGAGAAATTCCAAGTCAGGTTCAACCCTAAGAAGTGTGTCTTCGAGGTTACATTAGGCAAGTTACTAGGCTACATAGTCTTAGCTAATGGTATTGAAGTAGATCCAACAAAGGTCCAAGCCATTATGGAGATGCCACCACCAAATAATATCAGTCAACTCAGATCTCTACAAGGATGGCTCCAATCAATCAGGTGATTCATCGCTCAACTAGCCGATAAAAGTCTACCATTCAATCATTTACTACACAAAAATGTACCATTCAGATGGGAGGCCAAGTGTGCAGAATCTTTTTATCAAATCAAACAGTACCTGATGAATCCACCAGTTCTAGTACCACCAGTCACAGCAAAGCCACTTATCCTATATATCTCAACAACAGATATATTGCTGGGGGCACTATTAGCACAAGAAGATCAGCAAGGAAAAGAACGAACCATCTACTACATCAGTAGGACATTAAATGGCTATGAACTCAACTATACATTCATTGAAAAGGATTGCCTAATAGTGGTCTTTGCATCTCATAAGATCTGACATTATATGCTAGCACACACCATTAAGCTAGTAGCAAAAATTGATCCTCTCAAATATCTACTCAGCAAAGTAGCTCTTACTGGATGATTGGCTAAATGGGTCATGATTTCAGTGAATTCGACATCCAATGCACAGAAAGATGAGCCATCAAAGGACAAGCAATCGCAGATCAACTAGCCAAAGCACTGCTACCAGACAAACAAACTATGGAGATTGAATTTTTGGACAGGGATGTTCTTGCTCTTTTTACCAAACAATGGACTCTATACTTTGATGGATCCTACACCCAACATGGTTCAGGTGCTGGTATTCTTTTCATCACTCTAGAAGGACACACTATACCAAGATTATATAGGCTTATGTTCCCATGCACAAATAATGTGGCTGAATATGAGGCATTGGTTATAGGCATCAAAATGGCTGTAGAATGGAAAATTATGGAGTTAAAAGTCTACGGAGATTCACAACTAGTCGTCAATCAGATCAACAATGACTATCAAACAAAGGATGACAAGTTGCTACCCTACAAATGAATGGTGGATGACTTCAAATAGTATTTTGTGCACATCACCTTTGAGCAGATACCAAGGTTGAACAACAAAGCAGCCAATGCCATGGCTACTATCGCTTCATTACGACAAATTCCAGAACAACAAAGTCGTTACAAGTTCCTAGTAGAGCGACTGTTCTCCCCAGCCTATGACCACTCTGAATCCCATGTTATCTATGCCTTGACTGGTTCAGATTCTCCATTATATGGACTGATATATGACTACCTTAAGAACAATATCTTACCCATTGACCAATCCCGTAACCAAAAATGTAATTTTATCCGACAAGCTGCCCATTATACCCTTACTGCTAATACTTTGTACCATCAAGGTCTAGATGGTACTCTTCTTCGTTGCCTTGATCATAATGATTCTGATTCCACTTTACATGAGCTTCACGAAGGTATTTGTGGAACACATTCAGGTGGGACTACTCTTGCTAAAAATCTTCTAAGGATGGGATACTACTGGCCTACAATGGAGAAAGATTCTTACCACTTTACCAAGAAATGTCCTAAATGCCAGATCCATGGGAATCTGATACATGCACCAGCATAGGAACTATAGCCATTTACAACATCCTGGCCCTTTTGTCAGTGGGGACTAGACTTGGTCGGCAAAATTCATCCTTCATCTTCAAATGGACACAAGTTCATTATAACTACAACATAATACTTTACCAAATGGATAGAAGCAGTTCCCTTGACCATAGTAACTGGGAAACAAATTACCTCTTTTATCCTAAATTATCTGATTTGCAGATATGGTATTCCAAGTTCAATCATCACAGATAATGGATGACCTTTCAAAAACCAAGATGTACAAGAACTATGTGAAAAGTTCAAAATCCAACATCGATTCTCTACACCATACTACCCAAAGGGAAATGGTCAAGCAGAAGCATCCAACAAAACAATACTGAAGATTCTCAAGAGAACAGTGAATGATGCAGGCAAAGATTGGCATGTACAACTTAATCCAGCACTTTGGGCCTACAAAACCAGCATCCGTATGCCTATAGGAGAAACACCATACTCATTGGTATATGGATCAGAAGCCATTTTACCTATGGAGGTAGAAATCCCATCTCTCAGAGTATCTTTGAAAGGTTTAATCCCAGATGAAGAGTATCGAGTTAACCGACTGCAAGAACTTGAACTATTAGATGAAAGACATCAGCATGCTTACACTCATCTCAAAGCATATTAGCAATGCATGTGCCGCAACTATAACCACAAAGTCATTCCTCAAATCTTCAAAATTGGCAACCTGGTACTCAAAGAAAATCCTAAAAACCAGCAAGATCGGGAAAAGAAAGGAAAATTTGAGCCTAACTGGTTAGGTCCCTATGTCATCATATCAACCTATGGATCAAGCGCATATCAGCTAACAACTTCAGAAGGAGATGTGCTCGCAAAACCAACTAACAGTAGTCACCTGAAGAAATGCTATATCTAAGGAAGTCTAATGCACGGAAAAAGCCAAAACAAGAAAAAAAATCAAAAAATCCAGAAAAAGAAAATAACAAGGTACAATAAAAGCAACTGGTGAAAACCTGGTAACAGGTGCTATTGTGAGAGGACGGCTCCTCTATCTATATCCATAGTCTTCTCTTCACCATAAAACACTATCGGCCATCGCCCAACACTTAACAAAAATCCATTCAGGACATACTTAGCATAGTCATTATCTTGGTCCATCTATATATCCTCTTACCACCTTCCACCATGGCTTGGAAATTAGTGTACATATTCACGTCAGGAGGAACACTTAGCTAGGGGCAATAAATCATCAAAATTTGCAACACATTCAAGACATCGAAACTATTGGCAAAAACTCAAAACCAAAGCATCCAATGAACAAAACTAAACTTCATCGCAAAAGCAACAACAAAGCCGCACAAGAAATACCAAAGATGGATGATTTTCTGAAGTACTAAATGTTGCATTATCGCATAAAATCTTGACTATTTTTGCATTTTGAACTTTTTAAATTATTGGATTCTCTGCCTTTTCTCACTAAAATGCTTCAAAGCTAGAGATCATGGGGAAACTCCAATATTTTCTTAGTTTTCTATCTGGGAGGTGATCATTTGTACTATGTCAATACTTGCCTCAAGACGTGATACATCGAATGTCAGTGAAGGCATGATCCAATTTGTGCATACAAATGGTTTAATCTTGTCTGTTTATACGCAATCCACACTCTGGTCATCTTGGTTCAATTATACCTTGATGCTTGTGCTATCTTGCAAAATCAAACATCATGTAAATTTTTCTCAAGTCATTATGGTTCAATTATACCATTATGCTTCTATAAATTTTCAACATATCCCAAAATCAAATCAATGCTCAATGATGACACTTATCTCAAAAGCAAATAACATATGGTTATATCAGGATGGCAAATACAGAATGAGGATGCTCCAAAAACAATTAGTTGCATATCATTATCATACATCTTATTTTTAAGATACATCTCACAACATATCATTATCATACATCTCATTTTCAAGATACATCTCACAGCATATCATTGTCATACATCTCATTTTCAAGATACATCTCACAACATATCAAAGCATACATCCTGCATCATACATTATATCATATATTTAAGCATTGCATCATCATAAAGTAAAGAAAAGAATGCATAGCACATACATCCATGTAACACACCACATGATCAAAGACAATGATGTCGTATATATATATATATATATCTAAAAAATGATCAAAATGTACAAAATATGTCGTATCTCTACCTAGTACAAAGAATACAATGATAAAAAATACAATGGAGACAATGTCTCTCAAGTATGGCTATCCCCTGATGGAGATGGTCTAGCTCCAGAAGTCCCCACCCCTGGATCTCCAAGGGGATCATGTCTTGATGGCCTTGTCACCCCTCGGCTCTCTGACCACGACCCAGTATCTTGAGATTGATTGGATCTCGACTGTGTAAAGCTCTGTACTAGCGATCCCTGGGTACCGCAACCTCATAGTGATGATGGTAGTACTCTTCCTCCTAAGCTCTCAAAGATAGCTCTCTCAGGGTGTCTCTCATCAGACCACCTGTTACTGCTCTCTGCATGCTCACCGCAAGCTCCTCTGCTTGACCCCGCCGCTCTATCTCCATGTCTTGCTTAGTGGTCAACTATGCAATCTACCGCTGATATGTCAATAGCTATGCCTGTAGCTACTGTACCATCACCTATAGGGTCCTAATCTATGCATCCTCAACATGAGTGGGGATCTGGACCCATAGCGGTACCTATGCAGGGGTATCCCCTCTCCCTCTACCTGTCCTCGGTGCTGGAGGCAGGAGCGCATCCATCCTCCTCCTCTGAACTAGCTGTGTTGCCTCGTCAGTTCCCCCCACTGCAGCTAAAACCTCTCCCATCCTCCCCTCTCCACCTACTCTAAGGGTCAACCCGCCTCTCCCTGTATCCATCACCACCTATCTAAATGCTCTCTACAAACCTCTATCTCCTCTCTTCCCTCTATCTCCTCTCCTCCCCTGATCTCCTCTCCCTCATTGTCCTCCTCCACCATCTCCATCATCCTCATCATCTCCACCTCCCTCATCATCATCATCATCAAACGATGGCTGCATCTCCTCTGGATCTGATATCCTCACCACTGCCCGCACGGCGAACAATCTGGCAAACTCGTCTATCATGCCCGCATCCAAAATCTTTGGGGCATAATCCCATATCTGGCCCGCTAAGCTGACAAACTCCTCTACAGCCACCACACTGTCAATAGTCGGACCCCAATCTGGTATGTCCTACCTCTGATGTGAATACAAACAAGCCCCTTGAGGTATACCCTTCTTTCAACCAAACTGTCACAAACTCTGGTGACCACGAACATCTCGAACATGAATGGGGTCCTCCTGATCAGGTATCTCATTATGAAAACATAGGGCATCTCCATCTCGTCCTCCGCCCATACCTAACACCCTGTATACAGTAACCAAGTGACCGTATCAATGTCATCCAACACTCTCCTCCAATGCTCCAGTTTGCCCAGCTTACGCTAGACAACTAGACCCCTGTAACCATAGGCATAGGCACGTCCAACGAGCCTATCTCTATCTGCTAATGGCCTGGCTGCCAGAATGTGCTCCCAACACCATAGCTATAGGAGCGTCATGCCAACTAACAAACTGTCATAACCCAGGTATACCACCTCGTGCAAATCCCTGTACAGATGGGCTAGCATAGCCGATCCCCATGCGCACCTGCGACCCTGTGTCACCATATCCTCTAAAACCAGTCCCCATCCCACAGATAGTCCCTTCGACCTATGGTTAGGACATAGAAAGCCACCTATAAACCTTGCCAGTACTGATAGAAGCGGTGCATAATCCAAGTCCAGGAACTCCTGCCGAGGGATCTCATATCAACATACTATCTCATCATGGAATATGCGACGAAGTGCCTCTATACCACCCTCCTTCGACTACTCATAAGGTAGTAGTGAACCTACTACTGGTATGCGCAGAATCTTGTAACAGTCCTTTGGCGTGATTGTCATCTCACCTGTGGCAAAGTGGAAGGTGTTCGTGTCGCTGTGCCACCTCTCTGTGGGCACTGTAAGTAAACCCCGATTCATAGTGAACTGAGGCATATCCAACAGGGAAGAAATACCGTATCTCTCGATAATGTCAAGGTCAACCTGTGCCAACCGTGGTATCAAAGTCTAAGGCCTAGGAAATCACTCACGTGACTGAACCACGCACAATCGCTCCTGTCAACTAGCAAAAACAAGTCCAATATCAGTTTCCAAATCAAAACAAAGATATCAAAATCAAAATCACATCAAAAACATGAAACAATTTGCTCATCTACATGAAGTTCAACATCCTATCATTTCATATCAGCTTGTAAAACAACTCAAGTTATCAAAAACCATATCAAAACTTGTAAAACAACTCAAGTCTCCAAATCACATAAACTTGTAAAACAACTCAAGTTTCCCACCCATATTAGCTTGTAAAACAACTCAAGTTTCCAACCCATATCAGCTTGTAACACAAATCAGGCTCCACACAATGAACTTGAAACACAGTGCGAAAACAAATCATACTTTGATCAAAACAACACATTAATATCTATGCATAACTTGACATATCACAAATCAAAACAAGTTATATCCACACTCATATTGGACAAATCAATAAAAACCATGACAGCAAAACATAGCAAAACACAAATTACAACTATCCTGACAAAAACTGGCCTTATCCTATCAATTTTTCTCATTCACAAATCACCCCATCTCACAAAATTTTTCATGATGCGCTAAAACAGATTGTCTACGCGCTAAAATACACCCATGCACTAAGTTGTTTTCCCCATGTGCTAATCTATAATCCTATGCACTAGACTGACTCTATGCGCTATCCTTTTCCCCCCCCATGCACCCCTCAACCTACCCTATGCGCTAAAACTAGTTTATGCGCTAACCTATAACATGCTGACACTACCTATTTAACCCTATGCGCTAGGTCTATCCTATGCGCTAAATCCCCTTACCCATGTGAACCCCTGTGACCCTTATGCACTAGGTCTAACTCAAGCACTACCCTGTTGACCTGACACGCTACCTTGTGTTCAACATGCGCTATTCTACCACCATGCACTACCCTATTTATTTCGGATGTGGCCCTAACTTAAAATGCTATGTGCTACCTAAATTATCATATGTGCTACCTAAATTATCATATGTGCTAAATTATGACTTCTACGCGCTAAACCGATGAAACCGGATTTCAAAAATAAAAAACTGACCAAAAATGACAAAATCAAAAATCAAAAAATGGTCAAAGGCGTTGATTTACTAGTGGTCCATATGCAACAGGTCTTTGGTGCCTCCAAACGTGCTCAAAATGATGCCTAGAATACAGAATGGGCATTTTGACTTCTCTCCAAAATCTCTTTCTCCAAAGTCAACAGTGCACAAATAAATCAAATCAAAGCAGTCTTCCCCTTTTATAGGAGAAAAATGAAATTAGGGTTAGGGAAATGGCCATGTAATTTGCTCACAGTCTCCCTTATACCCTAAAATGTGTAAATTATCAGGAGATGAATCAATTTAAACATTTCACATAGACAAAATCATACACACCAAACACACATAACCAAATCCAATCAAAATTTTCCAGATATTGATTTATCTCCCGAGGGGGCATCACCAACAAATCAAATCTGGGGCACGAATTGAAAATCATAAAAGCAACATAAAATTGCATTCGATCATAAATCATGATAACACAACATTTTCTTTGAAATAACATGTGCACACACGTCACTTCAAAATGGGGATGTATAAAAATGACCATATTCCTAAATGAATATTTTATGTTCATTTCTCTATTTAATTAAATCTAATTTAATTGATTCACCCACATTCTTCTATTTAAATTAAGTAAATTACTCAATTTATTTAAATTAAATTCACTAGACTTCTTTTTACCATTTAAAGAATAAATAATTTTATTCAATTAAATCCCTTCTATCCACTTTTAATTAAATTCAAATTTAATTAAATAGTTTATCCTAAATTGAATAAATCTAATTTATTTGATTTCCCCAATTACAACCAAATTGAATGAAATTCATTTTATTCAATTAAAATCCTATTATCCCTCCATCCACTTGCAAAATCCTACATCTCCCACTTGCTTCCTAAACCCTATTCCTAACCCCCCTTCTAGACTTTTCTAATCACTTCTAAATAACCTAACCCATCTCCTAAATATTGTCGCATCCCTAAACAAAGGGAAGTCACTTCTCAAACCCTCAAAGTCTTCAATAACCATTAAAGGCTCCAAGTCTCCAACAACTTTCTCTTACAAACCATTAATGGTTAACTCAACCCCCTTGCATGATTAGAGACTTTCTCTAAACTCAACCTCCATGTAACCCAAGGGTCTCATCAAGCATTCATTTCTTTGACCATGGTTATCCCTTAATTATTTGCACAAGGGTTTATCCTTTGATAAAATCTTAATCCAATGGGTAATCTTAACTTAAGCTTGACCCTTACCCCCTAAGATAACCATGAGGTCTTCTCAGGCATTTAATGTCTCCAACCCCTTTTCTCGACTAGTCTTATGTTGACATTTGTCACCATTTCATCGGTGCCAATTGTAAACATGGATTCCCAACTTTCAAACTCAACCCTTGATTAATCCTTTCAATCCTGGCCATCCATTGCCCTAATTTTGCTATAAATAGAGCTCTCATTCCTCCATTTAAACATCCAAGTCTTTAGTATCATACTTATGCTCAAATACATTCAAGCTTTCACATTTGATATATGCTCATCATTTAGCCTCTCTTTTAAAAAGGAATTAATCTAAATATGCTAATTTAGAGTATGTTCCTTATCATATAGCTTAAATCATTGAACTAATATAGTATGCTAGGATAGTTTGTTTACTAACCTTGTCATCTTATAGTTAGGTTATTACATTTCTAGAATCATGCATAGCTTAGGATGCACCTCATATTAAATCAACAAAAGCATCCCTCGTTCTTGCATTTGCCATCCCTAAACCATTTTGCTTAGTGATCTGAGAGCAAAAACATTGGTTTGAGGGACTATGCAAGATAGAGAACCATGGAACCATCCTTGGGAAGCTGAGTCATACTTCATGACTCCATAGCTTGCACCAAGAAGTCCTGTGGGTGTGTGAGCAAGGCTCCATAGAGCTCCATTTTTCGCATTTTGAGTTCTATTGACCCGCTTTTCCTGCATACAAAAGGTTCTTGTGCATTGATATATTTTCAATAAGATTCTTTTAAGGTTTTCTTCAAAACCTTGTTCTAGCTATAAAATGGGAAGCACATCTAGTATATTTCATATTGATAAATTTAATGGAAGATATGGATAGAGATCTATAAGCTTCAATATCTAAAAAAATCATCTTACTATATCACAAGTTGATAGATAAATTATGGATAAAGAAGATAAGGGTGCACTAAGACTTTATTTAGTTGATTTAGTACTCTTGCATGTCCATGAAGGGAAGAATTCAACTTGTTGATATTATTGTCATTGATGTCAATTAGTTTTACGGGGATGTCAAGAGGTTGCAAAGAAATATGTAGCTGGTGTGCATAACACAAAGACATGGGAAGCGCATAACATGTAGGTTATACAGTAAGTAAGGTTGTAGGCTGTAGAAGAAAATGGAGTGTAATCAGTGTTGGAGGTGATCTACATATACCTCACAATGCATTGAACCCATCAGTTTTAATTCATGAGGACTGCACACTCAAATACGTTGATTCATGGTAGTTCAACTAGAATGGCAGTTCAACTTAGAGTATTGTTCTTAACTGGAAAGTCCAAGTTGGATTTGAGTGGTCCCCATCTATCTAACTATACACATATGTACACGTGTTGGCGTCTTAGTGGTTTTCTCATGCTAAGAGTGTGTTTGTGTGGGTTCTACGATGTGTTCATGAGCACGGAAGTGACCGTGTAGGGTAACTCTTATGTAAAGCAAATGGTGTTTCCCTTATCTCGCAACATGTTGATTGAGTGTTGAAAGTCACTCGAGACAAGTTTTTCATTGAGTTTGAAGACTCCCCACTATCCCGCGATGTAATGAACAAGGACTTGTGGCCTTGTGGGATATCAAAGTCAAAGGAAAATGTGTTCCCCTCTATCTCGCACTATTGAAGACAAGGGTTATATAACCGACGTGGGGAAAGAAAAGTCAAAGGGAAATGTGTTCCCCCCTGGTATCCTATACCATTCAAAGTATGTGCATGGTGTGCATGCGGGATAACTACAAGCAGGGCCTAGTGACTCCTGCTATCCTATGGCTTGTTTGACTTGAGATTGAAGGCAATGTGGGGTAACAGAAGAAGAAACAAGGAATGCTTCCCACTATCCTATCACATTCAAATTGAGGAGAAATATTTATGCGGAAAAATGAAAGGTGGAGCGAGATATATATCCCACTATCCCACAGTGCTAAGGTAGACAAGATGATGGTTATGTGAGGTAATATGAAGAGAGCAGTGAATGTTACCACTATCTTGCAACTTACAGATGGAATTAAAGAGGAACTCGTGGGGATGTTAAAAGGTGAAATGGTGTGCATCCTGCTATCCCACATCAAATGAATTTAAGGTCATTGTGACCACCAAGGATGTTTCAGTCAACATTTTTGTAAGCCGATAGACTCAAAGGTCCACATGGATTGTTGACTAGGTTTAACCAAGTGACTTGGATGTTGATTAATAGCATATCTGCATGTCGATAGGAGATCTAATCTACATGATGGCAAGGTAACTTTGATTGAATGATCTAGACAAAAGAAAAACAAAGATATGGTACCTTGGAAGATTGAAGAAGATATATGATACACAAAAGTTGGTGATGGTTGATCTATGTGTGGTAGCTGTCAAACCTTTCAGAGGTAATGAAAGATGCATTGATGGTGATCATAATTTAGGTAGGTTGTGTGGCTCGAGGAAGGAGGGAAAATCAGTTTGGGTAGAGGAAGATTACTAAACTTAGTAATCTAGGTACAAAGAATGATCTGAGGATAGACCAAATACATTTATCATAGAAAACTAGTATGAGATCGTATTCAGGACAAAAAATGAAATCTCCAAAGTTGTAGATCTCCAAGATAACCGACTTGAATTAAATATTCAAGATTGTTGTAGAAGATAAATTTGATGTGTATTGAGTCAATCCAATCAAGTAGTTGCTATAAATGTGACTCGATATTGGTAGGTGTGGTTGATGAGACAGTTTCTAAGGTATAAAACAAAGATATCTCCACGAGTTGAAACAAAAATACAGAGTAGAGATATAGTGTGGTATTGTTGCTACCGAAGGTAGAGTGAGTATTGAGCGATAGAGAAAGATAGAGTGTGCATCTGCAAAAGAGGAAAATAAAGCAAGTGTTAGGTCCCAGGAAGGACAACTGAGAGAGGGGGTGAATCAGTTGTGAACCTATTGTCAATAATTTATAATCCAAATGCAAGTTATTCCAATTTAAACTTAATGCTAGTAAACCAAACTTAAGTGTCATTAAAACAAATTAATATATATAGCAATACCATATAACTTAATGCATCAAACACAAAGATAAACAACAATTACAACACATGACACAAAGATTTTGATGTGGAAACCTAGTAAGGGAAAAACCACAGTGGGAAACCTTACCCACAATCAGATGATACTATTGTAGATAGTATTTGTATACAAATGGGGTCTGCATATGCGGAAAGGCCAACTTCCTAGAGCTGACTGCTCAATCACAAAATAGGATTCACATTGACTACACAATTAGATGGTTAAATCTAATTATAATGTACTACTCAGAATAGCATCTCCAATGTTGGATTTAGTACCAGTTAAGCTCTGAACATGAGTCTCAAAAAACCTTCATAACCTTCCTTCAACCTTCAAATAATGTCTGCGTGATTCGCACAAGGATCTTTTTGTTTTCACTCTTCAATATTTGAACACACTCATACCATATCTCATATTCTGATCTTCAACAAGAATTTTTAATCATTTATACAAAACCTAAGACCAAATGTATAGGTCAGCTCACTAAAGATATTACAATTAAATCAATTACAAATAAGTCTTGGTGTGATAGAATATGTCGGCTCAATGTATTTACCAATACATAAACCATCGCCATAATGTGTCATGCTGATCTGGAATAGATAATATGTACCAGTCCATAACCTAGACCTATCTACTGGTAAAGGAAAATCTATCAACCGGATTATACCAATAAGAAAAACACCAAAACCAAGCTTCCAATCCATGTCTTTAACATAACCACATGATCTCTAGATGATAATGAGCCATCATCATTGTCGTTGAACAATATAACCTGCTGGTGAACACATACTAGTGACTGTGCATAAGCCACTAACCATACCGGTGAATATAATGTAAACCTCCAAGAAGACAAGTGTTGACATCAATGAAAAAACCAGTGTAACACATGACAAAGTCATCCATAATACCAACAACAAGAATAGAGTATTTTGGATAGTAATGTTGTAGCAAAGAAACAAAGATAACCAGATAGAGGATAGAGAAGAAATAGAGAAATAACTTCAGCAGGTAGAGAAAGTCAATCTCATGTTATGAGAAATCTACAAGTGTTACAAAAAGCATTTGTAACAAGGATTTATCATTGCATTGTAAACTTAAACAATCACTCTAAATATCTGAGTGGATACTCGAAACAAGGGTAGGTTCTCCTTTGAGTAGGTGCTCATAAAATTAGGGGTTGGTGCTCCTTGGGTTGGTGCCCTAAAGTTATAGGGGTTGGTTCTCCTTGGGTTGGTTCCCTAAACATTGTAATATGTTATTCATTATGTGAGGTTTTCTTGGACTAGTATACTCCAACAACTAATCTCACCGAGGTTTTTCCCAGATTGGTTTTTCCTCATACATCTGGTGTTGTGTGATGTGCTCTTGTGTGTGTTTGTTCTCAATTAATTTTTAGTACTATTATTAGCACACATAGTTAAAAAGTTTTTAAAATACACTGATTCACCCCCCTCTTAGTGTCCATTTGTGTTCTTCAATTTGTATCAGAGCCTAGGTTTCCCTTGTTGGCATTTATAGTTTGTTTGGCATTTTGCATATAGATTGCATTAATGATATGTTGCCATTGATGTCAATTGAACCGGTAATGGTATTCATGTTATTGTTGATATTGTTGTTTTTGATATTGGCTAGTAATCGATAAGAAGAGATTTGTGGAAGATGTTGTAAACTAGTGTGTTAAGTTTGTGAGTTGAACTGGTAAACCAGTGTAAAGGGTTAAACCTTTCTATGCAATGTAACCGACAAACCTTATCAACTATTAAACCCTAAATGATCAAGTTTGTTGGTTTATTATCTTATGAGTGGTAATGATGGAGACACATGTGATCATTGTATGAGGATAAGTTCAGATTGTTTTGGCGCATTTGCTTATTATCTAGGGAAGGGGAAAAGTGGATTGCATCTAATGCACAACACATGATGAGTTACAAAGTCTGATGAAGAGGTGATCATGGAGCGGTTGGAATTTTCTTGAAGAATGTAAAGATATTGTTATGATTTCTAACGGTCAAGATTGTACCAGCTTGTTTGTAATCTTGATGATAAGAATTAGGTTTTTGTTGTGTTACTGAACTAATTGATTTGTATTTAAGGTCAAAGAAGTTGTTTGTAAAGTTTTTTGGCAAGATTGGTAGAAACCTATTGAGTGTGTAGTTGAATAACCGGTGAATGGATCTGCACTTTGAGTAAAGGAATATTGAAGCTTAAAAGGATCTAATCAAGCAAATGTAGTGTTATTCAGACAGATCAAGAAAACCTATTGTTTTTAAACAATTATAGCAGAAGTGAAATCCCTCAACAGGGTAAGCTCTAACAAGATTGGTTACTTATTAAATCCTCTAATAGGGTGGTCTATTAGCTTGGATTCTTAAATCATCCAACAAGGTTACTCCTAACTGGGTATTGTGCTTTTCATCAAGGCATATTTGTAAATCCCTTAACCGGGTGATTCCTAACCAGAATTAGTTCTTAACAAGACTTATTGTAAAGCTTTAACAAGCTTGGCTCCTAATAGGGCAAACTTTAGATGGTTTTTACCTATTTGGGTTTTCCACATATAAACATTTGTGTCAAGTGGTGAATGTTTTTGTGGTTATGATATTATTTGTTGATTTGATTAACTTTTGATAAGGCATGATAACTAGAATCATTGAGAGAAGAATATGTTCAGATATGATTAAGCATTGTTGATGTTTACAAGATTGAAGTTGTTTACTGTTAAGTTGTCATAACAATCAAACCAGTTGATGTCAAGTATTCCTATGAATATTGATATTGATTGAGATATGTTTACTTTATGTGATTGAAGTTGAGTTTGGGAACTTTGTATCAGTTTTTCCATATACAAATTCACCCCCCCTCTCAGTGTTATAGCGCATACTTATTATTTCATCATACCATCAATTGGTATCAGAGCATCTTAGGTCTTCTTTAATCTAAAAGCCTATCTGCTTGAGGAAAAGATCTTGTAGATCATGATGAAGAAAGAAGGTTCGAAGTTCAACAAAGATAACTATAGAATATGGAGCGACAGAATGCAGATTTACATTAAGAGTCTTGGTAGTCAATATTGGGATCATATAGGAACTAAGTGTATTATACCTATTGTAATCTTGACTGATGATCAGAAGAAATAACAACAAAAAAATCGCCAAGCATTAGAGGCTATTATTAGTTCCTTGTCTTATGTTGAATATGTAGATGTTCATGGTCTTGAAACTGCATATGAAGTATGGAAAAAACTTGAAGATATTTATAGCGGTGATGAACATCGTAAGATTGATAAAGAGGAGAGTTTAAGAGGAAAGTTTGGTGACATGAGAATGTCTGAAGGTGAGAATATCCACCAGTATGGTTAAAGGATAAAAGAGATAGTTGGTGAAATAAAGAGTGCGGGAGGGAAAGTGGAAGATGCCACAGTAATTTGTAAGGTACTGAGAACCCTGCTACTAGTCTATGCTATCCGAGTTGCAGCTATTCAGGAGCTGAAATCCATTGATAAGATAAAGGTAACTCTTGACTCTATTATTGGTAAACTTACTTTTTTTGAACTAAATGGCTATGATGGTAGTGTACAAAAATTAGAATATGCATTCAGAGCTTCTGTCTCTAACCCATATGTAAGAAGAAGTAGAGATACTGACCATAGCTATGAATCTAGATCCAACAGAGATTTTGATGATGAAGACAACTTAGTGTGACTTGAGGCATTGTTGGCAAAATGACTGCCTAGAGGCACTGGTAAAGATAAAGGTAATCTACCTTTAAAATATTTTGCATGCAACAAGATTCATCATATAGAAGCCCTAATGGTGAAAATGAACACCAAAAAGAAAAATTTAAGAAGTATAAGGGTAAAGGAAAGAGAGATTGTCTTGTAGCTATTGACAATGGTATTACTAATGAAGAATTTGATAATGATGTTGGTGAAGATAGTGTGTTTGTAGCTATTAAGGAAGAAATATCAGATCAAAAGGTACCAGTATCTAGGATGGATAATTCTGATGATTGGATCATTGATAGTGATCATTCACATCACATGATCGCTGATCGGAGAAAATTTCTTTCCCGAAAGGAATTTGATGGTGGTGTTGTCAGATTTGACAATAAATCACCATGTATGGTTAAAGGTAAAGGAGTTACTTCTCTTAATGGGAAGAGTAGTGTTGATGATGTCTATTGGGTTGAAGGCCTCATGCACAATCTTTTGAGTGTGGCACAACTTAATGATAGAGGATACCCACTAGAGTTTAGAAATGGTATGTGCAAAATCTTTGACAACAAAGGTGAATTGATTGCAACTAGGAAACAGACCAAAGGTAATCTATTTCATCTTAATCCTAAATTTAGAAACTGTTTGATTGTGAAAATAGATGATAGCTATCTTTGGCATAGGAGATTTTGTCATATAAATTTAGACAATATTGTTAAAGTAAGCAAGTCTAAGATACTAAGAGGCCTACCTCAGCTAGACAAACCAGTTAATGCTCTTTGTAAAGAAAGTCAGTTAGGAAAGATGACTTCTTCAACTTTCAAAAGCAAGTCCTTCTCAACAGAGCTCTTGTTAGATTTGGTTCATACAGTTCTATGTGGACCAATAAGAACAAGAAGCATTCAAGGTGACAAATAATTCATGATCTTCACTAATGATTGTTCAAGGATGATGTGGGTCACATTCTTGAAGGATAAGAATGAAGGTTTTGGTAAATTCAAGGTATTCAGGGCCTTAGCTGAGAAAGAGAGTGGCAAAAAGATAAAATGTCTGAGAATAGATCAAGGCAGTGAATTTACTTCTGAGGAATACACTAAGTACTGTGATGAGAATGGTATCAAGCAGAAGCTTTCTAAACCAAGGACACCCCAATAGAATGGTATAGCAGAGAGAAACAACCAGCCAGTAGTTGAAGTTGCTAGGACTATTTTGATACAAGGAGGTGTAGCTAAGACATTTTGGAAAGAAGCTGTAAGTACAACTGTATACATAATGTATCGAAATCTGGTGAAAAGAGGTAAGGACAAGACCCCTTATGAATAATGGTATGGGAGATCACCTGATGTTAGCTATTTTAAGATATTTGGAAGCAAATGTTTTATTAAAAGAGGTGATTACATAAGAAAGTTTGAAGCTAAGAGTGATGAAGGCATATTTCTTGGCTATTCCACCAAGAGTAAGGCCTATAAATGCTTCAACAACCAGACGCAAAGAATTGTTCAGAGTGTTGATGTTCATGTAGATAAATGTCCTAAAGTCTTAGAAGCAACCAGTTTTGAGAAAAAGGATGAAGATCCTTGCATTTTGCTTTTGGAACCTGAAACTGTTAAATCAGATACTGGTAAAGTTGTTGGCATTCTACACTCTTATGAGAATAGTTGATGTTGTCATTGATGGCAACCAACTGGCAACTCATTGGCAATTGGTTTCTACATGCTCAACATCACAAACTTCATACACCAGTAGACACTGGCACCAAAGACACTTACACCAACATTCAGATTACATCGGCAACAAGCATACCGACACTCCAGTCGGCATAGGACAAAGTTTTTTTTATATGAATTGTTCTGTAAATATAATTATCTTTTGTAAGCCGACATGGTATATTGTAAAATATTCATATATGTATGAGATCTTATAAGTCATTTTGGTGTGTGTGATGTGACATTATTATTGTATAAGGTAATATAGCTAACAATGAAGGTTTTGGTTATTGACTGAGCTTAAACCGATACTGAACCTGGCATTAGAGATGCTATTTTGAGCAACACATTGTATTGGATTTGATAATCCACTTTTGTAGTTGGTGTGACTCTTTATTGAGCAGTGAGCTCTAGGCTTTTTGCCTCCCTACATGTGGAGGCCCCTTATTATAAGTAGTATTTATTCATTGGCCAGTGACTAAATATTGTGGGTCACAAATTCCATCAAGGTTTTTCCCACACTGGGTTTCCTCATTAAATATCTTGTGTTATGGTGTGTTTCTATGTTGTCTCTATTATTTCTATTTACTGCATTAATTCTTATTTACCGGTACACTATTTTGGATTGCAAAGTTATAAATATGTTCAAATATTCTACTAATCGGTTAGACATTGATTCACCCCCCCCTCTCAGTGTCTTTGGGACTGTCATTGAATTTAACAATTGGTATTAGAGCTTGGTCCTCTATTTGCAAAAGCCTAACAACTTGAGGGAGATTCTAACACCAGTACATATGGAGAACTTAAGTAAATAGTTGGAAGGAGATCTTAAAGATTTTGATGCAGAAAAACTGAAGAATATCAAACTTGAAGATGATCTGAGGACTGCTAAGAAATTTATTAAGGGACTTCAAAAAAATATAGTTATAGCACAAAATAATAGAAAGGAACTTCATGAAAAGATGCAGAATGATGATGATGAAAAAGAGACTCTTAGAGACATTGCAAATAAGTTGACACAAGAAAACAACAATATGAAGAATGAAATGCAAGATATGACTATGAGGTTATGTAAGGCTATTGAAGATAGGAAGAAGAATTAAGGATACATGACTAGGAGACTTAATAATGGTGGAAATGAAAATCTGAGACTTGGTCATGAAAATGATATATTAAAGATAGATCTGATTCACATGCAACATGATAAAGCCGAGCTTGTGAGACAAGTTGGAATTCTTGAAAATGAGTTGGTTACTGCAAATAAACACAAAGACAAATTCAAGAAAAGTTCAAAAGAACTTAATGACATGATTTAAAGATAGAAACCTGATGGAGATATAAATGGACTTGGTTTTGAACATGGAGAAAGTTATGGTACTACAAACAATAAAGATCAGAACAAACCAGTAAGACAACCTAATGCTTATAAATTTAATGGGAAATTTTTTAATTGCAAAAAATATGGTCACAGAGCAAATCAGTGTAGATCTAGAAATAATCAAAATATAAACTCACCCACTAGTCAATATTCCAAATGCAACAAAGTTGTTCATAATTTGGAAAATTGTAGAATGAATGTGAAATGCTATGTTTGTGGAAGATTTGGGCATTTGTCTAATCAATGTAGATCACAAACCAGTCAAGGATATGGAAAGACTATTCAAAGGAATAATGTAACTTGTTATGCATGCAACAAGATTGGACATATTGCAAAATTATGTAGAAGCAAGAATGTACTGGTGAACAACAAAGGATCTAGTTGGAAGGGCAAAGAAAAGGTAGATGAAGTAAAGCAAGAATTTTGAAAACAATGGATTAAGAAGAGTGATCAAAAACTGATGAAACTATCTCTACACTGGTAGAATAGAGTAATCGTCCACCGATAGGAGATTCTTCATCTAACTAAGGAATAATCCTTAGGGGGTATTGCAGCAAGTTAAAAATCATGCATTCTACCCTCGGTTGATGGTGAGAAGATACATTTCTTCTTTATCGACAGATGTGTTATGTTTTCACTTAACTGGCAAGCATTTAATGTAGTTTAAAGAACCTTTTTTTGGCTATAAAGCACCAAGAAACCCTTATTTTGAAATCACCAAGCATTCAAATGATCAGAGAGCATGAAACTAAGTAAGGGCATTCTAAGGTGAAGCTAAGAAGTGATTTTCAGGCATTCAAAATCTTGGTTTAGAGGTATTTTTCTTTGAAATGGATTCCTCATCTTTTGGACCTGAGTTTATTTCAAACCCTACCATTGTGTAATATGTCAAATGCCCTAGACCCATATTGAATATTATCCCCGAGATTGCAAAATAGGATGATTTTGTAGGAGCTTTTTTGAAAATACCGAAAGTTGTAGCATTCATAGAAGACCCTAGAATTGACATACATTGCAACATAGAAAACCTAGGGACTGAGGATCTAAAGAAGATATTCAATAAGGTTATTACTAATGGAAATAGTGTGATCAAACCCAAACATAAGATTGTACAAGACAGGTTTTCTAGAGATTCTAAACATTCCTAAATTTCCAAAGGAAGTTGTTAGACTTGTATTGAGTAGAGTCCATGGTGAATTCATGTGGTTAGAGTCAGTTTGCAAGATAACCAAGGATGCAATTAAGGTAGTTACCTGTTTACCTTCAGCTGGTAGTAGGCCTGATAAAACCAAGAAGATACCTAATAGGGGAGTTATGGATTTAATCGGAGCCACATATGATAGTAGGTTACTTAGACTGAATGATGTTAAGGATATCAATGTGAGATATGTGAGTATTGTACTAGGATGCAAAGCAACTCATGCAAATAGACTAAATTTTGTTTCTAGCCTATGTATTCACAGTGCATATGAGATGGTGAACATTAATGCTAAGATTGATGTGTGTAAATGGCTTAAGGATGAATTAATTGATAACCTAAAGAAGATTAAGGGAGACAAGAAAGGTACTTTCCGTTTGGAAACCTTCTAGTATGCCTAATGTTGTACTTTACCAAGGAGATATCTAGCATAGGTCACAAGGATTTTAGTTATGACATCTCGGTAGGAAGCCAGATACAAGATGCTTTCATCAGTATGGGAGTTGACAGTATTAAAAACATGATAGACTATTTCAAAACATTCCAATTTAAGACAAGAGCAAGAGAGAGACTACCACAGAGCATAATTGACAAATATGACAAGGAAATCTATTTTGTGATTAAGAGAGATGAAACTTGGATGGAAGTAGTAAGCCCTATAATTATTTGGGTTACTGAGATGGGTTATGAGGTTGACCTATCTATTTTGGAAACATATGCTAAAGCTCTACTTGATGCACTAAGAGAGCCATCTAAGAAATTATTTGGAAATGTAGAAACCATAGAGAGCAATATATCTATGCACAAAAGGACAAAGAGAAGAGAAAAATTTATCAGAGATGCCTCCAAAAAGGTCAATGAAATCAAAGAAAATGTCATGAATACTAGTGGTACATATCAGCCAGTGAGCTTGAAGGACTACAACCTGAAGCACATGTTTCACCAATTGTAACATCCTTTAATACTGACAGTGGTAAGGCTGCTTAGTTTAAAAGAGTAGAAAGGAAGAGAAAACCCTCATCGGTACCCTCTCCTTCACCTAAGAAATTTAGGATGCTAAGGAAGAAATAATAGGAAGTTAGGGAACCGAAGAAGAAACAGACATTAGTTACCCCCACATTGAATGATCTATTGAATGAGATTACAGAGGAAGGTAATCTATCTAATCTAAATAAATGGTATATTTCTTCAAATGATTCTAACAAAAGCACAATAGAAGAAAAAATTATTTTACACTTGGACATTTATAAGAAATTTTTGATAGAAGTGATTTATGAGATTCCAAATGATCTCTACATGAGATTGGAAGCCAAAAGGCTATCTATAATGGAACTAGACAAAAATTTGAAATTTGAAGCACTCTTAGCTGTACATCCAGTAAATTCTAAAGAAGAAATAGATGAACTTATTTTTGAAGCTAACCAGTTAGTATTTGTTAGTGGACACCGACAAGTGAGCCTAATGGCTGGAAGGGTAAAAAAATTGTAAATGAGATTGTAGATAAATGGGATATATTCTTTGTAGAGAAAGAAAAGAAAGAGGAAAGAAGAAGACCTAAAATGGAGAAAACATTCAAATTATATCAAAAGGACAAGGGAAAAGGTAAAGTAGGTGGTGTACCCTCCATAAAGATAACAGATAATATTCCTCCACCAACCCAAGACACCCCTCCATTAGCACCTTCATCCCTAGTCCATATAGCTAATCCAACAGATATAGCTACTAAAGGTTTAACACATGATGATACTAACCCTGGGTCGAAGATACTCTTTACCATGAATGTAGATACTCAAGAGGTAAACATTGTTGTGGATAAAGATACTTCAGATGTTAAGACAAACAGTGTTGAGGAAAGTAAGATTCCAAAAAAACCTACACAAACTGTTAACTCTCAGGAAACTGAGATACCACCTCAAACAGAGCAACTGGTGACTGAGAAACAAATAGAGGATAAGACAACTAGCACAGGGCCATCAGAATCTAAGAATCCGACAATGGTATAAATAGAAAAACAATCTGAGGTAGAGGTATATGTTGAGTTTGTGACCCCGACAGTTATAGAGAAGCCTAATCAGAGTAAGAAACTAGTAAAGGTAGAAGTACAGACATAGACAGATCCACCAGAAGAAAATACAAGGAAAGTGGATGCATCGGATGGAAACAAAGAGGATATAGCTAAGGTGATTGGTCATACATCTGTTGAGAAGAAACCTACAACAAAACCAAGCACATCTACAGGTGAATTGAGACCCACTAATATCACAAAGGTACTTTTAGATTCAATTCAAAGGATCACTGATTGCAATGGCTTAGAATTTAAGGCAATTGATAACACATTACCTATTCTAAAGATGATTGCACCCAATTGTAAGATAGATCACATTAATGATTCTTTAGGGAAATTGGACACATTGTCCAAATTTATTGCTGATAATGTAATAACTATAGATAAGGTGAATGAGGATATCATAAAGGAGAGAGTTGAAAAAGAGAAGAATAAATTCTTTGAAAATACCATAAATAAATGTACCGATCATGTGGATACACTTTTACCAGTACTCAATTCTACAATTTTTGAGTATAAGGAGTTATACAAGGAAGCATGTAAACATCACTGTTTGACTGAGGACATTGATGAAGAGATCAAAAAGACACAAAAGGAAATTGATGACATTGCGGACAATATAATAGGTTCATCTGGACTTATATCAGTTTTTCAATAGGAAATGATAGTTTTTGAGGAGAAGTTAGAAAAACTTGAGAAAGAGAAGGCAAGAATAAGGTCTAATGCTCAGGAACTAAAGGATAAACTTGGTCTGAGGCTAGATAATCTGATTACTCAGAGAGCTGAATTATCTAAGGCAATAGTTCAAGGAGAATGATCACCAGAGCAAAAAATGTACTATCTCACCAGTAAGATCCAATAGATAGATGCAACTTTAAATGACAGTAAAAAGTTTATGTAGAGTTTAAATATGATTTTGGCAGACATCTTTCAGATTGTAACCAACCAGTTATAGACTTTGAGGTAGCATTTTTGTACGCTTTTGATTATTTATGACATCCTTTGACATTAATGTCAAAGGGGGAGTAGTGGTGAGAAAAATGAATGTACAGAGGAGATCACTTTCTCAGGGGGAGAACATCATTTTGGATTTCAGTTATTGGATAATGGTTTTGATTTTTCTTATGAGTGTTGCCATCAATGCCAAATGGGGAGATTGTTGGCATTCTACAATCTTATAATAATAGTTGATGTTGTTATTGATGGTAACCAACTGGAAAGTCATTGACAACTGGTTTCTACATGCCCGACATCACAAACTTCATATACTAGTAGACACTGACACCAATAGGCACTTACACTAGCATTCAGATTACGTCGGAAACAAGCATACCGACACTCCAGCCGACATAGGATAAAGTTTTGTTTATATGAATTGTTTTGTAAATATAATTATCTTTTATAAGATGAAATTGTATAATTTAAAAGACTCATATATGTATGAGATCTTATAAGTCATTTTGGTGTTTGTGATGAGACATTATTATTGTATATAAGATAGTATAGTTGACAATGAAGGTTTTGGTTATTGACTGAGCTTAAACAGGTATTAAACCTAGCATTAGAGATGCTATTTTGAGTAGTACATTGTATTGGATTTGATAATCCACTTTAGCAGTCAGTGTGACTCTTTATTGAGCAGTGAGCTCTAGGTTGTTGGCCTCCCTGCATGTGTAGACCTCTTTGTTAGGGTTCCCACAGATACTGAGAGGGGGGGGGTGAATCAGTATCTGACCGGTAATGAGATTTTCTTAAAATAGAACATGCAGAACATAAAGTAACAGTATACCAGTATGCAACAATTAATGTAATTAACAGAACCAAAAACATCCACATGAAAAGAACACCATAACACAAGATGTTTAACAAGGAAACCTAGTGTGGGAAAAACCTCGGTGGGATTGATGACCCACAATATTCACTTATTGGCCAATAAGAGAATATTACTTACAATAGGGGCCTGCACATGCAGGAAGGCCAACTGCCTAGAGCACACTGCTCAAATAGGAAGTCACACTGACTTACAATGAGGATTATGCAAATCCAATGATCTGTACTGCTTTACAATAGCATCTTCAATGCTAGATTCAGTACCGGTTCTTGCTCTATTCTTTACATATGCCCTTGACCTATAATTCACACATTAGGTCTACCTAATAATTTTCTTTATGATTCATATCCATATACTACAAATGACTACAATGATCTCTTTTATATACAAGAGTCATTTTACAATTTGCCAAGTTGGCTTACAATAATAAACAAAATATTACATATCAAAAATCCTGTCGGCCTCTGTGCCGATATACATCTTTTCTTCTGTGCCGGTGTCGGTGCTGGTGCAGAGTGATCTTGCTGATGCCGGTGCACTATCTTGCTTGAATAATGCTTTGCCAGTAGAATGTCTTGCCAGTGCCATAGGATTACAAGGTTGCCTGTGTAATGCTTTGCGGGTATAATGTCTTGTCAGTGTCATAGGATTGCAAGGTTGCCTGTGTAATGCTTTGCCAGTATAATGTCTTGCCGGTGCCATAGGATTGCAAGGTTGCCATCAATGACAAAACCTTCAATCACACACAATGTCTCATTGGAGTGTCCATATGCCAACACTCTTATTGTAAGTAGTATTTATTCATTGGCCAGTGAGTAAATATTGTGGGTCATAAATCCCATCGAGGTTTTTGCCACACTAGGTTTCCACGTTAAATATCTTGTGCTATGGTGTGTTTCTATTTTGTCTCTATTATTTCTGTTTACTCCATTAATTCTTATTTATCGGTCATTGTTTTGGGTTGCAAAGTTATAAACAAGTTTAAATATTCTGCTAACCGGTTAGACACCGATTCACCCCCCCTCTCAATGTCTTTGGGACTGTCCTTGAATCTAACAAAAGAAAATCCTGAACTTGTTCAACTAGAACAAATAAATTCAAAAGAAGATGATAATAAATAAGTTGAACCTAAAGAGAATGATCATGTTATTCCTAGGTATGTGAGACTGAATCATAGTCCTGAACAAATTGTTGGGAATAAGAATGCTATAATACAAACTATAAGGATAATAAGAGAGAACTCTTGCATGATATCCACCTTTGAACCTATAAGTTCTAAGGAGACATTTGGTGATGGTCATTGGGTTAAGGCTATGGAGGAGGAGTTGGATCACATTGAGAAGAACAACACTTGGACCCTGGTACCCTGACTAGTAAACAAGAATGTTATAGGTACTAAATGGGTATTCAGAAACAATTTAAATGAAGATGGTGTTGTAGTTTGCAACAAGGCAAGATTAGTATGAAAAGGTTATGCGCAAGAAGAAGGAGAAGATTATAGAGAAACTTTTGCACCAGTAGAAAGACTAGAAGGTGTCAGAACATTACTTGCATTTTCCACTCATAAGAAGTTCAACATATACCAGATGGATGTTAAGTTTGCATTCTTGAATGGAATATTGGAAGAAAAGGTTTATATAAAGCAACCTAATGGTTATGCATTGACACAAAAGGAAGACATGGTATGCAAATTGCATAAAGATTTGTATGGATTAAAGAAGGCACCTAGAGCATGGTATGAATGGATTCATACACATCTGATGAAGATAGGCTTTTCTAGAACCAGTGAACACCATTTATCTCAAGTCTAAAGGAAATGAAATACTAGCCAGTGAAGTATTTGTTGATGACATTATATTTGGAGGTAATGATGAAATGAGTAATTGTTTTGTAGATGAAATGAAGAATGAGTTTGAGATGTCATTAGTAGGGGAAATAAAAAATTTCATAGGCTTGCAGATACAACAAATGAAGAATGGTATTTTCATTACTCAATCTAAGTATGTGAAAGAGGTTTTGAAGACATTTGGTATGAGTTACTGTAAACTAGTTGGAACCCCAATGGTTATAGGTTGTAAGTTTTCCAAGGAAGATGCGTCTAAGTCTATATATGAAAAGGAATACAGGTCAATGATTGGTAAATTATAATGGACTTGAAAAGCACTAAGAGGGGGGGGGCGAATCAGTGACACCAAATAAAAAACTACTTCAAACACTAACTGGTAGATGAACTTAACCAAGCATTTAAACAAAATACATTCTATCCAAAAAGATATGACAACATCCACAAAAAGTAAAGCATCCACCATAACACAAGTTTTTATACTTGGAAAACCCAAATAGGTAAAAACCACGGTGAGGTGGAATTCACAAGTTAACTATCTGTAGTAATAGATAACTGACCGGTTAAGGTCTACAAAGTGCTCTGCAAGGAGCGAATATTGTTAGAGATCCCAAAGCTTGATTAGAAGCTTATACCCTATTCAGAGTACTATCTTGTCAGGAGTAACCTCGTTGGAGGATTTAAGAATCCAAACTAATGGATCACCTTGTCAGGATTTGTACAATAAATCTTGTTAGAGCTTACCTAGTTAGGGGATTTGATTTTGTTGTATTGATTAGAAAACAAAAAGAATGGATTGATCTATTCTGAGTAGCACAATACTTGCTTGATCAGATCCTTCTAAGTACATTCAATACTTCTCTTCATCTTAACACTTATCACTCTTCAACAAGATCTTTCAGTCTTGATGCATATCAGTAATTGCATAACATCCTCTACAAATGATTCACTAAGATGTCTTTAAATAGACATTCAAATCTTAGGTCAGCCTAAAGAAATCAAAATACAATTTCCTAGGTGCAGTGTATCTAGACAAGTGATCAAAACTCATCACAAAAATGACTGCCAAGAAATCGGTTCTGGTAACTCCTCACAAAATCAGATATTAGCTAGAACAATCAATACCAGTTGGAACAAAACATGTGAACCATTGTCCCAAAATCTTCCGCTTGATCTCCATCTTCATCTTCATCTTCATTTTGATGCCGACTTAGTGTAGCCATAGGTTGTCTCTTATGCACATACCGGTTGACATAAAGTACTGGTTAGAGATAAACCTTAAACATACCAGTTGACAATGTAGACCAATTGAAGTTACACTAGTAGTCAATGTAATCATATGTGTGTGTGAGAGCATTTCATCAATGACAACAAGTGATGATTACATTACAATCATCATCAAGCCAACAATCTCCCCCTTTGGCATTGATGGCAACACTTAGAAAACTTTAGAGTAATACAATACTACTAAGTGTGCATACACAACATATTTACACATATACTCATACTCGCCCTTAATGCAATACTCCCCCTTAATGCATGCATAAATACAAAATTTTCAAAAAAAACACATACATATTTCTACTCCCCCTTTGACAACAATGACAAAATGAAAAAGTAAAATATATACATATATATAGAAAATCTATATCAAAGTATTCAACATATATTAACAACTTAAAAAAAATTCATGCATTGGCTAATCTCATAAAAAATGTCATTGAAGTTCTTCTTCATCTATGATAAAGCATTTTCCCATGATTCTAGAAAGTTAGCAGTATACTCAAATGTAGACATCAGCTAGGAATGGAATTCTTCCATCGATTCTAGCATGCAAGTTTGAGGAGTAGCAAGAATAACTTCTGCATTGGAGTAGGCTCTCTGAAGAATGTCAACCTATGAGGTGAGCAAAATTTTGAGCTCTTTTAGAGATCAAAGTATCTTAGCCTTCTCATCATCATTCCTATCCAATCTATCATGCAAATCATCTATAGATCAGTTAAAGGCATGAATGGAGTCCTGGAGTGGGACATATGCCTTGCATATCCTTTCCATTTCTTGCTCGGTTTCAACTTGACTCTTAGAAATGTCAAAATAAAAGAAAGAAATATTGGAGGTAAAGGCAAGATACTTTCCTATAGACTTAATAGCTTTTCTCAATAAACATCCATTATGAGATAGAGCCATTTTGCTACTTTCATTGTTCTTTGCCAGTTTATCTCCATATTTCTTCTTATGGCTCTTCTTAGCAGACATTTGAGCATCATCTTCAAGTGACTTGATTTGATCAGATGCATCGACAACTAACTGAACAAGTTTGTTAATGGGTGTAGGAAGATGTGCAACAATTGTTTCTGGTAGTACACCAGATAAAATTTCTATTGCATTCTAGATTGTCTATGCTTCAATCTTTTTCTCTTTCAGTCTCTTCTTATGCACTCTAGATTACATAACATTATCAATCTTCAACATTTCTGATGCGCTCAAAGTGTTCATATCAATGGGTCCTGAAATACTTAAAGAATCATCATCATCGTCTTCAAGTAGTTTATGCTTTTTCAGACTCTTAATGAATCTCTCTGTATTTTTCTTTGTTGTCTTTTCAAGTAACTGAATGACAACTTTCTCAGTAGACTCCTTTTGAGTATTTTCAATGACTGGTGGAGATTTGGGTATCTCCAATCATTCTGTTGCTAGTTCATTGTCCACTTTTAGTTGAATAGACGATTGATCAACTAATGTAACCTATACTTTAGTAATTGCAGGAGGCTCCATATCTGGTGTAGTGTTGTCTCTAGATAGTTCTACTATGTTCAGAACAACTTCATCAACAAGAATAATGAAATCATCCTTCTTCTTGATTGGATAGACTATGTCAGGTTGAACAATCTCCTCTTCATCCATTTCTAGTAGAGGAACATCATCTGAAGTATTATCCTTATTTCTATGGTGGATGAGTTCTTCCCTCTTTTTGATTTCATAGGCTATCTAATGTGTCTTAGACTTAATAACAACCCTTTTGCATTAAGAAGCTTCAATATTCTCATTTTAAAATCAAAATGTACTTTGTATTGCTCAACTAAAGCACTAATTCCATCTAAGGATAAATTGGGGAAATATTGTACAAATATTTCATCAATAATTTTCTTTTCCAATTGAATAGCTTCCTCCCATTTATCTAAAAGAGTATTATACAAAGAGATTGAAATATCCTTTTCCAAGTAATGTGGAAATCTATTGTAATGACCCAAATAAGTGATTACCTATTGAATGACTTGCTTCTACTTATTTTCAGTGAAAGAATCAAAATATTCTTTGACATTGTCAAACCTATTCCTTCCTAGTGTCTTCATTGTTCTCTCAAAAACTGTGTTAGGTTTGTAGGTAGCTATATCAGTAGATGTAGTTGCCTTCAACACTACCTTTACCTTCTTGGATGTTATGTCAGTTGCTTTTTCCTTCTTTGGTTCTTTTTTTAGAATCTCTTCCCTCAGACTCTGGTTGCAAAATCAGTTTTCGATTTCTCTACTTTCATGCACTCTCCTTCTTTACATATACTTTAGGTGCTAGTTCCTTTTTGGTTAGGACACTCCAAGTCACCCTTTTGGTCTTTATCATAGGAGCCATTTCATTAGACTTCTTTTTCTTTCCTTTCACATTAGCTACAGTTACAGTACCAATTTTTGCTAGTACGACTTGGATTGCCACAATGTCCAATTTTGCCTCCTGTTTATCTTTACATGATGCTAATAGGGTATTAGCATAGCCAACCAGTAAATCATGATTAACCTCATAGCTCATATCTTCCATCTCTTCCTTTCTGGGCTCAATTGGTTGCATCAAGCAAAAGTCAATGGTAAGAGTGAAAACTATGTCTTTTGCAAAGTGTTTTACCACATCTTCAGGTAATCTCATTCTCATGCTCATGTTTTTATGAAATTCATTAAAATACTTATTCAAGGTAGCTGAAAAGGTATTCTTCATAGTCATAATGTTTTTCTTGATCCATGCATTGATCAGTAGGTCTTTTGACTAGTCAATGTGTCCAATTCCCAATAGGAAATTTTGGAAATAGAAAAATAACACAACTAATAGCTGACCATATTTGAACTTTTGAGTGTTGTCCTTCTTAATAGATTGCAAATTTTGAAATAATTGCCCTCTGATGGTTTCACAGAGATTATAATCTACATTATCAACAATCATTCTATGTGCTATATGAATTGCTGCAGATGGAACACTATTAAGTCTACTAGAGTAAAATACCCGATAACCTATCACCATTAGTACTAGTTTCACTACAGGGTTTTTAATATTGTTGATAGAAAAGGCACGCCTATCAGATGTAGAACCAGTTAATTTGAAGATAGTATCCTTTGAAATTTGTCTTAGCACAGGAATTTCACTGGTTGAGAAATAACCAGTTACAACCTAAATAGTTTCCTTGGTTATTCTGTGAGTCCTTTCTAAATACATGTTCTCTCCATGGACTCGACTCAATATGATTTTGATATGTTCTTCCTCAAAATCTTCAAGAAAGTAGGCGACATTATGAAAACCTTTTTCAAAAACCCTAGAATATTTTGTTTCAATCTTTTTGTTCTTATCACATGGTGATTTCAACTATGTATAAATGTGTAGAGTTCCTAAATCTTCTATCTTGCAGTCTATATAATTGGACAAGTCACCTTTGACCACAACACCGCTTGGGACTTGCGATAATGCATTATAAGACATAATTTTCTTTGCCTTTAGAGCTTCCTCAGGCTTAGCAGTGATCATCAACCTCTCTACAAACTTAAAAGTAGATGCCATTCTAGATAAGCAAGTTTCAAAGTGGTATACTCAAAGAAATACCTTGTTTCTTGCACGTTGCTCTATTTCTCGGTTTAAATGTCCAGATGCACAACAGTTCACCTCCCTGCAACTTTTGATTCAACTTAATTTATCTAATCACAAAATAATTCACCAATTGACAACAAGACAATCTTGTTTGACTCTGCAATCGCTTCAAATTTCTTTCTCGAAAGAGTTAGGGTAAAAAAGACAAAGTAAAACCTTCTTTTATCCTTTTTACCAACTGCAATAAATGCTGACACTTTAGGGTTACAAACCCTAATTTCACCGCTCAAGTGAAAAAATGGTTGATAACATGTCAAAAAAAAGTCACCAAAATTCATGATTCAAAAATTCTTTCCTGCTCATTTTACAAGGAGTCCGGAGATGTTTTACTGTTAAGCTCCCCTTAGCCATGTTAAAATAGGCCTAAGTCACTAGTGTTGGGTTCTCTTCACTAGGTGAAGGAAAAGTTTCTTCTCCAAGCGAGTCATCACTTTTCTCCTTCCAAATCCGATTCATATCCCCTCTGGTTTCCTCAAAATCAACTTTTTCCTTTCCTTTTTGATCCTTGAAAGAGTTGACCGGTTTTCTATTTCTTGATCTACAAAATTTTGCTAAGTGCTCTAGTTTGTTGCAGTGGTAACAGACCATACCAGATGATCTCTAAGGTCCTGCATTTCCTCTTCCTGTTCTTCTTCTATAGTTCATAGCCACATGCCCAAATTTATTACAGAAGGTGGAAGTAATATTTGTTACCTTTTTCATCTTGAATGGACTAAACCGATTGCCGTAGGATATTTTTGAGTTTAGGTTTACCCAGTTATCAAAGTTCCTTATCCGGTCATCATTTGGTCTTGGATGCATGTGTGGTACATGATTGTTTTCTCCATATCTTCTCTCAACATGTCTATGCCCATACATTCCACATGTGAAGCAATGACCTTCAAACTTTCTTGACACATACCTAGCATTAGTATTGTAATTTTCATTTCTGTTAGGTTTGTCTCTACAAACATTTGCAGTATGACTAGGCTTATGGCAAACAAAGAAGACAGGTTTAAAAACCTTCTTACCAGTAGTCTTATTGACTTTAGGAGCATTTTTGTTCTTTGGATAGTTTCTCTTTGTACCGGAGGATCCACCCTTTTTAGTTGTATGAAAACTGAGTCTAGAGATGTCACCCTTCATTCTCTATGATTGAATTTGTTCTTCCAGCATGGTAGAACTTTTGACAAACTTCTCCAATTTATCGTTGGCTTCAGTAAGCTTTTTAATGAGATCTCCATTATGCTTAAACAAGTTCTCTTTCAAAGATGATGCCAGCTCAAGATCTAGCTTTAGGTTCTCCTTTTCTTCTGTTTTAGCAATCAAGTTCTCATGCATAGTGTCTTTTTCCCATTTGATCTTTATAATCTCTTGATGTCTTTCCTTGATAAGATCCTCAACAACTCTTCTAGCTTCCAGTTCCTGACTCATACACATAGTGAGATCTTCTAGCTCTCTCCTTAGATTTAGTTTCTCACCCTTCAACTTTTCAACTTCTCCTGCTAAAGCTTCAATATTGGCTTCATCTAAAAAAATATTATCAAATATTTCTAACAATTTTTCAGATAGCTCTCTCCTTTTGACTTGATAAGCTTTCATTTTGCCCCTAAGGGATTCAACTTCATTTCTGCTAGCTTCTAGCTCTCTAGCCATCTTGAAGTAGCTCTTGTCCCCCATGGTAGTTTCAAGACTCCCTTCTAAGCAGTTAGGATTCAAAGAAGTTAGGCTCTGATACCAATTTATGGACTTGAAAAACATTGAGAGGGGGGGTGAATCAATGACACCAAATAAAACACTACTTCAAACACTAACTGGTAGATGAACTTAACCAAGCATTTAAACAAAATACATCCTATCCAAAAAGATATAACAACATCCACAATAAGTAAAGCATCCACCATAACACAAGTGTTTATACGTGGAAAACCCAAATAGGTAAAAGCCAAGGTGAGATGGAACTCACAAGTTAACTATCTGTAGTAATAGATAACTGACCGGTTAAGCTCTACAAAGTGCCTTGCTAGGAGTGAATATTGTTAGAGATCCCAAAGCTTGATTAGAAGCTTATACCCTGTTAAGAGTACTACCCTATTAGGAGTAACCTCATTGGAGGATTTGTGAATCCAAACTAATGGATCACCTTGTTAGAGGATTTGTACAATAAAGCTTACCCGGTTAGGGGATTTAATTATGTTGTAATGATTAGGAAACAACAAGAATGGTTTAATCTATTCGGAGTAGCACAATACTTGTTTGATCAGATCTTTCTAAGTACATTCAATATTACTCTTCATCTTAACACTTATCTCTCTTCAACAAAATCTTTCACTCTTGATGCATATCAGTATTCGCATAACATCCTCTACAAATAATTCACTAAGATGTCTTTAAATAGACATTCAAATCTTATGTCAGCCTAAGGAAATCAAAATAAAATTTCCTAGGTGTAGTGTGTCGAGACAAGTGATCAAAACTCATCAAAAAAATGACCGCCAAGAAATCGGTGCTGGTAACTCATCAAAAATTAGATACTAGTTAGAACAATCAATACTGGTTGGAACAAAACATGTGAACCATTGTCCTAGAATCTTCTTCTTGATCTCCATCTTCATCTTTCATCTTCATTTTGATGTCGACTTAGTGTAGCCACAGGTTGTTTCTTATGCACATACCGGTTGACACAAAGTACCGATTAGAGATAAACCTTAAACATACCGATTGACAGTGTAAACCAATTGAAGTTACACTGGTAGTCAATGTAATCATATGTGTGTGAGAGAGTGTTTCATCAATGACAACAAGTGATGAATACATTACAATCATCATCAAGCCAACAAATTACACTATGTTGTTCATAGTCGACCAGATATTGCCCATGCAGTTGGTATTGTTGGTAGATTTCAGAGGAATCCAAAGGAAGCACATCTGATGGCAACCGAGAGAATTTTTTAGATATCTGAAAGGTACTATTGACTATGTGTTATGGTATCCATATGGTGGAAATTTTGATTTGAAGGAATACATAGATTCTGATTGGGTAGGAAATATTGATGACCAGAAGAGTTCTACCAGTGGAGCATTCTTTCTAGGAGGAAGGCTAGTTTCATGGAGTAGCAAAAAATAGAGTTGTACTTCACAATCTACTGTTGAAGCTGAGTATGTAGTAGCTTATATGAATTGCACACAAGCTATTTGGATGAGGCACATTTTGGAAGGTTTTAAGATGAAAATCTCAGAACCAATAAATATTTTGTGTGATATTACAAGTGCAATAAACATTTCAAAAAAATCTTGTTTTGCATGCAAGGACTAAGCATGTTGAATAGAAGTATCACTTCTTGAGGGAAAAAGTTCAAAGTAAAGATGTTATCTTAGAGCATGTTTCTACCAAGGAGAAGCTTGCAAATATCTTTACCAAACCTCTGCCTAAGACCACTTTTGAGTATCTTAGAAGTCAATTGGGGGTTATCCCTCTTCGTAAAGTTAGTTGAGAATGATGCTGATGGCATCAGTCCTTGAACCACTTGCAAAATTTTACATGGATTGATGAAGAAGTGGATGTATTCCACAGGGGGAGAATCAAGTTGTAGTATGATGTTGATGCACAGTGAGAGTAGAATTACATGTTTTTAATTTCACTTTGCCATTCTTGTCAAATGGGGAGATGAATTATGTGGAATTATGTGATTGAGGAGAAGAATTATGTATCTGATTAGGTGAACCAGTGGCAGGCTGAACACGAACAGAGCAAGGTGAATACTTGGTAATGTAAACCAGGATTCCTATTCACCAATATCAACAACAATCAGAGGCATTGATATTTCGATTTCCATAAATGCAAAAGGGGGCGATTGTTTGCATTTTAAGTTTGTTTGGCATTTTGCATATAGATTCCACGAATGATATGTTGTCTGTCATGCCCAAACTTTTGGGCAAAAACACAAACAACAAATTTTTTTTTTTTTTTTAAAGCACTTAATTACATGCAACCATTTCTTAAATAGTTGTGACAACTTAACAAGTTGTCCCAAATGAATTCTTAATTGATATTAAATACTTACATAACTAAATACGATAACTCCTTTTATCAAGCGGAGCAAATAAAATTTTATAAGGGTAATATTAAGTTCTCTTGAAAGTCCCTTCCGTCTTGGTTGCGCTTATTAGTACTTAATTTGATCCATTACTACTAAATAGACATTAATATAATCACTTGGTTCGATATCAATTATCTACTAAATATCAACTCTATTACTATTTCATTTGCATTAATATTACCTAATTGAGCAGATGCAATTAAGGTGCCAAACATCATTAAGTTAATTAAATTATCTGATGAAAGACTCCACTTGGGATAATAAGGTTCGCAAGGCTTAGTCCATTAATCTTATTTTAGAGAAAATATTTTATGCCCCTACAGTATCCTCTTAAATTTATTATTTAATTAACTATATTCAATTATTCCATTTATTTATAAGAACCATTAAGATCTCTAAAATGTAATTATATAATTTGAATCAAGTGCAGAACACTAAAAGAATTATTTATCATCTCATCGATCTTAATCAATGAATTAATTTAATCAATTTAATTGACGTAGATAAAATTAATCTCCGATAGCCATTAATTATATATATATATATATATTTTAGGATCTAATTAAATTAGTCCTAGCACTTAGTTTATAATTTCTAAAATTCATTTTTGATTAATAATTAAAATATGCTTAAATTAAATTGACTAAGGGTCCATTAGACTCATAGTGACATGTCTCTTACAAAGTTTAATCCCATAAACCTATGTCTAGATGGGCTAAAATTATTCCCCATAGCCAAATACCTTACCCAATTTAAAACATCTTTAAAATTATACCCATATGTTTAACAAATAAACACCTAATATAGATCTACCATTTGCCCTTAAACAACATGTTTATCAAATGTCTAAATTAAAATAAACATTAACATATATATTAAATTATAAACAAAAATTCTCTAATATATATAATTTAAATTATATATATTTCTCCTTAACCAATATTATTACCATTTGCCCAATTCGCTCAACATATACTCTCTCTCTCTCTCTATGTATATATATATATATATATATATATATTTTATAATATAAATATATATATATAATTTTCTATTATTGAAATATCCATGGAAACCCTAATCAAAACTATATATATTATTATATTGCCCTATATGCTAACTACCACTCTTTTCTTCATACTACCCTAGCCCTACCCAGGCTAGGGTTTTATTCTTATCTTGTTTTATTTTGCAGGGCAAAGGGTTCTCCCATGGAAAGTGGCGGCCATGGGAGAGTGGCGGCCATGGCGGAGGCTATGGTCGAAGGTGGTGGCGGGGGGCGTCCCTGGGGATGCCACTGTGGTTTCCCATAGTGGTGGCATCCCCTGGTGCCGCTCACTGTGGGAACCATAGTGGCGGTGTCCCTTGGGCGCCGCTCACTATGGAAACCATAGTGGCGACATCCCCGGGTGCCGCTCACTATGGTATCCACGATGGCAGCGATCCTAGGCCGTGCCAAAACCCCTTGCCATATTATTTTTATTTTTATTTTTTTTTATTTTTTATTTTTTGTTTATTAAATGAAAAGTTATATATATATATATATATATTTCTTTTTATTTATATAACCACTTTTGCACATATTTAAATGTAGAAATTATATGTATATGTATATATATATATATATATTTAAATATATATCTATATATATATTAGAAGCATTTGAAACTCAGGCAAATTTTTACTATGTAAAATGCGCTGTTATTATACATATATAATTTTTTGAATTTTTTTTTTAAAAATAGATTCATCATAGAAATGTTGATTTTAAATAAATTTATCCAGTAATAGTGGCGACGTCCCTGAGCACTGCTCACTATGGAAACCATGGTGGCGACGTCCTCGGGCGCCACTCACTGTGGTATCCACAATGGCGGCGATCCCAGGCCATGCCAAAACCCCTTGCCATATTATTTTTATTTTTATTTATTTATTTATGTTTATTAAATAAAAAGTTATATATATATATTTATATATTTATATGTGTATGCAGGTATATATATATTTATTTTTATTTATATAACCACTTTTACACATATTTAAATGTAGAAATTATATGTATATATATATATATATATACACATATATACACACACACACACACACACACACACACACACACACACACACACACACACACACACACACACACACACACACACACACATATATATATATACACATTAGAAGCATTTGAAACTCAGGCAAATTTTTACTATGTAAAATACGTTGTTATTATACATATATAATTTTTTGAATTTTTTTTTTAAAACAGATTCATCATAGAAATGTTGATTTTAAATAAATTTATCCAGTAACAATGGTAGCATCCCGGGACGTTGCTCACTATTGAAACCATGGTGGCGACGTCCCCGGGCACCACTCACTGTGGTATCCACAGTGACGGCGATCCCAGGCCATGCCAAAACCCCTTGCCATATTATTTTTATTTTTATTTTTTTTTATTTTTTTATTTATGTTTATTAAATAAAAAGTTATATATATATATATTTATATATTTATATGTGTATGCAGGTATATATATATTTATTTTTATTTATATAACCACTTTTGCACATATTTAAATGTAGAAATTATATGTATATATATATATATTAGAAGCATTTGAAACTCAGGGAAATTTTTACTATGTAAAATGCGCTGTTATTATACATATATATTTTTTTGAATTTTTTTTTTTTAAACAGATTCATCATAGAAATGCTGATTTTAAATCAGTGTATATTTATTTATCTTTTTGTGTGGGGGAAAAAAGCGAGACTAGGCTAACATGTCCTAATCCTACCTTTTGTCACACATTACGGAATACGAAAGAGCCTAGAGGTATCGCACAATTGGCTACTTCTTTTTGGTGAAAGAGAGAGCCATGGGCTACCTATTAGGGATTCTATTCCTTTGTTGTAATTGAAAGGCAAGATTATGCAAGTTCAATTCCTAACCCCAAAATGCAAGTATGAACTGATAACAAGATTGCAGAATTGAACTTAAACAATGGAAAGCTGCAAACATAAGGACAAGACAAGAATGCAGATGCATACCCAAAGTCAAAATCTGAATGAAAATGTTCGGGACGGGGGCGCAGGCACCACTGTCCTGATTCTACACCTGAAACTGCCACTTTGCAATCTGGAAAACTGTCACAAATGCTAAAAATTGCTGTCTGTCAGGAGGACCAGGGTGCCCAGTGCCCCTGTCCCAGGGACCAAGGCGCCTAGCGCCCCTGTCCTGGCAGGACTAGGGCGCCCCACGCCCCTATCCTGGTCTTTTGCTCTGAAACTTGGTGTATGGTTTTATCTCCGTCTGCTTCTTTCGGATCTGCAACTTGCAGCGTCGTCTGAATCCCAAAATCTGCACTTATATCTGAAAAGGTGTTTGGGCAGCTATATAGGGTTTTGCCTTAGTCAAACCCCCGCTTTGGTGATTTCCACCTCCACGAATAGCCAAGTTGTATTGTAAAATTAATGTGTGTGCAAGATCTAAAATGCAAGTAAGCAAACTAGAGCAACCTAGAAAGTAAACCCTAATTGCTTGTAAATGAGAATGTAAATGCTCCAAATCAAGATGCCAAGTGATCTAAAGCATGAATGTAAGTGACATAATGAGGCTTATGCAAAGACATGAAAACAACATGAAATCATACCCAACCCCAAGGGAGGGGTACAAGCCAATCTTCAGTCGGTGATCCCTTATTTCTCTTCAATGCCTTCAAAGCCCTAAGTGAATGAATGGATTTGATGAATGCTTGGAGGATGAATGTTGAGAGTTGTTGAAGTCTTCAAAGATCTGCTCTTTCGCTGCATATGAGGTTCCTGAAAACAAAATTCAGATCCTTTCTAATGAAGAAAGAGAGCTCTTATGTATGAAACCCTAGGTCTTAATTCCAACTTTTGGCTGACCTAGAGATTGAATATCCCACCAATTTCTTGGGGTTAAGCTTTATTTTATGATTGGATCGTGCTCCTAAAATTTCGGGAAAAATGTCTGGGACCGTGTGCACTCTGGGCGCCATGGTCCTGACAACTTTTCACCAAATTTTCAGGGCCGTCGGATATGATGATTTTAGAGAGAATCCCAAAGTTACAGGTGATTTCGAGATGTTTTGACCCCCGAAATCAAGCCCCCAAGCTCAAAAGAAGGCCTAATTAGGGTTTCTGATTAGATGATGTATCGGAGGAATAAAATGAAAAGGGGCACACTTTAATGAAAGGGCCCACCTTTATGATGTGGAGGATGATGAAATAGGACCTTAGACCTAATTAATTTGATTAATTAAGTGCTAAAGGAGAAATGCAATGCAAAATGCAAATTGCGCCAAGGCGGGTGCTAAACTAGATGTGAAATTGTACTGCTTTAGCAAGTGTGTACAATTTACGACGCTACATTTAGCCCCCACTTTAGCGGTCATATGAGTACTACGTGCATATGCAAGCTAAAGTATAGGAAAGTAAACATTATTTGAAAAAAGGATATATCCATAAGTCCGTCGAATGAAGCCCCAAGTGGTATCTGCAGTACATAGTTAGGAACCGCACCCTACAAAACACATGTCAGATCACAAAATCACCTAATGCTTACTAAGGAAAGTGATGAAATTTGTGAGTAGCTATATGCCCCCCCCTATTTCGGCTTGCTTATTAGGGAGGTGAAACAGGGTAGCATGTTTTACTTACAACAAATTGTGTGAACGATTTTTGATGAGAGATGTTCACTACAAAGGCTTCATCAGTGCACATTTTGGAACATCAAGGGAGTAAGGGAACAAGAATACAATTCCTACGCAACAAACGGCTCAAAAATCGCATCTCCCAAACTCAAGTTATGATGAAACGAGTGATTTAGGGAAAATTAGGGTTTGAAAGTAAAGGTAAAGGAATGAAAGTATATACCTTGAAAGTGACTATTGCATTCATCACTTTGTTGATTTTGAGTATTGTTCATTGCAGCGGAGCCCACATAGCCATCATCATGCCTTCACGACGACCGGAGCGTCTCGTGAGGATTGAGATCATGCGACAGGCCGTGATCGACGACGAGCCACTCGACGAGGTGAGTTGACTGAACTTTGAATTTCTGCATTTTTGTTGATTTTGATTTTCTATGATCAAAAGCGGGCCCTGGAATCTGACCCTGGGTTCCACCCAGGTCACCATGGTCCCACCAGGGTGCCATGGTCCCCTTAGGGCGCCATGGTCCCAATCAGGACTCGGCGGGGGTCAACTTTCGATGTTCGTCAGTTTGCGTATTTGGCATAGATGATTTTGATGATTGATTACTGATTACATTGGTGTTTTTGTGTTGCATGGTCTCCCATACATGAGAGAGCACACGGCGGGGCAGATTCTTCTTAGTTTGCGAGATCAGATTCCCTGGCTTACTCAGGAAGAGAGAGATACATTGTCTATAGTAGGTTTGTGGTCTATGATTCTTATGTCGGCCATTCGATTTCATCCCGCAATGCTGATGGCACTCATGGAGCGATGGGATCCTGACACATGCACGTTCCAGCTTCCAGTAGGGGAGATGACGGTGACACTTGAGGATGTGTACCGCATTCTTCGCCTACTGATCAGAGGAGCTACCGTGACATATGCAACTGATCAGTCAGTAGAGGATCATCAGAGGGAGCAGGTATATTGCATAGGGAGTCATGCCGAGTGAGACGAGAGGTCGTATCATGGTCAGCTGGCTCTTACATCCTATAGGAGAGGTGCCCCTCATGAGATGTCTTATGATAGCCATCATTGCACTAGCTATCTACCCTAATGGGCAAGGTACACACATGCATGGGGGTCTCACATGGTGCATCAGGGCTATGGAGAGACATAAGAGAGTATACGCCTGGGGTCAGAGTATGCTTGCACATCTCTATCATGACCTCGAGGAGTATGTTTTTGGACAGGGTTGCAGCTTGATGACATGCACACTTTTGCAGGTGTGAATATTTGGGCACTTTACATGCACCAGGCCTGTCGGCTATCCGATGAGTGTGGCTAGCAAGCGACCTAGGGTATTTGCTTATCCACTTACCAGCGAGTGGAGATTTGGAGATCTATTGTATTAGAGAGTGACATTTGACAGATTGATAGCTGAGGTGACTATGTGGAGACCATATCTGCGGATGCACAGATGGGATGGGATGGAGAGACAGTTAGCATGCTTACAGGGTAACCGCCTACTGAGAGGGCGATATCCACATATCATAGTCCCATTCTACTTTGACCGAGTATGGAGGCAGTTTGGGCTAGAGCAGTGTGTTCCAGCCGATGTGCCCATCTACACTCGACACTCACGAGTCCTTCCTAGACCCAGAGCAGTAGCGAGACCTACGATAGATGATATCGAGATCACAGATATAGAGGGGTCCGATCAGGATGTGGTCATTGATTATGCTGCAGACCCCGGGGCACAGCGCAGGTATCTCTCATGGTTTATGAGATCATACCTGGGGCCTATCTTTCCACCAGATCACCCAACAGGCCATCCAGGTCCATGGAGACATGGAGATTGAGATGAGGATTAGGGATCCAGATCGGAGGAGCCAGAGGAGGGAGAGGGTCATGAGGAGATAGGAGGGCCTGATCCACCCATAGGAGATCAGCCTAGTGCCGAGGAGGAGGAAGGAGAGGAAGATGACACAGATAGAGATGATGATGAGGAGAACGAGGATGCAGATGAGGATGAGGAGGAGGAGGATAGAGATGAGGAGGAGTCAGATGTAGCTCCCCATCATTCAGGAGATGATACCATAGCCTTAGATCCTCCCGTTATTCCCCAAAAGGGGGAACACGAGGCGATACAAAGACCTGTACCCATCGCACATAGATCATTCGAGCATAGGGAGCCTAGTAGTTCCCAGTCACAGATGCTACCATATCACGATCCCTACTAGTGTGAGGGAGATCCAGGTATAGTAGATTTATATTGATTGATTGATGTTTTGATGATATAAAATGGTACTAATACATGTTTTGTTCTACTGCTACAGCTAATGTGCAGGAGTGGCGTTCTCTGATCCAGCAAGCAGTGAAAGATATCTCCACGACGGCACAGATCCCTAGTTCCTCATAGGTTTCTTATAGACCTCAAGGGAACGCGGGTCGGCATGATGATTTGTTTTCCCCATTTCAAGTACAGGTAGAGATATGGAGGGAGAGAGAGCGGGCTCTATCAGAGGACCTTCAGCGGGCACAGCGTGATCTAGTAGTAGCTTAGGCCGAGGCTACCTCGTATCGCGCAATCCTTATAGATAGGGATCGTAGGAGTTCCTCTCGGAGTCACTCATGATCTATATCACGGTATACCCCTATGGGTCCACCTCCACAGCCAGATCAGGAGGGAGCATCTAGTCGTCACTCTCCAGCCACCAGCCCTAGGGATAGGAGATGATCTTATGATGTAGGGTAGGTCACATTTTGGATGTGTAGTGACCTACCTTTGTATATTGATCCACACACACACACACACACACACACACACACACACACACATATATATATATATATATACATGCTTCTTTGTCTCAAGTGTGTTATTTTTAATGCCTAAAACAATGTATATATTTTGCTTTGATTAAAGCTAACACATTTGGTAGATTTATATGTATGTTCTGAATTTAATTTCCATGTGATTGATTTCTCAATGCTCCATGATTAAATTGATACATGTGCGACTTAATTAAAATATTTGATCAAGTACTACATTGATGATAGGGAAGAAAATATGTGTTAAGCCTACGAATCATATAACTAATGTGATTTAATTTGAATTTAAACACAACATGACACAATTCGACTTAACACATAAAGACATTGTATAATATGCCAATATAATAAAAAATGTAAATCTTTTGCAATTTACATAAATGAATTCAAGACAAACCATAAAGTAAAGAAACACGCTTGTCAAGAACGAAGCAATATAGATTAAACAAAACATCATTTAATTCTATTTGCTTTAACAAAGATATGCTAACATATTATCCAATTTTGAAGAAGTGAGAAAGGAAATCGATGAATGATAAGGAATGAGGAATTAAGCATAGTATCTACGCAAGTGCATAGCGTTTATAGGGTCTTTAAGAGACGTACCGTCTACACCCACTATTTTATAAGCACCTGATCCATAATCTTCAATAATGATATACGGTCCAAGCCAATTAGGACTAAATTTTCCCTTTTCTTCAGGTAAGGCATTCACATTGCGCTGATTCTCATAGAGAACTAAGTCACCCACTAAGAAGGAACGTTGAATAACCTTATCATTATAGCTTCGTTGTAGAGTTTTGTGATATGCTTGAATATGCTCAAGAGCATTTATACGCTGTTCATCAAGCATCTCAAGCTGTTGAAGTCTTTGTTCTCTATAAGCGTCATCATCTACTATACCTTTGAGAGAAACTCTAAGTGATGGAATCTCTAATTCTAAAGGCATAATAGCATCAGCACCATAAACACGATTATAAGGTGTAGTTCCGGTAGCAATTCATACACTCGTTTGGTAGGCCCAAAGAGCATAGATTAGCTGAGTACTCCAATCCTTACCATGCTTATTCACAGTTTTACGAAGAATTTGTTCAATTATCTTATTGGATGATTCGGCTTGGCCATTTGATTGAGGATAGTATGGTGTAGAAAATCGATGTTTGATATGATACTTCTCGAGGAATTTCTTCACATCCTTGTTCTTAAATGATGTCCCATTATCAGAGGTTATAGTGGAAGGTATCCCAAATCGAGAAATAATGTTTTCTAGAAGAAATCGACAAATCAGTTCAGCAGTAGTAGAGCGAAGGGGAATAGCTTCTACCCATTTTGTAAAGTAATCTGTTGCGGTTATAATGAAAGTATGTCCTTGAGATGAAGGAGGAGAGATTTTACCGATAAGATCCAGCCCCCATGCAGAGAAAGGCCAAGAAGCTACATGAGAACGCAGTTCTTGGGCAGGAGCATGAATCAAATTATTGTGTTGTTGACATTGATGACATTTCTTAACAAATGAAAAAGAATCCTGCTGCATAGTTTGCCAATAATATCCCATACAGAGCAACCTTTGAACCAAGGATTTGCCTCAAAAATGCCCCCCACAGGCACCTGAATGCACCTCTTCAAGAGCAATAGGGATTTCCGGTTTGCTAAGACAACAAAGGAGAAGACCGTTATAACCCCTTCGGTAAAGAACATTAGAAAGAATGATATATCTAGCAGACAGCTTGCGAACTCTAGCCCTAGTGTTCCTATTAGCGGAATCAGGAAAGGTACCATCAGTCAAGTATCTTATGATATGCGAATACCATTCATCTAAGTCTATAAAGTCACAACATGTCACCAAGCTAGAATCATCTACAATAGCTGGAGAAATAAGGTTGTGAATAACAAATTTAAGATCAACCACAAGGTCCTCTAAAGATACCAAAGAAGCCACACATGCCATTGCATCTGCATGTCGATTATCTTTTCGAGGAACAGGTTCCATGGTGTAAGAATCAAATTTTTGTAACAAAGAGATAGCAAGGTCTTTATATTGTGATAATTTGTCTTGTTTCGCTTGATATAGTCCTGTTACTTGTCTTATAATCAGTTGAGAATCTCCAAAAATATGTATGTGTTTTATATTCAAAGCTAAGGTTGCCTTTATTCCTGCTATAAGAGCCTCATACTCAGCAATGTTATTGGTACATAGGAAATTGAGACGATAAGATAAGGGAATGGACTTCTTTGTAGGAGAAATCAAAACAACACCTGCCCCCGATCCCGTACGACACTTAGAGTCATCAAAGTATAACTCCCAAGTTTCATCTTTCTCTGTACGAAGGATGAAGTCGTCAGGAAAAGACTCAGGGTTAGGGAAGGAGAAAGGTGAAGGGGCCTCAACTAGGTGATAGGTCAATGCTTGCCCTTTAATTGCTCTTTGTGAAACAAACTTAAGGTCAAATTCAGTTAACATCATAACCCACTTAGCTAGGCATCCTGATAAATCAGTTTTAGAGAAAAGATGCTTCAACGGATCAAACTTTACCATGACATGGACTTCTGAATTTAAAAGATAATGTCTCAACCTCTGAGTCGCAAACACCAAGGCCAAGCATTGTCTTTCTATCGCAGAATATCAGGTCTCATAATTGAGTAAGGTACGACTTATATAATAAACCGAACACTCCTTACCATCTTTATCATGTTGTGCCAATAATGCTACAAGAGCATGAGAGGAAGCAGCTATATAAAGAAGAATTGGTTTAGAAGGTTCGGCCGGTTGAAGGATAGGAGGATTAGCCAAATACACTTTTAAATCTTCAAATGCTTGCTGACAATCTTCATTCCATTGAAAAGTGATATTCTTTTTGAGGAGTTGAGTAAAAGGAAAAGTACAATCTGCAAGTTGAGATACAAACCTACGAATAGCTTGAATCTTTCCTTGTAAGCTTTTGAGTTGAGACACATTTCTAGGAGGCGGCATGTTGACAATAGCATCTATTTTCTTAGTATCCACCTCAATCCCACGATTCGAAACTATGAATCCTAATAGTTTTCCACTATCCACACCAAAAACACATTTTCGGGGATTCAAGCGCATGTGATATTTACGAATCCTTTCAAAGATTTGATGAAGGATCTTAATGTGATCTATGTGGAGAATGGATTTGGCTAAAACATCATCAACATAATCTTCTAAAATCTTATGCATGTAATCGTGAAAGATAAGGGTCATCGCTCATTGATAAGTTGCACTGGCATTTTTAAGTCCGAAAGGCATCATTACCCAACAAAATGTGCCCCAAGGAGTGGTGAAAGCAGTTTTGAATTGATCTTGAGTATTAATGAAAATTTGATTGTATCCTGAAAAACCATCCATGAAGGATAATAAAGCATGTCCTGCTGTAGAATCAACTATCATGTCAATGTTTGGGAGGGGAAAATCATCTTTCAAAGAAGCTTTATTTAAATCTTGAAAGTTAGTACACATTCTTATTTTATTATCTTACTTAGCCATAGCGACAATATTTGAAATCCATGGGGAATAATCAATAGGGCGGATAAATCCAGCCTCCAATAATTTTTCAATCTCAACCTTAACAAGCAAAGCCACCTTAGGATTCATTTTCCGAATCTTTTGTTTCATAGGCTTAGCATCAGGAACTAAGACAATATTATGAGTGACAATCTTAGGATCTATACCAGGCATGTCAAAATATGTCCAAGCAAAGATCTCAGGGAATTCACGCAATAAATCTTCATATTGTTTTTGTTCCTCTTCGTCCAGACATTTTCCAATTTTAATAACTTTTTCTTCATTGCCAGAATCCATCTTAACATCAATGGTGTCGCTTATAAGAAGATTACTTTGTTGAGGAGTATCCTTTAACTGAGGAAATTCTTTCACAATCTCATCGTTATCAGTCTCTTTTCCAAAATAGGCTTCAGTGTTCAAACAATAAGGGAATCCCCTATTGTGATGATAACGAGGAAGAGTATCATATGCTCCTAAAAACTCAGCTAAAGCATCATCGGTAGAAAAAAACATCCAAAGCATAGGCATACAAAGGATCAATATACTCTGGGTGTCTCATTGGTAGAGATGTAGAAATAACGTTAACACTAATACATGGTCTTCTAGAAGCTTTAGTGCACTTGCAGGGATTATAACCAAGTCCAAAGGCATAATCATAAAGATTATTCTCTAGAGGAACCTTTATTCCTTGTTCGTGAGCGCCACAACCATTTCCATTATACCCATGCTTAGCTAGAATATGAAAACCACGACCATAACGATCAGCCATTTCAGAAAGAGAAGGTGGTTTTTCATAAGACAAAGAATCAAACCCTTCAGAATTGGAAGTGTGAGGAGAAGAAGTTTGAGAAGCGGCCACAAAGTTATTGCTCATAGGCTCAGGTAATGTTGGTTGATTTTTAGCTTCTTCCTTCTTTTCAGCTTTAAGCTCTCTAGAAGGAACCTTATATTCACCTACAAAGGAGGGATTAAAATCAAGAGATCCCCAATCGTCTTCTGTGAGAACCTTCTCAGGATCAAAATCCTTCTTATGTGTAGATTCAAGTCGAGAAGAATCTTCTTTAGGAGCTCCAAACTCATCCAAATAATTTTGATCATCAGAGAGCGAGGATTCATCGATAGGTATCTTGTTTAAAGAATCATCACTAGACGAGGAAGGCTTAGAAGAACCCCCTTTGGAAGTAGATGTTTGTAAACAAGCTTGGAAATTAGTATCACCTATAAAGGTATATGTTTTATTATTATAAATAAATTTAACTTGTCTATGCAATGTAGAGGGGACCGCTTGCATACTATGAATCCAAGGTCTCCCTAATAGCAAGTTGTATGTTATATTTCCCGACATAACATGGATAGGAGTAGGCAAAGTAATAGGCCACACTGTGATGGGTAAGGTGATAGTACCTAATGAAGTTTTAGCCACATTATCAAAGCCTCGAATAGGATGAGAGTCAGGCTCAATTAGGGATGTATCCACATTCATCTTATGCAAAAGATTAATGCTACACACATTAAGACCAGAGCCATTATCTACTAGTGTTTGTCTTATAGAAGTATCATTTATGATAACCACAATCATCAAGGGATCATATTGATGTTGAATTTCACTAGTGGGCAACTCATCTTGAGTAAACACAACATGAGCTTTAGGATTCATCACAGAGTTAACCAAAGACACTATATTACTAGATGTATTCGGTGGAGGAACATTCAAATCTTTCAAAGCATCTTGTAACATTCCGTGATGAGCATAAGAAGTTTGAATCAAATCCCAAAGGGATATCTTAGCAGGGGTAGCTTTAAGCTATTCTATGAGATCATATTCCTTACTAAGAACTTGTGAAATACGTGGAGCTTGCAAAAGAATTGGTTGAGGATTAGGAAGAGAAACTGGAGTAACCAGAGGAGGATTAGGCTGCCTATTATTTCTAGTATGATAAGTATGGGAAACCGCATGATAACTCTCTCTAGTTAATTGCTTGGCATAATTGTAAGGACTTATAGGTTTTCTTCCTTGCACAGTGATGATAGGTTTATTTGGAGTAAGAAAGGAATCATACCTCCCTTGGACAGTAAGGAGAGGTGATTTAGGAACTTGAAAGGTGGGAGAAGGACAAGCACCTTGGACTTAAAAGAGAAGCTTATTATGCTCATTCAGGTTTATCATGTTAACTAATTTAGAAGTTTTGTTCTTGTTTAGAGATTTCGATAAAGCCACAAAGTCATCAAGAGCATCATCCAACAAAGCATGATCATATCTATTAAAAGGTTTATCTTTTGAAAAAGGAGACATCTCCTCATAGAGCGGATTATTGAAAACAACCATGTTACTAGATTCAGTGGAAGATTTGATAGGAATGTACCCTTGAGAGGAATCATTCAACTTATCTTTCTCATCACAATGAAATGGCATAGTAACAAGGTTTATGAGTTTTTGGTAAAACGAAGGTTTGGCCTCTTTAGGATTCAAAAACTCATCTAAAGCTTCATCTAATTCATCTTGGCTATACTCATAATCGGCATAATTGCATACATCATCATAAATATGAACATCTTGCAAATAAAAATCCGACATTTTGAAATAAAAGTTGCATAAACCTGAGACACACAATGCAAAGAAACAAAGAAACACACTCTCTTTTTTTTTCTTTTTCCTTTTTCTTCTTCTTTTTTTTTTTTTTGAAAATGAAACTTAAATGAAACACACTAAATCTAGATCTAGATCTAACAAATGCAATGCAAGAGAAAGAAATAATTCGATTCACGTCTGGTTCACCAAAATGTGTGGGGGAAAAAAGTGAGACTAGGCTAACATGTCCTAATCCTACCTTTTGTCACACATTACGGAATACAAAAGAGCCTAGAGGTATCACACAATTGGCTACTTCTTTTTGGTGAAAGAGAGAGCCACGGGCTACCTATTAGGGTTTCTATTCCTTTGTTGTAATTGAAAGGTAAGATTATGCAAGTTCAATTCCTAACCCCAAAATGCAAGTATGAACTGATAACAAGATTGCAGAATTGAACTTAAACAATGGAAAGCTACAAACATAAGGACAAGACAAGAATGCAGATGCATACCCGAAGTCAAAATCTGAGTGAAAATGTTTAGGATGGGGGCGCGGGCACAACTATCCTGATTCTGCACCTGAAACTGCACCTGAAACTGTCACTTTGCAATCTGGAAAACTGTCGGAAATGCTAAAAATTGCTGTCTGTCAGGAGGACCAGGGCGCCCAGCACCCCTGTCCCAGGGACCAGGGTGCCTAGCGCCCCTGTCCTGGCAGGACCAGGGCACCCCACGCCCCTGTCCTGGTCTTTTGCTCTGAAACTTGGTGTATGGTTTTGTCTCCGTTTTCTTCTTTCGGATCTGCAACTTGCGGCATCGTCTGAATCCCAAAATCTACACTTATATCTGAAAAGGTGTTTGGGCAGCTATATAGGGTTTTGCCTTAGTCAAACCCCCGCTTTGGTGATTTCCACCTCCACGAATAGCCAAGTTGTATTGTAAAAGTAATGTGTGTGCAGACCTTGTGTGTGTGCAAGATCTAAAATGCAAGTAAGCAAACTAGAGCAACCTAGAAATTAAACCCTAATTGCTTGCAAATGACAATGTAAATGCTCCAAATCAAGATGTCAAGTGATCTAAAGCATGAATGTAAGTGACATAATGAGGCTTACGCAAAGACATGAAAACAACATGAAATCATACCCAACCCCAAGGGAGGGGTACAAGCCAATCTTTAGTCGGTGATCCCTTATTGCTCTTCAATGCCTTCAAAGCCCTAAGTGAATGAATGGAATTGATGAATGCTTGGAGGATGAATGTTGAGAGTTGTTGAAGTCTTCAAAGATCTACTCTTTCGCTACATATGAGGTTCCTAAAAACAAAATTTGGATCCTTTCTAATGAAGAAAGAGAGCTCTTATGTATGAAACCCTAGGTCTTAATTCCAACTTTTGGCCGACCTAGAGATTGAATAACCCACCAATTTCTTGGGGTTAAGCTTTATTTTATGATTGGATCGCACTCCTAAAATTTTGGGAAAAATGTCCGGGACCGTGTGCACTTCGGGCGCCATGGTCCCTGTAACTTTTCACCAAATTTTCAGGGCCGTCAGATATGATGATTTTAGAGAGAATCCCGAAGTTACATGTGATTTTGAGATGTTTTGACCCCCGAAATCAAGCCCCCAAGCTCAAAAGAAGGCCTAATTAGGGTTTTTGATTAGATGATGTATCGGAGGAATAAAATGAAAAGGGGCACACTTTAATGAAAGGGCCCACCTTTATGATGTGGAGGATGATGAAATAGGACCTTAGACCTAATTAATTTGATTAATTAAGTGCTAAAGGAGAAATGCAATGCAAAATGCAAATTGCGCCAAAGCGGGTGCTAAACTAGATGTGAAATTGTACTACTTTAGCAAGTGCGTACAATTTACGATGCTACACTTTTAAATTCCATATTGCTAGAATATAAGATAAGCTATAAAATTTAAGATTTATTTTCTGCAAATATTTAACTGACAGATTTAAATAAATTTATCCAGTAACTATATAAATAGGAGTTTACTTAAAATAGTTAGTCCCTTTAACTTTAGATTTTAATTTCTATATTAAGTAAATAACAGAGTTACAATAAACATTAACATCAACTTTATTAGACCAGAAACAATGAAATTAAACTTAGAGATAAACATATTATTTTTTTTTTGATTTATTTTCTGTGAATAAATCAAAATGACAGAGTTTAATAAAGTATATACAACAACTTCATTAACCTAGATTATTTTAATTAGTCTTAGAGATATGCATAAGGAAATAAATAGAGCTTTTATTTTCAAAATAAACATGCATGCTAGCCTTAAAATTTTAAGAACAATGCAAACTAATACACAACAAAATCTTTTTATTTATGCAATAATAAATTTACAAAAATAATGCATTTATTTAAGGCATTTATGGAATACAAAATAGACATTATTACAAGAGGGTGTAATACCCAAACTAGTTCCTTATTCCTATTAAGTGAGGACTTCAATTAAAATAGATACATCTTCTTTTCTAAATAGGTACAACATATAGTTTCCTTTTTACAATTCTGCAACTTAGAATATCAAATACTCTATTTCCAATATTTTTCTGCAACCAATTATAACCAACAACTTCTACTTGCTTTTTTTCTTTTCTTTCAACAACCTGCAAATAATATCATAGGCTATGATCATGGAGTGCTCACCTCCCAGCCTAGGCTAACTAGTAGCCACCCCCGAGCTTGGGGAACCAAGCCCTAGATAGGTAACACACATGCACAACACAAAAGACAAGGGAAAAATGATCTCAAACACAATCCCAACCAAGGCTACACTGCACCACACTTTTGTGATGTCTTTTCAAGGGTGGTAGTGGACCAAGTACCCTGAGGAGATTGCAAGTATGGTAAAACATATAGCCACCTCATGGCAAACCAAATACATTGTAAGTATAACAACCCCACATTCCTTATGCCCCCCAAGGCATTCATGCCTTATTTCCCTCCTTATGACCCCCAAATGCATAAACGAGCCATGCAACAAGGGTCACATAAAATCCCTTGTGATCACTCTCATAATGAGAGCCTCTCACTCGAGGGCTGTCACTTCTACCACCCACAAGACCATCCTCTTTCCCAAGAGTAGGAGGCCTTGATTACTTCCAAGCACATAAAATGCATACAAAAGTAAAACATAGAACACAATAATCTTTCCAAAGAGAAACATGCAAGAAACTAGCCTTTTTGCACAAGCAATTCCATTCAACACAACATGCAATATAAAACAATACAAAGAGAGGATTTTACCAACCTTCAACTACCCAAAGGTATGCTAGATTTGTTGAGGATGAGCAGACTAAATCCACAATCCTTGATTCTCTACCCTTAGCCAAATTATCTAGAAACCAAAATCTATCCTTCTTTCAAAATTCTCTTGTCTCCAAAAATGGAGAGTGGGTGATTACCCCCAAAATCTATCATTCTTTCTTAAGAAGACCCTAGTGAGAGTTCTCACAAGTTTCTAAAACTGAAAAGGAAGGTAAGGTAGAATGGGAAAGGGAACTCCCATTCAAAAAGGAAGGTTAACAACTTAGTTCAAGCCTTCTAATTTTCAATTTTCGCTCAACTTAGGAAACCCAATTTTTAGGGTGTCTAAATGGTCACATGGGAGTTGAAACATGCCTAAAATTACTCCTAACCCTTAGGTATACCTTATGGGCTTTAGGAAACCCTAATAAACTACCCCTAGGAGTCCATTTAACACTTTTTAAACCCCTCTGAAGTTAATTTTCGGGTCAAACCTAAGTTGACCACCCCAAGGATTCTCTACCTAAGGCATTAATGGAATCCCATTAAATTAATTGAAAGGGCTATAGTTAAACAACTCCCTCCAAGAGACAAATTTAAAAACTCAAACATAAATCAACACATGTGCCAAGTGACACAAGGAAAATACTTTTACAAAATTATACATGAAATCTTGTCTCTTGTTGGATTTACACAAATAACAAAATTCAATTTAACATTCATGCAACAATCACTTTCATGAATAAAATACGATACAAACGGGGTGTTGTCTTTCCAAATAGACAACCCCTTGTTTTACAAACATACATAGGTCTAGGTTTGGTTCTCCATAATGTTTCCATGGTCACATGGATAATTTTCTTGCGCATCTGAAATACACATTAGTACTTCCAAATATCCTCATAAAATATTAAACACATGAATAAGAATACACATCAACACTGCATATAATTGACATTAACAAATCAATATCTCATATATCCCAATTTATCCACATACGCCTTTATCATAATTCTCATAATTTCATTCACTTATTAGATACGCATCAAATTTCCAACATCATAATAAAGTTCTGCAAATCCAAATATAGATGACATACGTTAGTTCAAGATTATCCAATCAATGGATCTTTTAGAATTTCAAATTCATAACACATCAAAATGTACACCACAAGGTGAAATAATTCTATAACTTGGTTCAATTACTTTTCTCACCAATCTATCTGTCTAACATAGCCCATTCTATTAAATTATATAGAATTTATTAATAGGGTCAAACATGGTCAACTAAGTTAATCAAAGCTTAGTTTGGGGAAGGCCTTACATTGTCATTGATGTCAATTGAACCGGTAATGGTATTCATGTTATTGCTGATATTTTTGTTTTTAATATTGGCTAGTAACCAGTAAGAAGAGCTTTGTGGAAGATTTTATAAACCGATGTATTAAGTTTGTGAGTTTAATTGGTAAATCGGTGTAAAGGGTTAAACCTTTCTATGCAATGTAACCGGTAAACCCTATCAGCTATTAAACCCTAACCGATCAAGTTTGTTGGTTTAGATAAGTTCAGATTGTTTTGGCACATTTTTTTATTGTCTAGGGAAGGAGAAAAGTGGATTGCATCTAATGCGCAATGCGTGATGAGTTACAAATTCCGATGAAGCGGTGATCATGAAGCGGTTGGAATTTTCTTGAAGAATGTGAAGAGATTGTTATGTTTTCTAATGGTCAAGATTGTACTGACTCGTTTGTAATTTCGATGATGAGGATTAGGTTTTTGTTGTGTTACTGGCCTAATTGATTTTTATTTAAGGTTGATGAATTTGTTTGTAAAGGTTGTTGGCATGATTGGCAGAAACCTATTGAGTGTGTAGTTCCCTAACCGGTGAATGGATTTGCACTTTGAGTAGAAGCTCAAAAGGATCTGATCAAGCAAATGTAGTGCTATTCAGACAGATCAAGAAAACCTGATGTTTTCTAACAACTACAACAGAAGTGAAATCCCTTAACCGGGTAAGCTCTAACAAGCTCGGTTATAGTTACTTATTAAATCCTATAACAAGGTGGTCCATTAGCTTGGATTCTTAAATCCTCCAATGAGGTTACTCCTAATAGGGTATTGTGCTTTTCATCAAGGAATATTTGTAAATCCCTTAACCGGGTGAATCCTAACCAAAATTAATTCTTAACAGAACTTATTGTCAAGCTTTAAGAGGCTTGGATCCTAACACCGAGAACTTCACAAGAGTTCAGATAGTTATCCTTGTGAGTCTCATCTCACCATGGTTTTAACCTATTTGGGTTTTCCACGTATAAACATTTGTGTCGAGTGGTGAATGTTTTTGTGGTTATGATCTTATTGGTTGATTTGATTAACTTCTGATACGAGATAATAACTAGAAGCATTGAGAGAAGAATATATTGAGATATGATTAAGAATTGTTGATGTTTACAAGATTGAATTTGTTTATTGTTAAGTTGTCATAAGAGTCAAACCAGTCGATGTCAAGTATTCCTACGAATATTTATCTTGACTGAGATATGTTTACTTTGTGTGATTGAAGTTGTGTTTAGGAACTTTGTATCAGTTTTTCAGTATACCAATTAACCCCCCCTCTCAGTATTCTACTGGATAATTATTCTTTCATCATGCCATCATCCTTGTAGTAGAAGCTTTCTCTAGCTTGGGTAGGTCCTTCTTTCTAAACACAATGGCTAGAAATCAATCCTCCACTAAAGCACCTATATTTTATGGTACCAACTATGCCATCTGGAGTAGAAGATTGGAAACCTCCCTATCCTCTCTAGGATTTGATGTCTAGTTAGTAAAAAATGGATATATTGTTCCACAAGTTCCTCCTACCGACCTTGATGATAAAAGGGAATATGAGAACAAGCCAAAGATAAGATTGCAATCTTGAGTGGGTTGTCAGATACAAAGTTTGTGAAATTCATGCATTTCACATCAGCAAAAGAAACTTGGAACAAGCTACAAAAATAATATGAAGGAGATGTCAAAGTGAAGGAGGCTAAGCTAGAAAATATAAGAACTCAATTTGAAAGCCTAAAAATGAAAGAAGAAGAGTAGATAGTTGATTACCTGCAAAGAGTGGATGAGACATTAAGTTCTATAAGAGGACTCCAAGAAGAAGTCAAAGATGAAGTTAGTGTCAAAAAGGTTCTGAGATTATTAACCTCAAAGTTTGATAAAAAAGTCTCATATATTGAGGAAGCTAAAGACTTACAAATTTTCTCTATTGATGAATTGTTTGGCTCTCTGTCTGCCTATAAGATGAGAACAATAAGTGTTGAACCTTCAAAGAGAGAAGCTTCCTTCAATACCACATAGAAAGGAAAAGAACAAGCTACAAATGAGGATGAAAATGATTTTTATTCTATTGTAGAAAATTTTGTTAGGAAACTCAAAGGAGGCTTAGGAAAGTACAAAGGTAAGCTACCTTTCAAATGTTTCAACTATGGCAAGATTGTACATTTTGCATCTAATTTAATTATGGAGAGAAGGATGAAAATAGAAAGAAAACCTTGAAGTCTTTTGGAAAGGAAAAGATGAAGAATTCTTAAAAGCCAAGGAGAAGAGGTTTTAAGAATAAGAGTAGTTTTTACACTTTTGAAGATGATGCCTTTAATGAAAAAAGTGTCTCTTAATATTGATGTAGTGAAGGTGAAAGCGAAGTTTATCTCTTTATGGCATAAGGAGAGTTATCCGATGAACACATTGTTGATGATGAAGAAGAGGAAATAGAAGTTGAAGTAGACCTTGAAGGTGAACTTGAGAGTGCACTAGAAGAACCTAGAAAACTAAGAAAAGAATATAAAAAATACAAGAATACTGTTGTTGAAGAAAAAGAGCTATTAAACAAATCTCTTGAGGAATCAAAGAAACAATTTTTGATTTGAAGAGTCACTTGGAAGAAACAAATAGGATGTATGAAGTGACGAAGCTAGATTTAGAAAGAAAAGATAAAGAATTAAAAGTTGGAGGAAGAGATTGTGAGTCTCAAAAGAGTACTTAAAAAAAGGAAAGAATAACAAAACATGAGGTTTAAGTATGAGAGCAACACCGAACCATTAGAAAAAATGTTAAGTAAGAAGAAGAACAACAAGGACACCAATGGACTTGGATTTCAAAATGGACAATGTTCTAACAATAAAGATTCATCAGACAAGGAGATACTATTCACCACTTCAAGTGAAAGTGAAGTCAAACAAACCTTCACAGTCAACAAGCCCAATAACAAGAAGACATATGATGCTGCTACAAACAATCAATCAAAGAACTAGCATGGTGATCCTAAAAGAAAAACTAGTGTTGATAATGGAGGTTTCACAAAGGTCAAGGATACATGAAGGGTGAGCTCAACAAGACCAAATTATGATACTCCAAGGAGACAAATGAGAAACAACTTCAATAATGATTGATATATATCTCAGTTACATGGCTATTGTTACAAATATAATACTTATGGTTAAATAATTGCAGATTGTAGGCTTATGCATAGGTCTCCTCCTATTTTTAAAAGTAGAAATCAATTTTCTGCTCTTAGGGATATGAATATGTTTGTTATCATTGTAATGAGTATGGTCATAGGAGTTATGAATGTAGGAGAACTGTATCTTAGTCCTACAATGGATTTTCAAACTCATCATTCAATGTAAATGCAAAATGCTATGATTGCCAAAACTTGGGCCACATTGCAAAACATTGTAAGCTTATGATAGCTAAGAAAAAGAAAACAGTGTCAACGGTTGAACCTAATACAAAAATAAAAAATAATAGGACAATAGGAAAGAAGATAGAAACCAAACAAGTTTGGGAAGAAATGGCTAAAGATAAAGCTAAGTCAAGTTTGATTGTTCAAACTGTTTCTATGCCTGAATGTCATGAATGTATTAAGCTAATTAGCATTTAAGAACGAATCACCAATTCTTAACTAAATAAAAAACATCAAACATAATAATAAAAATCAATACAAGAAATGAGAAATGCAATTCAAATAGAAACTCCCTCATTTTGTATCTTTTCTTCCATTGTGCTTCTCCAATTTGAGTGGTTGGTGGCTCTTAGGTATTGCACCAATTTCCTGCACACAAATGTTTTGAAGACTCCGATTTTGTGATTCTAGACTAAATTGAGAAGAGAGTTTGAATTTATAGATTTTCAACACAAAGGGGGTGAGAAATAGAACTCGGGTATTGATTGATAGATAAATGATTTAGATTGATTAGTGAACTCAATTGATTGATTTGTTAACTCAATTGATTGGAGAGTGAACTCAATTGATTGACTAGTAGATTGAATAGACTATCTAGTTGACTGGATAGACTGATTAGAATACTAAATAGATGGATTAGTTAGAAAAAGGTGATTGAGAGTTAAAAAGGATGATTGATGAGTTAACTAATTAGACAACTGATTTGATCAATTAGTTCTTATTTTAGCATGTGTTGTAGGAATTTTAAATTGAATTTGATCTTCATTTTCAATTTGGATTTGAATTTGGTCATTCGAATGCTGAAATGCACATGAAATTAACTGAAATTCAGATTTGGGGAAAATGTGAATTTGGTGAAATTAAATTAGATGAAATGATATGAAATTCGAATTTGGGGAAATATGAAATGAAATTGGATGGAATTAATTATAATTTGGGTAATTGGAGGAATAAGTTCATTAATTTAAATAATTTAAATGAAATTATTTAAACTTAGGAGATAGAATTAATTAAATAATAAAGATTATTTAACTAAGGAAAAGATCATAATTAATTAAATAATTGATATTTAATTAATTATTGAGATATGATTGACTGATTAAAATGATTTGAGAATATAAATAGTATACTTAGAAGTGTTGAAGGGCGATGATTAGAAGAAATAGTTAATTTAATCAAATAATTAAAGAATTACTTAATTAAATAGATGAATAATTAGTGTAGAATTAATGAGACATTTTTTAGGTGTCTACAAAATGTGAAAAGTTGTAAAAGTTGTCATGACAACTTTTGAAAGTTGTCATGTCAACTTTGGTCCTAAAGAGCTTAGTGGTGGAGTTAGGGATAGCACAATTCCCTAGGATGCCTCCACACATTGGGAAGACTACTTAAACCTCCTCTTGCATGGTTACCAAGGTTGGAAGTTTGTTTTTGTATGATTGACAATCTGAAACTACTCATTTTCCAACTGTTATCATTACTTTGGTCTTCTTTTGCATAAAATGTGAACACTAATGGATTGAATCCATTGATCCAGTTTTGGATTGTAGTTCTTTGGTGTGTTCCAGTGCTATTTGGTTCATTTCATGCTTTCTAGATAGGGTGTGTTATTATTTTCATTGTTTTGTTTCCAAACAACCTGTTTTGGCTTGTAAATAGCAAATTCTTGTAAAAATGGTTGGCCCATAAAATCCCTCTTTGCTACCATCATGACCAATTGGGAAATGGAAGGAAACCCTATGTACAATGTAAATATGCAGAGAGGAGTTCTAGAGGTGGAGATTAATATGATTACCACCTTGTTCTAGGCGAGTCTAGGAGCAACCCGGCTAGAGAATATAGGGTGAAAATTGAGTGCATAGTGCAAAGGTGAACACAAAACCTTAGAAAAATAATTTATAGAGGTTCATGAGCTCCATATAGAGTTGAAACAACAAGGAGAATCCTTGAAAAGATTGTTAGATGCCCATTCCACAAAATTAAACAATCACTGCCGGTTAAAAGCCTAAAAACCCTACAAAACCCTCATTTTTGGGTTAGGGTATTGTACGAAAAGTTGGGAAGCCAAAACCACAAAAATATCTTGGGGATAGGTGAGTGATTGAAGAAAAAAAAACTCTTTCAAAGGTCTTTTGGACCGTAAATTAAAAAACCCTCAAAAACCTGATTTTGGAGACCTAATAGGGGCTCATCCTTGTAGCCCTATTTTTAGGCAAATTGGTGAAATCGGTAAGGAAGATAGTGAACACAAAACCACAAATGGGCCAAATTAAATTTAATCAATGGTAAATTCCACCTCCACATGTCTACAACGACTCACAATAGTATGGGGGGTGAAATTGACAAGTTGTTGTCAAGATAGCAACATTGAGCATATGGGAAACACTTTTAAATGGTAGGGTTCCTAGTCAAACACTTATTGAAAAAACCTTGAGATTGGAAAAGAGAAAGTACTAGAAGAGATTGGGAAGGACTTGGAGGTCTTGGAGCATAGCTAGACCTAGTGAGGTTGGTGGAATTGAGCAACACCAACTAGGTGAAGTGTGAGCAAGCTAGGTAAACCCTATCGGGTCAGCACTGATGGTATTTTGGTATGGTTTCATCATTGATGTCAACACCTACTAAACACTTATCAACTCTAGCACTTTGGAGATCTAGCAACATTCACTGACAAACAAGTGACTAATGCATAGTCACCGGTATATGGTACACCGACAGGATACAGTGATCACCGACACATGGAATGGCATGGAAAATACTTGGTAATGTCGAAGACATTATTTGGTCGTCATATCTAGGAAAGTTGTTTATTAGCATATTCATATTTTCATATGTGCTTTTATCGACAAATAGGTCCAGGGCTATCTAGGGTTACACTGGCAGGTTTAACTTTTCCAGATCAGCATGGCACACTATGGAGATGATTAATTAATGTTGTAAATGCATTAAGCCGACATGTTTAATCGGTTATTGCATCAGATATTGCATTGTTTGTAAAATGATTTTATTGTAATATCTTGTAGAGTCGACCTACTATAATTGGTCTTAGGTTATGATATAAATGTAAGATATTCAATGTAAGATCGAATGTGGAATGCGAATAAGGTTGTGTGAGAAGGTATATGCGAGATTAAGCAGAGATATACACAAAGAGATCATTTGAAGGTAAAGCTAGGGTTTTTATGAAAGAATATTAGCATTACACCGGTACTGAATCCAACATAGGAAGATGCTATTTTGTGCAGTACATTCTTATTGGATTTAACCATCCAATTGTATGTCAGTGAGACTTCCCATTTGTGTTTGAGCAGTGAGCTCTAGGTGCTTGGCCTTTCTGCATGTGCAGACCCCATTTATGTACACTTACTATCTGTAGTAGTATCATCTGATTGTGGGTAAGGTTTCCCACCATGGTTTTTCCCATTACAGGGTTTCCACATACAAATATTGTTTTTATGTGGTGTGGATGAATTTGTCTTTTGGTTTCATGCATTAATCTTTACCGGTATTGCATTTATTAGTTAATTTGTTTCACCGGTATCACAGATTGTTTCACCAGTATTAAGCAGTAAGTTGATAAAGTTGTTTTTGGTTTAATATTATAAGACAACTGATTCACCCCCCCTCTCATTTGTCCCTAGGACCTAACAATTGGCATCAAAGCCTAGTCCTCTTTTTGTAGAAGCTTAACAGCTTGAGGAGATCCAATGTCTAGCAACTATTTCAGGAAGGACAGTCCTAAACTTGATGGAACGAACTATGGGATATGGAAGATCAGGATGGAGACACATCTAAACTGTATTGGAAAAGATATCTAGGAGGTTAAAAAGAATGGATATACTACTCCTACTACAACTCAACCTAATCCTCCAAATCTAACTAAAGATGAAGGAAATGATTGCAAGGCAAGAGAAGCACTTCTGAGCGCATTATCAGATCAGCAAATCATGGGACTATCAGATAGGTCTACTGCTAAAGCTATTTGGGCTCATTTGGAAACACTGAATGAAGGAGATTCCACAGTCAAAATTGCAAAACTTGAAAGCTTCTGCGTCAGGTATGAAAGTTTGAAAATGGAAGAAGATGAAAGAATTTCTGCTTTAATGGAAAGAGTAAATGAAATTGTTTTGGGTATTAAATATTATTGAGGAACCTTAACTAAAGATGAAATTGTTTCAAAAGTTTTAAGAGGATTGCCACCAACATACAAAATGAAGGTTACTACAATAATGAACTTAGAACAATGCCTAACACATTAGTAACTAGGGATACATTGATTGGAAAATTATTAGCCTTTGAAATTGAGGAATTTGGTCATGTTTCTACTATAAAAACAAATTTAGCTTTCAAAGCATCAACATCATCTACATCAACATTTGACAAATCTGATTGGAAAGCCTTTTATGCAAGAGAACTCGAAGAAAGAAGGAAAGAAAATGAAGAACTTGAAGAACTTGAAGCACTATTTGCAAGAAAAATGCCTAAAGGTCCAGTTGGAAGTAAGTATAAAGGTAAAGCACCCTTTAAATGTTTTAACTACAATAAGATTGGTCATATGGCTTCAAGATGCCCTGATAGACATGCTAGGTTAAGAGAAGAAGCTAAAAGGACATACAAGCCTAATCCTGAATATTAGAGATATAGATTCAAGAAGAATAAGGACAAATCTTGTTATGTTGCTGATGAAGGAGTGACTGATGATTCTGATGAGGATCCGATAGACAATGGATGGGTTTTTGTTGTTGTAACAAAATATCAACCAGCACTTGTAGTGCAACTAGTAGAATAGGCCTTGGCAGCAAAAGTTGAAGTAAAGGATGAATGGATCATTGATTCAGGATGTTCACATCACATGACTGGTGACAAAAGCAAATTCTTGAACTTTCAAGAATATAATGGAGGTCTAGTAAGATTTGGAGATGACAAAGCTTGTTCAATCAAAGGTAAGGGTTCAATATCTCTTGATGGTAAGCATAACACTGAAAATGTTTACTATGTTGAAGGTTTGAAGCATAATCTTTTGAGTGCTGGTCAATTAGTTGAGAAAGGATTTCAGTTACAATTCAAAAATGGTAACTGCAAAATTATGAACAGAACTGGTTTAGAAAAAACAACCGGTAATCGGACTAGAGGTAATATCTTTCATTTGAATAACAGTGAAAATACATGCTTGATTGCACACATTGATGAAAGTTGGTTATGACATAAGAGACTCTGTCATGTAAATTTTGATTGTATGGTAAAAATCAATACCACTAAGGCAGTTAGAGATCTACCTAAAATTGTCAAACCTCACAACACAGTATGTAAGGAATGTCAATTTGGAAAATAGGTTAGAGCTAGTTTCAAAAGTATTCCAAAGAAATCAAATAATGCTCTTGATTTAATTCATATTGATTTATGTGGTCCTGCTAGAACTAAAATATTACAAGGTGATAGATATTTCATGCTAACCATTGATGACTACTCTAGAATATGTTGGGTTACTTTTCTTAGAGAAAAATTAGAAGAACTTGGAAATTTTAAACTATTCAAAACAATGGTTGAAAATGAAACCGGTAAGAAAATCAAATGTTTAAGATTAGATCAAGGAGGTGAATTTACATCTAAGGAATTTAATGCATTCTATGAAGTGAATGGAATCAGAAGACAACTATCAATGCCTCGGACACCATAGCAGAATGGAGTTGTTGAAAGGAAAAACAAAACCATCTTGGATGCAACAAGAAGTATGTTATCAGAAGAAAACTTACCACATGAATATTGGAGAGAGGGAGTAAGTACAACGGTCTATACATTCAACAAAGTTCACATCAAAGGTGAAACTAGTAAGACCCCTCATGAACTATGGTTTGGTATTACTCCTACTCTTAAATATTTCAGAATATTTGGAAGTAAATGCTATATTAGAAGAGATGAGTATATTGGAAAATTTGATCCTAGAAGTGATGAAGGAATATTTCTTGGTTATTCATCTAAGAGCAAAGCATACAAATGTTTTAACAAAAGATTGTAGAAAATTGTTGAAAGCACAAATGTAAAGATTGATGAACAATTCAAAGGTACTTCAAGGTATATGGATTTTGAACCAGCAACAAAAATTCTGTCAAATGAATCTACACTAAACCCACCGGCATAGAGTGAAGATCTAGTTACACCGATATCATCTGAAATTTCCACAATAACTGAGGAACAACAACAAACAAAGACACCCCGATATGTAAGACTGAATCATTCTGAAGATCAGATAATTGGAAACAAATATAGAGGAGTTATGACAAGAGGAAGACTAGAAAATGAAGAGGTATGTCTTATTTCTCAAATTGAACTAGTATCAGTTAATGAGGCATGTGAAGATAAATTTTGGATTAAAGCTATGGAAGAAGAATTACAGCAAATTGAGAAGAATAACACTTGGACATTAGTTCCCTGGCCTAAAGATAAAAATGTTATTGGAACCAAATGGGTATTTAGAACAAACTTAATGAAGATGGTAAAATAATCAGAAATAAAGCAAGACTAGTGTGTAAGGGATATAATCAAAAGGAAGGAATTGATTATAATGAAACCTTTGCACTGGTAGCTAGAATTGAGGCGTTAGATTATTTTTGGCTTTTGCAACTTATAAGAACTATAAAGTATATCAGATGGATATTAAATGTGCATTTTTGAATGGAATTCTCGAAGAAGAAGTTTACATTGAACATCTTGATGGATTTTCTTTAATAGAAGACAAAGATATGGTTTGTAGGTTAAAGAAAGCTTTGTATGGGTTGAAGCAAGCTCCAAGAGCTTGGTATGCAAGATTAGATAAGTATCTTTTAGAGATTGGTTTTTCTAAAGGTAATGTAGACAGTAATTTATACTATAAAGTAACAAATGATGACATCTTGGTTATAGAAGATTTTGTTGATGATATAATCTTTGGAGGAGAAGATGGTTTATGTAAAGATTTCTCTATCAAAATGCAGCAAGAATTTGAAATGTCTATGGTAGGAGAAGTAAAATTCTTTTTAGGACTGCAGATTTCACAAACTGATAGTGGTATATTCTTGAGTCAATCAAAGTACTTAAAGGAGTTACTAAAGAAATTTGGGATGGAGAACTCTAAACTGGTAAGTACACCTATGACTACAAATGACAAATTATCAATAAGAGATGAATCAACACCTATCAATCCAACCAGGTACAAATCTATGATAGGAGGTTTACTGTATCTAACACAAACAAGACTAGATATTATGAATGTAGTATGTATTGTTTCAAGATTTCAAAGTAATCCTAGAGAAAATCATGAATCAACAGTGAAAAGGATTTTTTGGTACTTACAAGGCACTACAAATCTTGGATTATGGTATCCTAGAGATGACAAATTTGAATTATGTGCATATACAAATGCAAATTGGGTAGGAGATGTAGATGATAGGAAAAGAACCATTGGTGGAGCATTTTTCCTTGGAAGTAGATTAATTTCTTGGTTAAGTAAGAAACAAAGTTGCACATCTTTATCAACACAGAATCACAATATGTTGCAGCAGCAACAAACTGTACACAGGTATTATGGCTTAAACAAATGTTAAAGGACATAAAGGTGAATTGCAAGGATATAACTATCTATTGTGATAACACTGTAGCAATTGATATATCTAGGAATCTGGTACTACATTCAAAAACTAAACATATTTCTATCAAGCTGAACTTTCTAAAAGAAAATGTTGAAGTAAAACAAGTCAAACTAGTTTATGTGAACACTAAAGAGAAGATTGCAGATATCTTCACTAAAACTCTACCTAAGGAGACTTTTGAAAATCTAAGAGAACAACTTGGGGTCATATCCCCACCAGTAGATACTTAGAGAGTTGATGTTTGTCATCAACAAACATAATTAACAGAGATATATTCTTAAATCCCACTTTGATGAGGAAGCTACTTCTCAGGGGGAGTAGTTGGTATATTGAAATCAGTTGGTATTTTGTATATAAAACTAACAAATGGTATTTTGTTGTAACTTTGGCATTTGATGTCAAAGGGGGAGAGATTGGTATGGAAAAACATAGAAAGAAACACAGAAAGATACATGTTACTCCTAGGGAGAGAAATTGTTTATTTTGGTTTTTGAACTCTGTAATGATCTTTTTGGGAGATTGTTGGTTTTTTGTATTCGACATTTCTATTTTGGCACTTTGATGGTTTTTCCATCTTGTGTTGCCATCAATACCAAAGGGAGAGATTGTTGGTATTTTGGTATGGTTTTGTCATTGATGTCAACACCTACTAAACACTTATCAACTATGGCACTTTGGAGATCTAGCAACATTCATCGGCAAATAAGTGACTAATGCACAGTCACTAGTATATGGTACACTAGCAGGATACAGTGATCACTGGCACCTAGAATGGCATGGAAAATACTTGGTAATGTCGAAGACATTGTTTGGACATCATATCTAGGAAATTTGTTTATTAGTATATTCATATTTGCATATTTTCTTTTACCGACAAATAGGTCGAGGGTTATCTAGGGTTACACCAGCAGGTTTAACTTTTCCAGATCAGCAGGGCACACTATGGAGATGATTAATTAATGTTGTAAATGCATTAAGCCAACATGTTCAATCGGTTATTGCATCGGATATTGCATTGTTTGTAAAATGATTTTATTGTAATATCTTGTAGAGTCAACCTACTATAATTGGTCTTAGGCTATGATATAAATGTAAGATCTTAAATGTAAGATCGAATGTGGAATGCGAATAAGGTTGTGTGAGAGGGTATATGCGAGATTAAGAAGAGCTATACATGAAGACATCATTTGAAGGTAAAGCTAGGGTTTTTATGAAAGCATATCAGCATTACACGAGTACTGAATCCAGCATATGAAGATGCTATTTTGTGCAGTACATTCATATTGGATTTAACCATCCAATTGTAAGTCAGTGAGACTTCCCATTTGTGTTTGAGCAGTGAGCTCTAGGCGCTTGGCCTTTCTGCATGTACAAACCCATTTATGTACACTTACTATCTGCAGTAGTATCATCTGATTGTGGGTAAGGTTTCCCACCGTGGTTTTTCCCCTTACAGGGTTTCCATATACAAATATTGTTGTTATGTGTTGTGGATGACTTTGTCTTTTGGTTTCATGCATTAATCTTTTCCGGTATTGCATTTATCAATTAATTTGTTTCACCGGTATCACAGACTGTTTCACCAGTATTAAGAAGTAAGTTGATTAAGTTGTTTTTAGTTTAATATTATAAGACAACTGATTCACCCCCCCTCTCAGTTGTCCCCAAGACTTAGCAGGCACTTTTCCACCAATTGGGATATGAAGTGCCTTATGGATTGTAATATCCCTTGTAGAATTATAAGTTGTTTGAGTATAGAAGGTGATGGGATATCTAAAATAACTTGCACTTTCTCTGGATCTATCTCAATTCCATGATTGGATACAATGAAGCCCAAGAGTTTACTAGAGGTTACCCCGAAGACACATTTTTTTGGATTTAGTCTTACATTGTATTGTTCAAGTCTATCAAAGATCTTAGCCAATATTTTTAATTGACTATCCCTTGTTTTTTATTTTTCTCGCAAGTCGTCTACATAATCTTCCATGATTGTGTGTATCATATCATGAAACAAGGTGTTCATTACTCTTTGATAAGTGGCACCTGCATTCTTAAGGCCAAATGACATCACATTCTAGCAATAGGTTCCTCATGGATAAGTGAATGTTGTGTTCAGTTGATCTTTTGGCACAATTTTGATTTCATTACAACTGGAAAAACCGTCTATGAGTGATAGCATTTCATTTCCAACTATTAAGTCCACTATGATGTCTATATTAGGGAGTGGAAAGTCATCTTTGGGACAAGCCTTGTTAAGATCTCTGAAGTCGATGTAGATCTTAATACCTCCAGTATGCTTGGATATTGACACTAGATTGAAAATCCATTCAGCATAGTCTATAGGTATGATGAAACCCACATTTAATAATTTCTATAACTCAATTTTGACTAACAAGGCTATGTGAGGGTGCATTTTTCTAAAGGTTTTTTTTGTATGGCTTTACCCCTGAAAGTAAAGGCAAGTGAAGTAAGACTAATTCTGGGCCTAATCCAAGCATATCTACATAAGACCATACAAATTGATGGGTCTTTGCTTAAAGAATTTGTTAAATCTCCTTTTCCACTAGATTGAGGGATTTTGCCAGGTGAATGTTACGAACCTTCTCAGCATTGCCAATGTTGATTTCCTTAGTTTCTTCTACCAATAATATTGACTGTTCTTTATTAATAGGTAGGGCATCCATTAGGTGTTTCGATTTATCATTACTGTCATGATTAAGAGAAGAGATTACCTCTCCAAAATATGCAGTTTTGTCTAGATCTACTGCATAACCAACTTTGTGATCATTATAAGGGAATCCATCCCTTACACCAAAGAACTCTGCTATGGCTTCATCATTTTGAAACCAATATAATTGTGGCTTTCCTTCTTGCCCGCAGTCAATAAGACATGGATGTATGAGGAGAAAGTCTTTGTCTCCTATTGTCTTAGAGGATCTTGATATCATGCATACCTGCTTATAATCTATTGTTTCTTCATCATAAAATAGACATGTTTTGTCTTTGTTGTCAGATGGAAATTCATAGTCATGAGATTCTATGACACTTTCCATGTACAATTTACTTTCTGATTCTATGTCGCTTACCTACTCTTGTTCTGGTAACTAGGTTTGTTGTAAATGAGTAGACCTCCTTTTAATTGTGGATACCCTTCTTAATCCTGGTATTAGTCTTTGTAGTCTTTCTTCATCTGATTCAAAGGAAGGTGCTAAAGTTGTTTCTCTTGGAAAAAGTATTGACAATAACCAAGGGTTTGGTTCATCTATTGGTGTTAAGCCTGTATCTATTACAATGTTATCTTGAGTAGATGATTTGGGAATTGTATTGCTAGATGTCTCTATGTTAGGCTCTTGCAGAAGTTGCCTCATGTCTTCACCATCTGGTTCCATGATAGGAGATTTTGGTGGTCTCTTTGTTTTTGAGGTGGAGAGAAATACATCTTTGTTGATGACTTATTTTGAGGTATGAATTATGAGGATAACCTTGGCTTGTTAAATATATCCAATGTACATTGTCTACCTTCTATTATTTGTGGCACATATTTATATCTCAAGCCTTGATTATTTGGGTTTTGATGTGGTAAAACATGTTCTAATATTCCTTACTTTTGTAGTCTTAATCCTACAGTGCCATCATACCCATTTTTTTTAACATCTTGTAGCCATTTCCATATTTATGTAGAGGTATCCTAGGTACTACCATGTCATCCTCCTCTCTATATATCCAGTGATTGATATCTTCATTTAGAGATTCTTCTTGTAGATCTCCCTATCTAATGAAAGAACAAGAATCTGAGTATTTTACTATTTAGTTTCCTTTATCTTTCTTTGTTGTTGTGTTCTAAGGCTTCCCAAAGGACCTGGGAGAAAATAATGATTGTTTACCATCTGATGTAGTTGAAATGGAATATTATCCACAAACATCTTCTCTAATATGCACAAAATATGTGGTTGGTGTATTTTTCTCCATTTCTTTAATTGATAATGATTCCATTTGTAGGTGAATAGGAGGTTCCTGATTGTTTGATATTTGATTGTCTAAGCTTTCCCTTAAATGATTACAATGTTGAAAAGGGTTTGGGTCACCATGGATAGTGATCTCTATACCATTGTATGGGAACTTTACACATTGATGAAATGTCGATGGTACTTCTTGCATTGTATGTATCCATGGGCAACCTAACAACATATTGTACCCCAGTTCTTTGTCTAGGACTTGAAAGGTGATATTTGTTGTAGTCGGTCCCACCTATACTGGTAAAGTCACCATACCTTTGGAAGGGAATTCCCATTGTCATAGGCTTTATATTGATTCTCTTAGTAGAGTCAATATAATGTTCATAATATCCCAAATCTTTGATCAAATGTAGAGTGCATATGTTGAGGCTCATGCCACCATCTATTAGTACTCTTCAAACCTTTTTTCGGTCAATGAAAGCTTCTAAGTGCAGCAAATCAATATGCATGAGTCGGTTTGCAAGAACATCCTATTCAGTGAATGTGACTTTTGAAGCTAACAAGTTTCCCACAATTTATTGAAATGTGTTCTCATCAATGTGCCTAGAAACAACTAAATCTTGTAAGGTTTTATCTGAGACTGCTTTATGGGTTGGTGATATGCACAACAACTAAAATAATGAAATTTGGGCTGGAGTTCTCTTTAACTGATCCACCATATTATAGTTGCTAGTTATTGAAGGCAAGTTAGAAGGTGCTCCTTGTAATGTGACTTTTTTTCTTCTGGTAATGATGATGCAATCTCTTCTTTTGAGATTCTTTGTGATTGTAGCTACCATTTCATGTCCTTCACTTAGTGTGTTAATGGCATAGTCAAATGCTACATTGGTATAATTGGCATTATTGGAACTGGAAGCCTTTCCTTTGTCATGTTTGACAAAAGGATCTTTGAAAATGGTTGGTCCACTATCCTTGTGGTGTTTCAATATCCCTTGTTCTAATAGGCCTTTCTCACATTTGATGCCTTTTTCTATTATGTCTTTGAAATTATTCAGGAATTACATTTGTAATTGAAATTTAATCAGAGGCACAAGATTTTCATTAAAGATGTCTACTTGCTCTACTTCAGGGATGTGATGGAAACATCTATGATATAGGCCTCTCCATTTTTATAAGAATGTAGTGAAAGTCTCACCTTATTTTTGTTTTGTTGCAGACAAATCCGTTAATGTGATTCGATTATCTATGTTGAAGGAAAAGTTGGATATAAATAATTCAGCTAATTCTCCCCATGAAGTAATTTTTGGCAGAAGGTGCAAAAAACATTCTAGTGTTGTCCCTCCCAGGCTCTTTGAAAATAATCTCATCAAGTATGTATCATTGTGAGATACTTAAATGCATGTTGTGAAGAATTCTCTTATATGATATCGAGGATCTCCCTTCCCTCTATATTTGTCAAATTTTGGGGTTTCAAAGTGTGGGGGAAAAGGTGGCATGTATAATTTTATGTCAAAAGGATATAGACAAAGATCTTCCATGGTATAGCTCTTTTTATCATTCCCTTCTTGTATACTATCCATTTTCTTTCAGAGGTTCTCCATTTATTAAGTCATAAGTTTTGTTTGGGTTATTGGTGTATTGATTTGTTGAATGTTTCCCACAAAAGGTATAGTGTTTGAATACCTTTGAGCTTGTTGAAATGTAGATAAACTAGGCTATTGTGTCCCATAAGTCCTAGCAGGTAGTGTGAAGTATGCAAATTGCAGAGTTGTATTGGGTTGAGCCAAGCTTGTTATCTCTTGATTCACATTTTGACTATTATAGGTGGAACTAGTCGAAATTGCTGGTTGAGTTTTATCTGCCAAGGTAGTGGTGTGAGATATTGGAGCTTGCAACATCATATTTAGCATTGTCCATGTTGTAATATTGGCACTTGGTGGTGCCACTGTCGGTTGTATTGAGGTTGTAGCCATGTTTGCATTTTGAGATATACCTTGCATTGTTGTAGAAATTGTTGCTTGTGTCTATGTTGTAACAGGTATTTGAGGTATATTTTGGTTTAATATCACACCTTGTGGCAATATTGTTGAAATATCTACCCCTAGCAGTAGCTTGGCCCCATTTTACACTAAGAGAGTAGATATCCATATCTGTCACTATTAATGAGAGTGTTGAGAATCATTAATGTTGCAGGATCTTGTTGGGCTGCTTTGAGCTCTTCTTTTGTCAAATTATGTCATATTTCATCAAGGGAAGGCATCTTGTTCAGGTTTGTTGACATTGTTATGGGTGTGTAACCTTGTGTTTGTTGTTGTGTGGATAGATCCATATTCCATGTTGGGCTGACTAGAGGGTCGTTGTTAGGATCCATTTGATTTTTTTCCTTTTGAGCATGCATTAATCGCATGAATATTGTTTCAAAGTGATCTTGACTCTCTAAGATGTGTATGCAAGACTTTGCTAAATGCAACTAAATATGCTTCTATGAATTTCTAAAATGCAGACAATGTGATCTATGAATAATGACTCACTATCTAGGATTCTGAAATTCGAACACAAGATTTTCAGCATTTTGCCAGAAATCTTCAAACTCTGCCTCTTCTTTAATTCAGTTCTCGAGGTCTATGTCTATCTATACTAATTTTTGAACTTCTTCATCTATGACAGCTTGGACTATGTCGTATTGGTTTTGATACATTATCAATTCTTTAGCAAGGATATTTAAGACGTCATTTATTTCTAATTGAATGATGTTTGCCCCAAGATTGGGTTGTTCAAATGGGAATTGATCATTTCCTTTTAGACCCATGCATTGAAGACTACTATGTAGACAATGCAGACTCTAAAAATGAATGAATGATACCTAAAATGATTGTTTCTTCTAATATGGTTTGAGTTATGTTGCTATGGTTTTCTCTACCAATTGTCTTGGCTTCTTTCTAAGATATTCTTTGTATCTTTTTCCTTAGTTTTTCATCGGGATGAACAAACTCCTGGATTTCATCATCTATGACAGCCTCAACTGTATAATATTGGGCACGATTGACTCTTACTTCCCAAGTGAGGTTATCTAAGCCATCAATTATTTGTATTTGGTCATTGTTTGGCCCAAGATTTCATTGTTCAAATTGGAATTCTCCATCTCCTCTAATACCCATGGACTTAGGTATGATTCCTACTATCACTGTTTAAGAAATGGGTTTTATTTTCCCATGATTGGCTAAGTTTTGAAATTTTGAGTCAGGTATGCTATTAGTTGCTTCAAATCTATTTTAGGTCTTTAAGGGTTAAGGGTTTAGTATTTAATCGCTCAAGTGATTGATAAAAAACCCTCTGGCTCCTATTCCTACATTACTTTATTCACTTAACTAATGGGTCTTGTGGTCGTGTGAAGTGTTCCCCCTTGTTATTTGCCTAGGCAGTCGTTAAATAATTGTAAAAAATTTACACCTTATGCTTTTTCCTTCTAATGTTCTCGGGTCTAGTAAGTGTCACGCAACTTTTAGATGAATCTATGACTTTTGCTGTTTCAATAGGCGAAGTTGCTGGTATGTTAAGCTATGCGAAATAGTGAAAGGAAAAGCAGGTTCTACTATGTGTATTGGATCTACCTTAACCAGACTCCATCTCGCTTCAAATCTAACGGCTGGCATTGATTCCTAACTGAAATAAGCAAGTAAGTTACCTTTCATGAAATGGCAAAAAGGTTTGGTAGGACCTAGCAGTAAAGACTTCTACCTCAGCTAAAAGGTGATTAAGTTTAAAAGAAATCAACGGCCACGAAAGATGCTCATAGTTTATTCTTCGTGAAATAGCGAAAGGTTTTGGGTCTAGGTGAAAGAGGTTCTTAAGAGGCATACCAGATTTATAGGTCCTCGAGATCTAATGGCTAGCACAGTTTCACAAGAGGAAGATGCTCGAAAGATAGTTTTCGCAAAATGGCAAAATGACATGGTGTTCCAAGCAAGCAATCCAGCTAGTTGAGATAGCAAGAAAGACAATGACATGTGGCTGAAAATCAAAGTGGTCAAAAAATTGGATTTAAGGACTAATGGGTGGGTCCAAGAAGATGAGTCATACTACGAGATAAGAAATGACCTAGCAAACACCAAGTGGCAAGGATGAAGTGGATCCCGTTGATTTCTTTCAGCAAATAAAAGTTGACACGTCAGTTCAGGAATGACCAGACACCAGGTGGATAAAGCTGAGTCAGGAGACCCACGTCTGCTGGATTTAAGTAGTTTGTTAAGCATCAAGCAAGTTTGATGTGATCTAACAGTTCACGTGAATTCACGAAGGAAAGATGCTAGTGTTTTAAAACCTGCGAAATGGTGAAAGAGACGGTGGGCCCAAAAGGCAGGTAGGGTGTAAAGGTGAAGGTCGATCAACTTTATTTTGATCCAATGGTTCTTGTTATTTCATGGCTGCAAACCAATCTGAGATTAATGTTCACAAAGTTGCAAAAAGCATGATGTGGCATGGCAATTGCTGTTCTTGTAAAGCTCGATGGTGATGTGTCAATTGACACGTGGTTTCAAAAGGTGATTGAGGGCCCACCAAGGTGTAACCAGTGGTTAAATAGGAAGTAAGACATGTGGCTGACTCTGAACTAAACCTGAAGGGGTTTCTAGGGCTAATGGCTAAATGCCATGTGGCATTTGTTAACCGGTGAACAAGTGGGGTAAAAATAATGTCAGGATAAAGGTCTCATTTAAAAAGTGTTCATTTCAAGATTGATCTCACGCTTCTTGTTGTTTCGTGGCCTGAAGGTGGAAGCGGATTAACCTATGTGAAATAGAGAAAAACCCTTAGAGGTCAAGATGAGGCATGGTTAGTGAAAAGGTTGATGGTCCCAGTAGAAGTTAAAGGTCGGGTGGTTAGAGTTCCATCTAACGCTTGGCATAGCTTCGCGAAAAGAACATGCTCGGGGGTTAAAGCCTATGAAGTGGTGAAAAGGAGGTAGGGCCCGATGCAAAGGCAAAGAGGTTAAGACGATGTAAAGACTGATCAAGTCTCATCTGATCAGACGGTCGACGTGATTTTGCTAGGTGAATGTGCAAGGATGTTATGCTCTATGAAATGGTGAAAGAGCGAAAAGGAAAATACACAGGTGTGTTATGACCCGTTGGAGAGAAATTTTAAAATTCTTCTATGAATTCAATTTTGAATAGACGGCTGAAGCATGCAGTATCAATGTCGCAGTTAAGAGCCTTATTACCATATATGATCTTGCATAAATTTAATGAAGGCGTCATTTTGAAGAGTTCTTGCATAGAAGCGGTTGCAAAGAAGATTTTTTCAGGTGCAGAGCAAATTTCTTCAAGACAAGAATAGTATTCTTCAATCCAGGAATAGGTTCTCTTGTACTCTTGCTTAGCAATCACTTGACAGTTTGTTTTAATAGGGGTTTTGATTTGTTTCAATGTGGTTGTGGCTAGTAATTAAGTTGCTTGCATAGTTTCTTAAGATGGCACCTAAAAGGGAGTTCTCAGGAAAGGTTAATTACCAAGAGAGGGCTATCTATGATGATTTCCTAGAACAGTTGACAATGTCAACTAATGTGGTAGCAAAGGTCAAAGAGTTAGTGCCAAGAGCTCCTCGCCTAAAAATAGGAGAAGGACTGTATGACAAGGTTTATTGGCTAAGAGACCCTCACATTGGGTTGTCTGGGTTGGGCATATTCAAGGTCGGATTTGGTATAAGACATTCCCCAGCCCCAATGAATAGTATTTGGGAGTTGGATGTACGTAAATTGGTGGTCCCTAGAGTATTCATGGATGTGGATCTCCTAACTCACATTGCACACAATTATGACCCAATCACAAGGAGTGTTAGGGATATAAATGGGAAAACCCTCATCAAAATAAATAATGAGTAGTTCATAAATGCTTTTGGGCTTAGTGAATTTTCCAATTTTTTAGAACCTATTAATTTTAAATCACTAGCTTAGGTTTACAGTGTACAGAGGAACCATCTTAGAAATGGACCTCTTAGAGAATTCTTTGTGAAGAAAGGTGGATTAACAGTTGTAGGGCCCAATATAGAGGAGCCCTTCTCTTTAAATCTGTTCACCCTTAGGGCCAAGGGATTATACTGGTCACTCTGCCAAATTTTAGGAGAAGATGCTGAAGCAAGCATGCCAACTCATTACATGTTAATGATTGGTCAAATTTTGAATCCTTCTCTAGCAGTGACCTTTGATTATGCCTCTTATATCATTGATGCCATCCATGAAGGCTTGATAGGGATAAAGAATGGGAAAGTGGATAGGCCTTTTGGATGGTACTCCCTCCTCATGCACTTATTTTTGTTCAAGGGTGGTGACTATTTTGCAAATGGAATGGATATTGTGAAAGAGAAAAATGGAGAGAAGATGCCCATTCAGTTATGGAGTACAGTGTTGTCATGGGATAGAGAAGATGCTAGCTACTTGAGGTTTGATAAGTGCTTCGCATCCAAGATTAGGACTCTTATCTGTTCTAAGAATCCAAGAGTCCCTAAGGTTCTTTTGGAATTCATTAGGCCAAAAGAGTTTGCTGAGAATATTAAAATTATCCACAATTGGGGTGATGTCTACTTATACCTTGTCTCCATAGTTTTCAGAGTATATGGTTTCAAAGGCACTCCATTTTTGTTGCCCTATTAGGTCCCTCTCAAAGTGGGAATTGCAGAAGTCCTCAGGTAGATTGGTAATGTGCAAGGGGCAGAGCTAAAAGGCAGCGGTAAAGGGATCATTTTCCCTACAGTAACTATAGCTCATCAATTTGTAATAACTAAAGGAGGTTGGAAGTGTTTTGAAGATTTCCTGCAACCTTACCATTTATCAACTGCAATATCCAGGTGTGTCGGCCCTGAAGATTTCTTCAATGACATGTTTAGAAAGAGGGCAATATGCAGAGGTAGACCCCACCAATTCTAGTTCCCTGAAGACCTCATTAGGAATGAGTTTGATTTAGATGAGCAAGAGATGAGAAAAGAAAAGTGGGTGGCCTACAAGAAGGCCTTAGACTTTGTGCACCAATTTGACACTAGTTATGACCCTTTATCTAGCTTTCACCCCTTTAAAGAGAAGGTAAAATTCTTAATTCTTTGTTTTGAAGATGTGATGCAGGCATTGAAAGAGAAGAGGGAGGTTGTGATTAAGAATAACCCTAAGAAAGAAAGACTAGTTTTAACTAGGTCTACATCTACTAAAGCAATCCCTCCAGGTGATTACATGTTACATAAGAAGTCCAACTATAGTGTGTTGGTGCCAACAACAGGGGAGCCTACTACCTAAAAAGGGAAGAGGAAGATACAGGATGTCATTGACATTCAGGACAGCCCAAAGAAAAAAAGAATGGGAAAGGAAGTACAATCTGATGAACCCTTGTATTCCCCATCTCAATCCCATATTCATATAGGAGATGAGCAGGCAGTAGCTAAGCAACTGTTGCAATTAGGTAGTCTTGGAGAGATAGCATACACTTATGATGAAGTGGAAGAGGGAGTGCCAGAAGAGCCCCTTACTACTGAGATGAAAATTACTACTAATGAGTTCAAAGGCTAGGAGTGGGATTCTGAGATCAAACAAGCCAGTGAGGATTTATTGGCTGATAATAACTTTGTCACATAAGAATCTTTCATGCAATTTGTGTGGAAGCAGAATATTGATAAATTTAATACTAGGTGTGAAAAGAGGAAAGGTGAGCAACCCCACAAGGACCCAGCTATGGTGGAGGAAGACATAAAGGAAGAAATGGTTGATGAGTTTAAAACCATCACTCCTGTGCAAGGAAGAGATATGGTAACACAGACTGGGGTACTCATTCTCCCTAAATGGAACATAGCAGATGCCTTGGTTTTAGAGGCAGTAAGAAAGGAGACCAAACCTATGGAGGGAGTCACTTTTAGCAAGGATAATGCTGCCCTAGTCATGTGGTCTCTAAAAAGAGATGAAAACAGAAGGAATAAGGACACCCCAGGGTCAAGTTACCTTAGAGGAATGATAGTGAAAAGGGTGCAGAACACTAGGGTAGTGGAAGCTGCTAGCACTGTGTTAGAGACTACAAGGTTTAGTGTTATAGTAGTAGAAAGAGAGGCAAAAGAAAAAGCAGATATCCAAGCTAAGATGGAAACAATTTTAAAGGCTTACAACAATGCCAAGGAAGAGGTAAGGGGTAAAGATAGCATCATTGCAAAGCTACAAAGCCATTTGGTAGGACAATACCATCAAGGTGAGTCCTCAACATTGATGATCTCCTCTTTTCCTACAAGGCCACCTACCAGCCCCATTATTGAATTCCCACCATCTCCAGCACCTTCTAGTTCTTAGTTGATTGAGATCACTCCCCATGAATTGAAGAATCTAAAACAAGCTCAGGCCCTGTATGCAAAGAAATATGAAGAAAAAGTAAGGGCTACAATTTTAAGTTTTGATGACACTATAGGGTCCTCATTAATGTACAATGAGTAAAATC